>NW_028327171.1:177044063-177669063 GCF_987537825.1 Furipterus horrens
ATGGAGTAAAAAATATGTATATATCTTGGGTGGAAGTGTATAGTAGAGTTTATTTTACAGAAAAAGTAGAAAATCTTGATATGATTGTATAGATAAATATTTTAAGGAACATATACTTAACATTGGAAACTGACTAGTTCAGAGATAGTGAGATTGAAGGAGGGAAGTTAAGATTATTAATGTTTTCTTTGACAACTTTGTATTGTTTAATTTATTAAAATAAAATGACTATATTTTTATAATTAAAATTCAATAAAAATACAGAAACTATAAAAAAAAGAATAAGTTGAAAATGTGACATCTGATGACAGACATGAACAGGATGGGGGTAGGGCACTGGCGATGACCAATCATTTTTTTCCATGTAGTTCCCAAGGGAAGCATATGGGAAAGTGGGGCAGTTAGCTCTCTCTGCCAACAAAAGAGAATTCTGATTTTGCCTAATCTCTCCCACCTAGCTTTCCAGGGAAATCTTTGTTTCCCAGAACAGTTCTTTGCTGCTATGTCAATTAAATTAAAATGGAAAGAGAGTATAGAATAAGAATTAAAGGCATAAAGTTAGAGTGAGGTGGTTGGGTCTGCAGGGAAGAATATTTGGTGTGATAATTGTGAGACCAGCTGTGTGATGTGAGACAGGAAGACAAAAGAAAAAGAGGGGATATTAATAAAAATCTCGCATTGATTAATATATCAACCTCAAACTGCTGGAGATATGCAAATTAAGATTTTGAGTTAATTTGATCCTTCTTTGGCTCCCAGATCTAAAAAAAAACTTTTTTTCTGCCCTGGCTGGTGTGGCTCAGTGGATTGAATACCGGCCTGTGAACCAAAGAGTCGCCTGTTCGATTCCCAGTCATGACATATGCTTGGGTTGCCAGCCAAGTCCCCAGTTGGGGACATGTGAGAAGCAACTACACATTAATGTTTCTCCCCCTCTTTTTCTTCCTCCCTTCCCCTCTTTCTAAAAATAAATAAATACATTCTTTTTAAAAAAATTAAAAAATTATTTAATACTATAACAGTACTCTGGAAGAACATGTGAGTCATTGCTTAATGTTTTAAAATAACATCATTCTTATATTTGTCTTTAATTATAATTCTCAATGCAGACAATGTGTTTTAGTCAGTTTTACACGATAGATCTGCTTAACAAACAACCCAGCAATCTCAGTGATTTACAAGGAGATACATGCTCTCATTCATAGGTCTTGGATTTGGCTGGGGTTGTTATTCTTAAGAATGAAAGTCAGCTTCATATCTGCCCACCACAACTCATGCTGAGACCCAGGTAAGATCTGATGACAGATGGAATAAACCACGAAAGCACAAGCCAAACCATGCAAGCTAGTTTATGTATGTATGTGTGTATGTATGCATTTTCTTTATATGAATAGTAATAGTGTTTTTCTTATTTATTGAATATATTGGGGTGGCATTGGCTAATAAAATTATACAGCTTTCAGGTATATTATTCTATAATACCTCATCTATATATTGTATTTTGTGTTCACCACTGTAAATCAAGTCTCCTATTATCATTTATCCCCACTTTTCTACCTCTCATTTCCCCCACCTTTTCCTCTGGTAATTACCATACAATTGTCTATGTCTATAAAGGTTTTTTTTTTTTTTTCTCAATCCTTTCATCATTTTCACCCAAACCTCCAATCCCCCTCCCATCTGACAGCTAGACAGCTGTCAGTATGTTCTCTATGTATATGAGCCTGTTTCTATACTGTTTGTTAGTTCATTTTGTTCATTTTGTAACAATGGGAAGTTATAACCCAACCCACCATTCTTCTGGCATTGTCTGTAAATGCTGACTCTAACTAATATGTAGCTTGTGGATAAACAGCATGTTCGTATAAGAATCCTGGGAACTAACCTCAACAGATACAAACTCTGACATTCAAGCATCCCATTTTGGGGAGATTTGCTGACTTTTAATCATGGAGCCAGGATGACATTGGAGACAGATGCTAAGCTAAGATGACGCATACTGGATCATCACTTGCCTTATTGGAATGGACTGTGCCTGTCTGTGTATAGAGTATTTTTCAACCACCTCACTTGATCTCTTTGTTCTTCTCCCCCTCTCCCTCCTTATAAAAACCTCTGCCTCCACTGAGAGTAGGCAATGGGCTTTGAGACATGAGTCCCCCTTTGGGTGGCCAGCATCTGAATAAACCACCTTCCTTTACACCAGCACCTGTCTCAACTATTGGCTTTTGAAAGAGCAGACAGCCAGGACTATATTCAGTTACATTTTGATTCCACACATCAGTGAAATTATATGGTACTTGTCTTTCTCTGACTGGCTTATTTCACTTAGCATAATAATTTCCAGGTCCATTCATGCTGTCACTAAGGGTAAGATTTCTTTTTTTAACAGCTGCATAGTATTCCATTGTGTAAACATACCACAGCTTTTTTTAATCCACTCATTTACTGATGGACACTTGGGTTGCCTCCAAATCATGGCTATTGTAAATAATGCTGCAGTAAACAAAGGGGTGCATATATTCTTTTAGTTAGAATTTCAGATTCCTTGGGATATAATTCCCAGAACTGGAAATGTAATAGAAACAATTGGCCAGGTGCAGAGAATTGCCAGGGTGGAGAGCCCTGGGTGCCTAACAATGGGCAAAACTATAAGCCGTTGCATGATCACTCCTTCAGCATTAACCCCTGGAAGATGACATCTAGGCTTCAGCTCTGTTTCTGCTCCAGGCCCAGAGAAGCAGCAAAATCAGATGGAGTGACACCATGACTGACATGGGAACCAGCTGCATTGACTAATGACCCCCTGAGACCGACCATCAATGGAGACCATGAGGGGGCACACTTAGAAAGCTGATGAATCTTCTATTGGGATTGTTCTCCAGATAAAAGCTCTTGCCACAGGGACCCTGTGAGTGCTCGCTCTCTCTCTTTTCCAGAGCATGTCCATGCCTCTCCTCTTCTTTTGTCTCTCAGCATGCATACCTGTCTCCCTGTTTCCCATAAGCTCCAAGGGCCTTTCTACTACCTCTGTAACTTTCTAATAAACTTTCCCTTATAATTTGAGTTCCTTGGCTCTGAATTCTACCAAGCCAAACTCAAGCACTGAGGTGGCTGACCAAGGTCTGGCCCAACTTGTTGCTAATGCCTGGTACCATTTTTCTGCCACTTACAGAGTTGCCGGATCATAAAGCAGTTTCATTTTTAATGTTTTGATATAACTCCATACTTCTTTCCACAGTGGCTGCACCAATCTGCATTCCCACCAACAATGTCTGAGGGTTCCTTTTCTCCACATCCTTGTCAACACTTCTTTGTTGATTAATTGATTACAGCCATTCTGACAGGTGTGATCTGATATCTCATTGTGGTTTTAATTTGCATTTCTCTGATGATTAGTGATGTTTCATGTAATATTATTTTTCCGATATATCTCTTTGGACAAGGAAAACAAAAGAAAAATAAACAAACTGGACTACATCAAACTAAAAAGTTTTTGCATAGCAAAGGAAACCATCAACCAAATGAAAAGACAGCGCACTGAAAGGGAGAACATATTTGCCAATGATACATCTGATAAGGGGTTGTATCCAAAATTTATAAAGAACTTATAAAACTCAACACCAAAAAATTAAACAATTCAATTTAAAAATAGAAAGAAGATCTGAATAAACACTTCTCCAAAGAGAACATACAGATGGTTAATAGACATAGAAAAAGATGCTCGGTGTCACAGTGATGGAAGCTAGTTTAAAGCCTCACACATTTTACCCACTGTATGCGTTGGTCAAAACAAATCATGTAGCCAAGCCCAAAGTTGGAGTGACAGAGAAATACACTCAACTCCAAGAGGGAGGCACTGCAAATGCCCATAGAAAATGGTGTGAATGTGTAATTTTACTATAGGGAGAGAATGGAAAATTAATAGCAGTAATTCAAGCTGGAGCTGGATCTCATGGAACATTCCCTTTTCGTAAGCCAGTTAGGCCTAAAAAGGTTTCGTCCTAACTCTATTAATAAAGAATGCTATCTCCTTTTTTAAACTCAGCTTCTACTACATTAAAACCTTTGCTTGGCTGTTACCACTATGATTTAAAGCAGCAACAGGAGAAATGGAGTAGAGAGACATTGAGAAAAAGCCCGACAATCCAAGTCTTTCTTCATTCTGACAACAGATCTGCTGTTTACCATTTCTGTCCCACTGACAGAGGGACTTAGAGAATCTTGTCCATGTGAAATGTAGTCCCATGCTATGAATCCACACACTGTTTAAATGCCCACCTACAACAGACCTATAATAAAAAATGAAGATGCATACAATTGGAAAGGAAAGGAATGCCCTACAAAATTGATTATTTCTTTGAGTATTTTTTTCTGTATTCTTACACTGTTCCACCCGCAATGTAATTTAAGTTGTTGAAATTTCTTATATGAATGAAAAGTTCATGAGGGTCACTAATTAGGTGTGAAAAGTTATTCAAATACAAACCAAAGTCTCAAGAAATTGGCAAGTTATTGTCTTTGTGGCTATAGAACCAGAGTGTTTAGAATAACTTTTTGAGAAAATATAAAAATGTGATTATATAACAAATATTTTCTCTAATTAAAACTTATAAAAGATGATAAAAGCATTTTTGTCAAAGAGGACTTGATAATTTACCTGCAGATTTGGCCATCAGAGGGCCTGTTTCTAACCTGATTCTAATGTTTTGTGGCTTTGGGGAAAATTACTCAGTTTCATGACTAACACTGTCTTCTATAAAATAAGGGGTCCAAATTAAATCACTTCCAAAGATGCCTCTCTTTAAAATACTTTAAACTCTACCTTATTGCCTTTATTAGTTTCATGTTAGATGCCATGCTTTCCTAAATAAATGCAATATTACCTTTATATTTTTATGAATGCTTGTAGTATCCACAGGGCAAAATCTGTCCTTGTTTTACTTTTGCAGAAGCAACTACAATCTTAGGCATGTAGAACCCAGTAAGGAAATCACCAAATGACAAAGTGGATTAATTTATGTAATCTCAATTTATCTTTTAAGCAGAACAGTGAAGATAATGCTTAACCACTCACTGTGCATAATGCATCATATAATTCTATGGCTCATGCTGACAAGTTCATATTATTTATCTGGAGGAGAGAGAAAAAATTATTATGTAATGTGTTGATGCCTAAATATATTCTCAAGCATTCAAGTGCATAATTATAGGTTAAACACTGAAAATATGGTATAGAGAGGTGATTTACTTGGGACTGACAGAAACTTATGTTGTTATTGAACAAACTGGAGAGGTTTGAAAGTGGATTATCAAGAGATTTCTGAAGAACTAATTTTCTACACTGGATTAGTCAAGTTTCTTATGGTTTATTAATTTGTATCCTCTTTAGAAATCTTTTTATCTTTTTTTGTTACATTTGCTTGAAAAAATCCTTGAGTCTTTGAGCTAAAAGGAAGTAAAAAGGATTTTTAAAGTTTTTTTGTTGTTGCCTAATCAATAGAAATTGCAGATAAGGACAATGCTATTAAATCAGTTTTAAGTGTGTCTTTATTCCTGTACTAACTCAGTGAGTATTAAAATACACACATGCACACATATCCTCAAAGGATTTAGATAAAAAAGAGGCAAAATGAGAACAAAGTTTCCTTTGAAAACATCAAGCCTGATAAAATAAATGTTATTAATTTATATATATTTGTTTCACAAGGGAGTTTAAGCTGCTTAAAATAATAGGCACAATAAAAATGGTTAAAATAAACAATTGGGAAGTAAAGCAAAGGAAAGATAAGGGTAGGAAGATAACAAAAGCAAGGATTCATTGAGCACAGGCAGAAATGTGCATCAGAGTCTTACATAGTTATTAAAAGGGGCCGCATATTTAGTTCTAAATTATCTAAAACCAAATAAAAGTGCAAATCATGTTCAGGTAGAAGTTAATCATGTTGCCAAGATAAATTTAAAGCTACTGCTTATGAGAAAACAGGTATTTCTGGAACTGAGACTTGAAATAAATTCCTTATATGATATCTACTGGACAATGCATGATATAAAAAGATGCTTTGTGGTATAATGAACAATATACTAAATTGAAGCCTTATAATAAACATAAAAATGCATTTAACGTGACTTTAAAAAAATGTTTTTGGGACTGATTGATGATCAGACACTATGGTGGAATCCAGTAAGAGTGATTCTATAATAAGCCAAAATAGTGCAGCCCATTTGTATTGATATACCATCAAGCTATTAAACGATGCACATTACACTATTATGACACTTTTTGAAAAGGGGTTGTATTTTCAATTATAAACAATAAACCAAAGAGCATTCTACTTCTTTAGCTATATTGCATGTAGTTTGATTTGTACCACTGAGTGAGTGAGATGCTACTTGTATCCAGTTAATTTCATAAAACACAAAATTTACCCAAACTCACCAAAACTCTGTTAAGCAGTTAGTCATGATGATGGAAACTCTTGGATGCGTTCATTAGGAGCTCTAGCTCTGGTGTTGTGCAGAAAGCTCTCAGAAGCAGAAGGACTTGATCAAAGATATGGGCTGATTGGCCATTTTGTGTCTATCCATCAGCCCTCCTTTAGAAGGTGGTGCGTAAAACAGTGCAGAGTAAACTTCACTCTTTAGTGCTCATGTTCTAAGAGATTCGTTAGTAACTGCATTTCTTAACTGTGAATTAAATTACACACACACATGCACAATATAATGATCATCAATATTTTTGAAATGTTTAGATAAAAATGGAGACATAAAGCTTTATTTGGAAGTGTAAATTAATCCATGTATAAAATGAGAAAAATATGGTGTTTTTCATAAACTTCACATAGATAAAAAGCAGAAATGTCAGAAATGATGAAATATGATAGTTGGTCTATAAGCTTGTCTCATTGGGAGTGTAAGAGTTTAAAAAGAGTTAAAAAAAAGTGGGCTGACAATATTTGCAGAAACTAACTTTCAGTGGATTTGGAGATTATGAATATTTTTTGTTTATCTGCATTTTCAGTTTTTGTATATGTTCCATACATTTTTTGTTTTCTACAAGTATACATTAATTCTACAATTAGAAATATTAATGACTGTTTTTTCAAATAGATAAAATATTAATTTTATTAATAGCATTAATAAAATTTAGATTTTTTGAGGTCACTAATAAATTAATGGTTGTCTCTTGTTTCTAGGTAGAAATGATATAAAACTAGAATAACTTTTTACCTCATATCAAATCTATGATTTTGTAAGTTAAAGTAAAAAAGTAAAAACAAAGTTTATTTTTCATTTAATGAGAGATAAATGCACTATGAGCCTGAATATTTGTTAATCTAGTTCTGATTTTTTAACACTATGTCAGAGAAAAAGAATTCATAATCCTTGGTAAGGAGTGTTAAATTCACAGGAAGAAATTTTATTAGGTCAGAGAATGTATTAGAATTGAAAATCATTCCCAGGACCTGCTATATCTTTTGGAGCAGAAACCCATTTGTGCTTCAAGTGTCAAACCCTTATGTCTATTTTGGCACATTCCAGATTTCACCTGAAAGAACCTACTCAGGTAAAGACAATATTGCTGACCACATTAGTTTTTATGATGGTGTTTCAAGTTGGTGCCAAACTTCCTGTTTGTACTGTGACATCGCAAAAGAGATGACATCAAGTAAGGTAGAGTTGGTAACCAAATATGGTGGATGATCACATTGATCATTAAATATAAAATTTTCATTTTAACGTTATATGGTTGAAATCTAGTTAAGTTAAAACAATTCATGTGAAGATAAAATTTTGTTTGTTTTTAAATATTTATTTTTGAGTCTAATTTTTATCTTTGAGATTTATTATTTAAAGCATGAAGCAGCAGGTGTGTTTTCCTCAGAAAATTCATAATCTAATTAGTCAATCTATTTATCACTGGTTATTATTTTGAGGGGAGAAATCCATGTACCAAAAGGTAACATAGAACCCTTCAGTGATTTTAGTTAGAAATTGGATATTCTAGAAGTCATTAGGAAGACATCTTTGGGATTTCATTACTGATGTTCACTTGAAGTGCTGCATGCACTTGAATATACAGTATGGTGAAAATCAGGAGGCTTCTTATATTGGTTCAAGACTGTTTCATCACTTAGCAACATTTATTAGATCCCTCATGTGTCTAACTTGCAAGAAATACATGAATGTTATTGTAAAATAAGAGAATCATAAAAAAGAAAAATCTAGAAACTCTCCATGCTTGTAATTAAAATTTCCACATAAAATAAGGCATATTTCACAATTATACAGCCATAATTCAGTACTTCCTGCTGGCCAAGTTGGATAGAATCTCTTAATTTCCAGGTGTCAGATTTGATGCTTAAAATGAAAATATTGCTTAGGAAAATCTCTATTTTATCCTACAAAGTGTGATATATCTAAGGGAAAGATCTTCA
Organism: Furipterus horrens; assembly: GCF_987537825.1. NCBI lineage: Eukaryota > Metazoa > Chordata > Mammalia > Chiroptera > Furipteridae > Furipterus > Furipterus horrens. The sequence continues at coordinate 177,052,502 of NW_028327171.1, forward strand.
TACTGTTAGGGGTATTTATTTTTAAAACCTTGCCTCAATACACACACTACTGGATTTGATTATTGGCTGTTTTTAATTCACTGATAATACAAGCATGGTGGAATTTACATATGCCTTAAGGGGAGCATTGACTGTATATAGGTATGCCATGGGGATTCAAATGAATCCTATCTAGATCTCCCAGAGCAAACTAACCTCTCTAGACATTTAGTTTACATAGAAACAATGAACTTGGAAAACAAGAACTCCTTAAAAGCCCATCAAGATTTACATTATGGAGATCATTTTTGACTTGTGTGAAATTACCATATCTTTTTTTATCTGCTGCTTAATGATTCATGAAAAAGTTTACTTTTAAGTAATTGTTTTTAATACCTAAGAATTAATTCTAAATTGCTTGCAGTCAACTGTGAACTGTTCTGCTACCACTACTCTTGTCTTTATGCTTTCTATCTCTTAAGATTTTTTGTTTTCTTCAGGACCACAAGCTAGTTAGTAAATTGACATGCTTTGAATTTTTAGTATTCAATTTAGTGCTATACAGGGAATTGTAATAAAATTAGGAGGAAACTTGATTTTCTAGTTAAAAATTCATTATCTGATGAGGATGTTGGGGCAAAAACAAGAAGGAAACATAAACCATTCATGAGGATAATGGACAGAACCTTAAGTGAGGATCAGAAAGCTAGGTTCTCAAACTAACTAGAGATATAACATAAAATGAGTAAATGAACTTTCTGATTCTTAGGTTTCTCATCTGAAATATAATAGGAAAAACTGCATTATTTTCATGATCTCTCTTGTCTCTGCAAATACTATAATTTTATTATAATTATTATATGCTCACATTTTCTGATTTGAATAATAATTGTGAATACCTGTGGTTTCACTATATGGTTCTTAAAAATATAGAAAGAGACACTTAAATTTTAAATATCTTAAAATATTTTTCTAAATAATATTATTGTAAAAATATAAATAATACATGTTCATGTATAAAATTTTGGCAATATATTAACATCTAAAAAGTTTAGATTCACCCATAAGGCATGCAAAGGTAGAGAAGCATTGATAAATGAGTGCAATTATGTAATAAATAAATATTGCTTTTAGATTTTGATATTCTGACTTTTATAGTTTACTTAAAATTATTTTAGTCAAAAATGTGTCCTGATATTTGATTTAAAAATTTGAGAAAATTCTGTGAATTTTAAAATTCAATGATTACATTCTAGGAAGCAATACCAAAGATGTTGTTAAAATAAACCACTGTTAGCAGACACCTCAAATAGGTACAATAATTACAACAGGGAAAAGCAGTATAGAGTGTTAATAATCATTTACATTCACTTATAAGCAAAACAGAAAGAAAGTAATAAAGAAGAGAGGTAAGGTAATATTCTTAGAATTTAGAATTAGAATGGACCAAGGCCTATTTTTCTGTATACCTTTAATATATATATATGTGTGTGTGTGTGTGTGTGTGTGTGTGTGTGTATGTATAGTTATAACCTAAATTATGCTATAAACTCATCTAAAGAAGTCCTTGAAAAAACTTTGATTGAAAGAATAGTAGACTCCAGGAGAATTTTGAGGTTGTTAATAAGCAAAGTTAGAAGACTTTCTTGATCAATTTCCAAATGTATTAGCCTCAGGACACATTTGCCAAAATATTCATCTTGCTCAGACCAAAGAATACTTCTAAGTACCTATTATTATTAATCATGAGCAAACACTGTGGAAATAAGAAAATGCAAGTGACAACATAACCTTTGCTCATATGTTATGCATCTAAGCTCCATGCCATTGGTTCAAGACTTAGCTGGTATGAGAACTATGTTAGGGAGTAATGTTGATTTTAGTGCATTGTGCACAAATTTTTTTTCAAAGAAGGCCCTTCTTATGTAGGACAAGGGCAAGGTTCCATGAGATTATTGTCAGTAAATCTGGATGTGGAAAGGGAATGGAAGAGCTTATGTTTTCTTCTGCTTTACCCAATAGTCCTTAATACTTTAAACATAGCCTACATGGAATAAAGAAACTAAATACTCCTTGCCCCAAGTGAGGAGGAAACTGATGGGAAGCGTGACAAGTATATATTTGTGACAAGTCTTTCTTGTAAGTCTTCTGGGTAACTGTTCAGCTAGCTGCCTGCTGAGCAGCCTGACACCAAGTAATAGACAAGGGTCATACACAGTAACTATGTTATTCATTCAGCTTTTATTGAATGCAGGTTCACTCAAAGTAGAACATCAACATGAATTAATATCTCACATTCTAACAATGTAAGAGAATTATAACATACAAACACACAGCAACCAATGGGGAATAACAAACCCGAATTCCAGAGTCTCAGTCTGCAGGTCTGGGAGACAGCACAGTGGACAAGGAAGTTGTCAGAGTCTAGCAAGGAAGCATCTCTGGAGCCAGGTGGGTAGCAGGGAAAGTAAAATTTTCAGTCTAGCAGGGCAGAACCTCCGGTAGCTGATGCCAAGGGAGATCAGTGTGGTCTGGAGAAGCACTCTGCTGTGTGGAGCTTGGCTGTCTCAGTGGTGGTCTGGAACCTGCCTCGGTTGTACCTTGAAAGTGGTGTCCTCCACCCTTCTGGGTCTTTTTGATAAATGTCTTGGCACCCCTGGTGCCAAGTGTGGAATTTTCCCAGGAACCTATTTATGGGTGGTCCCTCTCTGCAGACATGGCTGTTCTGATCACATTGGCAGGCATCTTAGCTGTCTCTCCTTGCAAGACATGTCTGTTCTGACCACATGGGTAGATATTTTAAGTGTGTCTCCTTGCCAGATTTGTCTAGAGTGACTTAAGTAGTTTCTTCTTGAACCAAAGTGCCATGGTTGTCAGCCATTTTAGTTGACATGAGTGACTCCATTTTGTTTTATATACTTTATAGTACCTTTATCAGACTAATACCTTTTTTTTTGGTCCTGCTCACCACAGGAAGACAGAAAGACATTGAGAAATCCCCAATTAGAAGTCAGATCAGAGCTTTCTAGTGTTAAAAAGAGTACCTTAATGTTCCCATATGTTATTTTTAACCATATAAAGTCTTGTAAATTATTTTCTTATTTAATCATATTTTTTTCTTTCAAGAATCCCATATTTGATTGCCAGATTTAGCAAATATACTATAAAGACTAACAATACACTAGATTACTAAATGTACTACATCATCGGCAGCCGTCCATCTCGAGAGACGATGGCGTAGCTTCTTGAGAGTCTATCTGCACCGCCGAGAACGGCTGTGCAGTCCGACTCGGGAGTGACAATCCCTGCCACACTTGTTACAGGTGAAGGCAGATGGCTGTTGTTGCTGCTGTTGATGCTGCTTCCGCCTCGATCTTTTTTGAACCGCCTCCTCGTTGCGCGCAGCCTCTGCGCGTGACGTACCTTGCCTGACCGCGAGCCTCCAGGCTAGGCGGTCGTCTGCTTGAACTTCCCATGTGTTGAGATTGATGGAGCATTGTGTCATATCCTTTTTGCAGATGTCTTTGAACCACAGTTTTGGGCGCCCTGTCATCCTCTGGCCTTCTGCTAGCTCGCCGTAGAGGAGGTCTTTGGGAATAAGGCCTGCATCCATTCTTTTGACATGGCCGAGCCACCTGAGGCGTCTCTCACTAAGAACTGCATGCAAACTGCTCATGTTGGCTCGCTTCAGCACCTCGGTGTTGGGGACCTTATCCTGCCAGGCGACATGCAGGACGCGTCGCAGGCACCTCATGTGGAAGCTGTTGAGTTTCCTTTCGTGCCTTGCGTAGGTGGTCCACGTCTCGCTGCCATAGAGGAGAGTGCTGAGTACGCAGGCTTGGTAGATGCGCAGTCTGGTTTTCTCAGTGAGGCTGGAATTGTTCCACACTCGCCAGTTCAGTTTGGCCATAACTGTGGCTGCCCTGGCGATTCTCCGATTGACCTCCAAGTCAACTGACAGAGAGCTCGAGATGGTGGACCCGAGGTAAGTGAAGTCGTTGACAACCTCCAGGGTGTATCCGTCGATGGTGATGCATGGGGGAGTCCCCGTGCCTTGAGCCATAACGTTCGTCTTCGTCAGGCTGATGGCTAGTCCGAACTCCTTGCATGCGTGGGAAAGGCAAGTGACTAGCTGCTGGAGTCCCTCTTCAGAGTGTGATGTCAAGGCTGCGTCGTCGGCGAAGAGCATCTCACGGATGAGCACCTCTTTGACTTTGGTCTTGGCTCGTAGACGGGCCAGGTTGTAGAGCTTGCCATCGGATCTGGTGTGAATGAAGACACCCTCGCTTGCAGTCCTTAAAGGCGTATTGGAGGAGCATGGAGAAGAAGATTCCGAACAGCGTAGGCGCGAGGACGCAGCCCTGCTTTACTCCGCTGCTGACTGGGAAGGCCTCAGAGGTTGAGCCGTTGTAGGACACCATGCTGTGCATGTTGTCGTGAAAGGACATGACCACAGCAAGCAGATGTGGTGGACAGCCAATCTTCCGTAGCAAGCTGAAGAGTCCGCTTCGACTGACCAGGTCAAATGCCTTCGTGAGGTCGATAAAGGTGAGGTAGAGTGGTTTATGCTGCTCGTGACACTTCTCCTGCAGCTGGCGTAGGGAGAAGATCATGTCCACTGTTGATCGGCCAGCTCTGAAGCCACACTGGGACTCTGGGTAGACGCGGGAAGCAAGGGTCTGCAGGCGGGCAAGAGCGACCCGGGCGAATACTTTGCCGACGACGCTGAGGAGAGAGATGCCCCGGTAGTTGTTGCAGTCGCTGCGGTCTCCTTTGTTCTTGTACATGGTGATAATGTTGGCGTCTCTCATATCCTGGGGGATGTAACCCTCCTTCCAGCAGAGACAGAGTAGATGGTGGAGCGGCTGTAGCAGGACTGGTTTCCCGCTCTTTAGGATTTCTGGAGGGATTCCGTCGCTTCCTGGTGCTTTCCCGCAAGCGAGGCGGTCGATGGCTTTGCCGAGCTCTGCCGCAGTAGGTGGGGTGTCTAGCTCCTCCATGACTGGTAGGTCTGGGATGGCGTTAAGAGCAGTGTCTGTTACGGTGTTCCTCGTTGCGTACAGCTCGAGGTAGTGCTGGGTCCACCGCCGCATTTGCTGTTCCTGGTCAGTGATGACCTCACCTGTCTTGGACTTAAGGGGGGCGATCTTGGAGGGGATTGGGCCTGTTGCCTTCTTGATACCCTCATACATTCCTCGTGCGTTGCCTATATCGGCGGCTTCCTGGATGCTTCTGCACAGGTTTAGCCAATAGGTGTTGGCACAGTGGCGGGCGGTCTTCTGGACTTTGTTCCTGGCAGCCCGTAGAGCTTGAAGTGTACTGGGAGTGGGCGTGGCCTTGTAAGCCAGCAGGGCCTTCCTCTTAGCCTCGATCACGGGTTCCATTTCTTCCCAGTGAGCCTCGTACCAGTCAGCGTTCTTCCGCTCTTTCTTCCCGTAAGCAATAATGGTGGAGTTGTACATGGCGTTGCGGAGACGTGGCCAATTGGATTCGATAATGTCATCTGCCGCCATTCCCTCGCTGAGTGCATCTTCCATCCTGTTGATGAATTGCTGGGTCTTAACTGGGTTGCTGGCACAACTGGTGTTGATGCGTGGGCGACCCTTCATCTTGGAGTGGTGCAACCTCTTCGGCATTATGCGCACCTTGCTTACCACGAGGGCATGGTCCGTGTCGCAGTCTGCACTGTGGTAGCTGTGGGTGAGGAGGGTGCTGCCAATATCCGTTCTTCTGGTGATGACGAGGTCAAGCTGGTGCCAATGACGGGAGCGGGGGTGCCTCCATGACACCTGGTGGATCTCTTTGCACTTGAAGAATGTGTTTGTCACGCACAGGCCGTGGTGACACGAAAGCTCAAGCAGTCGCTGACCATTCTCATTGATCTTTCCTCTCCCAAAGTTTCCGAGGCAGGTGGGCCAGGCCATGTGGTCGGCTCCTACTCTTGCGTTGAAGTCTCCAAGGAGATAAAGAGCGTTACTTCTGGGGATCTTGGATAACGCTTCGTCCAGTGCATGGTAGAACTGTTCTTTCTCTTCGGTGGTGGCGCAGAGGGTTGGGGCATACGCGCTAAGAATGCTGACTGGGCCGAAAGTTGTTGACAATCGGAGGGTAAGTAATCTCTCTGTGCCTCCTGTGGGTGGCTCTATGGAGTTAACAAGCGTGTTCTTCACAGCGAACCCAACACCGTGCTGTCTTGGTTGGTCCGGAGACTTCCCTTGCCAGTAGAAGGTGTAGTTGGTTTCTCTGATAGTTCCGTTGTCGGCGAACCGGGTCTCCTGTAGGGCCGCAATGTCGATGTTTAGTCGTGCCAGTTCCCTGTCGATGACGGCGGTTTTCCTGGCACCATTGATCCACGGAAGGTCTGCAGTAAGTCCGGGACACATGGTCCTGATGTTCCAGCTAGCGAGGCGAAGAGCTGGAGGCTTCTTTCTTGTTTTTTGCTTGGAATTGCCTGGTGCGAGTGTTTTGTGGCCCACTTTTCAAGAGATGCCTCTCTGATCCCCACGCACCCAGTGGGGCAGGCGAGCCATGGCGAGACGGCACCTAATTGGCTGGGGGCTGCCCAGCTTGAGGCGGGCGGTAGCTGTCCAGTGAGGTGCGATGACCTCTCCCACCGTCAGAGGAGACCCCTGGCGCTCGTTTCCTTCACCAATCAGATGAGCTTATAACCAGTATCTGTCTCCTCCCGTGTTGAGTTGACATCTTGCGATGACGCTGGAGTGTCCTCTCCAGTGAAGCTACAAAGCCTGGGCAGGGTGATATGGAGGGCCAGCTGTTGCCCATGCAGCAGACCCCACCTCTCTTCGCAGCTGAAGGATCCAAGGGGAAAGACAGAGTCAATACAGCTTGGCTTCAGGTGCGCCGCAGGAGTTGCCGGTGTTGACTACAACGTCAAACCGCCTTAGGGACTCCAGCTCCGGATTTTCTGTCGGGGTTTACTCCCTTAGCCTTTCCCCTGAGGAGGTATGCTGCAAGGCAGCGGAGGTTTGGAGTCAGAGTTTCCCTTCTCCTTAGCCTTTCCCCTGAAGAGGTATGCCGCAAGGCAGCGGAGGTTTTTTGGAGTCAGAGTTTTCCTTCTCTGGTGTGCCCTGACTGGAAGATCGAACCAGCGACACTTAGCTCGCAGGCCGACGCTCAATCCACTGAGCCAAACCAGCCAGGATAGCCTACTCTAATATAGATAAGGAATCTGAGGGTAGAAGTTGTAAGTTCCCCAAGATCACACAGTTTAAAAATGTCAGAACACAATTTCAAACTCCAGTCTGTAGGCACCCATACTTGGGTTTCTTCTAAAGACCAGTCACCAATGGCTAAAGCAACCAATCTGATGCCTTCACCATGTGTACTGGGGACGCCAATGTGAGGGCATTATGTCCCACAGAATCCTCGTACTTCCCTGATCTTAAGAACTGACATGCTCCTAGCCACGCTTTCTAGAGCTGCTTCTAAAGTACAAGAAATCCTTAGGTCAACACTTTATAGCAAAGCCCCCAAATCTCTGGCAATGAACCTAGGAGAGCAGTAGGGAAAGAAAAATCAGCTGGTCCATGGAAAAGCAAAAGAGGAAAATTTATCTGCATCAAGACACCAGGACAAACAAGGAAAACCTTATACATCCCTACCCTATGGCTATCTCACCACACCTTGACCCTGTGGCTGGCCATCTGAAACTTTTTTGAGCTGTCACTTCTTTCTAATTTTTTTTATTTTAATTTAATTTTATTTCTTTGAATAGATCTTCATATGGTTCAAAACTCAATGTGATATACCCATGAGAAGGGTTATAATAAAAAAGACAGATAATAACAAGTGTTGGCAAAGATATGGAGAAATTGCTGGAAGGAATGTAAAATAGTGCAGCTGCTTTGGAAAACAACTTGGCATTTCCTCAAAAGTTCAAACATAAAGTATCCAGCTGACACAGCAGTTGCACTCCTAGATACAGATGTAAATTAAATAAAAACAAAAGTCCGTTTCAAAACTTGTATGAAATGTTTATAGCAGCATTATTCATAATAGCCAAAAAGTGGAAACAACCCAAATGGTCATCAATTGATAAATGAATAAACTATGGTTTATGCATACAATGAAATATTATTTGGTAATAAAACAAGAATGGAGCGCTAATCTATGCTACAACACGACGAACTTTGAAAAGATTATGCTAATTAAAGAAACCATTTATATGAAATGTCCAGAACAGGCAAATCTACAGGGACAGAGAAGATCAGTTGCCGCCTAGGGCTGAGGTCCTGAAGTGAAGAAGATGACAAATGACTGCTGATGAGTACAGGGCTTCCCCTGGGGTTCATGACAATGTTCTAAATTGAGCCTAGTGGTGGTTGCACAACTCTGTGAACACACTAAAAACCACCGAACTGTACACTTCAAATGGGTGAATGGTGTGATACTTGAGTTATATCTCAATAAAGCTATTTAAAGTCAGCATTATATAAAATAGTAAATCTGAAAAAAATCTCACTACACACACCAATCACTCCTACTGCCCTACACTTATCACCACTTTGTTATTTTACATCCTTCCAGGGATGTAACTTAAATATGGGACTTAGCCCCATTTCTTTCACAAAACTGTTCTATCACCTTCCTTCTTTCACTTAATATATCCTTAGAGATCTTTCCATACCAGTACCTGAAGAATACCCTAATTCTCGTTTGTAGTTTAATAGTTTTCCCCTTGTGTGAATGTATCTACTTAACAGGTTTCCCACTGATTTATACCTAGGTTGTTTCCCATCATTTGCTATTACCAATGATGATGCAATGCTTTTAACCTGGTGTCATCAGATGACCTCCTGGACTGGCAGGAATCAGAAACAATTTCAGAGTTAGTCAGAACTGGGATTGCATCTGGCCTCAGCTGCTAACTAGCTCTGTGACTCGGGGAAGATTATCTGTACATTTTGAGGCTCAAAATGTACAACATATTAAAAACTAAAAAGAAAAAAAAGAAAAAGAAAAGATTTTCAGATAGGAATGTCCTAAATTTTCCAGGGAGTCTACTTTGTCTAAAAAGAGATTTGGTAATTATCTGAAATTTAAATTGAGCTAAGCATCCTATATTTTATCTGGCAACCCTACTTGTTTTTTACTTAGCTGGGCATCTTTCTCCTTATTTCCAATATATGTATGCATCTATTTAGCTTTATTTTTTCCCTGTTATATTTAGGCATTTGGAGTATGTTTGTGTCAGGTAGGATGTATGTGTATGTCATGTAATCACTCAAAAATAAGAAATACTATATTCATTTTTAATGTTTAGTTAATTACTGTATATGAAATTTATTTGTATATATGATATGAGATAGGGATTTACTTTAATATTGTTTTAGGAGGGATAGCCAAATTATTCCAATACCATTTGTTGAATAATGTCATGTTCTCTTTGATTCATGTCCATTCAGTTAAAAATATTGACATTATCTTTGAGATTCCTCTTTCCCACCCCCTTCACCCAATTAGTCAATGGTAGGATTTAACCATTGACTTGAAAAGGTAATGAATCTCTCCTCCTCTTCTTCATACCCCCTACATAGAAATTTCTTATATGTCCATGAATGAGTTATGATCAAGGACAAGAAAAGACAGAATGAGCTCAATAATTTCATAAACGAAGCTTTCAAAGGGATAAAGTTTCATCTACATTTAGGCATGGTGTTTCATGTCTGTCTTCCATCTAAGAAGCAAGAGTGGTAAATTAATTTGATGTCTTTCAGGGGGATGCAAACTGGACTCTAACTCTCTCATGTGTCATAGAATGGGCATTGAAGCTAATGTGCTTTCTCTTGTTCATTTTCCTGTTCTTTGGACTTCTGGCTATAGTTTTGAGGTTGTATCCTTGTATATTCTCACTTTCAGGATTGCAATTAGGGTATACGACACTACTTATAAAGTAAAGACAGTGTTTTGAGTGTCCACTTGTGTGAACACAGCAGTATACTGCCCATACCTAGGAGTGTTGCTGGCAGACAGCCTTTATCTATTAGTTTTCTGGTGTTATTGCCTTAGTGGAAGACAGCTGCCTTGCTCAATATCATGCCCATTTCCTGGGATGGCACATACCTAATGAATAATCAGTGTATGATTCTAACAATTTGCTGCCTCCACACTCTCAGGACAGCTCTGAGGGGTCACTCTGTCTATGAGAATGGATCATCGTCAACTTCTCCTTCTGTCCAATCCTACTTTTTTCCTTTCCTTTCCTTTCCTTTCCTTTCCTTTCCTTTCCTTTCTGCTACTCTCCTCTAGTCTTAATCCTCAGAGAACTCCCTAATAAATCTATTGAGTATAATATGTATCTCAAAGTCTGTTTTCTTGGGGATGCCAACTTGCAAAACTGTACTAGAGTTTTGCTTTGGGAGCATTAGGCCAGAGCCACTGATCAAAAGAAAGTGATGCATTATTATACTGATTATTTACCTGGGTGCAGGTATTGATAAAAAGTGGAATTAACCTAATAATTGACCCTGAGCCTACATGTCTTTTAAAATTATATTTCTGTGTTTCATTTTTATTCCTTAAGATTACAAAAGCAATTTCAGTATATTATAGAAAACTAGAAAATACAGATGAAATAAAGTAAAATAAAAATATATTGCCACAACCCATATATGATCATTATTTACATCTCAAACTATATTCTTTCAGCTACTTATCTATGTTTCTATATAGATATACAGATATATATGAGCTTTTCAATATAAAGATCATATTATGCCTGCTCTTTTGTAGCCTGCCCTTTTTAGATGATCCCCACTATTAATACATCAATAAGTTTTATTTGAGTACTCAATCTATATTCACATTTCTCCAGTTGCCAAAATGTCTTTTAGTGTTGGTTTGATTAAATCAATGACCATATCTCATATCTGGTTGTTTTATCTCTAAATATTTTAAAATAAATTTTATAAAACTACCCATTCTCCCCCACATCCAATTATAGAAGTATGAACCCAGCAAACATCTTAATAATGTAGTTCGAATAGGAATATTAGCCCTGGATTTAGGCTACCTTATGTCTAAACCAATAAAAAACAAAAATTGGGCTTTATTGAAGTCACTCATTTTCATCAGAAGTGGGATGAGTAGATAAGAAAAAAAAACAAGAGGTTTGATACAAAATCAGCCATTTTCTGTTCACCCTAGAGTAATAATAGAATATAAGATGAATAAAATAAATTGCAAAATAAATTTTTTAGTTTTCAAGCAGAATGTGGAGAAAATATATGGGGGCCAGGGCTTACTGGGTTTCTAAAACTTTAGATTTTTATCAACATTATTACTGTGGAGTATGCTCAATCAAGCCATAAAAATGAGTTTTAATATTTATGATAATCAATTGATTCTATATTCAAACAACAAGAAAAATATGAGATATTTTTAACTCTTTTAAGTTCATTTAATATAAAAAATTATAAACATTTTGACACAATTATGGAGTAGAACTTTTGGTTTTCTGTGTGCACATCTTTATACTTTATTGAGGAAAATCAGGAAAGTCTCCTGCCAGAGAGACAGAAGGGGAGAGAGAAAGCAGGAAGAATATGCAGTTGTAAATTCAAATTTGAGTCTTAAAGAAAGTAGCTACACTGCCTTGTTAACTTTAATTCAAATACCTAGAAATATTCTGATAAATCATCAGTCACATGCAACAATGATTTTACGCAATGAATTTTTAAAGATGCTATTACAATATATGTGGTAGTCTAGAGGTAGCCGCCGATATAGGCAACGCACGAGGAATGTATGAGGGTATCAAGAAGGCAACAGGCCCAATCCCCTCCAAGATCGCCCCCCTTAAGTCCAAGACAGGTGAGGTCATCACTGACCAGGAACAGCAAATGCGGCGGTGGACCCAGCACTACCTCGAGCTGTACGCAACGAGGAACACCGTAACAGACACTGCTCTTAACGCCATCCCAGACCTACCAGTCATGGAGGAGCTAGACACCCCACCTACTGCGGCAGAGCTCGGCAAAGCCATCGACCGCCTCGCTTGCGGGAAAGCACCAGGAAGCGACGGAATCCCTCCAGAAATCCTAAAGAGCGGGAAACCAGTCCTGCTACAGCCGCTCCACCATCTACTCTGTCTCTGCTGGAAGGAGGGTTACATCCCCCAGGATATGAGAGACGCCAACATTATCACCATGTACAAGAACAAAGGAGACCGCAGCGACTGCAACAACTACCGGGGCATCTCTCTCCTCAGCGTCGTCGGCAAAGTATTCGCCCGGGTCGCTCTTGCCCGCCTGCAGACCCTTGCTTCCCGCGTCTACCCAGAGTCCCAGTGTGGCTTCAGAGCTGGCCGATCAACAGTGGACATGATCTTCTCCCTACGCCAGCTGCAGGAGAAGTGTCACGAGCAGCATAAACCACTCTACCTCACCTTTATCGACCTCACGAAGGCATTTGACCTGGTCAGTCGAAGCGGACTCTTCAGCTTGCTACGGAAGATTGGCTGTCCACCACATCTGCTTGCTGTGGTCATGTCCTTTCACGACAACATGCACAGCACGGTGTCCTACAATGGCTCAACCTCTGAGGCCTTCCCAGTCAGCAGCGGAGTAAAGCAGGGCTGCGTCCTTGCGCCTACGCTGTTCGGAATCTTCTTCTCCATGCTCCTCCAATACGCCTTTAAGGACTGCAAGCGAGGGTGTCTTCATTCACACCAGATCCGATGGCAAGCTCTACAACCTGGCCCGTCTACGAGCCAAGACCAAAGTCAAAGAGGTGCTCATCCGTGAGATGCTCTTCGCTGACGACGCAGCCTTGACATCACACTCTGAAGAGGGACTCCAGCAGCTAGTCACTTGCCTTTCCCACGCATGCAAGGAGTTCGGACTAGCCATCAGCCTGACGAAGACGAACATTATGGCTCAAGGCACGGGGACTCCCCCATGCATCACCATCGACGGATACACCCTGGAGGTTGTCAACGACTTCACTTACCTCGGGTCCACCATCTCGAGCTCTCTGTCAGTTGACTTGGAGGTCAATCGGAGAATCGCCAGGGCAGCCACAGTTATGGCCAAACTGAACCGGCGAGTGTGGAACAATTCCAGCCTCACTGAGAAAATCAGACTGCGCATCTACCAAGCCTGCGTACTCAGCACTCTCCTCTATGGCAGCGAGACGTGGACCACCTATGCAAGGCACGAAAGGAAACTCAACAGCTTCCACATGAGGTGCCTGCGACGCGTTCTGCATGTCGCCTGGCAGGATAAGGTCCCCAACACCGAGGTGCTGAAGCGAGCCAACATGAGCAGTTTGCATGCAGTTCTTAGTGAGAGATGCCTCAGTTGGCTCGGCCATGTCAAAAGAATCGGTGCAGGCCGTATTCCCAAAGACCTCCTCTACGGCGAGCTAGCAGAAGGCCAGAGGATGACAGGGCGCCCAAAACTGTGGTTCAAAGACATCTGCAAAAAGGATATGACACAATGCTCCATCAATCTCAACACATGGGAAGTTCAAGCAGACGACCGCCTAGCCTGGAGGCTCGCAGTCAGGCAAGGTACGTCACGCGCAGAGGCTGCGGGCAACGAGGAGGCGGTTCAGAAAAGATCGAGGCGGAAGCAGCGTCAACAGCAGCAACAACAGCCATCTGCCTTCACCTGTAACAAGTGTGGCAGGGATTGTCACTCCCGAGTCGGACTGCACAGCCATTCTCGGCGGTGGAGATAGACTCTCAAGAAGCTACGCCATCGTCTCTCGAGACGGACGGCTGCCGACGACGAGAGGTAGTGTTCCGGCTACCTCCATCTTTCTGCAGAGTAATTATCACTGTCAGGTGAACTGATCAAGTTCATTCCAATTTTAAAGTTACCTTTAGACAGGAGAAATTTGCAGGTAAATGCATTTGTGACTTCACTTTGGAATGCATCTATTAATAAATGGAAAATTCTGAACCATAGAAAAATACATTTAACCAATTGTTTTGAGTGTAGCTTTAGGAAACCTTGTCTCTGATGAAGTTTGATTTTCGTTTCTCTCTGAAAAGTCATATTGCAGTTTGTATAATCACTCTCATCCTCAGCTTTCTTAAGGAAATTCAATTCTGCATTGGACATTGTACTTGCTGGTATGTGAGTTTTATGCCAGAATTAATGAGCAGACCTCTACTCTTCTTGAAATATTATAATTGAATAGCTAACTTAATTTAAAGAGAAATGAAGGAATTAAGATAAGATAGTCATTAGTCTAGAAAGAGGAAGAGATAATCATTAGAAAACTGCCATCATAATATACCATTGAAGATGAAAGCTTAAAAGCCAGGCACCCAACTGGGGGTTGAGATTCCTTTATCTCCTTCCTGCGAAATGATTGCAGTCTCTGCTTTTCCATGACAGGGAACTCTTCATTCATTGTGCAAGAATTTATCAAACTTTTTTGATAACTCTGCATCTAGCTTTTCCATCTTGAGTTGAAACCCTTCTGTATGTAGCTCTTATATACTTGCCAAAATTATGACCCAAGAACTTTGCTGATACTTTGCTCTGGCTCTCTAAGATATGATGGCATAATGGAAGAGGCAGGTGAATACATTCCAATAATTTCCATCTTATGTGGAAGGGGTATACAGAAAGTGTCATGTGGATTTTTCCTCACTTCTTTTTACACATTGGTGTATGACATCATTCATCTGTCTGTATGTTGGATGAATGTTTTTCATTAGGTTTAGAGCTGCATTTGTAGCCTGAGATTTACCCTTCATCACTGAGCTTTTAGGGGATCAATAAATAGCATCTATCTTTCCTATTTAATTCAGAATAAGATGAAAGTCAGCCAGATGGCCATTAATACATCAATTTCATTTATATTAAAGCTTACTACCAGGGTTGGGGCAATACATGGTTTTAAGTATGTAGCTAACAGTCTCCTCATCAGTTTAAGCCTCATGACAGACCACCTAAAGTGAAGGTTTGAGTTCAGGATTATTTCATCACAATCCAGAAGATAGGAAAGGAGCGAAGGCAGTAAATCTCTAAATGCTTAAAGACTGAAAAATATGAGTAGTTCATATTTGAAGAATACAGACAGACTAGTGGATCAGAAGAAAGAGTGAAAGAGGTGTTGGGCAAAAGTTTGCATGTGTTATTCCATGGAAATACAAATATTGAGATTCTGGCTACTCCCAAAGATCCAACAGGTACAGGACTTTGCATCTTATTTTTAAGATGAATTTTATTACTCTTGTGGGTGTGTGTGTTTACAATCCTTTCATTTAAAACTTTGGAAGTTAGTTATGATCCCTTGTGAAAAGGAAACCTCCTATCCACTAATGCTATAACAGGAGTCTGTGCTAAGTACAGATAACTGTGTCAAGATTCAAGATTCAGACACTGTGTGTTGATTGTCATCGAGGTGTTGGACACCCTGCATATTGCCCTCACATTTAATTTAGCATAGTTTGTAGAAGCAGGTATGATTTAACAACTTTTCAGATAAGAGCTAATGATTATTTCTAAGGTCACACAAATATTAAACCCAGTATTTGAACAGATATATTGGGCAAGTTTTCTCATATTTATGCCTCCCTTTCCTTCCTGTTTATAAAAGGTCTAACAACTAATATCCTGCTGTCTCTGAGGACTGAAACAATTGTTTTTGCTTGTAATTTTGTGCAAATTTTAACTATTGATGAGCAAAAAGGCCAAGTGTAACTGAATATCCAAATTCACTCTTATAATTATTTTTGAAATACTGCCAAGACAATGCTTTGTCCTTTCAAATACTAGAACTTAATGCTCTAAAATTATAAAACAAGGCCACCTATCTGCTTGATTTAGGGGTTGCTTTCAAGGTAAATAACAATTCTGGCTGGTTTGGCTCAGTGGATTGAGCGTCGGCCTGCGAGCTAAGTGTCGCTGGTTCGATCTTCCAGTCAGGGCACATCAGAGAAGGAAAACTCTGACTCCAAAAAACCTCCGCTGCCTTGCGGCATACCTCTTCAGGGGAAAGGCTAAGGGAGTAAACCCCGACAGAAAATCCGGAGCCGGAGTCCCTAAGGCGGTTTGACGTTGTAGTCAATACCGGCAACTCCTGCGGCGCACCTGAACCCAAGCTGTATTGACTCCGTCTTTCCCTTGGACCCTTCAGCTGCGAAGAGAGGGGGGGGTCTGCTGCATGGGCAATAGCAGACCCTCCATATCACCCTGCCCAGGCTCTGTAGCTTCAGCTTCACTGGAGAGGACACTCCAGCGTCATCGCAAGATGTCGATTCAACACGGGAGGAGACAGATACCGTGTCACTCTCGAGTCGGACTGCACAGCCATTCTCGGCGGTGCAGATAGACTCTTAAGAAGCTACACCATCGTCTCTCGAGACGGACAGCTGCCGACGACGACGACGACGACGACGATGATCTTAAAATGGTGGGTGCAGATTCAGAGGCTTCCAAAATCCTTGCAACTGTTTTTGACTGAATCCTGCAGTGTTTTGTATATACATATTGAGGCCTCTTCAGAATGTATTTAAAATGAAGTTCTCATATAAAGCTCTATAATTCAATTAAGAGATTCTGTAGATATGATACAAATTCAATGCAGTACAATCCCCCTAAAACATTTAGCTGTCTTTAAAGAAAATCAGTCTTTCCCCCAGGCTTTGGCAGTTCAGGGAGAGTCTGCTGAGATGACAGCCGCCAGCAGCCAGCAGTCTGCATCCTGCTTGGCAGCTGACGGTAAGCTTTGGCTGTGACTGTGCAATCCCATTTTAAACTCCTGTCTCTGGATGTGTCAGTTCTAACTTGGCAGTGAGGTGGAATAAACAGTTAAATCTTTAGATCTGGGAATTTAATTAAAGCGCTGTATAATGAAACACAACCCTGGATTTCATGATTTGTAAATATACATTTAGAGATAAATAATGATAAACATCTAAAATGATGGTAAGTTTCCTTTGCTGTTCTAAATTTTATATTAGAGTGTGTTTCTATATACAGTAAAAACTCACCAGAAGTTTATACAGGATTTAGTACTCTAAGAGTGGCTTGTTAAGTGGCCTACTGCTTTCTTCAGTAAGGTCATTCAGCAGAGTTCAAAATGCAGAGCGCAGGAGAACAAATTCACAGCTCTGTCTTCCACCTGGACACAGAGTTATAGCTCAGTCCTTTGCTGCTGGCTGGCTTAGCTTTGACCTTTCACACTGTTCTAGCCTCCTAGAAGTCACTCTCCTGAGAATGGGGTAAAAATTCTGTTAAGCATTTTAAGGAATCAGGTGCACTGTGACCTCATGCCTTCGACTACTTGCTTTTCTTAAGGAGCTACAGTAGACATTCACAAAAGATCATTGTGGGAACATTCTAGAAAAATGTGTTGAAAGATTCTTCTGTGGTGTCAGCATTGGGAAAAGTGGTTGCACCTGCAGAATTTTGGAACTGTGAAATGTCAGACAAGGACAGAACCCAGAGCTAAACTATATTTGAGGAAGCATGAGCAATGGAGAGAAACTACCTGACACATAGCAAGGAAGTTGTTTAAGAATCCAGATCCTCTAATCCCTAGTCTGGTTCCTCATCAACTCATAACACATCTCATTCAAACAGAATAATTATAGTTTTAAAAACAAACTTCTTGTTTGTATGTTTCATCTGACTCGTCGTCGTCGTCGGCAGCCGTCCGTCTCGAGAGACGATGGTGTAGCTTCTTAAGAGTCTATCTGCACCGCCGAGAATGGCTGTGCAGTCCGACTCGGGAGTGACATGGTAGTATCTGTCTCCTCCCGTGTTGAATCGACATCTTGCGATGACGCTGAAGCTACAGAGCCTGGGCAGGGTGATATGGAGGGTCTGCTGTTGCCCATGCAGCAGACCCCCCCTCTCTTCGCAGCTGAAGGATCCAAGGGAAAGACGGAGTCAATACAGCTTGGGTTCAGGTGCGCCGCAGGAGTTGCCGGTGTTGACTACAATGTCAAACCGCCTTAGGGACTCCGGCTCCGGATTTTCTGTCGGGGTTTACTCCCTTAGCCTTTCCCCTGAAGAGGTATGCCGCAAGGCAGCGGAGGTTTTTTGGAGTCAGAGTTTTCCTTCTCTGACTGGGGACAACAAAATTTCCATGACCGCATAACTCATCATAATTTCAGTGTTTAAGAAAATCTATCAGATACTGGTTAAGGTAATTTTTCAGTGTTCATACTTAAGCATATAAATAAAGCATGCTGCAGAGCAAAACACTGGGATTTAGCAGTAAAAATACCTAGATAATTGCAAAGTGGTAAAGAATATGGACTGTAGACCCAGACTCCAGGTTTGAATGCTTACTTTGCCAGCTGGGAACCTGGGGCACATCACAGGATTGTTTGATAATTAAATTAACATACAAGCCCTGTCTAGAAAGTATCCAGTGACATAATATAAAGAGATATTTATTGAAGAAGATACAAGAAACACTGTACATAGGACAATGATGCCTCAGTCCCCTTCAAAGTTGGCACCTTGGAACCTCACACAGTTCTCCCACTTGCTATCAGCTGCCCCATCATATTTTACTGTATCTCACTGATGGTCTGAAATCTCTTCCCTTTCAGAGGTGATTTTAGTTTTTGGAAAAAGCCAGAAGTCACAGGGTGCCAAATCTGGGCTGTAGGAAGGCTAAGTCACCTGAGTGATTTGATGTTTTGCCAAAAATCTCTGCCTGAAATGTGAGGCATGAGAAGGCTTGTTGTGATGAAGTTGCCAATCACCAGTTACCCACAGCTGCAGCCATTTTAGTCATTTTGCATCTCTCAACCAATAAAGAACATTGAGGTAGTACTCCTTAGTAATTGTTTGGCCTGGGGCAGGCATACTTGTGATGGACAACATCTTCCCAGTCAAAAAACACGGTTGACATGGCCTTAATCATGTTGCTATTTGCCGTACCTTCTTCGGGTGTGGAGAACCAGGTAACGTCCATTGGGATGACTGGGCCTTTGTTTCTGGATGGTAGCCATAGACCCACCATTTATCTCTAGTTGTGATCTTCTTAAGGAAATCTGGTTCATTGGTAGCAGTTTGAATCAAGTCAATAGCAACTGCAGCATGATGCTCCTTCTGCTCTGGTAGCAGAAGCCATGAAATGCATTTTTCCATGACATGTTTCATGCCAAGATCCTCTGTCAAAAACTCAGACACAGTAGTTTTTGCAACCCCAGATCAGCTTCTAGTTCTCACACTGTCAGTTGCTACTCTTTGTTGATTGCAGCCCATACACGTTCGACATTCTCAGGTGTTCTGCTTGTTGCAGGCCTTCCAGAATGTGGATCACTTTCAACAGAATCTCAACCATCTTTGAAGCATTAATTCCACACTTTTATTTGCACTGCACTCATTGCATTGTCTCCAAATGTCTTCTGAATCATCTGAATACTTTCTGTGGAGGAATGTTCAAGCTTAATGCAAAATTTGATGCAGATGTGTTGCTCTACTCAGTTATTTTGAAAGCAACAGCCACACAGTACACAGTCTCACTCAAAGGCATCTACTGCCCCCATTGACTAGTACAGTGAAGTCGTCATTGTTCATGTGTGCGCATTCCAGTTCACTCTCTTTGCCAGGTTACATCAATGTTACACAGACTATTCTAATATATTAACAATGGCTGGACTTTCTCCAGACAGACCTTTTATGGTAAGTGCTTAGAAGAGAAATTGACACATGGTAAGTTTATATAAGGGTTAACTATTACTATTATTAATTGGATAAACACATATATCTTCCCTAATATGCATGAGAATCAGTTATTTGACCTGTAAACCATGTATGTTGTCTTTTAAAGTTTATATTAACAGTTAAATTATACATAATAAAATATGCTAAATACATATTTTTGAGTTGAATTATATAAATTAATTTCCTTTATTAAAATATTTATTTTTTAGCACTAGGGTCAAATAGGAGTCCCTCACTAAAGGCCATATACATACTCTTTTTTTTAAAGTATATTTTATTGATTATGTTGTTACAGTAGTTCCAATTTTTTTCCCCTTTGCTCCCCTCTGCCCAGTACCCCTTTCCCTTCAGCAGTCCCACCCCCCCTTAGTTCATGTCCATGGGTCATGGATATAAGTTCTTTGGCTTCAGCCTTTCCTATATTATTCTTAACACCCCCCTGTGTATTTTGTATCAACTGATTATGCTTCTTAGTCCCTGCACCATTTCCCCATTTTTCCCTCTTCCCTCTCCCAGCTGATAACCCTCCAAATGATCCCCATACCTATGATTCTGTTCCTATTCTGGTTTGCTTAGTTGGATTTTGATTTTATTTTTTAGATTCAGTTGTTGATACTTGTGAGTTTGATGTCATTTTAGTGTTCATAGTTTTGATCTTTTCCTTAAGTAAATCCCTACGACATTTCATATAATAATGGCTTAATGATGGTGAACTCCTTTAGCTTCATCTTGTCTGGGAAGCACTTCATCTGCCCTTCCATTCCAAATGATAGCTTTGCTGGATAGAGTAATCTTGGTTGTAGGTTGCTTTTCATCATATTGAATACTGCTTGCCAGTCCCTTCCTGCCTGCAAAGTGTCCTCTGAGAAATCAGCTGATAGTCTTACAGGCACCCCCCTATAGGCAACTCTCCACCTCTCTCTTGCTGCCCACAGGACTCTGTCTTTATCTTTCACCTTTGGCATCTCAATCATGATGCGTCCTGGTGTGGTCCCCTCTGAGTCCAGCTCGCCCGGGACCCTCCGTACTTCCCAGACCTGTATGTCCATCTCCTTCACAAAATTTGGGAAGTTTTTCTTACTGTTTTCAATTCTTGCTTCCTCATTCTGCACTGGTTGACTTTTTTTTTTTTCCTTATGTTCCAAATCATTGATTTGAATCCCGGTTTCCTTCCCTTCACCATTGGTTTTGTGTGGATTTTCCTTCGTTTCACTTAGAATAGTCTTGACTTCTTTTCTTATGCATTTGCCATACTCAAGCATATCTGTCAAGCCTGTGAGCATCTTTATCACCAGTGTTTTGAATTCTGCATCTGTTAGGTTGGCTATCTCCTCATCGCTTAGTTCTCCCACTGGAACCTTGATCCGTTCCCCCTTTTGGGCCATACTTCTCTGTCTCCTCATTCTGACAGGCTCCTGTGTTTGTTTGCCTCTGCATCCCAGGTAGAGCTGTCGCTCCTGTTACGTTGTAAGGAATGGAGCCTTAGGGATTCATTAGTAAAGGGAGACCTGTTTCACCACGTTGTGGCACTGTATGTGGGGAAGTGGTGTGAGAGAGAACAATGCCACCTGCCCAGCACTCGCCCCTTTTCCAGGCACCTCTCCCACTTCTGCACAGGAATGGCGCCCCTCTAGCTGCTGCCCTGGCCTTCGCTCCCAGAATGGGTGGGTCTGTGGACATTCTAGGACTGTGGGGGACCTTTAAACAAGCAGACTCTGCTAAGAGACCGTCAGTTTTCACCTCCACCCCAACCCTCCCTGGTCTGCACAGTCAGAAACAATGAGGCTTGATTTTCCCCAGTGCTGGGTCTGTGAGCTGCTAGCTCTGGTGAAGAGCTGGGAACGCTCCCCAGGTGTCCCTTCTGACTTTGTAAAATGTGTGACTGCACTTTCTTTCAGCTACTGCTGCTGCTTCCACCACACCATGTCCTCTCCAGCCCTCCTACCTGTCTGAATGAGTATTTCTTCTTTATATCTTTGTTTGATGGACTCCCCTGTAGTTTGATTTTCTAGAACTTCTGGTTGTTTCTAGTTTTGAGGTAGTTGTATTCCTTCTTAGTCATGAAGGGAGATGCAGCATGTCTGTCTACCCATATACATGCTCTTCATGTTGTACTCTCACAGTTCTGGGGGTAACATTTCTCAGTACATTGTCACTGTGAATGGTGTAGAACATAAGACATGTGGCGTGTGTGGCAACCTGCCCTCACTTGGGCAGCCTCCACTTGCTTAAAATCCACTTGTTTCTCAAGATGTCATGATCTCCTTGAATGCAGATATTTTGACATTCTCACCTTTAAGATTCCTAGAATAAATAGTATGCTTCATATCTAATATATGTGACACAAATTACTATGGGATGAATGAATGCATTTCTACTAAATTTTTTTTATTTCTAAAACCCATTTTTTAAAAGAAGATTTAGGTTTTCAGCAAAATTGAAGGTCAGGTACAGAGATTTTCCATATACCCCACCCCAACACATGCATAGCCTCTCTCATTAAGTGCATTGCTCATCATAATGGAACTTTTTCTTAAAACTAGGAATGAACCTGAATTAACATATTATAAGTTTATAGTTTATCTCTGAGTTCACTCTTGGAATTGTACATTCGATGCATTTAGACAAAGGTCTACCATACAGAGTATTTTCACTCCCCCCAAATCCTCTGTTTGTTCATATAACTCTTACCTACCCTTACCCCTTACAACAACTGATTGTTTATGACCTCCACAGCTTTGTCTTTTCTAGAACATAATATATTTGGAATCATATAATATGTAGCCCTTTCAGGTTGGCTTCTTTCCCCTAGCAATATGAACTCAAGCTTCCTGCATGTCTCTTCAGGCTTCGTAGCTCATTTCAGTTCAGCATGGAATAATATATTATTGTTTGGATGTACCATAGTTTATTTATCCATTGTGCTATTGAAAGACATCAGTCTTGGCAATTATGAATAAAGCTTTTATAGACATCTGGGTGCACATTTCTGTGTGGACATAAGTTTTGAACTCCTTTGGGTAAATACCAAGGACCACAATTGATAGATGGTATGGTTTGAGAACATTTAGTTTTGTAAGAAACTGTAATACATTTTTCTGAGAGAAGAAAAGTTATGTTTGGTTCAATTACTGTGTCATTTTTTTATTTAAATAAACTATTAGATATATCTTGTCATTTAAATTAAGTGCTTATTTAATGTCTTTTTGCAAGACAAAAGTGTTTTACTCCTAGTTTACCCCTAGAGACAAGATTTTCTCATGAATTTAAAACATTTTTA
This sequence comes from Furipterus horrens, assembly GCF_987537825.1. Lineage (NCBI taxonomy): Eukaryota > Metazoa > Chordata > Mammalia > Chiroptera > Furipteridae > Furipterus > Furipterus horrens. Next base: position 177,075,428 of record NW_028327171.1, read on the forward strand.
GTATCTTCAACATGACTGTTATATTTAAAAAGGTATTCCATGGTTTCTTGAGGAAAACTTCTATTGTTGTATGTTTTCAAATAAAACACACCAATAACATTATCAAGTACATAGTATGTTATGAGCACTGTATAAACTTTTGACATACACCGTCTTACTTAACTCTTTACAACAATACTATCATCATCCTTATTTCATAAATAGGAAAACTGCAGTGTTTAATATCTTATATTAGAAATATGAAGACCCTTACCCAAAGCCACATACCTGGTATTGATGGAGTCAGACTTTAAACTCGATTAGTCTGCATTCAGAGCCTGAAGGTAACAGTTATGCCACTCTGCCTCCCTCCTGACCTTGTTGAGAGTTCATCATTCTAAGGTCAGTAGTGAACAGGAATTTGTAGAACTCAAGAGGAAAGAGAGAGAGGTTGCTAACATTGCCTGATTTTTTAAACATTGGTCTTTGAGGGAAAGCTACTGGTTTTCATTACTTTCATGTTAAAATCTCTTAGAAGACCGTGGAGCTCTACTACCTTTCATTACCTGATAACCACATAAGAATGGCCTGGTGGTGTGTTGATAACCAATGCTCAGGGCGCAACCAAATGCATTTCTAGATTTTAGGCCTCCTCGTAGTAGTCAGGGATACATTAACTTATCTTTATTAATAGCTATAGGTATCCAGGACCATAATATCTATTACTGAGATTTCCATATCTAATAAAGACAATTTTAATTACATTCATTGCAACTACCAAAGCTAGATTTTCCATTGTCCTTCTGCCTAAAGTAAAGATTATATACTCCTTGCCTCCTTCTTTCTCCTGTCCTGATAGGTAAATCTGGTTGAAGTTCTTCTAGTAATTGTACAAAGAATGTTTTAAAGTGTTTATCTCTAGATATTCTTAAGATTTTTCTTTGGTCGTAATATTCCAAATTGCATGGTGAATAAATTCTAGACTGAGGTATAGCAAGTTGAAGTTTTCAGGATTCATCTAACTCCAATGAAGTGACACTTATTTTCTTTAGCCATAAAAATGAATGCCATTTTTAAGTCAGTGATCTAGGATGGTACATAAATGGAGGGGCAAAAACATAACATTAGTAAGTATGGGTTAAGTTCATTAAGACTTTGTTGAAAAAATAACCACTTTTTTTTTCCTAAATGTATGTGGTATAATTGCAAAAACCAAAAACAGATCATTCTGTTCTGAAATTGTAACTGTGTTGGCATTGTGTTTTGACTTCATAAAACTTAGCATTTCATTAATTTAACATCTATTCTTGACTTATATATTGTTATATTTAAACACAAGAGAAAATAAAAATTAACTTGGACTAAAAAAGAAAAGTCTATAGTGAGGCTGAGATAACAGACATAAGTAAAGTTGACAGTAGACTTAGCAGGAACAATATTTCTTCCAAGGGTACATTACAGCTGAAGTGTGTTATAGCAACCCCCTTATTTGAGTGAAGACTGGTTTTTTTTTTTTTCTTACACTTATTGAGAAGTTTCATGCTCTAAAATTATACATAATCAGAAAATTTTCTGTCTGAAATCATATCAAGAATTAAAGATACCATTACTGCCTGAGGGTACCTAAGTTACCTTGACATAGAGAAAAGAAGCTCAATACCCAACACAATCACAGAGCTTCAGATATGAGGTTTCTAACACAACATTCTACATTTACCCTTTGAGTGCCATGCATAATTCAAAATTTGGATCAACATGAGAAAAATTATATCAATATATAACCTGAGGTACAAAAAAAGAGAACAAAACATAAAATACAAATTATTCCACTGTTATTTACATTTATAGCCATCAAAAAAAGAGTCTCTGGGAGCAAAGCTGGCACTTTTGGGAAAATTTGTCAGTGTCACTCACAGTGATGTTGGCACTCAAAGGGTTTATCTTGCCTTTGTGGCACCCAAGAAAACAGGAGTTGGAAGCCACTTTTTAGGCTGTATACCTTTACACACAGCCTTGCTTTATGCCTAAAAGTACTCCATTTACATTTCTCTAAAACTTCACCTTTCCCTGAGGAGTCTTATAGAACTTCATCTTTTCATTTGTTTAATGGAATATCCCAGATTTCTATTAGTGTGTGGACTAGTTTTTCCCTGGTAGTTATAGACTGATTATTGAACTAGGATAAGGGGTTAAAGATATCTGAAGAAAGAAAAATTTAATACATGAAAAAAATGAGTGATAAAACTAGTAGAAATAAGGAGTGCAAGTTGGGTGGGAAATGTTTATGCAATAGGATTAATTGATAAATATGTGACATGCACTTTTCTAGGGGTAGGCAACAAATTTGAGTCTAAGCATGTAAGCAACAAAGAGAAAAACAATTATTTTCAAAGCTGTAAGACAGTTATCAAAAACAAGCCAATTGCTAGAAAAAGTCCAATCCTTCCTGCCACTTGCAATAAGTGTGTCCTCATAAAGAAACATTGTGATGAAGCAAATTGTATTCTCAAATATATTTTAAAATTGAATAGAGACTAACAATATGTTCTACAAAGCAACCATGTTATTGAAGTTCCTCTGGACTAAATAGTCATTTCAACTTGTGTCTATAATGATCACATTTCTTCTCTGGCCCTGTCTTAATTGTGTGACCCTCTCTTACCATTATCTTGTCCTCTGTGGAATATGAAAAGGCCCTGGTGAAAGCACTGACTGGAATTTAGCAACATAGAAATTAAGGGAAAACAGATATCCCTGCTTTGTTCCTGATCTGAAAGGCAGCACTTGTAGTTTTTGCCCATTGAGTGTGATGCTGGCAGTGCATTTGTCATATATGGCCTTTATTATGTTTAGGTATGTTCTCGCTCATCCCACTTTGCTGAAAGTTTTTATAATAAATGGATGCTGGATTTTATCAAATGCTTTTTAGCATCTATTGATATGATCATGTGGTTTTTATCCTTCATTTTGTTTATGCAGTGAATCACATTTATTGATTTGAGAATTTTGTACTAACCTTGCATTCCCAGAATAAACCCTACTTGATCATGGTGTATGATATTTTTGATGAATTGCCTGTTCAGTTTGCTAATATTGTGTTAAGAATTTTAGCATCTATGTTCAGCAAGGATATTGGCCTATAACTTCCTTTTTTGTAGTGTCTTTATCTGGTTCTGAAATTAGAATAATGTTGGCTTCATAAAATGAACTTGGGGGCCTTTCCTCCTCTTGAATCTTATAAAACAGTTTGAGAAGAAGAGGTGTTAGTTCTTCTGGAATGTTTGGTGAAATTCTCCTGTGAATTCTTCCAGTCCAGGGCTTTTGTTTGTTGGGAATTTTTTTTTTTTTTTTGTATTACTGCCTCAATTTCACTACGTGTAATCTGTTTATTCAGATCCTCTGATTGCTTCTGATTTAGTTTTGAAAAATTGTATATTTCTAGGAATTTACCCACTTCACCCAGTTTGTCCAGTTTGTTGGCAGATAGTTGTTCATAATATTTTCTTGTAATTCTTTGTAGTTCTTTGGTGTCAGTTATTATTTCTTCTCTTTCATTTTTGATTTTATTTGAGTCCTCTCTCTTCTTTTCTTAATGAGTCTGGTTAACAGTTTGTCAATCTTGTTTATCTTTTCAAAGAACTAGCTCTTGGATTCATTTATCTTTTGTATAATTTTTTTAGATTCTATTTTATTTATTTCTGCTCTGATCTTTATTGTTTCCTTCCTTTTACTCACATTGGGCTTTATTTCTTGTTCCTTTTCAAGGTCCTCTAGGTGTAAAGTTAGACTGTTTAGTTGAGGTTTTTTAATTTTATTTTTGAAATAGGCCTGTAATATTATTAATTTCCCTCTTAGGATTGCTTTCCCTGTGTCTCACAGATTTTGGAATGTTGTGTTATCATTTTCATTTGTTTCAAGGTATTACCTGATTTCTTCCTTGATATTCTTGTTGACCCATTCATTGTTTAATAACATGCTATTTAGCTTCCATGTCTTTGTGTGTTTTTCAGTGTTCTTCTTGTGATTGATTTCTAGTTTCATACCAATATGGTTAGAGAAGATGCTTGATATAAATTCATTCTTCTTGAATTTACTGAGACTTGTTTTGTGTGCTAACATGTGGTCTATCCTAGAAAACATTCCATGTGCACTTGAAAAGTATGTATATTCTGCTGTTTTGGGATAAAATGCTCACTTATTCAACATAGTGCTGGAATTCTTAGCCACAGCAATCAGATAAGAGGAAATAAAAAGCATCCAAATTGGAAAGGAAGAAGTGAAATCATGTTTATTTAAAGATGACATGATACTGTACATGGAGAACCGCAAAGATTCCACCAAGAAACTTCTAGAACAGATAAATGAATTTGGCAAACTGGCAGGATACAAAATTAATATCCAGAAATCAGTTGCATTTTTATATGCTAATAACAAACTAACAGAGAGGAAAATTAAGAAAATAATCTTATTCAAATTTGCTTCAAAAAGAATAAAATACCTGGGAATAAATCTAACCAGGTATGTAAAAGACCTATACTCAGAAAATTATAAGACCCTGAAGAAAGAAATAGAAGATACAAATAAGTGGAAGCACATACCATGTTCATGGATAGGAAGAATTAGCATCATTAAAATGTCCATACCACCCAAAAGCAATCTATAAATTCAGTGTAATTCTGATCAAGATACCAATGACATATTTCACATAACTAGAACAAATATTTCAAAATTTTATGTGGAACCCCAAAGAACCCCAAATAGCCACAGGGATCTTAAGAAAGAACAAAGTTGGAGGTATCATGCTACCTAATATCAAACTATACTATAATACCATAGTAATAAAACAGCATGGTACTGGCATAAAAACAGACACATAGATCAATTAAAGATAAATAAAAATTCCATTTTATAAATTATTTCAAATGCATAGGTTCAATTTTAAGTTCTCTATTTATATACTTTTCTGTTTTTAATAAAACTTCATCTATTAGAACTCAGAAAGAACAGAGATCCTTTGTTTTGATTTAAGGGGCTTAAATCAATAATTTAATTATTTTAGTTCTCTTTTTCATTTATGAGGCCCAGACTTCATATTGCTTTAAGAGAATTAGTTTCTCTGTGTGTTATGTTTATATTTTTATAATTTGTATAATTCTAATTAAAAATTATTTTGTTGTAATTATGGAGTACATGTAGATTAATTTAGGATTATATTATATACAGTGTTTTTATATCATTAATTTACTTAGGACCAATGGATATTTAGATGTACATATGCTTTCCTAACAAATAGATATTATTTGCAGATACTTGAAATACCAAGCATCTCCAGAAGACTTCTTTGCACCTGGACAGTAGATAGTTTCTGATTTGGATATAGAAACTATGACTTGAGAAAGCAGAGAGTGGTATTCTTAGGGCTGCTAAATTTCAAATTATCCCAAACCTTAGCTCCTAAGGATCTGCCTGAATTATAGAGGGAATAGTTTATTCAGGTTATATTTTTTCACACAGATTACAAATATTTAGGAGCTCTAGGAAAATATCTTTCCTAAATTGCCTTAACCTCACATAGTGATAAGTGCCTATATTACTTGGTATTGATTAAACATTGGTTTAAATAGCTGAGAAGAAAAAGGGAGACAAATTGATTTTGTGTAATGGTGTTAAAGTCTCTAAATTGTTTACCATGAGAATAAAAACTAATTTTTGGGAAAACTGCTACTAGAGTTTATCTCTGGGAAACACACAGATACACATACACACACACACTCATGAGGGATTTTATTTATCTTTTAGATAAGCTCTGAGGGGCCTATGGAAAGTCATTACATTGTAAAGACATAAAAAGTATTTTTCCCTAATGTGTTTGCATTGTTGTTAAAATCAACATTTATAGTAAAACTATGTGAGCAGCCCATTGATATTTTAAGTAGTGTAAACCTTGGCAGAGAACTATTTATTTTAGTAAACACTATTTTTTACATAGAATTTTTTCCTCATAGCATCTTCTTCAATGTATTGTAAACGACAGTTTTCAGGAAAATATTCAGGGTATCTTAGACATACTAATACTCAGAAAATGAGTTAGATAATACTCAAATTTTACATTCATAATAATTAAAAGTCTTTAAACTGGAAGTTTTTCTGATTCATAGATATATGTTTCTGTACTAAATATGCTATTTTCATATTTAATAAAATAATACATTAACCCCAGCCCATTAAAAATGAATAATTAATTAATGTTTTACTTTACAATTAAGTGACAAAACCCTGCTTCAGTAAAATACAATGCACTTTGAAAAAAATCAATGTAATTTCACATCTTAGAAGAACAAATGTTATTGTAAGTAACTATGTCTTATAAATGACTTTCAATTTTCTTTTAAAGTCAAAATACACTTTGCTTGGATTTATCTTTGAATTTTATTTTACTTTATATTATAATGACAGTAAAATAGCTCTTAACCAACTCAACCTAGTAAACTTACTGTATAATGTTTCTTCATTTTCATCAGTAGCAATAATTTTTTTATTCTACTCTGAATTAGTATCTCTACCAAGGGGGTCCTATTTGTTCTTGTTTGTTATGCACCATTTAAAAATTTAGTTCTATTCTAATTTTTCTGCTCTTTTTTGCAGTAAAAATCTACTAATGAATGTATAGTATTTGTAGTAAGTTTACACGGAATGGTTAGAGTATAATTCTGAAGCAATTTTTTGATAACATTTGATGGTATCAGTCTTTCTCCATTCCTTCAGTTCCTGAGTCACTGGCAATAAGTCCTGTTGCAGAATTGAATAGATAATAGTGCTGAGAAGTAGAAGGAATAGAGGTATTTGATGGAGTTGAAGTAGTAGCGTTTAAACACCAAAATCTGGCTACAGTGGGAAAACATATTTCAGCCTAGTGCAGGTAATCACAGATGAAATGGTTGTTTCCAGAGAAGACAAGATTGGATATATGTGTCTGACAGAAAATGATTATAAAACTAATATTGCATCTTCATTAAAAATGTGTCAAGCTTTGCTTGTGACATTTTTTCACATGTTATGAAGCTGGCAATACATGTATGATGGGAAGGCTGTCCTATTTGGAGAACATTTAACATTTTTCTATTTCTGGACGTATATGTTGGTTTATAGCACATCATGTTATAAAATATTTGCACATGCTCATTCAATAAACTTTTTCTTGCAGCTCCAATAGTGGTTTTGGGATTTTTCTTTCAAACATTAGCTATTTTTTAAAATTGGCTATAACAATTTAAATAAAGCATTTCCTCTATTAGTAGCATTTAATAACAATAAGCTTTTTTTTGACTTAAGAAAACAAAGTCCAATAGCTTTTGTATTTTTCTTAAACTTGTCCAACATTTTTTAACATATTAAAAACTCAAGAAAAATTTTAGTTCTAATTAAACAACATTATAAAATAACTGGGGGAAATAATTTGAAAGTATTTATATTTTAAAATAAAAAAGCATAAATAGAATTTTTATGAAATAAACCACAGAAAGTACATATGACTTTTATTATCAAAAGGAATTTTAGGGTCAATATTAAGAAAAAACATTCTTTATAATAGATGAGACACAAGGTACCAGATTAATTAATGGTTGTCTTAAATTAAGAATTACTCATTGTTCTGTTTGCCATATACAACTAATATTTTCTCAAAAGGACTCAGCAAATTTTTAATGACTAAATGCTAAAAAAATCTTTCTTCATTGAAGACTGAATTTTGCAGATTAAAAAAAAAAGATTTTATTTATTTACTTTTAGAGAGAGGAAAAGGGAGTGAGAAAGAGAGAGGAGAGAAACATGAAAGAGATACACCCATCAGCTGTCTCTCACACACCCCCAGCTGGGGACCTGGCCTGCAACCCAGGCTTGGGCCCTGACTCAGAATCAAACCAGCAACCTTTCAGTTAGCAGGCTGGTGAGCTACATCAGCCAGGACCACAGATGTCTTTGAATTAATATACCAAAGTCAGCAGTATCAAAATAATTTTTCAAGGCTTCATTATAATGTTGATTCAGAAAATTAGCTTTGAGAATTTAATGATGCCTGAAGGACATCTAATAAGATTGACTGCATGGACATTAAGGATGTCTTTAAACAATTCAAGTTAAAAAAATAGATAGTTTTAGCTATAATTGCTACTCCTACTTTCTAAGACATATTTGCTCTATAAAAGTCAAGTATATTCATCCTTTACCATATATTCTTTCTAATTTTTTTATAGATAAAAGAAATTAAGGTATGGATGTGACATCACAGTTTACTCTGGCTAATAACCTCCACTCTGATTATTAAATTTGATTGGAGAAAACAGGAGAGGTAGACTGCATGAATAGCTTATCTGCTTTAACTGCAGGGTTCTGTATTTGGGTCAAAATATTAGATTTGAAGGACTAACTTGTAACATTTTTTACTCACATAGTTAATATAGCTTATAATTAAATGTATGCATTTGATTAAAGAAAGTAAAACTTAACTTTGCCTTGACACCATTACAACTGAGCACATCCTGTTCCACAGTAAGAAAAAAAGAGAAAGAGAAGAAGGAAGAAAGGAAGGAAAAAAAGAAGGAAGGAAGGAAGGAAGGAAAGAAGGAAGGAAGGAAGGAAGGAAGGAAAGGAAGGAAGAAAGAAAAAACTTGCATCTTGGAAAAAACTAAAAAGTTTGGATTCTCTTTTAAACCATTTGCAGGTAAAAATATAATTTTTATTTTCTTAATGCTATTACCTATGAAATTTCTTTCCAAAGGTAGAGGTCCCAACAAAATGCCCAGGTTGATTTAACCACTGGTGCTGATTAGACAAATATTGTCCAAGAGGTGTAGCTCGTGGGCAGCTTATAGCTGTCAGCTTTTTCCAGCTTCAGGGGTAAGTCTCGCTATTCAGAGATGAAAGTTTTTCATTTGGTGTCTCTATTACTGTTTCAGATTCTGTTTCTCTTTCTGGAGTATGTCTGGTTCTTGGTGAGGTTTGATTCACTTTTGTACTGGTTACCAATTTATGACTTCTGTTGGTGATAAAACACTGGGAGCCTAGTTTTGATTGTAGGATCTGGTTTACTGGTTTTGTCAGGTAACAAATGACAGAAAGGGTGGGTTTACCCCTTATGTTGTCATTTGCATTAGTATCTTGTTCTAGATGATTTTATCTCCTCTCATTTGGAATACCCATATCTTTGCTACCAGGCTATAAGACATTATAGGTCATAGATTTAGTAGGATTATTCACTTATATTAGTTATAAGGTTGGAAAGTGGCTTATGTCATTTTTGGTCCTCAGTATGGAGGCTATAGCATACTCTGTTGTTTGGTTTGTTTATGTCCTATTAAGAGCTTAAATAATTTAAAGAAAACAAAAACCACACAAAAACAAAGCTTTGTGTCCTCTGGGTGCAGGGGAAGCACTGCGTCAAGGAAGTCATAACAAATGTATTTTAGATATTCTTTGTGCTTCCTTGACCTTCTCATTACACAGCTGATACAATCAGCAGGTGAGTTTTTGTTGAAAATGTTAATTACATGCTGATCTACCTCATGGCTAAATTTGTAAAACTGAATCTGTTCGTTTTCTGTTTGTAAATATATTTAAAAAGACTTTTATCATCTCACCAAGAATATTTTTTTAATTATAACTTTTGGGGGGTGGATTCGGGTTGACACATTTTCTTTCTTGTTTTGAACTTCTGAATACTAGCAGTTAGTCTTAAAAATCCCATCGTTTTTGTACACCATAGTCATATGTACATGGTTTAGAGATCAGAACTTTTTGACTTTTGAGATACCTTTAGTTAGTTTCAATAACAATTGTATGAATGTAGCTCACTGTGTGTTAAAACTGAAATGTAGTTAAATGCGTAAGATCATTCCTGGCTTGTCCAGAGATATTAGCCTAAGTGTAAAATATTTTTTCTCCCTTCTGTGGAAAGATCTAAAGAAACCTTTAAAAACACATAAATGAGACAAATGAAGGTGTGAAGAAAATACTTGCTTATAGGGAACCGGTCTTCATGGCAGTGGTGCATGTAGCTCGGTCCTGGTCCGGAAAACCGACAGGCACAAGGCGGCACACAGGAACCAGGCCCGCAGATTGGCTTTCCTGTGGGAATCAGGTCTGCATGGTATCTAGGCTGCTTTAAAGCTTGCTTTTGCTAAAACTCTCTCATCCTAAGGTTGAGAACAACAGATGTTTAGTGTGTAACCTTGAAGTAACTTCCTAGAGTTTATTCTGAGCTGTTTCAAGGACAGAATGTGGCCAGCTTGCCCATTCTTATCATCCCCCTGCATGCACAATATTCTCTTCTTTTTTATCTGTAAGCTATAACCATTTAAATTAACTTTAATATGATAATTTATGACTCTCTTGGATGTAATTCCTTGAGAACGGTAATAAAAAGCCGGTCTAGGCAAGGGTCGAGGCACTCTCTCTCCTAGAAGGTAGCCACTCTGTCTTTTTTCTCCACAGGATCCACTGAGTCCGTGTCCATTTGTTCCCCCTCATCTGCAACACTGCAGACTCTGCTGGTCGTAGTCCGCAACACTTGCTAACTAGATGTATTGATAATAATTAATGTCTAATAAATACTTCTTAGCATTAATTAATTTATTAACATTAATTGTCAGTAAATGTTTAATAAACATTAGCCAAGTAAATTCCATATTGCAATCCATCAAAGCCTATTTGGAAGAACTAGAGAAAACAACAGAGCAACATTCACTGCATATGAAATCTTCATCCTGGCTTTTCTGGTCTACGGTCTCTGTAGTACCAAGACCCCTGCTAAATGATTAATATCCTGCACAAAGTTTTCATCTCCCAAGTTTCTTCTGTCTCTGAAAGTTTGATAAGAGACTTTTATTGTGCTTATAAAATATTTTTTGAACATATGGCTTGATATCTTTTGCTTAACTCTGGAGAAATTAATAAATTAGTTTATAAAGCCCCTTGGAGCTCTGCTCTGATTGACTTATAGAGACTAAGAAGCATTCACATAAATCAAAGCTAATAAAACAAAGCAAAACTCAATAACCTCAGAAATAGAAAAAATGTCCAAATGATTTAAATGTGCTGGTTTTTTAAATAAAAAATATTAGTTCAGAAAAATAATCAAGTTATAGGTAAAGACTGATTGACAGGTTCAGTGTGTGAGGCAAAAAATTAAAAATTGATATCTAGTTGATAGGAGAAAAAATTGAGAACTTTGGTAATGTTAAATAAAATTTAAGGTTTTTTTGTAATATTTCTATTCAAAGTGAATGCTTGAGTAAATTATTCAGGTTAGATAATTTACATTTCATCTTGATATTATCACAGTGCAAAAATATGTTATGTAATATAATTTGTGAAATATTTGTGAGTTTTTATAAAAATCATTATTAAATTCAGCTTTCTAATTTCTAACACTAACTATATGAAACATTAATTTAGAATACTTTCCAAATATTTAAAATAAAACAGTTATAAAAAACATATGTTCGGCAAAATTTATATTATTATTTAGAATAGAAAAAAATTCTTTAAAAATACTTATCACACTTAAAATATATGGAATAAAATAAAATTATCATCTTATAAACAAAATCATGTCAATAATAAATATGGTTCTCTAGAAAGACCAGGTTAAGCATAATTTCCAGCATTTTAACTGATATAAAACTGTAGAATGATATTTATTTGAGTTTATTAATATGTAGTTTGTCTGATTACAGAATTTCCAAATAGATTTCAATTCAAAATTATAGAGAATGCAAAAACAAACAAAAAAATACCTGATAGCCTAGCTACATATTCTTGTCTTCTTTTTACTCTTATTTTTATATACTGTTAAATGTCCAATACCTAGTAACTAGTGAAACATGCATATATCATTGTGGCAATTTAAATATATATATATATATATATACACACACACATACACACACACACACATAAGGCGTTACTACATTTTTGAAGTATTCTTAGCGTGCATACACACACACACCCTATATGAAATGATGGGTGTGTTAATTAACTAGATTGTGGTAATCCTTTCACAATGTGTATCAAATCATTATGTGTCCACTAAAAATATATTTAATTTTATTTGTAAATTATACATCAATAAGGCCGGGGAGAAAACATGTATGTACACACATGCTGAGATACTTTACCCTTAATAAAGGTCTTTAATATTTTTCCCTTGAGTACAAGCTAAATTTAGTAATTCATTTCTAAAGTATACACTATAGCAAAAATGATGGTATGTCACTTCTGAGATGAAGATATTCAAAGACTGTGACTTTGTCTTGTACATGCTCAATTTTCTAGAACCATTTACTCTGGGGGAAGCCAGCTGGCATATTATGTGAGCAGCCCTGTGGAGGGTCCCACATGGTTACAATTTTACTTTTTAAAAAAATATTATACCTCGAGTGAGAACCACTCACTTAAGCCATTCCTATATTTCTGATCTTCCAAAATTATGTGAAATAATGTTGGTTGTTTAGAGCTTCTAAATTTTGGGGTAACTTGTTAAACAACAATAGATCAATAACAGAGTAATATTCATACATAAATTTATTTTCACTTTAAGAAACATAGAAGTGATGTATAGTTTACTCATGTGTCAAAGTCACCTCTAGGGTGTGTGGGACCTGGACATATATATTTTTTTGAGACTCCTAAGAATAGACCAGTGTGATTTACAAAAATGAATTATGAAACTCACAGGTCCCTGTGTGGTATAGTACCTGGTCTGTCCAGAAAGTGTCCGGCTATATATTATGAAAAAGAGAAGTTTATTGAAGAAGATACAAGGTACAGAAACATTGTATATAGGACAATGGCACCACCTCAGTCCCCTTCTAAGTAGGCACCTTGGGACCTTACACCGTTCTCCCAATCCCCACCAGCTACCCCATCATATTTTCCTGAATCTCATCGATAGTCTGAAATTTCTTCCCTTTCAAAGGTGACTTTAGTTTCGGGAAAAGCCAGAAGTTGCAGTATTCCAAATCTGGGCTGTAAGGGAGCTGAGTCACCTGGGTGATTTGATGTTTCTCCACAAACTGCATGAGACACAATACATGAGTTGCCGTGATGAAGCTGCCAATCACCAGTTGCCCATAGGCTCCAGCCTTCTGAATCATCCAAATAGTTTACAGAGAGGAGTGTTCAAGCTTAATGCAAAATTTGATGAGATTTGTCTTTCTACTTGCTCAGCCATTTTGAATGTGACAGCCACACAGTACACATGCTCACTCAGTGTCATCTACTGCCCCCACTAACTAGTACAGTGAAGTTGTCATTATTCACGCATGCGCTTTTCAGTCCACTCTCCTTGACTATAAGGTTATATTGATGTCGTGCAAACCACTCTTGTTATATTACCAGTGGCTGGACTTTTTCTGGACAGACTTCATATATCATAATTTATCAACAAAGTGTTAGATTAATAGTTAGAGAAAATGTACTTAAATATTTGCTAATCATTGGACCAGTGAATGTGAGGATTCTTCATATTGTCTGGCAGCATCTTCCTCTTCATGTCTAGGAATAATCTCTTTTGTTCATATCAATTGTGCATTCATAGCTGATATCCTATCTCCCACCACATGAAAGAGGTAGCTGTGCTACTATTACATGTGATGCAATGGCTCTTGGGAAACTGCTTGTACTGAAATAACATAGATTTTGCCTCTGCAGTTCTCCAATACCATTTATTTGGATCTGCTTATAATCATTACTCATGTGCTACATTATCCATCATTCATTGTGCCTTCTGTTAATGCTAGCTTTCAGTAACTCTCTCTAAGATTGTCACTGTCTTTTATTAATAATGACCACAAATGTTACACTTGCCCAGAATATGGAGTAAAATGTGAAATGTATTTGTTTTCTGGTCATGTTAAACTTATCATTCAGAATTTTATAATATAAATGTAGACTAGCACATTGTCCAATTATGACTTCTCTTGAATTCTTTAGACTGTAATCAATGTATTACTGGAATGTGGTCTTTTTAAGTGTTGATTGCACTCCCCACCACCACTTTCTGCACACTGTCCAGAGAGCCAGTCAGGCAAGGAGCCAGGGGTGGAACAAGAAGACTACTACGTACCATCCATACAAGGACTGGTTATCCCTTCTCAGGTTTGGTTTAAGACCAACCTCATAAAACAACATTGTTATTTAAATGAGGAAAGAATGGACATAAGTTGGAAGAGTCCATGGCACTGCAGAACAACAATCTCAAAAGTCCTATGTCCTTGAAGGAAATGGGTACATTTTTTGGAGGACTATGTGGCAAGAAGCCTGTGGATGGGATGAAATGACCAATGTGACTGCCGGTGAAATGAGGGAAGAGGGTGACATCTCCTGTCATCCTTGCTGCCCTTGGGTAGTTAGTAGTGACAAGAGGTGGTATCATAGTAGGAACGCTGACAAGTGAACCCATGCAGCCTGAACCCATGGTATGTCACCCAGAGCAGTAAACTTACCCCATGTCCCTGTGAATGAGAATCGTCCCAAACACCACTACCACCGATGTCAGCACCAATCTTATGACTCTGTGAGAGAAATGCAGCACGGGCCTGCAGTGGGGAATCTGCTGTGAGGGTCCAGCCCCAGGCTCAGGATAAGCACAGAGTCACATTTCAGAGACCTGGAACCCACGCATGCAGTGGATGGTAGAGGAGTGCTTTGAGCGGAAACCTGAGGCTGGATCCAGTGTAGGATGTGGAGTTAATACAGGAGCATATGTGATCTTGGACTGTCCTACCTCAACAGCACTGTTGACCTCTGCTGGACCCAGGCTGAGGGAGGCAGGTATTTCAAAATGGGGCTGAGAGGGTGTCCTGAGGCCTAAGGCCCAGGCATACTAGGGCTGAAAGTCTACTAGTAGCAAAATAATTAACAGATTTTTGTCTATTTATGTAACATGTTTGAAATTTAATAAGATTAATTCCTTATAGTACAGGCATTATCCTGTATACTGAGGTTGATATATTTTAAAAACTTTATTTATTGAATTATATGTGGATATCTAAGTATGGATATATAGAATATTTAAGCAATCAAAGAAAACTTTGAAATGATAAAGCATAAAATAATTAAGAAAATAATATTTCAATGTTAATAAAGCTAAGTAAAATGTTATTGAGGACCAGCTGCGCACAGCTTGATAATGTAGACCAGCAAGTCTGTGTCTCAGATTCTACTTTTTTTGGAAAAAGCTAGACTAAGGCAAATATTGTACAAAGCACCTTTGCAGTCACTTTATTTTTCTTGACATGTAGTTATTTACATATATTCAATATGAATATGTTCTTTTTCCCAGTAAGATATAATTGAACAAATCAAATTTATAACCAGTGGCAAGACAGTAATGTCACTTTTATTTTGTTTTGTTTTATTTTATTTTTTTATAGTGATTGCTGCATTTACCCATTCAATCCAGGGATCAGTTAGCTGGTTTTTAATACAGACAGGAAGAAAATCTCCCAGCCTGAAATAAAAAGTTGTTCTAAATATTTGGCAAAGATGAGCGCTGCTGGTGAGATATTTTCTAAAATAGGGACAGATATTATCTAGCTAATCTAATCTAGGTAATCATGAGAATGTGGGGGTGCAATGTATTAAGATTCACATAAGTGTGTCTAATTGGGTATCTATAGTTATAACAAAAGAAAGGTAAAAACAAGGCACTGCTTGTTCTGGTCACAAACATTGAACTCAGTAAGAGACTTCTCGGGTGATTATAGTTTGCAGTGACATTGGGAATAGAACAGAAATTTGTCTCAGGGAGGAAAAGGGATAGATTAGAATCTTTGACGGCAAACCCAGCAGTCTGAAAGGTCACCCTGCTTCATTCCCGGCCAATGCCAACATAAAGGAAAGAAGGAGAAGAAGAAAGAGTTTCACGTTTAGTTGAGGTATGAAGTCTTGATATGGAGTTTTGGGAGGAAGCAGGCTGTTTTGATGTCAGCTTCCTTGTCGCATCTATCTGCACAGCCTGAGCCTTCTTTAGCTGTGAAATGTTTCTGTTCATTCACGGCTCAGTTCTCTCTACTTTAGCCACAGTGTCAGTGGTCAGTAACTTAAGGGAAAGAGTTTTGTGAGGTCCTTTCCAAGGGGACTTAAGAACTGTTTTTCTTTTATTTTTAAATTTAATCTTTATTTTATTTTTTTTCCCATTACCATTTAGCCGCCTTACACTCCCCTCCCCCAGCAATCCCCACACTGTTGTCCATGTCCGTGAGTCCTTCCTTTTTGCTCAGTCCCTCCAGCCCCTCGTTCCCCCCTCCACTAGCTGCTCTCCATCTACGAGAGAAACGTCACATTTAAATGCAAAAATCATTCAGTTAGATATAATAATTCTCTTATTAAGAAAAAAGGATTACATGACCTTTCTCAGGAAAATAACCTCATACATGTTCTGTGGCTTACAAAATCCAGGCTTCATAGAATTACCCTCATAGGAAGTGCCCTCTTGGAAGATAATTTTAAATTATGAAAAAAAAAGTAAAACACATACTATTAGTAATTTGTATTGGATTGTATCCTCAGCAATTTTCTAGTATGGCATCTTTCAGATAATTTTATAAGTACAAAATAATTATTTACAAGAAGATTGTTTTAAGGATATTCATTTCAATATTGTTTATTAGGGCAATAATCTGCATACAACCTCACTACTCATCACTTAAAAAACTTGGAGATTTATATATGTATATCTTTATTCTACATGCATTTAAAATGTATGAAATGTACATTGTATACATACATATATAAGATAAAATATGCATACATATGTTCACAATTTACATAATTTTAAGTATTATTAATCTACTCAAAAGTATATAAGAATAGAAAGGTACTATTTTTATTACTCATAAGGAGTAAAAATTGATCAGAACAATATATATGTGTTTTTACACATGGAGTTTGTATAAAAAATTCCCAAAATTATGCAAATATCTCAAAACATCTTGAAGAAAACTGACAACACTGTTACATGCATTAGGTACATACTTTTTTTACTTTGTCTTTTCTTTATATTTTTATTGTATGAATATTTTGCAGCAACCATCTATGAATACCTTATTCTTATAAAAACCTAATGAAAGTAATTTCAATAAAAATTTATATCAAAAATACTATTTTGGAGGTGTGTTTACAGCAAGACAATCCCTTGTTTCATTATCATGTGAAAATAGAATGTTGTCTATCCCAAGCATATATATGGTTTAGGAAAAAATAAAGACACAGCAAAAGCACATTTTCTGGGTGATATCATCTTGCTAATCCATTGTCAATGTGGAGTTCTTTATTTGTTTTACAGTAGTGGTAATGAGGTATGCTCTCAGTTTTTCTGTCTCTTTTGTAGATACTTGTGTGACTCTTTCTGTGATATAAAAAGCTATATATTTATGAAAATAACAAACTCTTTCATCTTGCAATTTTGACTCTACAATCTTGGTATATATTTTACTTCATATCATATGGCTAAATTGAAAATGGTTACTAGATATGCATTTTATATTTGTTGTTGTCACAGAGCTGGCTGATATACACATGAGACACCATGCACATAAAGACATACTTTCCAACATGGCTTGAAAGGGCCTTGAAAGTGATATAAAGTGAAATAAAAATTTGCAGCAGAGAAGAATTATATTCTTTAAACTTGCAAAGAATGTTTTTATTTTATTATTTTATAGGTAATAATTCATATTTATGTTACCATATACATTGAATTTGGTGCACGCTTGTCTGTGTGAACCTTTGAAATTGTTTCAACTTATAAAAGTCCAGCCAATTCAGGCATGTTTTTGCTCAGTTGCTTAAATATAGCTAAGTGAAACAAGCCAGTCAGAGAAAGAAAAATATTATATGATTTCACTTATATGTAGAATCTAATGAACAAACTGAACTAACAAGCAAAATAGAGACAGACTCATAGACGGAGAGCTGGCTGACAGCTCTGGGAGGTGGGGATTGGTGGATGGAGGGATCAAGCGAAAGAGAAAAAGAATACATGGACAGGGAGGGACAATAGTGTGATGGGGGTGAGTGGAGGTGGAAGAGGGTATAAGAGAGATAAACAGTAATAGAAAAAATACAATAAAACTATTAAAAAAATATTGTGCCTGAGAAAGCAGACTAATAAACATAAGATTAATTAAGATACAGTTTGGTGCATGGCCACCGAACATGCCCCTAACAGCAGTCAGTGAAAGTACGGTGGCTATGAAGTTCATGCAGTCAAACTGAACATTGACAACAAACACTTGTCATATGATAATGGCCACAACTGCATCTGTGAGTTGGGGCTACAGAGTGACCTGATGTTTATAAAGAAATATAAATTTATGTTTTGGATTTTATCATAAATAACATCATAGAAGTTGTTCTTTTTATTTCAATCCTCACCTGAGGGAATGCATTTATTAATGAGAGAGGGAGGGAGAGAGAGAGAGAGAGAGAGAGAGAGAGAGAAATAATCAGTTGCTTCCCATACCCACCCTGATCTGGGATTAAACCGTCACCCTAGCAATGTGCCCTCACCAGGGATCAAACAAGTAATGTTTTGTGTATGGGACTACATTCCAGCCAACTGAGCCACACGGCCAGGGCAAATAACATAACAGAAGTTTAAAAATTACATGTGCTCTGGGTATCCCTTAACTTTTGAGAAATTCTTTTACCATTTTTATTACTACTATAAACAATCAAAATTCCAAAAATAGAGCTCACTGGTCTTAATATCTTAAAATTTGTAAGACTTATAAAAATTGGTCATATTAAAGAAATTTTTAATAAATAAATATGAGGGAAGAGCAGGGCATTGCTTTAAAATATAATAGTTATAATTTTGTTGAGGATCCAAAAATAAAAACCAACATTTTAAGTATGAATTAGAAATTAATGATAAGAATGGTTATCTATATGCAGATGGGATTTGGTATGAATTTTTTTAATCTCCATTTTTCATGTTTTTTCCCTCAAAAATCCATGTGTTATCTTTATAATAAAGTACAGTCATAAAAATATATTTAAATCACAAACAAACCAAGCACAGGTGTCTCATTTTAGCTAGGAGATCTCTCTGAAATATTATTAGTTAAATAACTGAAAAATATAAAATTGTATTTAAATTGTAGGAGACCTGCTATCTAATGAGACCCAATCATAAAACTTTCACCAAAGCAAATGATGTTTTTGTAAGAATGTCATTGCATAAATAATGCACAGATTTTCATATATTAGAGAAAAAGAAAGTACTACATGTAATGGCCTATTAAAAGAAACATTGCTATGATAAAGACATTAATCTGCTACCAAAAAAATATGTTCTGTAATTAATATCAAAGTCATAGGAAAGAAAATGAATAACAATGAGTACATTGAGATTTTGAATTGTATTAGATTTATTTTTACATTTATAGTAATATATATCTATAAAGCAGAATAAAATTCCTTGTCACAATTTAAGATCAAGCTCTTGTTTGAAGCAACTTGTGGACCCTTAATTATAATGTTCTTTTTTAAGTATATTTCATTGATTATGCTATTACAGTTGTTCCAATTTTTTCCTTTTGTTCCCCTCCACCTGGTACCCCCTTCCCTCCAACAATCCCATCCCTTAGTTCATGACCATGGGTCATACATATAAGTTCTTTGGCTTCACCCTTTCCCAAACTATTCTTAACATCCCCCTATTTTGTTCCTACCAATTATGCTTCTTGATTTCTGCACCATTTCTTCCATTTCTCCCCAATTCCCCTTCCCAGCTAATAACCCTCTAAATGATCTCCATACCTATGATTCTGTTCCTGTTCTTGTTGCTCTTTTTGTTTTTAGTTTTTAGATTCAGTTGTTGGTAGTTGTGAATTTTTTGCCATTTTAATGTTTATAGTTTTGATCTTCTTTTTCTTAAATAAGTCCCTTTAACATTCCATATAATAATGGCTTGGTGATGATGAATTTCTTTAGCTTTACCTTGTCTGGGAAGCACTTTATCTGCCATCCCATTCTAAATGGTAGCTTTGCTGGACAGAGTAATCTTGGTTGTAGGTCCTTGGTTTTCATGACTTTGAATACTTCTTGGCAGTCCGTGCTTGCAAAGTTTCTTTTGAAAAATCAGCTGATAGTCTTATGGGAAGTCCTTTGTAGGTAACTCTCTGCTTTTCTCTTGCTGCTTTTAAGATTATCTCTTTATCTTTAACCTTTGGAATTTTGGCTATGGTGTGTCTTGGTGTGTCCCTCTTTGGGTCCATCTTGTTTGGGACTCTGTGCTTCCTGGACTTGAATGTCTATTTCCTCTGTCAAATAAGGGAAGTTTTCTTTCATTATTTTTTCAAATAATTTTTCAATTTCTTGCTCTTCCTCTTCTCCTTCTGACACCTCTGTGATTTGGATATTAGTATGTTTAAAGTTGTCCCAGATGTTCCTAGTTCTTTCTTTATTTTTTTCACTTCTTGTTTCTTCTTTTTGTTTCAGGTGAATGTTTAATTCTTATTTTTGTTCCAAATCATTAATTTGAATCTTGGCTACCTTCCCATCACTGTCGATTCTCTGTATATTTTACTTTATTTCACTTTGTATAACCTTAACTTCTTCCTTTATTTTGTGGTTATACTCAATTATTTCTCTGAGCATCTTGATCACCAGTGTTTTGAACTCTACTTCTGACAAGATGGCTATTGCTCTTTTGTTTAATTCTTTTTCTGTAGTTTTGTTCTATTCTTTTCTTTTGGCCATGTGTCTTTGTCTCTGAAATTTGGCAACCTCCCTGTATTTGTTTCTGTATATCGAGTAGAGGTACTTTGACTCCGTGTCATTGTAGTGTGACCTAATGTGGTAGGTGTCATGCAGAGTCCAGTGGCACTGCCTCCCCTATCACCCAAGCTTGGTACTCAAGGTGCTCCCTTCATGTGAGTTGAGTAAACTCTCCTCTTGTAGTTGAGCCTTGGTTGCTGTTGGCAGATCAATGGGAGGGATTTACACAGGCCATTCAGTTGCAAGGACTAGCTGTGATCACTGACCACTGGCCTCCACCCTCTGAGGAGGACCAGCTTTGCAGGGGCAGGGTGGTGGTGCTCTGATGTGGTATGTAGCTGTCCATTGGGTGCATTGGCCTTGGGGTTTCCTGGCTGCTATAGGTCAAGGTCAGCCCCATCTATGATAGACATCATACCTGAGCTATAAAGCAGTTTGAGATGGCTGCTACTTGTTCTGGGCTTGAAGATTCCCAGGTGAAGCCAAGCTGTGAATCTAGGCTGGCTGCTGCTAGTGTTGTTCCTGGGGCTCACTGAGGCCAGCTGTTGTTTGTTTGAGAGGATTTAGTAAGTTGTGAAGCATGAGACAAGATCAGGCATTCATATGGAAAAGCAGCTCAGAGGGACCTGTAAGTTGGGTGGGGCAGAGTCTCTGGGGATCTCCAAGGTGGGTCAAACAGTGTTAGCCAGGTTGATGGAGTCTCAGCTATGGCACCAGCTTGCTGGCTTTGTGGGAGCAGGGTTTAGAAAAGAGACAATGGCCTCTGCTTGCCTTGATGCCAGGTATTTCAGTTTCTCCCCATATACCACTGGTGTCTTTCAAGCTGCTAACCTGGTGCTGGAGCTCAGAAGGAGGAGGTCTGAGTAGGTGAGTCCGTGTGTGGGTTCTTTAAGAGGAACTGCTTGGGGCTCCAGCAGTTTTTTCCACCAACTCAATCCCCGCTGGTTTTTGCAGCCAGAGCTGTGGGGACTTATCTTCCTGGCCCTGGAACTCTAGGCTGGGGGGCCTGGTGTGGGGCTGGGACTCCTCGCTTCTGAGATATCCTTCCTGACATTTTATCCACCACATGTGGGTTAGAGACCAGCCCATTTCACGTCTACACCCCTCTACCCATCTTGATGGATATGGTTTCTTTAATTCTATAGTTGTCAGGCTTCCATTGAATTCAGTTTATGATGGTTCTGGCTGATGCTTGTTCTCTATTTTATTTGTAATTTTGATGTGATTGTGTGAAGATGTGAGCCACATCTATCTATGCTGCCATTTTGACCAGATCTGTAATGTAATGAGACTTCATAAATGTTTTAGAGACAAAACTGCTAGATACAGAAGTATGACTCAGAACACCTAAACAAATTAAAAACAAATGACCTGGCTGCTATGGTTCAATGGATTGAGTGTCGGCCTGTGAGCCAAGTGTCGGTGGTTCAATTCCCAGTCAGGACACATGACTAGGTTGCATGTCAGGTCCGCAGTTGGGGGCACGAGTGAGAGGCAACCACACAGTGATGTTTCTCTCCCTCTCTTTCTCCTTTCCCCTCTCTCTAGAAATAAAACAAACAAACAAATTACTAAAAAAAAAAAAAAAAAAAAAAAAGAATTGGATTATCTACCAAAAAGAAAAGCAAAAAATGAACACATAAACAAACTAAAGTGAAGACAAACTGGTCATGAACTACTCAGAGGCAGATTTTGCAGATGTACGTTTCAATATTATGGTAGTCAAAAAGTACAAATGAAGTAATAGCAGTCTATTTTTATTGCACCATCTCCAGAATTATTATGTAATTATAATATGGAGGATATGTTAAAGGCACACTAAATAAAGGGGCTTTTTATTTCTGTTTCTGGGCTGTTTGTATATAACACTTATTTTGTTGCATGTTTACTAACCCTCCACCCCAGATTTTGATTTACTATTGTTAGTTGCTGGCATTTTTGTGGGAGATGGATACTTTTTAATTTTTAAATAGTACCCATTCTTAAAGGCATCCCACTCTGAGAACAATGGAAGTGAATATCAGAATCTTAGGGTCAGTTCCCTTGTGTATCTAAGAATCAGAGATAGGACTTTAGCATTCATTGATTTGTATTATCAAACCAAAGCTGATATTTTTATTCCAGTGAAAATTTGCAACAAAAATGTTGGTTGGCTTGACATTGCCATTTATATATTTTCTCTTTATTATCTATGACTGTGCTTATTGTGGTTTTTCCAAGCAATCACTTGTTCCTTTACAAATTCTAAATATTAGTTACTTCAACCCTGGCCAGGTACCTCATTTGATTAGAGCGTCATCCTGATATATCAAAGTTACGGGTTCTGTCCCCAGTCAGGGCACATAAAAAAATCAACCCATGAATGTATAAATAGGTGGTACAAAAAACTGATGTCTCTCTCTGACTCTCTCTCTCTCTTTCTCTTTCTCTCTGTAAGATGAATAAAAAATATATTAGTTATTTCAGTAAAATGTATCATTTTAGCATGTTGAAATTTCAATGTTTAGTAAGGCATTATTCTACTATTTATTAATTTTCTTAAATGGAATAATCAGAGAATGTTTAAGAAAGAAAAACCATATTCTTCAATGGTGTAGCCTAATTTTTTTTTTTAACTGGAGGGGAGTATTGGTTTAAATCAGTTTTGAATACTCAAAGTCATGGATTCTGGAGTCAGAATGTGGATTCCAACCCTGACAGCCACTTAGTAACTGTTTGGTGTTGAACAAGTATCTTAACCTCATTGTCCCTTCGTTTTTTAAATTTGCAACTTATGTATCATAATGATTCCTATTTCATAAGATTAATATGAGAATTAAAAATGTGAACTAAGTAAAAAATAGTGTGTAAGGATGATTGTTACACATTTTAGAACTGCTATTTTTGTTATCATCATCGTGATCATTACTATTATTATTATTTAGTTTAACCAAATTATTTTATAAGTGAGTCAGATGTGTGACCTGCCAATGATCAAACAAGTAGATAACATAGCTAATTTTCTATTGAAGAAAAAGAGTAGGAGGAGGAGGAGAAGAAAAACTAGCCTCATTGGTTAGATTCAAAATTTTTTTGAACCAGACATCAGAAGTATTCTGCATTTTTTCTATTGGTTCTTGTTCCATTTTTTTTTTTTCCTTTAAAAGGGTAAAACACATATACACATGCTCACTCAGAGTTATGAGCAAACCTTGATCTTTAAATTTTTCCCAAAATCCCAATACCCTGGAAAAAGTAATATATAACAACCTAAAAATAAAGGGTCAGAAAACCATTTCCACCAAGAAAGATTGATGGCTCCAGCAGGGAGTATACGAGCAAAACAAGTCCTGGTATCTAAACAGGAGCCAAATAGGTGACCTCGATTTCATCAAATCAAAGCTTATTCTTCTCTTCCAGTGTCATCAAATTAGTAAAGCATGGTAGTTAAAAACAAACTTTTGTGGGATCAAATCTTAGCCTCATAATTCATTATACAAGGGATAATAGGCAAGTTACTTAACAGTTCTGAGCTTCTTATTCCTCATTATAAATTAGGAATAACTCAAGGGCCATCTTCTTAGGTGTGTTGTGAGAACAAAATAAACAATCCATCTAAATGATGTACTACAATGTCTAACATGCAGTAATTTCTCAGTATTTAATGTTATTTTTGCCACACATTGATGTAAATGATAATAAACTTTAGATAGTATTATTTATAGGAAAACACAGTCTTTTAAAAAAGGTAATCTTTCATTCATTTGAACAGTTCAGCTTCAGAAATTAAAAAAATTTTTGGCACATGTGACCATGTAATATCTATCTATGTCAGTAACAGTCTAAGAAAAAATTTCCTGGGTAATTAGTTTCAAGGAATATTGCTGAGTTTGCATATCACTGTCTTTTACAGCACTTTTGAGAAAAATTAAATATAGCTCAGAGACAGGTACTCTTACCACAGGTTTATATTAATACATTAATTAACATAAAATATCATTAATTTAGTGCTTGCCAGATGACACTGAGAACCTTCAGTTTTACATACTGCCAATTTTCTCATCTCCTGGGGAACCTCTCTATTCCTTATCAATAACTAAATATGGAGCGAGTCTTTTCTGCCCCTCTGCAATCAATCAATCTTCTACTTCAAAATAGCCTTACGTGGCCACTCAGCAATCAAAGACTCAGGTGGATAAAATTTTGTCAATTTCTCTCAGAAAAAAAACGTTCTTTTTCTCATGTATCGGCCATGTTTTCCTGTTTATCTTTGGGGTCCTGAGCTGTATGCTTCTTCTCTCCCAATATCATCTGAAGAGCTTTTCACCAACCAGCTGTCAGGCTCTTTTTCTCGTGGCAGTTTCTTGTTTTCAGTTTTCTTGAACATACGCACTTTACTTGGCACAACAGTGTTATCTAGAGCTGTTTGGAATTTAAGGACTGAAATGTCTTCCCCTGGTCAATGGCTACTCTATCATAAATAGAAATAAAAGTTGTAGTTAAAAGTGTGGTCACTGGATTAAATTCTGTCTCTGCAATGAAGAGATTGGAGTTTCTGCAACCATCACTTACTTTTTCTGTCACCTTTGGAAAGTCATTTACTCATTGAGGTTTAGTTTCCTCACATGTTAAATGTAATATTTACTCCAAAGATTATTCTAGGCAAGGATTCTCAAAGCGTGGTTATCTTGGAAGATCTCAGAGATACTTTCACAGGGCCTATGAGGTCAAACTATTTTCAAGTAATACTAATATTTGCCCTATTCACTCCCATTCTCTCACAAATGTACTGTGGTATTCTCTAGAGGCTTAGTGACATGTGACATCATAGGAGACTGAATATAGAAGCAAATATAACCCAGCTGTCTTCTATTTAGCCAGAAATTAAAGATATTTGTAACCATTACTATTTTTAAAGTCTTTTTTATTATATGTGATGTTGACTTGTAATGATTTTATTATTTTTATTTTAAGTGAATTAAATATTTTAAGCATTTACTAGTTTTAATTTCTAATTTGGCAAATGTTGATAGATATAATCCCCTTAAACAAAAGTTCTTTGGAATTCTTAATAATTATTAAAAGTGTAAAGGGGTTCTGAGAACTGTTGTTTTAGGAACTAAATGAAATGTTATCTCCTAGAATAATTTACACACAAATATTCATTCAGTAAATGTTTTTAGAAATGACATTGACTGTGATATGGCAAGATGAAGTGATTTTATTGTTATAATTCCCATTCTTAAATTTTTTTTAATATATTTTATTGATTATGCTGTTACAGTAGTTCCAATTTTTTCCCCTTTACTCCCCTCCACCCAGTATCTCCCTCCCCCAGCATCCCCCTCCAAGTCCATACCCATGGTTCGTAAAAAATAACTATCCCTCCCTCTCAGATATTAAGACCCTTTGTAATCTTGTAAAGGACAATGGGCGAAGGTCTCAAGCTCCTCTAGCTGCTTCAAGCTGGACATGGTCGTCGTCCTACCTACCCTTGGGTCCAGAAATCCCTAATAAGAGTGGGGGTGTGGAGGGGAGGGTGGCCTTCCCACATGGGGAAGGATCATGCAGACTCCAGGTCAGTTGGCTGTCTCCGGACAACGGTGTGCTTGGTTTAGCAGGCTGGCATCCTTGTTGTGTTCTGGGGGCAACAGATTTGGCAAAAAGGGTTAAAAAGCATCATTCAATCCATAACTACTAGGTGGCAAAAGGCAGGGATTAATTTTTCAATGTTCCACATTAGGAGAAAAAAAAAAAAAAAAAAAAAAAAAAAAAGGGCTTCTTTGGAGGAAGGTGTGCTAGGCACATCTCTCCTGTCCAAAACCCTTTTGCCCATTTTATTTAGTTTGGGCTGAGGGAAATAGTTTATGTTTCCCCCCTCTCGGACCTCTGGGCCCTTTCTGTCCAAGCCATTAGGATAGAAAAGAGAATTCAGTTTTAAAGTGAAGCCCACAGACCACCCCATTCTTCACCAACTCAGCCATTTAGTTCAGCCAAACTGTTGAGTCTCCGGAGGCAGCGCTGCAGAGAGGATTAAGTGAGGCTTATGCGTACAGACAATCACTCAGGTAATGCGGTCATAGGCTTATGCCCTTTGAAAACAGAAAACACATGTTAATTTATGTAACATAACCAACAAAAAAGTCTCTAAATCTGTAAGACTGTCTTATTGGGAAGACATACAGTTGCAAGGCACTTGACATTCTACTTGCCTGCAACTTGAATCTCTTTGGTGATATCACAGATATGGTTTAATTTTCAAGTGAAACCATTTTTTAAATGAGAAGAAACTTTTAAGACGGTTAGCTGCCCTACTTTACAGTCTGCCACTGATCATTGTGATTTTCCTTGAATACTGATTTTTCTCCCTAAGATTACTCTCCTTGTCTTTAAAGGGACTACATTAAGTCCATTTTTAATTTATCCTGTTCATTTGCATAAGCATAACAAGAGCAGCAAATGATCACTTATGATCTTTAGTTCTGTTTTGCTGGAACTTACCCAAGGAACATTTAGGGTGGCCCTCAGTCTGCTCTTCAGTGCACAGAAGCTGGGCCACATACCTGGCATTCATCCTTGCCTGTACACACCTGTCCTTTCCAAGTCTTTCTGGTTTTCCATTGTGCCTTAAGGTCCCTTCTAGCCATCTTTCAGGAAAACAACCTTCGTTCCTTCCCTGGAGAGATTGCTGTGGACCGCACAACCAACCATGGCAGCAGGCCTTTTATTTCGCGGGCTTTTATTACCTTTGAAAGTCATTCCCAGTTCCTTAGGGCTTTTTGGTAACAACATGAGCCCAAGCATGTCTCCTTTAGGCTTGACATTCCAGTCAAAGGCTTGTTCAGAAAAAGGAACCTCTATTAACAACTGGTCTTATTAGGTCTATGCAAAGAAACTTAAGTCATTACGTACTTGTTTAGAATGCCAAACTCTGGAGAGATCAAATAGGGAGAAAAATATACAACGTGAAGGAAAATCTTTGTCCTAATATTCACTGAACTGGCATTTCCATTCTTCATATTTTCATTTTCCCCCACTAAAAAAAATTTTTTTGTTTGTTTTTCCATTACAGTTGTCTCACTTTTTTTTTTTCCCCTCTTGCTTCCCTGTATCCTGCCCCTCCCTTCCCCCACATTCAGTCCCCACTCAGTTGCCCATGTCTGTGGGTCATTTATACATGTTCTTTGATTTTACACTTCCCCTTCTTACCCCCTTTTCTCCCTCCCCCCTCCCCCCTTGTTACTGTTAGTCTACTCCTTGTTTACATACCTCTGGTTCAATTTTGCTCATTTGTTTGTGTTGTTCATTAGTTTCCTGTAATACGTGACAGCATAACGTAATTTTCTTTCGTTGCCTGGCTTATTTCGCTAAGCATAATTCTCTCTAGTTCCATCCATGTTGTTGCAAATGGTAGAAGTTCCTTCTTTCTTTCTGCTACATAGAACTCCATTGTGTAAATGTACCACAGTTTTTTGATCCACTCATCTACAGATGGGCATTTAGGTTGTTTCCAGCACTTGGCTATTGTAAATAGTGCTGCTATGAACATTGGAGTGCATAGGTTCTTTTGAATTGGTGTTTCAGGATTTTTCGGATATAATCCCAGTAATGGAATTGCTGGCTCAAAAGGCAGTTCCATTTTTAGTTTTTTGAGGAAATTCCAAACTGTTTTCCATAGTGGCTGCACCAGTCTGCATTCCCACCAGCAATGCACCAGGGTTCCCGTTTCTCCGCATCCTCTCCAGCACAAGTTGTTTGTTGATTTGTTGATTATGGCCATTCTGACTGGTGTGAGGTGGTATCTCATTGTGGTTTTTATTTGCATCTCTCTGATGGCTAGTGATGTTGAGCATATTTTCATATGTCTATGGGCCCTCTGTATGTCTTCTTTGGAGAAGTGTTTGTTCAGGTCCTTTGCCCATTTTTTAATTGGGTTGTCTGTCTTCTTGGTGTTGAGTCGTATGAGTTCTTTATATATTTTGGAGATCAATCCCTTGTCTGAGATGTCATTGGCGAATATATTTTCCCATATGGTTGGTTTCCTTTTCATCTTGCTGATGTTTTCTTTAGCTGAGCAGAAACTTTTTAGTTTGATGTAGTCCCATTTGTTTATTCTTTCCTTTATTTCCCTTGCCTTAGGAGATATATCAGTGAAAATGTTGCTACGTGGGATATCTGAAATTTTCCTGCCTATTTTTTCCTCTAGGACTTTTATGGTATCACGGCTTACATTTAAGTCTTTGATCCATTTTGAGTTTATTCTGGTGTATGGTGTAAGTTGGTGGTCTAGTTTCATTTTTTTGCATGTCCCTGTCCAGTTCTCCCAACACCATTTGTTGAAGAGGCTCTTTTCACTCCATTTGATGTTCTTTCCCCCTTTGTCAAATATTAGTTGACCATATGAACCTGGGTTTATTTCTGGGCTCTCTATTCTGTTCCATTGATCTATATGTCTGTTTTTATGCCAGTACCAGACTGTTTTGATTACCGTGGCCTTGTAGTATAGTTTGATATCAGGTATTGTGATTCCTCCTACTGTGTTCTTCTTCCTCAAAATTGCTGTGGCTATTCGGGCTCTTTTTTGGTTCCATATAAATTTTTGAAGTATTTGTTCTAGGTCTGTGAAATATGTTGCTGGTATTTTAATAGGGATTGCATTGAATCTATAAATTGCTTTGGGTAGTATGGACATTTTAATGATGTTGATTCTTCCCATCCATGAGCATGGTATATGCTTCCATTTATTTGTATCTTCTTTAATTTCTTTCTTCAATGTTATGTAGTTTTCTGAGTACAGGTCTTTTACCTCCTTGGTTAAGTTTATTCCTAGGTATTTTATTTTTCTTGTTGCTATGGTAAATTGAATTTTTCTTTCAGTTTCTATCTCTGAGTTTTTATTGTTGGTGTATAAAAATGCCTTTGATTTCTTAATATTGACTTTGTATCCTGCTATTTTGCCGAATTCACTTATTAGGTCGAGTAGTTTTTTTGTGGAGTCTATAGGGTTTTCTATGTACACTATCATGTCATCTGCAAATAATGACAGTTTTACTTCCTCTTTTCCAATTTGGATGCCTTTTATTTCTCTTTCTTGTCTGATTGCGGTGGCTAGAACTTCCAAGACTATGTTGAATAGGAGTGGGGAGAGCGGACATCCTTGTCTTGTTCCTGATCTCAGGGGGAATGCTCTCAGTTTTTGCCCATTGAGTATGATGTTGGCTTCAGGTTTCTCATATATGGCCTTTATTATGTTGAGGTATGCTCCCTCTATTCCCATTTTGCTGAGAGTTTTTATCATAAATGGGTGTTGTACTTTATCAAATGCTTTTTCTGCATCTATTGATATTATCATGTGGTTTTTGTCTTTCATTTTGTTTATGTGGTGTATTACGTTTATTGATTTACGAATGTTAAACCATCCTTGCATCCCTGGGATGAATCCTACTTGATCGTGGTGTATGATCTTTCTAATGTGTTGCTGGATCCGGTTTGCCAATATTTTGTTGAGGATTTTAGCATCTATGTTCATCAGCGATATTGGCCTGTAGTTTTCTTTCTTTGTTGTGTCTTGACCTGGTTTTGGAATTAGGGTTATACTGGCTTCATAGAATGAGTTTGGCAGTCTTCCCTCTTCTTGTATCTTTTGGAATAGTCTGAGAAGGATAGGAGTTAGTTCTTTCCTAAATGTTTTGTAGAATTCACTTGTGAAGCCATCCGGTCCAGGGCTTTTGTGTGCTGGGAGTTTTTTGATTACTGCTTCAATTTCACTAGCTGTTATTGGTCTATTCAGACTTTCTGCTTCTTCTTGATTCAGTTTGGGAAGACTATAGGTTTCCAGGAATCTGTCCATTTCCTCTAGGTTGTCAAATTTCTTGCCATACAGTTGTTCATAATAATTTCTTATAATCCTTTGTATTTCTGTGGTATCAGTTGTGATTTCTCCTCTTTCATTTCTGATTTTATTTATTTGGGTCCTCTCTCTTTTTTTCTTGATGAGCCTGCTTAAAGGCTTGTCAATTTTGTTTATTTTTTCAAAGAACCAGCTCCTACTTTTGTTGATCTTTTGAATTGTTAGTTTAGACTCTATGTCATTTAATTCTGCTCTGATCTTGATGATTTCCTTCCTTCTACTTGATCTGGGCTTTGCTTGTTGTTCTTCCTCTAGATCTTGTAGCTGTAGGGTTAAATTTTTTATTAGATATTCCTCTAGCTTTTTTAGGTAGGCCTGTATTGCTAAGAACTTTCCTCTCGGGACTGCTTTCGCTGTATCCCATAGGTTTTGGGTTGTTGTGTGTTCATTATCATTAGTTTCCAGAAACTTTTTGATTTCTTCCTTGATGTCATTGTTAACCCATTCATTATTTAATAGCATGTTATTCATTCTCCATGAGTTTGAATGTTTTTGAGTTTTTTCCTTGAGGTTGGTTTCCAATTTTAAGCCATTGTGATCTGAGAAGATGCTTGATATAATTTCAATTTTCTTGAATTTGTTAAGGCTTGTTTTGTGTCCTACCATGTGGTCTATCTTTGAAAATGTTCCATGTGCACTTGAGAAGTATGTATATTTTGCTTCTTTGGGGTGAAAACTTCTATATATATCGACTAAGTCCATTTGATCTAGAGTGTTGTTCAGTGCCTCCATATCTTTGGTGTTTCTTTGCTTCGAAGATCTGTCCATTGTTGACAATGGGGTGTTAAAGTCCCCTACTATGAGTGTGTTGTTGTCTATATCTTTCTTGGAGTCTTTCAAAAGTTTCCTTACATATTTGGGTGCTCCTAAGTTTGGTGCATATATATTTATAAGGGTTATATCTTCTTGATGGATTTTTCCCTTAAGTATTATGAAATGCCCTTCTTTGTCTCTTTTTATGGACTTTGCTGTGAAATCTGTTTTGTCTGATATAAGTATTGCTACCCCGGCTTTTTTTTCATGTCCATTTGCTTGGAATACATTTTTCCATCCCTTTACTTTCAGTCTGTGTAGATCTTTTGTTCTAAGGTGGGTCTCTTGTAGACAGCATATATGTGGGTCATTCTTTCTAATCCATTCAGCTACCCTATGTCTTTTAATTGGAGCGTTTAATCCATTTACATTTAAGGTTATTACCGATAAGTACTTATTCATTGTCATTTTTCCCCTTTGTACTCGTGTTCTTCTCTGTCTCTCTCTGTTTCTTTATCTTCTTAGAGCAGACCTTTTAGCATCTCTTGCATTGCTGGTTTGGTAGAGATGTATTCTTTTAGCCTTCTTTTGTCTTGGAAGCTCCTTATTTCACCCTCCATTTTGAATGAGAGCTTTGCTGGGTATAGTATTCTAGGTTGTAGGCCTTTGTTTTTCATTGCTTGGAATACTTTTTGCCATTCCCTTCTGGCTTGTAGTGTTTCTGCTGAGAAATCTGATGATAGCCTTATTGGAGTACCCTTGTATGTTATTAGTTGTTTTTCTCTTGCTGCTTTTAGGATCCTCTCTTTGTCTTTGAATGTTGCCATTTTAATTATGATGTGTCTTGAGGTGGGCCTGTTGGGGTTCATCTTCATTGGGACCCTCTGTGCTTCCTGGACTTGCGTGACTCTTTCTCTCGTCATGTTAGGAAAGTTTTCTGTCATTAGTTTTTCAAAGAGGTTTTCTATCCCTTGCTCTTCTTCTTCTCCTTCTGGAATTCCTATGATACGGATATTATTACGTTTCATGTTGTCCTGCAGCTGTCTTAGAACCTCTTCAGTCTTGTTCAGTCTTTTTTCATTTTGTTGCATTGTCTGGGAGTTTTTGTGTAGGTTGTCCTCCAGCTCGCTGATCCGATCTTCTGCTTCCTCTAGCCTGCTTTTAATTCCTTCTACTGTGTTCTTCAATTCAGAGATCGTATTTTTCATTTCCTCCTGGCTCTTATTGATAGCTTCTATGTCCTTTTTCATGCTCACGTAATTTTCTGTGAGTTCCTTGTAGTTTTTCTGGAGTTCTTTGAAGTTTCCGCTGAGCTCATTCAGCTTCTCCATAATCCATGTTTTGAATTCCATATCTGATAGTTCGCTCCCCTCTATTTCATTTAGCACTCTTTCTGGGGATTCTACCTTTCCTTTTGATGGGAGGTTGTTTCTCTGTCTCCCCATTTTTTTGACTCCTATTGTTTGTTGGTGCTTCTTGGAATGATCTGCACTTCCTGGATCTGCCTCTGGTGGCGTCAGATCATGTACCAGTCTAGCCCTAGGCAGCCTGTTGGAGACTTCCAGGGATCTACTGCTGTTGTCTGTCTTTTTTGATTGTTAATCTATTCAATCTGTGATTAGCTGTCAGGCTTAAGAACTGTGGGTGTGGCAGCTTAATTCCTGTAGGCAGGGCTTTTGCTTCCCCTCAGGCTGACGCCACTTGGAGGGGAATGGTCTACCCGCAGTACTGGGGATGAGTCAGCACTGGGACCCAGTCAGCTGCTCCTCCAGTTCTCCCCTCAAAGCCACCGTGCCAAATTCTCCCCAAGTGTCTCCAGTCCTCTCTGCCTTCCCTCTGCTTGAGCCCAGGGTAAGTGGTGGCCAAAATATTTTCGTATGTGATCCACTTAAGAGCTCTTTTTCTCCTGCTGTTTCTCTCCGGCTAGCAAGAAAGCCTGTGGCTTTTCGCTTTTCACAGCTGATACTATTTTACTTTCCACTCTGTCGCTGTAGGCTGGGAAGCCCAGCTGGGGGTTTAGACCCTGCCCTTCTCAGGGGGAATCCCCGGCTGCTGAGCTGTTTCTCAGTCCCTTCAGCAGCCACCCGTGTGAGCCCAGCCAGCCCTTCCGCGTCTCCGCACTCCCTACCGGTCACGTTGTGATGTAGCGGCCTTTTCTGTCTCTCCGTGGTTATAAGACTTCTTTCCAGCTAGTGTTCGGTTGGTTATTCCAGATGATTTCTCCAAAATTAAGTTGTAAATCCAGACTGGTCCTGGGAGGAGGTTAGTGTAGCTTCCACTTACTCCTCCGCCATCTTGGATCGGCATTCTTAAATTTTTTGAGTGATTCAATATCAACATACAGAAAAGAAAGAACTACAGTCTACTGGGTTGAGTATAAATTGACCTATATAAATATTATGATGACATTTTTTGCCACATAAAAATTAGAAAGTTTAGATACTGCAGGCTTGTTTCCTGGGAATACAAAGACATAACAAGTAACAAGCTGGAAATTCCTTTTAGGATAGACTTCCACTTTTATACAGCAACAAAGGGATATTCAGATTTTATAATAAATGAGAAATGTTAAAAATTAGTATAGATTATTTACTTCTATTATTTTTACTTTATATGGTTATTTAGCATTTAATGTATTTATTTGGGCAGTCATTTATTTGCCCTTCCGATCTCTCTCTCTCTCTCTGTATATATATGTAAATATATATATTTTTTTATGAGATATATGTGTGTGTGTGTGTATGTGTGTGTGTGTGTATGATATATGTATACTCTAAGCCAGGCACTGTGGTAATTCCTGGCATTCAGTGATGTGCAAAATCTAATTCCTGCCTCATCAACATTATAGATGAACTATAAATAACAACAACAAAAAAACAAGTATATCTAAAGGTAAGCTATAGGTTTTCTAACTTACTGCTAAACTAATAAAAAATGGTGGGGGGAGGAAGCATAGCTTTTTATCCAATTACACCTCTGGAAACCATGAATATCATGAAAAACAATTATGCAACAGGGAGAATGGGATTAAGTAAGGAAGAGTAGGATGAAAACAGGCCAGCAAATGACGTGCTTTTGAAAAGCATGAACACGTGAAATGCAATTACAACTGCACAGATTCAGTATGTTCTCAATAATACCCAGGTGTGGCCCTGCTGATAGTGCTTGGTAGCATTATCAATAGAACAGAAATGGAAAGTTTGCAGATGATCCTAACTTAAATAGAACAGCTACTCAGTGTAGGGAAAAGTGTAAATAACAGCTGGAAGCAGTTATGTATCTCAAAAATCCAAACAGTGTTCTGCCTTTGAATATAGGTTAAAGTAAATCTGATATGCCAGTGCTTTTTTTAGGTTCTGGAGTCCCAGAGATCTGTAGAAACAGACTGGTGTGACTTTGGCTCTGCAGAATCTAGGAGCTCTTTGCTCATTGATTTGATAAAACTAACAAGCTACTGGGAAAATGTTATTTCAGAAGCATGTTATAGATTCAGCCTATTCCTACACCAGTTTTAAAAACTACACCCCTATTCCTATTTATAGGAAAAGCCTATCACCATGTCTACACCTTAGTGACATTATCACTACATAATGACAGTGTCACCTGAAAAGCACTTGAACATTTCATAAATATTCTCCCACTTACAGTGAGCACTATTCCTGGAATAAACCAGTTGTAACCCCCCAAAATGTGAATCAATATATAAACCATTTATTATTCAGAAGAAATATGCAATTTCAGGTTCTCTAATCCCATATTTTTCAGGCATATTTATGCTTTCTAGTTTCTGTTCCTCCTGTAAAACACATGATCCTCAGTGATCTATATGTGTTTGCTTGCCATTATTTACTTGCCATTATTAGCAAGCAAGACTTTATGGATCTCAAATTACTTTAGGGGACAACTTTAATTTTGGTAATTTCCTAATCAAGAAAAAACAGCTGGCATTATGTGTGCTTACCTGTTGCAACCATGCTCTTTTTCGCAGGTTATAACACTCCCATTAACCAAGTCAACAGACATCTGGAGTCAAAGATTCTTAGCATTAAAATGAAATTTAAAATCCCTTCAGCTTAACAACTCACATTTTGCTTGCTACTAGGGATTACTGCACAGCTTTTGTGACAGCACATTCAGTAATCTCTAAGACCCCAGTTCCATCCTGAGGCATCGTTGATTGACATACATTACTTACAAGCTCAGCCGTTGGCATTTTCTCTCTAACTACAGTGAACATTTGTGCCTTTACTTTGCCTTCTTATAGTACGATTTCACCAGTTCCCCAAAAGCAGCCTGGTATTCTTGTTTGTTCTGATGTCCACCTAAGGAAGAACAATAAATATGTCTTGGATATTTTTGTTTTGTTTGCAAATAAAACTAGTATTTAGCTTTCGTTGTACTTGCCATTTTTATAAAGTCATGCTAGGCCTTTGTCATAGTCCTTGATCACATGAATGTACTATCAAAATTTCTCATTAAAAAAAACAATGCCTCACATATTTATTCATTCACTTAGATTGTTTCCAAATCTTGGCTTCGTAATTTTGCTATATTAAACGTAGGAGTGCATATATCTTTTTGTATTAGTGTTTCCATATTCTTCAGATAAATATTCAGAAGTGGAATAGTTAGATTATATGATAGTTCTATTCTTATTTTTGGGGGGAAGTACCAAACTGTTCTCCCTAGTGACTGCTACTGAGCCATAAATAAGGTGAAACATTGCTATTTGCAACAGTATTGTTGGACCTAAAGAGTATTATGCTAAGTGAAATAAGTAAGACATATAAAAGATGAAAACCATATGATTTCATTCATATGTTGAATGTAAAATAAAGAAGAAAGAAATGAATAAAGAAAACAAAACAAGAACGATGTCTGTCATAGATATAGACATTAGATTGATGCTTATCAGAGGGGAAAGGATGTGGGGAGGGTAAAATGAGTGAAGGGGGTCAAATGTATAGTGATGGAGAGACACTAGACTTTTGGTGGTGAGCACACTACAGTGTATACAATATTGAATTATAATATTATACTCCTGAAACTCATACAATGTTATTAACTAATGTTACCTCAATAAAAATAAATGATGTCCCCTGGACGTCTGAGTAGCTCTACTTTGTATTTTTTTAAAGTTATCTCTTCTCTTTATCTTCCTTGAGATAAAAGTAATTGTATATTTAAAATTATAGTTTTTTAAATTTTTATTTTCATTTCATATAATAGAAGAAGACCTATGGATTTTTTCCAAGGAGTATGTCCCCTACCTGTTGAAGCTCATATCTTTGTCAGCTTACATATCTGCTCATCCTGCCCTCCCTTATAAAGGAGTTTGCTTCTGTATTCTAACAGAATTTATTAGCTTAAACAATTTTCCCACTTGTGAGCAAATAGAAATATTGTAACATCTATTTCATAATTATGACCTAATTTAACCGAGATTCTCCAACACACTAAGTTAATTTATTTCCCTGCTATTTAAGAGCTACTGGAATTGTAGCTCATGCCTGGTTACTCAAGAATGCTGCATTGAAGGACACAACCTAACCCTTGCTAACTGGCTTTAAATGCAATTAGATTCTACCTGGGAATCATTATAAAAATATTGAGTAAGGAATTAGTTTTTTAAGTTAAGCATGCATATATTATTTCCATGGTAGGAATGAGTTTTCTGGTTTCTTGTTTTGTTTTTCTGATTACCTAAAATGTCAATAGTGTGATAACTGCCATTTTTCTTGAATAACTCAGATTCCATTTTTCCTTCCACCACTTTCTCCTGGCATGGGATACAACAAATCACAAACTTATAGATCTCATTTTAGAATGTGGTTATTGCTAAGATAATATTTAACATGTCACTTATGTACTATTTATCTTTTTATGTGTAGGTATCAATCCCTAAATACTTTTGTTTAATATACAAAGTAATTTCCTTGCCTTAATTTAAGAAAATTAATGTAAAATTATAGTTCCTTTTCATAATACAATAGGGACATGTAAAAATATTAATAAGTTCCTAAGTGTTTTAGTGTGTGTTTTTTTTTTTGGTTCTCTAATCATTTAGTGAGTTTTAATTATTCAGTTTACAAAGTATGTTAACAAGCTTACAGCAACATATTAACCTCAATCTGTTCTTATTTTATGTGATTGCTGATAGTTAACTTTTTCTTGTAACTCCAGTTTCGTTGGACTGTTAGCAGAGCGGCAGTTGAAAATGCTTATATATTCCATTTTCCTAGAGCCAAATGAAATAATTGCTTTTGCTATACGTTCCAGAGGAAATGTAATGTGCTTTTTGATTATCATCTGACAATTCAAATACAAAATTGCCCTTCTTCTTTGATCCTTTACACAATTTCTCTTTTATATTTTACAAAATATTGAAGTTCCACCCCAAAGAATCTTCAAAATAGAACAAGTGTTACCTGCAATTGCATATAGAGCAGCACTTGCTGTAGCCTCATTCCCCTGAAATTCAAAAACAGAAACATTGTTAGTAACCTAACAGCCAACCAACGTCTGCTCTTATGCTTCCCCTCCCCCAACATTTTCAACCAATTGTGGAAGCCGAATACCCTTCTTTCCTTTTGTGGTTTAGGCAAGAGCACAGCCTGTGTCATAAGTTACTGAAAGGCTCTAGGGACGGATATCCAGGACGGAGGGAGAAAGGAAGAAAAAGTAGCAAGAGGATGGGGTGGGGGCTGCGAGTGGGAGGGAAGAGAGGAGAAGGGCCTGACTAGAAGGAAATTAGGTGAAATAATTCTCCTTTTTTCTTTTCACATGACACAATTGTTTCTGTAGGTAATGCTCTGGGCTGCCGGGGCCATCTTCCAATCTGAGATAACTAAGCCTAAATGCTAAGATGACAGGGAGAAAGAAATAACCCGCATCCTCAGAGACATGATTGTCACAACAACCATCCCCAGAGCTGCTCCACTGTAGCGCTTATTGTTTTGTGCAAAAAGAGATCACCTTATTGTTTTAAGACGCTTTTGATTCAGGTCTTCTAATACAGTATAACTTCCTACTCTTTTCATCCTATGGACAAAGCTCTTAATTTCTTTAACCCTATTCATTCACCCCTGACTGGCATTTCCATTTTGTTTAAATTCTTTTCCCTTAAACATCTTCCTTTTAAACTTTTTATAATTTTATTTCATTCTCTTCCTACTGCAAGTGGAAAAGATGAGAGCCACTAAAAATAAAAGGATGATAAATTGAAAAGAGGGATTTGGGGTGATTGCAGTACTCTACTTCAATTATATTTAACAGTGTTGACTCTGTAAAGGATATTATAGAAATCAAGACATAAAAAGCAATGAGTTTTTATCATTTTTCATATCACTGGCCAGTATGCTAAGTGCGTATCACACTAAATACACATTATCTTCTATAAATGGGTCTGTAACTTCCCAGAACTTTGTTTAATGAAAAATACAACATTAAAAAAGTATTTGAACATTTTTTACAGCCCACTAACTCAGTAATGTAAAAAATATTGCTCTTCAAATTTTTCTGAAAACCAGGCTTAATCTCTATCTGGGGCCTCATTCTAAGTGATGGTAGAAAACTTTCTACTATTTTCTCCAAAAATTCTCTTCCAAGGGAATTTATTGAGAATGCAATATATTTTAGAGGTAAGCTTAGTCAAACACAGGCTTTTTCCTGTTCACCTTTTTTTTTTTTTTTTTCCCCCTGTGGTGAAAGCTGTGTTCCTGTGGTTTCTATGGCCTTTTGATATTACATGAAGGAATATATTCACCCAATTCTGTAGTGATATCTTGAAAGAACTAAAATTACCTCACCACCAATTTTAGTTATTAACACTGGCTCTTGTCAATATTCCATCATTCTCTTGCGCTCTTGATAAAGCTCAACTGTATTTTATAAACATGATTTCTAATCTATTTTAGCCTCTGGCTTGCCATCAAGTCCTTCTGCTCTCTTCTAATGGTCCAAGGGACAGTTTAGTGTCTTTCCTTCATACAGGACATTTGAAGATATCAACTAGGCCTTTCTGTTTCTGACATCTCACACAATAGTCATATTCCAGGCAGGACTCAACATAGAGAACTGGGGCTATCTCTTAGCTTTTTAGAGATCCAGTATGATGTGTTAAGAAAGAAAAAGGTATTTAATATGCTATTGGATGCTTAGAAATTTTGAAAGCAAGGTAAGTGTGGCATAGCAGGTGAATTGAACATCCTTGTTTATCATGAGCATGTTATAATATAGCTAAGGGGAAACATTAAACACATTCACTGTGCCACTACTAGAAGCATTCACTTGAAATGTAATGCATGTTTCCTAAGAAGTAGACCACCAACAATAGTTTAAGCAAAAACGTATCACCCTTCTCTTATGGCAAATACATTCCAATCTTCATCAGCAACTTTCTCAATTACCTACACAAATATAACTTTAAGATGTTTTCCATTACAACCAGATTTCCATGATCAAGCTCTGCTAACATAGAAAGCAGAATGTGACTCCATTATTATTATTCTCACTTGGACATTTAGGAGAGATTCAAATTTTTAGTTTTTTCATGGTAAATAGATCAAGTAAGTATAGCTGTCTATTTAGTTTATTTTTTTTAAGTAAAATATAATATCCATAAATTTTATTATAAAATTTTTAAAGTAAAAAATTTTGAATCTTAAGAATGGTCTAAGTCCCACCTCTTATCTGAATGAGGAATCATTTTTGTAACATTCTTAAGAGATTATTCATCATGGTTCTACAATACTTGGGGTAAAATTCCCTTTTACAGTCATATAATCTTTTAAAATTCATAATAATTTACTTAGGGAAAGTATAAAAGAACATATGAAAATTTCAGTTATTTGGTAAATAACATCATCATCTGTATGCACTTTTCATAGAAAGACATATTTCTTATTATTACAACAAACTTTAAAAATATTATAAATTTCTGGGAAAATATTTCCTAAAAAATTGTACTAGCTATATCTTTATTGTTATGGTTAATTCGATTTGAATCTACTTTGGAAGAGATAATGGAGCTGGAATCGGACATTTTCCTGACAATCATTTTTGCCCAGGGGAGAAAATCTTAAAGAAAAAAATAGCTTTCTCTTCTCTGAAGCTGATGTATGATTTGAGGCAAAATCCAAATCTACCTGGCCATTTATAGAGGATTCTAGTGTGAGAATATTTGAACTTTGCAAAATAATATTTTGAGTAGAGTAGATGACTTACTTCTTACCCTTTTTTGTATCCTGAAATTTCTACCTCGGTGCTGGTCATAAAAACAAACAAACAAAATCAAGCTAGGTTACCAAAGCTATTCCTGAATTTGGCAAATACCTTGTATACTCAATTTCTGAGAACATTTTATTGTTAGGGCCCATAATATTGAGTACTTGTATCATCTGATATTTATCTCCTCGTGATACGCACCTACATGAGTTTGTCTGTATTGTGCTCTCTGGAACAACAGAGGAAACAAAGACACATTCTTTTCTATATAAGTCTATTTCTGGAAAACTCTATGCTTTATGGCTGTCCTGTGAGCATTTGCCTTTGCTAGGTTGCCATTTCTTTGTTCTTCAATTAGTTCTTATCTGAAAAATTTGCTTGCTTCTCCCCATTTTCAATTTCATCAAATTTTCACCATTAATTCATTGACAACCCAGGAAATACTCCCAAGTAAAGATTAATATGTAGATATCAAGTTAGATCTATATTTTAAAGCAAATAAACCTTTCAAAATATGGAAGGGCTTCTATCTTTTCTATTAGAAAACCTCACACTTTTTTTTTATATCAAAAGAAAATATACACCTGAATATCTGTGCACCTGCATGAGAAACTGATTGCCACAATAATGCTGAGTAACGAGCCATTACAAAATCTCATCAGCATAGAACAATAAGCATTGATTGCTTGTACATCTGGAGTCACCTAGAGGGGTTGGTGAGATGCTTCTGCTGATCAATGCTGGGCTCAATTAAAATTCTAGATGTTGGCTGGCTATTGGCTGATCTAGGTTGTCTTTGGCTGGGTTGATAATAATGATCAGCTTTACTCCCTAATTTATTTTCTTTTGAGATAATCCAGGACTTGTTTTGGCTACTCCTGACAAACACATGAGAGTATGAGAAGGCAAGTGTGAATGTGTAAGCATTTCTCAAGCCTCTGCATGTACAGTTGCTAACATCCCATGGCCTATAGGCCAAGCATCAGAATGTCGGTGCACTACAAAGTTGCATAATGATAGGAGATGATGTATGGAGAGGTGAAAATTTGGGCTCAGTTTTGCAATTTCTATAGAGATGCTTAGGTCAGAATGCATTAAAAGAGAGTCTGTGAATTCAACTCTATACCAGAAACACTGAAACATTTAAAAGAAGAATAAAAGATGGTTTGTACAACAAACAAACTCTTATTTATCACTTACAGCAATGATAAAATTAGAAAACCTGGTTAGTGGCTATATGCAGAAACCATTGACATATTGCATTCCTAGTGATAGTTAAGTTACCTTTCAGCTTGGTTGAAATTTTGCAATAAGGTATTATGAGGGAAAATTGTTCAAAAATTGTACTAGCTATATCTTTATTGTTACAGTTAATTAGATTTGAATCCACCTTGAAAGAGATAATGGAACTGAAATTGGACATCTTCACTGACAATCATGTTTGCCCAGGGGAGAAAATTTTAAAGAACAAAATAATAGCTTCCTCCTCTTTGAAGCTGCTGTTTGATTTGAGGCAAAGCCCGAATCTACCTGGTGATCAGTTAAACGCAGAGATAAAAAATCCACAATAAGCCTAAAAACTTTACCAAGAGAGTTGATGAACATAAACTTATGTTAAATAGTTCTAGAGTTGTTCTGAATCTGTTTCTGGTTTTCTAGCTTTTTAGCATCTTTCTGAGATAAATCTAGAAGCATGAGAGATTTCTCTCTTCCTCAGTCAACAGACAGGTTATACCCCAGGGTTCTAGGAATCTCAGTGACAGTTTCTATCAGCCTAGTCTCCAAAAATTGAGGAAAACATGTAGGTTTCATCACTAGTCTCAGATTAAAAGTAAATGCTTCATCTTTTATGTTCACTTCAGGAGTAAACAATACATAATGTACCAAATGTTTCATCTCAAAGGAAAACATATTTATGTAAAATTAGCACCAATTTTAGTTGTCTCTCCTAAAAGAATGCATTTTTCTAAAGAATGTGAGAGACATACTCATCGTTGGATACAATGAAGATGACCTCAAAATACAAGAAATATAAAATTCTGCTTTGAACACAGTATTTGAAGCAGAGTAGCTTGAAGAAAAGTGACAGTAGATGTCAGGCAGTCAAATATGGATTATAAAATATCCTTGGAAATAACGCCTTTGAATGGTGTGTTTTGGATGTGTCATTTTTATTTGGTTTGAACTTTATTTTTTTATTTCATGGGCGATTTAAAAAGTTCTCTCTTGCTTGTATGTATGACCCATGGGCATGGACTTGGGGGGGAGATTGCTGGGGGAGGCAGGTGCTTGGCAGAGGGGAGCAAAGGGAAAAAAATTGGAACTATTGTAACAATATAATCAATAAAATATACTTAGAAAGAGTTCTCTCTTATTGATATTTACCTATAACATATGGCAGATGAGAATTTTAAATATACCATTTTCAGCTCTTTAAAATGCTATATTAGTTGATTAAGAACGCCATGTAGCCAATAAGTATCAACAATAGTGGCTGTTAAAGCAGCTACAAATTTACAGTGAAAACTTTGCAAATACTAATCAACTCTTTCGAAGTATAATTTAGATAAAATAATGTGCTCAAACTTAAATAGATGGATTGAGAAATTTTGACAAATATAGACACTCATGTTATCATCACCAGTCACGCAAGTCAGTGTATGAAATATTAATATCACCCCAGAAAGTTCTTTCATGCACTTACAATTAACTCTCCACCCCAAGAAACTGCTTATTTCTGTTGCTATAGTTGAGACACTTCATAAATAAAACCATTTATGAATATATATACTCTTTGTGTGCTGCTTTTTAAAAATCGTATGGAACTATTTTGAGGTTAACCTAGTTTTGTATCCACAGTTTATTTTGGTTATGAAGTAATGTTCTTACATATAAATGTATCAGTATTTGTTAGCATACACATGTTGATGAGTACGTCGATTGTTTTGATTTTTTTCTGTTATGAATAAAGTTCTTATTAACATTCTTGTACAAGTCTTCTCTGGATATATATTCTTATTTCTTTTGCCTAAATAAATATTTGAATTAGAACTCATCTGATTTATAAGAAACTACAAAATAATTTTCCAAATATATTTTGCCATTTTATGTCTCTAGCAGGAGATGTATCTGTTCCAGTTACTCCATATTCTCTCCAAATCTTGACATTATCAAGTTAAAAAAAAATAGTGGCTATGAAGTGGTATATCATTGTTATTGTAATTTGATTCTCTCTGTTGACAAATAAATACGTATTCTTAGTGAAGCACTTTTTGCAAAATACATGCATTGAGAATATTGGCCTCCAGGCTGCTGTTGCCTTTTCATTTTCTTAATGGTGTATTTTAAAGAACAGATATTTTTAATTCTAAAAAATATTCAATTTTTTATTTACCAATACTTTTTTGAGTCCTC
Organism: Furipterus horrens; assembly: GCF_987537825.1. Classification (NCBI taxonomy): domain Eukaryota; kingdom Metazoa; phylum Chordata; class Mammalia; order Chiroptera; family Furipteridae; genus Furipterus; species Furipterus horrens. Next base: position 177,119,472 of record NW_028327171.1, read on the forward strand.
AGAAATTTTTGCTTACCCCAATATTGCAAATATTACTTCTATGGCTAATTTCCCCCTAAAATTTTTATCCTTTATGTTTTAGACTATGAACTCCTTTGCAATAATTCTTGGGTTTTTGTGTTTGGCATGAAGTAATTTTTTTTTTTTTTTTTCATGTGGCTACCTACTTATTCTAGCATCATTTGTAGCAAACACACTCTCCTGATTTAATTACCTTGGCACCTTTGTCAAAAATCATTTGACCATATGTGTGAGGGTCTATATTTAGATGATAAATATTTTAACAATATAGTAAATAGTACATTACATATAAGTAATAGATATTTTATAATCTTAGTTGTAAGAGTGATCTTTCTTTTTCTTAAAAATAAAACAAAAAAATAACATTTTATAACTTTAATATTCTCTCCAAGTATAAAATGCTTGTATAAGCATCAATATTACCTCATAATATTTATCATATTCATGCCTTAAAATACCGAGCTTTCATTTAAATGCCTGTTCAATATATGTCATAAGAGAAGACCAGAAACAAGGAAATTGCTTTGGATCACGATTTAAAGCACCATACTGTTAAAAGAAAAAAAAAAAAAGAGGAAAAAAGGTGGTTGTTGGGGTGGTAATAGAAGGAAGAGACCTGAACCCTGGCTGGTTTAGCTCAGTGGATTGAGCGTTGACCTGCGAGCTAAGTGTCGCTGGTTCGATCTTCCAGTCAGGGCACATCAGAGAAGGAAAACTCTGACTCCAAAAAACCTCCGCTGCCTTGCGGCATACCTCTTCAGGGGAAAGGCTAAGGGAGTAAACCCCGACAGAAAATCCGGAGCCGGAGTCCCTAAGGCGGTTTGACGTTGTAGTCAACACCGGCAACTCCTGCGGCGCACCTGAAGCCAAGCTGTATTGACTCCGTCTTTCCCTTGGACCCTTTAGCTGCGAAGAGAGGGGGGGTCTGCTGCATGGGCAACAGCAGACCCTCCATATCACCCTGCCCAGGCTCTGTAGCTTCAGCGTCATTGCAAGATGTCGATTCAACACGGGAGGAGACAGATACGATGTCACTCCCGAGTCGGACTGCACAGCCATTCTCGGCGGTGCAGATAGACTCTTCAGAAGCTACACCATCGTCTCTCGAGACGGACGGCTGCCGACGACGACGAATAGAAGGAAACAGAAGTATTACATTAAAAGAAGATAGGACATGCAGAAAAAAATGCAATTTGGTGTTAGTGCCTTTTGTACTCCAAAGTCTTTTTTTTTTTTTTTTTTTCAGATTTAATGTGTTTTATTGATTAAAATATTACATTTGTGCCCCTTTCCCTTCCCTCTGCTCCCCTCCACCCGGTGGCCCCCTCCCTCCAGTTGTCCCCCCCTTTTAGATTATGTCCATTAGTTGTGCTTACAGTTCCTCCCAACCTCTCTCCGTCTATTCCATTCCCTCCTACCATGATCCCCAATTCCTATATCATCTCCCTCCCTCTCCCCACTCCCCCTCCCTGTTGGCCTCCCCCCACTATGTTTCCCTTACCCACAGTTCCTTTTCCATTCTCGTTGCCTGTTTCGTTTGCCTTTGTTTCATCTCCCTAGCTTCTGTTTTTTAAACCAGTCCCTTTAACTTCTCATATAACAGTGGTTTGGATCTAATGAACTCTTTCAGTTTTATTTTGTCCTGGAAACACTTTCTCTGTCCTTCTATTCTGAATGACAATTTCGCTGGATAGAGTATTCGTGGTTGTAGGTTTTGGATTTTCATTACTTTGAATATTTCTTGCCAGTCCCTTCTTGTCTGTAGGGTTTCCCTTGAGAAGTCAGCTGATAGTCTAATTGGGACCCCTTTGTACATAATTCTTTTCTTCTCTCTTGCTGCTTTTAAGATTCTCTCTTTATCTTTAATTTTTGACATTTTGATTATAATGTGTCTTGGAGTGGTTCTCCCTGGGTCCAGTCTCTTGGGAACTCTCCTTGCTTCCTGGATCTGCAAGTCTATTCCCTTCCCCAAGTCTGGGAAGTTCTCCTTTATTATATTTTCACTCAATTTTTCAAGTTCTAGTTCATCTTCCTCATTCTCTGGCAAACCAATGATTCTTATGTTGGGCCTTTTATAGCTGTCCCAGAGGTTTCTGATCCTCTCATTGTTGCTTCCCATTTCCTCTCGCTGCATTGGTTGACTGCTTGTTCCTTCTCCATATTCCAGTTTGTTGAAATGGACTCTGGATTCCTCACCATCTGTCTCGTATGTGGTTTTGTTCCTTTCGTTATGAAAGTTTTTCGCTTCTTTCATATCTTTTTCCTGCTCTTTTGTGAATTCTGTAAGCCACCTGATGACAATGGCCCAGAACTGAGCCTCTGACAGGTTTCTTATCTGTTCATCTGTCAGGTTCTCTATCTGCTGCCTGGTGAGTTGTGTTACCGGGATCTCTATAGTTGCCTGCCTCATTTTGACAGATGCGTTTTGTTTTCCTGGGCCGGCTGTCGGGGGCAGTGCCTGCGTACGCGTCACAAATCAGCGACCGCCGGGGCCTGCCTGTCCGCGACCTATTTCGCAGCTCTGTGGTGCTTTCTGTGGGGGCGGGGGTCCAAGATGGATTCACACAGTTATTCAGCTAGGAGACCGGGATCCGTCCTCCCGCCCCCCTGGGCCTCACTGTTCAAGGCGATGCTGCGGCTGCTCCCCAGCGCCGGAGTCGCGCAAGCCAGGGGCTTGATTGGAGTCGCGCACGCCAGGGGCTTGATTACTTCCAGGATTTTTCACCGCCCCGCCCCGCCGCTCCGCAAACAGCTTTGCCTTCTTTAACTCTTACCTGCCCAAATGGCACCGCTGGTTTATAACTTCATATGTTGGGCTTCCGTGTAGCTTTATTTTCTGGAATTTCTAGTTATCCTTTGTTTTAAAGTAGTTGTATTCCTCTATAGTTGTAGAGGGAGACCTAGCGTGTCCGTCTAAGCCTCCATCTTGGCCGGAAGTCCTGTACTCCAAAGTCTTATCGTTATTTCATTCACATCTGTTCTTTGTTTTATCCTTTGTTCCCGAGGCTTCGTAGACTGGGATTCAGAGCTGAATATCCTCAATCAGTATGTTAAACTAAGAAGTCTAGTGACTACAACTCTAAGATTTAAACCTACTTATACAGAGTCAACTTTTGTTAAACTTCAGACAGAAAGCCTTAAAAACTCATTTCACTGGGCCACCTATGTTGGTTGACAATCCATGGCAGTGCATAGAAAATTCACTTTCTTTTTGTTGCAATTCAACAAAAAAGGTGGTAGGTGTTTATAAAGAATAAAATACTAATGTAATCTATAAAAATCTTAAAACAATAAGGCCTAAAGATGGGCTTCATGAAATATTATAAATATATCCTAAAATATGTGTCATATATTTTTAAAAATAATGCTCTGATGTAAGGTAGCTAATCCGGACAGCATGTTGACCCAAAAGGTTTACCAGGCTGAAACATAGTTACCATGTGCCCACTATATTAGTTTACGTTTCTTGTCAATGCTTTCCAGCCAAACACTACCAGGAACACACCTATAGTTAAGGAAGTTGGGTTTATTACTCAATGTAGTTAGTGAGAATGTACTCCTGGGACAATAAATAGAAAGGACTTATTTTATGGTTTAGGCTATAGTAGTATGATTTTGGGAGAAATCCAATGAAGCAGAGACTTATTCTGGATTGGAACTTTTATGAAGCAGGGATGATTTATGATGAAATGTCTTAATAAATTTTATCCATAGGATGGGCAGAGTAGCACAAAGCTGTACTTAATAAATAGACAGTAGTCACTCATACTAGCTTGGAGTGGGGATGTTTAGAATTTTGTATTTGAAAATATTCTTGTTTTGTCTGTATTCAGGCATGATAATGAAATGTTCTTGTTTTTGTCTTGATCTAGCAGGGTCACAGTAACCTTGTTAGATGTCAATGTTGTGTGAAATGTTTGATGTTCAACAGAAGAACACCAAGACCTAGCTGTGATGTTAGGTCAGAGCCTAAATGTCAGGGACTGCTTTTCTTTCTCATTATAAGCAATGAATGTGTTTCTTGGTGTCCTGGGAGTTACATTTGTTTTTCCTCCATAGCAATAGCAAAGACATACTTTATTTTATATCATATCTATTCTTCATTATACCATAAATTCAGCTCCTTTATAGACCCTCAATAAATGATAAGTGAATAAAAATTGAATAAATTAATAAGTATTGATTAGGTATACAATCAAGAGGTCAGATTAAAAATGATTTGAGAGGAAAAATGATCAAGTACTCAACCAAATACCTTGGTCCTACTGTAGCACTGACTTGAGCAAATTTTATTGAAAAGAGAATAAAAGCAATAGTAAATAATTAACATTTACTAATCATCTATTATATTCTAGACACACTGTTGTATTGTTTATTCAATCCCCCCAAACTCTTTCAATAAAGAATTATTTTACTCTTAAAACTGAGATTTGGAGAGGTTCAGTCAATATCCCAAGGTTATACATATAGCGTGGAGTAAACTGAGGATTCTAACCTAGGGAGTATCTCTTTCAAATCCTTACTTCTTCTTTATCCTTGAACCATTACATTTGTCTTCTGTTAGTTGTTATCAAAGCTAAATGTACTGCTAATAGTCACCCAAGCCATATTTAGTAGACTCTTCTTAAATGTAGTATTATTGCTTGACTGCCCCACAGGTTTCAAACAGTACTAACTGGATTATCAAATGCTTCATCTCCTCTGGATAACATGACATCTGAGTCATCTTCCTGGCTCTCCTCATGCCTCCTTTATTTTCGTGATTTACCTTCTTAATGTTGCAGTTTCCTTGAGCTATGTTCTCCACCCTAAGGGATGTGGAAGGTCACCGAGAAGACTTGACAACTGGTTTGACTCATGAGCTGGATCCATAATTGGGGGATCCCCAGCTCTCTTGTGCTTGGAATGCATCTTCTGCTTGCTTTCCCTGGGCTGCAAGCTGCCCAAGGACACAGCCTTGGGATGGTAATGCATCGATGAGGCTATCTGGGCTGAGTATGTTAAGGCCTCCTCTGCGTTAATTGAATCTAGTTAAGGATCCCCTGTTAAGACCTCTATTTGAACTTTCAAGATTCTGGTAGGCAGGTGTAAGAAACTTCTCATCTTGTGATCACATAAGACATGCCTTGTAAGTTTTCTTGCTTATTAAATTTGCCACCTACCAATCAACCTGGAGTGGTCTGCCTTTTTCTTCATTCTCTTCCTACTCTTCTCATACCTACCAGTTTCAGATTTCACCTGGGAAGCTCCCAGGGAGGATGGGAACTAACACTAAGCCTGCTCCTTTTTATTCTCTTTTTCTATGTAATTTCACTCCCAGAATTTTAATTACTACCTATCTTTCCAATTTTATCAGATTGGTTGTTTCACCTGAGTTCCACTTCTCTGCTTTACCATTAATTTTATTTTATTTCTATCTCCAATTGTTCTTAAATGAGTCTACATAGTTGCCTAAAACACACACTTACAACAATCTCCATCCCATCTTATTTCTAATATTTAACTGGTTATTAAAATCTATCATTATTGCCTCTCAGATATTCCCTTTTATTATTGGGTGCTTACAAGAGCCTTCTTAAAGATTATCATCTCTTTTATAAAATTAACTCTCTTTGCTGTTTTTAAAGCACAGATTTAATAATTCAGTTTGTTCCCACTGTAGTCTAATTCTTGTCCAGCTTTGTCATATTCTATCATGTGATTCTAACCTGACATTCCAAATTCCTTTTCACTACTTTTTACTACAATTGCATTGTTTACCAAAGTGTGAAATTGAATAAAACAAGTGCTTTCATTTCCTCTTTACCATTTCAAACATATAAATTCTTCCATCTTAATTTGGCCTTTTGGAAAATACCTACTCCTGTTAAAAACCAAGAATACTGAATACTTCCAATTCTCTGACATTAAGCTAAACTTTTACATGTATTTGCTCATTTAATCTTCAAAACAACCATATAAGGGATGCCCTTTTGCATCCTATTTTACAGTGTGGTTGAATCCCCTTTCCATGGACCCATAACATTCAGGTAATGAAGCTGGTATTTGAACCCATGCTTTTGACTACAAGCTGTATTTTGTTCACTTCAGGTGCCAGCTCAGGCAGCTTCTCTGTGAATTCTTTCATATTCCCTATCTGTACATACAGTTATAATTATTACCTCCTGTTGGTCAGAACATACATCTAAGCATTTACTGTAGAATTTAAATTCTTGAGTTATGCTCAAAACTTACATATAACTATAGTGCTTATTAATTTAATTTGAGCCTCTTCATGGCAGCCATTGTTTCTTATTCATGTTCAAATATTAGCACATGGTAGATAGCAAGCCTTATTGAATGAATATTAAATGAAAGGATGTAAAAATAAAAGAAAATACTTTTGTTGCTTAACATATGGCAGTTACAATGTATTTTCTTTTTGAAAATATATTTTATTGATTATGCTATTACAGTTGTCCTAAAATTTTCCTTTTTGCCCCCCTCAACCCAGTACCCCTCTTACCTCCAGCAATTCCCTCCTTAGTTTCATGTCCATGGTCATGCATATAAGTTCTTTGGCTTCTCCATTTCCTTTACTATTCTTAACATCTCCTTGTCTTTTTTATACCTACCAATTATGCTTCTTAATCCCTGTACCCTTTTCTCCATTCTCCTTCTTCTCTCTCGTTCCTCAATGATAACACTCTATATGATCTCCATATCTATGATTCTGTTCCTGTTCTGGTTGTTTGCTTAGTTTGTTCTTGTTTTTGTTTTTTAGATTTAATAGATAGTTGTGAGTTTGTTGTCATTTTACTATTCATAGTTTTCGTCTTCTTGTTTTTCTTAAAGAAGTCTCTAACATTTCATGTAATAATGGCTTAGTGATGATGAATTCCTTTAGCTTTACCTGGTCTGGGAAGCACTTTATCTGCCCTTCCATTCTAAATGATAGCTTTGCTGGATAGAGTAATTTTGGTTGTAGATCCTTGCTTTTCATCACTTGAATACTTTTGCCAGTCCCTTCTTGCCTGCAAAGTTTCTTTTGAGAAATCAGCTGATAGTCTTATGGGAATTCCTTTGTAGGTAACTCTTCTTTACTCCTGCTACTTTTAAAATTATTTATTTATCTTTAACCTTTGACATTTTAATTATGATGTGTCTTGGTTTGGTCCTCTTTGGGTCTAACTTGTTTTGGACTCTTAGTGCTTCCTGGACTTATATGTCTCTATTTCCTCTGACAAATTAGGGAAGCCTTCTTTCATTATTTTTTTCAAATAAGTTTTCTTTTTATTGCTCTTCCTCTTCTCCTTCTGACATCCCTATGATTTGGATGCTGGCACTTTTAGATATTTCCCAGAGTCCCCTTATTCTCTCCTCATTTTCCTAAACTCTTGTTTTTTCTATTCTGTACTAGTTGACTGTTTATTCCTTTCTTATGTTCCAATTCATTGATTTTAACCCTGGTTTTCTTTCCTTCACTATTGGTTTCCTGTAGACTTTTCTTTATTTCACATAGTGTAGCCTTCATTTCTTCCCTTATGCATTTGCCATACTCAATGAGTTCTCTGAACATCTTTATCACCAGTGTTTTGAACTCTGTATCTGATAGGTTGGCTATCTCTGTTTCACTTAGTTCCTTCTCTGGAGTTTTGATTTGTTCTTTCATTTGGGCCATATTTCATTGTCTCCTCAGTTTGGCAGTCTCCCTGTTTGTTTCTGTGTATTGGGTAGAGCTGCTTTGGCACAGCTGTTAAGCTGTAAGCGGCGGAGTCTTAGGTATTCATCAATGTGGGGTGAGCCTTTCACTGCTCTGTAGTGCTATATGTGGGAGAGGTGTCAGAGAGGAAACATTGCTGCTTTTTGGCACAGGCCTCTTTTCTAGTCACTTCACCCACTTCCCTTATGAAACTAGTGCCTTCTAGTGGTAGCCCTGGGGGTGGTTCCCAGAGTAGGTGGGTTTGTGTACATTCTAGGACTGTGGGGGCCCTCTTAACGGACCCTCCTGAGAGACAGGCAGTTTCTTCCACCCCAACCCCCACTTGTTTTCACAGCCAGAAGCTATGAGAATTTATTTTCCCAGAACTGGAACCCTGGACTGTGTGCTCTGGCCTGGGGCTGGGATCACTCCCCAGGTGTCCCTGCAGGCTTTTATCTGCCACTGTGAATGTGGGACTACCTTTTCCACCATCCACAACTGCCTTGCCACTACTTCCTTGCTGCTGCCACATCGTGTCCTCTTTGCCCCAGCTTCCCATCTCCACTCCTCCTACCCAACTGGATGATAATTTCCTATTTAAATCCTTGATTGTTGAACTTCCATACAGTTTAATTTTCTGGCAGTCCTGTTGTTGTTTTGTTTTGAGGTTAGTTGTGATCCTTCTTATGGCTGTGTGAGGAGGCAAAGCATGCCTATCTATCTCCATATTGGCGAGAAGTCTCTTCTCTATTATGTATTTATTTTTTAGTTTGAAAATAAAATGTTAAAATATAAGGAAAAAATTTCTATAAGAGTTCTTATATAAATGATAACTCCTCTGATTCCTTTTTCCAATATTTTACCCTCCCCCTCAAATCCATCTAAGAATAAAATTTATGTGAAATAAAAAATAGTGCCTTAAGAATTTCTAGAGTTCACTAATATCATTATTTTCCATGAGTTTTAAAATGTTGAGTTAAACCAGCTCTGAAATGTTTTAGTACATGAATGTTTTGACAAATCTGAAATTTACTTTAAAAATTATACAAGAAATCCAAAGTTGCAATGTCAAACTTGCTTTAAAACAGTTATGAGTCAATAGACAACCAGTTATATTCTTGTATTTCTTATCTATTGACCAGTGTGCATTATTATGTGGGGAGAGGATTATCCATGACATAGAAACATCACTCTTTTGAGTAACTCTTTTCAAAGTCTTAGACATTTTTGGACACTAATCACTTGGAAGGTGGACAACCAATTTTTCTCTAAGTTGACAAAAAAGTCACTTTTATAATAGGTTTAGAATCAATACAGAAATTATCATATAGTATACATAGTTTATTTTAGTTTACTCATCTCAAAACCTTCATTTTTTGTTTATATGGTATTGAATAATAACAAAACCCCAAATATGAAGGGACCAGGCTTCCACAAAATAATCTTATATGACTGTAAAGATATTAAAACAGAGGTTCCAATAAGTTACCTAAGGATATTTAAAAATACATACTTTGTGGCTTCTCCCTGTACCTAGTGATTTAGGGCATCTGGGAATTGTGTTATTTTCTTTAGTATTTCAAGCTCTTATACCCCAATGTCCTTTGAGTATTGCAGTCCTACTGTAACTCACGTAGGAGAGAAGGCAAATAAGAAATCAAAAGTACTGTTACAATAATAGTCAATTACCCTATGCTTCCTACTATGGAAAATATTTTAATATATTTTAAAGAAAAAAATATTAAGTCTACTTAATGCTTTTAAACTCATCACCACAGGGAAAGAAAAAAGACACATTGTTCTTATTCTGTCTTTGCTTAGAATTGTTTGAATTTGTGCTTAACCTGTTTCATATCTCCCACGTGAGCAAGTTTAATAAACAAGTGTGCATATTTGTCTGGGTAGTCTAACTTCACACAATTGTAAAGTTATTTATCAGAATTTTTCTTATAACAGTAAAAGGTGTTTTGGGCAGTGCTATTTTGATAAACTTCTTGTTGACTTAGTGGGGGATGAGGAGGAGTGGACCTAAAAGTAAAGGATGACTTGATAACCATCCCTATGACAAATTCCAAAAGAGGCATTGTTAATTATTGCTTCTGAATAATGTTTTGATATGCAAAACTCTCTTTAAACAAAATTCTATAACTTAGAACACAGGATAATTAAGGTAAAGTCTATGAAATATTTCTTTCACTATTCAGAGTGTAAATATTTTAACTATCAAAAGTATTAATTTTTTTACAGTAGTCATTTATGAATCATGTGTGCTTATTTTCTTTAATCCAATTTACAGTGCCTACAAAATAATGTGTCTATATTTCTTGGAGTTAAAATTGTTCAAGAAGAAAAATATTTCAAGAATTTATAACCACAACTAATCATTAAAATAACAGATATATACTCCTTTATTATTACTCTATCATCATGACTCTTTCAGCATTCTTCAAAAGGAGAGGAGAAACTCCACCTTTGTTGAAAAAAATGCACCTCACCTTGGTATAGGCAGATAATAAGGCTAATTGCTTTACAAGACTTTAACCATAATTTGGAAATAACTGAAGTACCAAGGAAATCTAGATTAAATTCACTCACTCACTCACGAATACTTAGAACTTCCTCTCTCTGTGCCAAACACCATTTTAGATACTAGGATTACAACAGTGACTGAGGGAAACAAGGTCTTTGTTTTCATGGAACTAGTTCTATGAGCTCATACTGATGTGAAAATGGTCCCTTTGTCTGACGGGGAGTTGGAAACAATCTTTGATAAAAGTCATTGGACAACTAGAGACTGATTTTTTTTTTTTTGGAAACCTCCCCTTAGCCCACTAAGAAGGAATAATTATCTAGACATTCTCTCATGTTAAAATGAAATTAACCAGTTTCAGCAAATGGAAAATCTTACATTTACCTATGTTTTACTCCAAGAAAAACGTATACAATATAGTTATCCCATAGATGTAAGGTTAATTACTTACAGTTTTCTCTAGCATTATGACTTTTGTTAAAAGGTAGAAAAAATTATTATTATTTTTTCTTAATTTGAAAGGTACTAGAAATTGACTCTAGATTTTGGAGACATTGATAAAAATAGATGGTGGAAAAATAAAAGATCTACATTTCTCCATAGTGTTACTTGGAAAATTTTACTGAGTCACATATGTGCTAGCTCTACCTCCAGTGGCTCTTAAATATGAAATAGAACATATATGAGTTACTTGTCATGAGATACTTCAAAATTTGACTTAGTAAAACTTTTTTCTTGTGTGTTTTTTTTACACAAATCCTCACAGAATCTGTGAATAGAAAAACAAGAAACATTTTTTTTCTCCTTGTCATTTCCATTTACTTTCTTTTTGCCAATATCAAATAGCTGAACCTTTCTGAGTGAAGATTCTTGATTCATGTAACAGAGAAGAAAATATTGTGTTAAATGGAGTACTGGTTATTTAATAGTTTGTTTTGGGGATGACCAAATTGGCTTCTGGAGTTATATTACTGATGGCTTTTGCTATAGGTGGAACTTTTCAAGGATTATAAATTTTCATCTAAGAGACTAAAAGCCCAATTAATTTACAGATTTATTACATTTTTTGCAGTTTTAAAATCAATTACAGAATGAAATTCTCAAATATTGTTACACATGAATGTACATAAAAATGGGAAATTATGTGAATAATCTTAAATTACATAATAGTTCTAATTATTTTTATTTAATTTTGCTGCTGATTTATTATTATTTATAACTACAAAGTAGTTATTTCTTTAACCCATTGTCAGTACCTATGTTTACAGAAATAAATAAGGGGTAATTGCTTACCAGCAACACAACAGTATTTGCTTTCCCACATATATCAATTTCAAAATTTTATGCTTTTAATCCTGATTAAACAAAAATTTCAGAAACTTCAACAACCATTTGGAAAGCCACAAATCTTTAAGTGCTGTAATTTTAGATGTTATTACTTAAGGAAATTGGCTGGAGGTACTTACTCTAACTTTAAAAAGGCTAAATTTTCTTAATTCCCACCATAATCGTGAATGCATAATGCTGCTAAGTTTGTGTCTATTATCTCTGTAACTGGGACCCTATAGATTAAATATGTCTTGAAAAATAATCAATATATATTTGAATTTAACTCTGTCTCCAGTAGAAGCCTTATAGTGTCCTAACTTCACAACTATTGTAAGTGTAATAAACTATGTCAGCGATGTGTTACAAATTTTAAATAATTACTTAACATTGTTCTCAGGTTATACACCCCTTCATGAGTGAGAAATATTACGTGACTGTATAAAAAAGGTAATCATGTAAAACTAACAGGAGTAGAGAGCACATGCCTTTCCCTAAATTCATTGGGATTAAAATTAAAAAAGAAGAAACATTCTGTTAGTCATTTCTAACTCCTAATCCATCATTTTGCTAATTCCACATCATCCTTTACTATCATTCTTGAAATAGTTTCTTTGTGAAGTGTCACTAATTTTGGTATTAAATATATTTTAGTTGAAAATATTTTTCTGATGTGAAATATAAAGGAAGATACTTGTGTGTAATTTTTGTGAATATACAATGTTCTCTCAACTCTGCGATTTTTTCTAATAGAAGAGCTTTGAGGCATTAATATGAATCAGACTATCTTCACTCCCTAGTATCTTTCCTTCCTCTTTGATTAGAATACAGTAGTCCCTCTCTATGTTGTGGTTCACTTATCGCGGCCTCACTGTATTGCGGGTTTGTAAAAAATATTATATTTAACTATTTATCACGGATTTTTTGCTATATTGTGTGATTTTTCAGTACTGTATATGTATGTTGTTAAAGTTACATCGGTTTGAGTGTAGAATATGTTTAAGAACTTAAGTAGTGTTTATAAAAGTGTGGAAAAGGTTAATAAGGGAGTGGGAAAGGTTATTAAGGGACTGGGAATGGTTTATAAGTATGTGGGAAGGGTTAATAAAGCCTTAAAAAAATATATATATATAAATACTAAAATTAATGTAAGGTTCCTACATCGTGGATTTTCACCTATCGCGGGGGGTTGGGGGGGGGTTCTAGAACATAATACCCGTGATAAGTGAGGGTATACTGTATCACCATTGTCATGTTTGAGCCTAGTTCCCAAAGGGAAAATATTATTATAGCTAATATCCATAATAAGAATGTCAAATAACATAATTACCAAACTTTACCACCTTATATTTGAACTGTTCTAAATAGGGATTTGGTTCATAATATATTTTAAGTCTTTGCATTTTAAATGTCCATTGCTGTGGAGCATTTCAGTGTCAATGATATTGAATAATTGTTTTTGTCTTCTAGCACTTACTACAATTCTTGGCACACTGTAATTTTACCAACAATTTATTGAGTACCTTCACTGTATTAGACACTTTGGTAGTCATTGTATGTAAATTTAACTGATGAATTAATTAATAAATGCAAATTGAGTTAATGTTTACTGCTTGATGGCTAGAAAAAAAAGGAAAGAGCTGTTTTTCCCTATTTGAAAGAGAAAAGATTGGTAAATTTTAACTGAGTACAGATACCACTGGAGTCACAATAGCTTGCATGACACTCTATCTCTGCTAGTTTGCTGTACATAGAGGAAGAGGCCGAAGGAGAGGAAATTATTGAAAAAATACAACTTGAGAGGAAATAGATGACTACAGTTTTGAAAAAAGTCACTTTTTATATTAAACTGCCACTCAGGGAGGTCCTTCTGTAATGCAACCCACTGTGTGTGTCATGTGGTCCTTTTCATGTTACTCTTTGAATTGGGTAGAGAACTAATGCAAGAAAATAATGATATGCAAGCTATAGCTATTGCTCTGAGAAAATACACTATTATTTGTCTCCATCCCAGGAGCCCTCTGTCTCTACCAGACTCCATGAAACTATGGCAGGTAAACATAACTTGCAAGTAGAGTAAAGTAAAATCTCAATCTCTTCAGAGTCTTGTTATAGACCTGCAAGAAGTTGAGTGTTTATTAACCTTAGACACATTTGTAAATACATAACCATCCTGTAATATTACCTCTTCCCCGTATTGTGAATTTTCAAATGAATGAGTAAATGTTATTTTCCTAATTTATATATCCAAATGAAAGCTGACTTACCAATAAAATTACCCACTTTGGTATCAATATATAATTTTTAAAAAGAAAAATATGAATATAGATTAGTGTAGAAAATTCACCATAGATTTAGATTTTGAGAGAGATTTCCATTTTCAGTAGCATAAGTAAACCAAGTAATGAATGTAATGACCTATTTTAAGTAATTGAATGAGTCTGTTTTGACATTCAGTTGCATATAGGTATTTTAAATATACTTGAGAAAATAAAATTTTAAAAACAATATGTATATCTGAAACTTTAAAAAAATCTATATATGGGTGGTAGGTTTAAGGATTTTATTTAATTTTCCCTGCTAAATTAAAAAAGAAAAACCTGTGGATATACATTCCTCTGTAATGAGAAAAGTAGTTGTTTTCAAAGACTGTCTGTGATGAGCGCAATAAATTTCCACATACTTAATGTTGCTGTCTGTAGATGCATATCATGGCAGATTGTCACACCGGAACTGTGAAGTTAAATATTGTTGTGAGTAACTGCAACCTAGTATATATTGTGACCTAGTCTTCCACCTCTAATAATAATCTTGTTATAATTGCACTTCAAAGGTGTTAGTTTTAAAACATAAGATTCAGAAAAATTGCAATTTGATATTTTAAAGTATTTTTTTACTACTTACAAACATTAAAAAACATAAAGTAGGCTTTAAAACAATTTAAATTACTTTTAATATTATTTTAAATTTTATCTTAAAAACTTTCTCTGCCTTCCAAATGAAATTATATATATATATATATATATATATAGAGAGAGAGAGAGAGAGAGAGAGAGAGAGAGAGAGAGAGAGAGAAGGAAAACTCTGACTCCAAAAAACCTCCGCTGCCTGCAGCATACCTCTTCAGGGGAAAGGCTAAGGGAGTAAACCCCGACAGAAAATCCGGAGCCGGAGTCCCTAAGGCGGTTTGACGTTGTAGTCAACACCGGCAACTCCTGCGGCGCACCTGAAGCCAAGCTGTATTGACTCCGTCTTTCCCTTGGACCCTTCAGCTGCGAAGAGAGGGGGGGTCTGCTGCACGGGCAACAGCAGACCCTCCATATTACCCTGCCCAGGCTCTGTAGCTTCAGCGTCATCACAAGATGTAGATTCAACACGGGAGGAGACAGATACTATGTCACTCCCGAGTCAGACTGCACAGCCATTCTCGGCGGTGCAGATAGACTCTTAAGAAGCTACACCATCGTCTCTCGAGACGGACGGCTGCCGACGACGATATATATATATATATATATATATATATATATATATATATATATATATATATTTTCTAAGTAAATTTTATTGGTTATTTTGTTATAGTAGTCCCAGTTTTTTTACCTTTGCTCCCTGCTACCCTCCAGCAACCCCACGCCGCTTAGTTCATGTCCATGGGTTGTGCATACAAGTTCTTTGGTTTCACCTTTTCCTATATTATTCTTAACTTCCCCCTGTCTATTTTGTACCAAACAATTATGCTTCTTAATCCCTGCACCATTTCCCCATTTCTCCCTCTTCCCCTCCCAGCTGATAACCCTCCTAATGATCTCTGTACCTATGATTCTGTTCCTATTCTGGTTTGCTTAGTTGGATTTTGTTTTAATTTTTTGGATTCAGTTGTTGATACTTGTGTTTGTTGTCATTTTAAAGTTCATAATTTTGATCTTTTTCTTAAGTAAGTCGCTTTGACATTTCATTTAATAATAGCTTTGTGATGATGAACTCCTTTAGCTTTACCTTGTCTGGGAAGCACTATATCCATTCTAAATGATAGCTTTGTTGGATAGAATAATCTTGGTTGTAGATCCTGCTTTTCATCACCTTGAATACTGATTCCCAGTCCCTTCTTACCTGCAAAGTTTCTTTTGAGAAATCAGCTGATAGTCTTATAGGCACCCCTTTGTAGAAAACTCTCTGCTTTTCTCTTGCTCCTTTTAAGATTCTCTCTTTATCTTTAACCTTTTGCATTTTAATTATGATGTGTCTTGGTGTGGTCCTCTTTGGGTCTAGCTTGTTTGGGACTCTCTGATTCCTGGACTTTTATGTCTATTTCCTTCCCCGAATTTGGAGAGTTTTCCTTCATTATTTTTTCACATAAGTTTTCAATTTCTTGCTCTTCCTCTTCTCTTTCTGGCACCCCTATGGTTAGGATGTTGGCACGTTTAAAGTTGTCCCAGAGGTACCTAAGCCTCTCCACATTTTTTTCAATTCTTGTTTCCTCATTCTGTACTGGGTGACTCTTTTTTTCTTCCTTATGTTTCAAATCATTTATTTGAACACTGGTTTCAGTCCCTTCACCATTGATTTTGTGTGGATTTTCCTTCGTTTCATTTAGCATAGCCTTTACTTCTTCCTTTATGCATCTGTCATACTTAAGCATATCTGTCAAGCGTGTGAGCATCTTTATCACCAGTGTTTTGAACTTTGCATCTGTTAGGTTGGTTATCTTCTTGTTTGTTAGGTTGGCTATCTCCTTATTGCTTAGTTCTCCCACTGGAACCTTGATCTGTTCCCTCTTTTGGGTCATACTTCTCTGTCTCCTTATCTTGACAGGTTCTTGTGTTTGTTTGCCTCTCTGCTGCTTCTGTTACATTGTAAGGGGCAGAGCATTAAGTATTCATCAGTAGAGGGTGATCTGTTTCACAACCTTGTGGCGCTGTTTGTGGGGGAGGGGTCTGAGAGGAAACAAGGCCGTTTGCTCAGCATTCGCCCCTTTTCCAGGCTCTTCTCCCACTTTCTACAGGACTGGCACCTCTCTAGCTGTTGCTCTTGCTGCTGTTCCCAGAGTGGGTGGGTCTGCAGACATTCTAGGACCATGGGGGCCCTTTGAACAAGCAGACTCTGCTGAGAGACCAGCAGTTTCTTCCTCCACCCCAACCCCCACTGGTTTGCACAGTGAAAAGCAATGAGGCTTTATTTTCAACAGTGCTGAGACCATGAGCTGCATGGTCTGGTCTGGTGCTGGGAGTGCTCTCCAGGTGTCCCTTCCTAGTTTTTAAAATGTGTGACTGTGCTTTCTGCCAGCCTGTCACTGCTGCCACCAGTGCTGCCACCACCACACCACATCCTCTCCACCCTGGCTCTGCCCCTACCTGTCTGGATGACTGTTTCTTCTTTATATCTTTGTTTGTTATACTTCCATGTAGCTCCATGTTCTGGAACTTCTGGTTGTCTCCAGTTTTGAGGTGAGGTAGTTTTATTCCTTCTTAGTTGTGGAGTAAGATGCAGCATGTCTCAAAATATTTAATATATTGAAACAACACCTTTAAGAATGTTTTTTTTTCAGGTCACTATGTTTAAAAGGTCAGCAATTATACTACAGATATTGGACACACACTACATTACTTTCAAAGAGCTCAGCCTATATAATTTATATGTAGTTAACACATAACATATGTGAAGTCAATCATGAAATGATGAAAAGACCAATTGTAGGCTCTGTTTTTTGCATTTAATCCTCTTTTCCATTAGAATATAAAAACATGGTGGCATGGTCTAATGTTTATTAAATGCTAACTGTTCTAAGAACTGTATAATCATTTTCTGTACATTACCTTATAGCATGATATTATGGGTCCCCAAGATGACACTCAGTCTTGATGACTTACTAGGACAGGCAAGACTCAGAAGTTTCTAAATTTATGGTTATGATTTATCACAATAAAGAGATATAAATCAAAAGAGGAAAGGGAAAAAGTAAATGGAGAAAATTCAAGGAAAAACTAGGAACAAACTTCTGTGTGTCCCCTTCCAATAAAGTCCTACATGGATGTACTTAATTCTCCCAGTCTTAATATATGACAGCCTCTGAGGTGTGGGCAGCCTAGAAGGCTCACACAGGTCTTTTTATTAGAGGGATTAGCCACATAGGAATGCAGTCTCTGCATGGCTCAGCTACTCAGATTCCAGTACCTTTACTGGATGCCTGAGCTACCGAATAAAACAGGCATTCACCATAAATCATATTGTTGGGATAAACTGCCATTGAGAGACTCTAGATATGTTGCCAGAGATATTAAGTGAAGATAAACTTATTCACATACAGTCAAGCATTGCATAGTAACATTTTTTTTTTCATCCACAAGCTTCCTATGCAATGATGGTTTCATA
Source organism: Furipterus horrens (assembly GCF_987537825.1). Lineage (NCBI taxonomy): Eukaryota > Metazoa > Chordata > Mammalia > Chiroptera > Furipteridae > Furipterus > Furipterus horrens. The sequence goes on from NW_028327171.1 coordinate 177,137,399, forward strand.
AGATTATAATAAAACTAAATTTACTGTTAAAACATGCAAGGACATACAGTTCAAGGAGACATTTGTTTCTCTGACTGGAGAATTATCTGTTGAGCTTGGCAATAGATTCCCTCTACCTCACAACCCCTCAACTTGGAGGGCAGAGATTAGATCTGAATCAGTTAGTCACTGACCTGTTTCAGCTGTCCCTCTAGTGCTAATATTCAGAGTGTGCTACCATCTCCAAATATCTAGCTTGATGGCTTTAAGGGTATATTGCCATAAATTCTTTGTTAAGGACCTCAGATCCTTTACAAAGACACAGGTTCACAGGAGCTACCCTAACAAGTGGCACTTAATAAAGTGTCACTGTCACTTTTGCCAACCTGTCTCTGTGCTTTAAAAATATTTTAAGATTGTGATAATGTAAAACACAGATAAATATTATTTCTTCTATCATTTCAATGCCAGAGATAGCCCTTTGTGCCTGACAGGATCAATGGAACCCAAAACAAATTTCTAAAGTGAAAATATTGAGTCCTCATATCTACAGCCTCTTCATATTCCTCTTCATGTTAAGTAACCTCTTTTTTTTCATGAATATCATAAAATTTCTTAATCTGACCACTGCTCCAACCTTCAATCCAAAAGCACATTCCAATGACAATCCCCTTATGTTCCTTTATCTCTTCATCTTGATTTCTTATTTTTATGGATCCACAGGCCACCTTTCATTTCCTCCTGACAGTCACTGTTTTGGTTATTTATATCTTACCCAACAAGTTTCTTCTGATATTTTTAATCAATTCAGCCCATATCCTTGTTCATGGAACAGCACTGACAGCTTCAATGTTCTATTCTTGACCCCTTCAGAGGAAGCTGGGAGAGGGCTTGTGGGGGAGTGTTTATAAAGTCTACAGTAATGTATGGTAACATACTGTGCAGGTTGGTACCTAGGAGCAATGGGCTGTATCATATAACCTAGGTGTATAGCAGACAATACTATCTCGGTTTGTGTAAGTACATCTATGATGTTCACACAATGATGAAATTGCATAACAATGCATTTCTCAGAATGTATCCACATTAAGTGACATATGAATAGAAATAATACAAAGTTGTTGACATAAGTGTTATCACAAAAGTAATCAAGATATCTCAGAGGAAGCAATGCTGGCAAAAACAAAAACAAAGAAACCTCACAGGTTCAAAGAAAGTAATAAGTCTAGTGTGGCCATAACAGACTCAACAGAACTGTAATAAATGATGATGATTTCTTTAGCTGTGCAAAGGATTTTTCATTGATGCAGTCCCTTTTGTATATTTTTTCCTTTATTTCTCTTGTCATAGAAGATATATTGGCAAAAATATCGCTATGTGAAATATCTGAAATATTATTGCCTATCTTTTCCTCTATGATATTTATGGTATCACAACTTATATTTAAGTATTTTATCCATTTTGAGTTTATTTGGGTGTATGCTATAAGCTGGTGGTCTAGTTTCGTTTTTTAGGATGTAGTAGTCCAGTTCTCCTAAAACCAATTATTGAAGAGACTGTCTTCACTCCACTGTATGCTCTTGCCTCCTTTGTCAAATATTACCTGACCAAAAAGACATAGGTTTATTTCTGGGCTCTCTATTATGTTCCATTGATCTACATGTTTGTTTTTATGCCAATACCAGACCGTTTTGATTATAGTGGCCTTGTAGTATTTTTGATATCAGGTATTGTGATTCCCTCAAACTTTGTTGTTCTTTTCCAAGATTGCCAAAGCTACTTATAGTCTTTTTTGGTCCCATACAAATTTTTGCAATATTTGTTCTAGATCTGTGAAATATGCCTTTAGTATCTTAATAGGAATTGCATTGAATCTATAGATTGCTTTGGGTAGTATGGACATTTTAATTATGTGAATTATTCCAATCCATAAACATGATACATGCTTCCATTTATTTGTATCTTCCTTAATTTCTTTCTTCAATGTCCTATAGTTTACATAGTATAGGTGTTTTACCTCCTTGGCTACATTTATTCCCAGGTACTTTTTTGTTGTTGTTATAGTAAATGGGATTGTTTTCTTATTTTCTCTTTCTGATGGTTCTTTATTGGTATATAAAAATACTATCAGTTTCTGAATATTGACTTTGTATCCTGCTACTTAGCTGAATTCATTTATCAGGTATAGTTTTTTGGCAGAGCCTATAGATTTTCTATGTACAGTATCATGTCATCTGTAAATAATTACAGCTTTACTTCCTCTTTTCCAATTTGAATGCTTTTTATTTCTTCTTTTTATCTGATTGCTTTGGGTAGGATTTCCAGTACTATTTTGAATAATAGAAGTGAAAGCAGACACCCTTGTCTTGCTCCTGATTTTAAGGAAAATGCTTTTAGTTTTTGCCCATTGAATATAATGTTGGCGGTAGATTTTTTTTATATATAGCCTTTATTATGTTGAGGTATGGCCTCTCTATTTCCACTTTCCTGAGTGTTTTTATCATAAACGAGTGATGGATTCTATCAAATGCTTTTTCTGAATCTATTAATATGATCATGTAATTTTTGTCTTTCATTTTGTTTATGTGATGTATCATGTTTTTTGATTTGTAGATATTGTACCATCTTTGCATCCTTGGAATAAATCTTACTTCATCATAGTGTATAATCATTTTAATATATTTCTGAATCTAGCTTGCTAATATTTTGTTGAGAATTTTAACATCTTTTCGTCAGAAATATTGGTCTGTAATTCATTAGTTGTTATCAGTCTATTCAGGTTTTCTGCTTCTTTCTGATTCAATTCTGGAAGACTGTATATTTCTAGAAATTTATTCATTTTCCCAGGTTGTCTAATATCCTGGCATATGGTTGTTTATAGTAATTTCTTACAATCCTTTGTATCTCTGTAGCATCTGTTGTTACATTTCCTCTTTCATTTCTAATTTACTTATTTGGATCCTCTTTTTTTCTTGGTGAGTCTGGTTAAAGATTTTTCAATTTTGTTTATCTTTTCAAAGAGTCAGCTCTGTATTCATTGACTTTTTTATTGTTTTTTGAGTCTCTATGTTATTTATTATTGCTCTGATCTTGATTATCTCCTTCCTTATACTAGCTCTGAACTTTGTTTGTTGTTTTTCTAATTCTTTTAGATATAAGGTTAGGTTGTTTATTTGAGATTTTTCTGTCTTCTTTAGATAGGAATGTAGTGCTATGAACTTCTCTTTCAGGACTGCTTAAGATGTGTTCCATAGGTTTTGGATTGTTGTGTGTTCATTTTCATTTGTTTCCAGGTACTTATTGATTTTTTTTCCTTAATTTCATTGTTAACTCACTCAATTTTTAATGTTATTTAATCTCATTGTATTTGAATGTTTTTGAGGTTTTTTCTTGAAGTTGATTTATATTTTCAAACCATTGTGATCTGAGAAAATGCTTGATATGACTTCAGTTTTCTTGATTTTGTTAAGGCTTATTTTGTGTCCTACCACGTAGTCTACCTTTGAATTTTCCATGTGCAATTAAGAAGAATGTATATTCTACTTATTTGGGATGAAATGTTCTGTAAATGTAAATTAAATCCATTTGATCTAATGTTATGTTTAATGTCCCTATATCCTTGTTGACTTTTCATCTGGAAGGTCTGTCCATTTTTGATAGTGAGGTGTTAAAATCTCCTACATGACTAAATTGATTCCAATCTCTTTCTTAAAGTCTTCCAAGATTTTCCATATATATTTAGATGCTCCTATATTGGGTGTATTTATGTTGTCTAGGATTATATTCTCTTGTTGGACTACCCCTTAAGTATTATGTAATGACCTTTTTTTGTCTCTCATTATAGTCTTTGTTTTGAAGTCTATTTTGTCAGGTAGAGGTATTGCTACTATGACTTTAGTTATGCCTCCATTTTCATGGAATATATTTTCCACCCCTTCACTTTCAGCCTGTGTAAATCTTTTGTTTTGATGTGTGTCTCCTGTAGACAGCATATATGTGGGTCATATTTTCTTATCCGTTCACCTACCCTATGTCTTTTGATTGGAGCATTTAATCCATTTACATTTAAGGTTATTATTGAAAGGTACTTACTCATTGCCATTTTTTCCCTTGTACCTGTGTCCCTTTCTATTTTTTCTTCTTCTTCAAGCAGTCCCTTTAACATCTCATGCAATGCTGGTTTAGTGGAAATGTACTCCTTTGGTTTTTTGTTTTTGTTTTCTTTTTCGGTCTGGGAAGCTCTTTATTTCACCTTCCATTTCAAATGAGAGCCTTGCTAGATAGTATAGTCTTGGTTGCAGGTCCTCAGTTTTCATTACTTGGAATATTTTATGCCAGTCCCTTCTGGACTGTAGTGTTTCTGTCAAGGAATCAGCTGACAGTCTTGTAAGAGCTCCCTTGTATGTAACTCATTGTTGCTCTCCTGCTGCCTTTAATATTTGTCTTTAAACTTTGCCTTTCTAATTGTGATGTGTCTTGGTGTAGGCCTCTTTGGGTTCATCTTGATTGGGACCCTCCATGCTTCCTGAATCTGCTTGGCTCTCTACCTTCCCAAATTAGGGAAGTTTTCTGTCACTGTTTCTTCAAACAGGCTTTCTATCCCTTGTTTCCTTTCCTCTCCTTATGGCATCCTTATGATGTAAATATTGTTGTTTCATGTCCCAAAGCTCTGTGAGACTATCCTCATTTTTTTTAACTCTTTCATTTTGTTGTTCTGACTGGGTGTTTTTTCTACTTTGTCTTCCAAATTGCCCTTTAGATCCTCTGATCCATCTAACCTGCTTTTTAAATTCTTTCTAGTGTATTCTATATTTCAGATATTGTATTCTTTTTTTTTCCAACTGGTTCTTATTCATAGATTCTATATCCTTTTTCATGCTTGAGCATTGTTATAACCATTTCTTTGAATTCTGTCTGATAATTTGCTTGCCATAACTTTCACTTTGCTCTTTTTATGGGGATGCCTCTTTTTCTTTCATTTTGAGGTTGTTTCTTTGTCTTCCCATTTTAGCTATCTCTTTTTGTTTGTTCTTATATATCAGAAGATCTTCTTTGACACCCTCTATTATGGGGTTGGCTTATGTGGTAGAAATTCTATGGGACCTCAGTGCTTTGGACCCCTTGATCTCATCGGGATGCTCTAGCAATGCCCTTGATGTGGGTTATGTTGGGTCTCCTGTTGTATTTGGGTTGAATGTTGTTGGCTTGTTCATTGGCGAGGTCTCCCCTCTGGCTGGATGACTGAGAATCTCAATCCCCACCACATCTTTTATGCTGCTGTACAGATGTTAGCAGAATAAAGCAAAACAACACAAAAAACAAAAACCAAACAAGTAACCTCTACCCCTTAACAACAAGAGCAATTTTAATGACAAAAAATCAGAGAATAATGTAAGTGGAAAGAGAAATGGAATATTATGGAGAGGGGAAAATAAAAGAAAATGAATACAAGATGATCAAAGAATAGTAAAGTAATTATGGAAGAAGAAAAGTGGAGAGAACAAATACAAATAATGAATTGAAAGTGGAAAACAGGAAAAATGGACAAAGAGAGAGAAAGATTAACACAAATAAGGAAAGAAAAGAAGCAAACAATGGGGTAATTCATGGCTGAGTAAAATAAGAGATATAAAAAAATAGAGCAATAAAAATAGAAGAAAGATAAAAATAGAAAAAATAATAATAAAGCTATACAAAAAGAATAATAATGAAGGTAATGAAAACAAACAAAGTTCATCTCAGCAAAGTTTAGTCCTTGCCTGCTGGGTTCTCCCTTTGGGTGTGGCTCTGATGTAGTCTGAGGCTGGTGTAATCCTATGTCAGGTGCTTCTATCCACATCTAGCCCTTAGAAGTTTGTTCAAAGCAACAAGTGAGCCACAGTTTATGGCTGATTCCTCCAGGCCTGACTGTGTACAAGATGGGCCCAGCTGCTTTGCAAAGCTGGCTTTTATCAAAACTGGTCCAGGAGTGTGTCAGCAAATGTTCCAGGTCTCTGCAGAATCTGCCTCTTCCTGTCTACATGCTGGGCTGCTGTCAGTTTTAGACTAGTCACAGACCCAAATGTTTTTGAAAGGGCTTCTGGTAGAATCAGGGTGGAGGCTTTGGATTCCTGGATCTGCCATGGAGTGTGCCTTTCAGGCTTCATGGAAGATGGTGGGTATATTCTCCTGACCCTGAGCCACTAGTCTGAGTCATCCCAGGACTTTTTCCTTGGACTCAGGAAAGTGGAGTCCCTAGTAGGTTAATGGGTAGAGTCTCCAGAGCTTAGATTTTGGGTCTGCTGTAAACTGTGAGGGTGTTTCTATGGCTCTTCCTTGAGAAGGAAGCACTAGTCTGTTTCCCCGGAAAGTATATGATATGGCTGCCCCCTACAAACCATCTCTGACACCCCCTGAGTTTCTATATGTTGCTGTTGCCTCATCAGCGGTTAAGATGCAGGATGGGAGAAAAGAAGAAAAGAAGAAAAGAAAAAGAGAGACAAAACAAGATTAAATACAGAACTAAACAAAAAAGAAAAATAAAATAAAAAGATGCAGGGTTGGGTGAGCAGGATACCAGAGATTGGGGTCACACAGGGTAAGTTAATTGGTTATTGCAAAATCCAAGTATATCCCAGCACATAAACCCCATGGTTGCTCTCTGATATATCTTCCCAGTGTCTTCCACTCCAGAATCCTCATATGACTTCAGTCAGTGTCTCCTTCCCTTTACTTGGGTCCAAGATGAGTAGTTGAGAACACAAAACCTGTGTTTGGGCCTTTTAAGAAAATATAGTGGCTTTGTCTCCAGTGGGTCTTATCTCTACCCAGCAGACACAAACCCTATGGCCTTTCCCCACTGGGTGCTATGTGGTTTGCTGATCTTGGCATTGGCTCCTTGTATTTGGGAACCCAGTTTGTGGTCCTGGCTTCTCTCCTTTCAAGGGGAAGCTGCTACAGCCCACCACTGCCTCAACCCACCTCCCTTGTGAATGGGCCACCCCTTTAAGAACTTCACCTTTTCTACTGGTCATGGTGTTTTTCCCCCACTTTTTTGGTTAAAAGTTTCTTATTCAGGTAGTCTTTGGTTTATTTTGAGGGTCTAGTGCTCTCGTTAGTTTTATTTCCAATCTAGTTATGGGAAGAGGTGTGTGATATATCCTCCTACTCTGCCACCATCTTGTGACCCCTAATTTGCTAGTTAATGTCATACTCCCTTGAGCATGGGATGCTCATAAATTGAGTACAGATCCTCACAGGTGCCTGGGGCCTAACCTTATAACTTGGCACACAGGACACAGATGTCCAATCTCAATTCTTCTCACACTTGTACCCAGGTCCCTTTCAGGGTGCAGGAGGTGGCCTTGGCTGTTGTGTGGAGGCAGTAGAGCTGAAGGTAGGAGGGGTGGCAGAAAGATGGAATGTACACAAACTATGTCTTCGAGGGCTTGGCATGTGCTATAGTTTTTCATCAAACTTCACTTACAGAACACAAATTTAAAGAACACTTTTAAATACTTTTAATATAAACTCTTCAGAACATTAAACCCAAGTAGGAACTATGCATCTACACTGGCTGTACACTGAACAGCCACCTGAATGAATGAGGTCACTAGAGGAGCTAGTGCAGGGAGCAGTGTGAAGAACTGAGAGCATTGGAGCACAAGCAGGTAGAAAACAGAAGGAAGCAGCAGAGGAGACTGAAAGAGGAGGGTTCAGGGAGGTAGGAGCTAATTATAAAGTACGGCATCTTAGATGCCAGGACAAGAAAGCTATTGGTGATGAGGAATGTGAACTGTCAAAAATGCTGCTGTGAGGCTGAGGAGAACTTAAATTGGGCCTTTGCATTTTGTACCCAGATGCCACTGATGTCCTTGACAAGAGTAGTTTTAGAGGAGCAGCAATGACTGAAGCCTAAATGGTGATGATTTAAGGGCTAATGGGAAAGTATTGGAAACTGAGCATGGGCTAATGTTTCAAAAGCTTTTTCAAAGAAAATAAAGGGGAAAAGAGATGGGTTGCAGGTAAAGATACTTTTTTTAAGGATGTGAAAAGTGTCATTATTAACTTATTGTTAATATAATAATCATGAGTATTGGCAAACTTGGAGTAACCCATACATCTGCAAGTGGAAAGTAAGACACTGAATGATTTACAATTTGTTGGTAATTGAGTTTCTCTTTAGAACATGGTAATAAAGTCAAGGTAGCCAATTTGAAAAGTCAAGGTAGTCAATTTGAACATTCAGATTTAAACTCTTAGCACCTACTTTGATATGAATATACCATTCTTTAAATGAGCCTGAATTCCTTTGTAGAATATAATATAACAAATTATTATTTTATTCAGTGATGCAAGCACATGAATATGTTTTCTAAACATTTGGCCATGCTCTATTTTCAATGAAATCCTCTGAACATATGAAAGTGGCCAAATGGACCTAGAGGGCATTGTGCTAAGTGAAGTAAGTCAGACAGAGAAGGCAATACGGCATGATTTCACTTATATGTAAAAACTAAGACAACAACAAGAACAACAACAACAAAACAAAATATAAACAGTCCCATTCATATAGAAAACAAACTGATGGTTACCAAAAGGGAAGGGGTCAAGGTCATTAAACACTGTCAAAAATAAATAAATAAATAAATATGTTTAGTTAAGTACATAGGTAAAAAAGCATCTAAAAATCAAAAGTGGACTTAAGTGATTAGATAAACCAAAGGAATAATAAAATCCTCTTCAAATTAATAAACTATCAATTTACAAAGGAATCAAGTGGACATATAAAAATAATAGCATAATAAATCATTTATTTAAAAGAAGTGGCCAAATAATTCATCCTAATTTTTCTTTCTCTATTGTTAAATGTAATCTTGATATTTTTATTTGAAATCATAATAAATGATACAGTAAAATTGTATGATTGATATATCATAATTGTTTCTTCTTTTAATATTGTCAACATTCTTATATAAATATAAACCCTTTTGATAGATAAAAACACATTAGAAAAACCTCTGTCTACTATTTCAAAGTAAATTTCTTAATTCATTTGTGTTTCTTTTAAAATCTTATTATTGTGTTAGTAGGCTTTCTAATTTTGTTTACCATCTACATAACAGTTTACTAATATGTAAGGCCTAGGTTAAAATAAACCTAACACATAGTACATTTATGCCATGCTAATTATAAGAATGTACTAAAAGTTCTCATTTCAAACCTTACTTCATCAATATTGACTTTAAAACAAAGATATACCTTTTTTATAAATTATGCAAGATGTGAGATTAATAGCATAAAGTAGTAAAAACTGCATGCTAGATTAAGTATAAAATAAAGATAAGTGGTTGTATTGTAGGAGCAAGCATAGTTTTAAGAATAAATACTTTTTTCATGAAGTAGATTTCTTGACAAAGTAATTCTAAAATTAAGTGTAATTATTTTTTTCCGAGACATTGAGTTCTGTCTTTTAAATTTATGCTATGTTCTTTTAAGATGGCAGTGAGTTAAAATGGACATGAAATTTAGGTAAAGTCAATTATACTATATATTTATTTTATTCCAGTGTCAATTCATATATTGTAAAATCTACTTCTGATTATAGAAAGCTAAATTATTAAACCAGTCATTTTAAAGTTTGATTATATTTTAGAGGTTGTAATATCGTCGTCGGCAGCCGTCCGTCTCGAGAGACGATGGTGTAGCTTCTTCAGAGTCTATCTGCACCGCCAAGAATGGCTGTGCAGTCCGACTCGGGAGTGACATGGTATCTGTCTCCTCCCGTGTTGAATCGACATCTTGCGATGACGCTGAAGCTACAGAGCCTGGGCAGGGTGATATGGAGGGTCTGCTGTTGCCCATGCAGCAGACCCCCCCTCTCTTCGCAGCTGAAGGGTCCAAGGGAAAGACGGAGTCAATACAGCTTGGCTTCAGGTGCGCCGCAGGAGTTGCCGGTGTTGACTACAACGTCAAACCGCCTTAGGGACTCCGGCTCCGGATTTTTGTCGGGGTTTACTCCCTTAGCCTTTCCCCTGAAGAGGTATGCCGCAAGGCAGCGGAGGTTTTTTGGAGTCAGAGTTTTCCTTCTCTGAGTTGTAATATACAGATAATATTATAATGTACACTTGAAAGTTATATGATCTTATTAACCGATATTTCCAAAATAAATTGAATTAAATAAGTCATTTAAATTAAAAACAAGAAAATAACCAAGACCATTTGCTTTTTTTCCCAAACTCCTTTCTTTCTTCTTTTCTTCCCTCCTTTGTTCCCTTTTTCCATTTTCCCCATTATTTTTTCAGTATATCAAATTCATCTGAGAGATCTGTATTCTGAATGTTCTTTTTATATATTTGTATTTGGTATTACATATTCATTTGGTATTCTTTCAAATTAAATTTTTTACTTTTTATTTATAATTTAAGCTTTTGTTCAAGAGATATAAATTTATTGCTATTTTGTCTTAACTTATAAAAATTACTGAATATAAAATCTGAATGATTATCATGGGTTGTTTTGATGCAATGGAGATAACTAAGAGAAAAGATACAACTTGAATTACTCATTCTTACTAAAAACTCCTCATTTTTATAGAAATGTTAAATATTCCATATAATAGAAATAATGAATCATGGAATAAAATTATTAATTAAAAAAACAACTGAAATTCATAAGGCAATTTGTATGCTGGTAAATTATTTGGTGAGTTTATATGTGTCCATTATTGCATTATATGTTCCCCTTTCATCAGCAGTCATAGAAATCTCCAGATGTGTTCTATTTGTTCCTATGAAGAGATGTATTCAAGAATTATATTGTGAATGAAAACTCACATTTATGTTTATGGAACTATTAAGTCATTTGTCCTCATAAATATTTTCCATGTTTTCAACTTTAGGGAAAATGAGAATATGTGTAATCAATCAGTGAATATGTGTTAATTCACTTTAATATCTCCATCTTAAGTTAGAATTTATGATTTCTTTAACATAGCAAGCTTGACACTTCTTTATGAAACTAAAATATCCCAGATTTGTAAAACTTATAATTTAGACTCATTTCCTTGGTTTTATTTTGAATTGAAGGCACTCAACCTTGTATATAAAACTCTCTTCCTTCCTAAGAAATAAAATCAAAATCAAATTCATGTCTCTCTAAAAGCAGAAAATTTAGTTACATTGTGCGTGTGACCCATTTAAAGCAGTTCTATTTTATGCCTTGCAGATTTAAATGGACCAAATTATTTAAGTAACTGAATATAGAGAGCTTTAGAAAGTAAACCTAACACCTGAAACAATGTGATGATGACATCTTGTAAACTTTTTCTTTGTGACTCATTGTCTTGTCCAAGGTTTATTTTTATTTTTGTTTTTTATTTTTTTCTCCTCTCTGGAGGTTATTTTCTATAGAGACAGTAGGAGAAAATGAGGGTTGTTTTTAAGCTCTTGATATTAAAAAATATTCTCTGTTTCACTTTAAGTGGCTTGTTCTGCTCTAAGAAACTTAAGTAACATTCATATAAACTTCATAGGTATTGCTTAAAACATAAAATAATGTAAAACAAAATTCATGAAATGGGTAAAAAATACCTTTCTTTTTGTTGTTGTTGTTGAAGAAAGTGTCAATGTTTATGAAAACAGCAATTGATTATGGCACATAGACCAGTTCAAGGTTTGTTTTTTTTTTTTGTATTTTGTTTCTTAACAGAATTACTTCAGACTAAAATTTTGATCAAAAGCATGCATCCTCACTGTATTACCAGACAGGGACCAGCCCAGGGAGGGTCTGTAGTGTGTGGGTTCTTGACTTAGTGCAGGAAAGAGTCCACAACATGAGTCCAGGTGATTTTGAGAGTAAGTTTATTAAAGCTGGGGACAGTGAAACAAAGGAAGGACTTAGGGTACAAGAAGTAACAAAAGAGTAACAGGAGAGAGCCTATGCTCCATAGAAATGTTATAGGAAAGGAGTGAGCCATGGTGCAGCTGCTGTCAGCTCACTGGGAAGTCAGAGGAAAGGGAGCCTCGCAAACAGGACCAGTGGGTAAGCTAGGGTCGAGCTGCTGCTGCCTGCTGCTCCCCTGGCTACAAGTCTCACAGGACCCTTAGTGTTTATGAGAAAATAAAAGGTTTATGTCCGGATAGGGTTGTGGGTGTGCTCTAGAGTGAGCCCTCACTGAGTATTTGTCCTGAGGACTTTTTATCTTTCTTCTGTGGATGAGAATCTTAGGGAAGAGTTTTAGCAGAATGTTCATCTTCCAGGTATACTTTTAACATGCTAATGAGCCTATAGGGGGGGGTTTGGAATATTCTTTGGTCTGCTATTTTGTTTTACTTTGATTTTGGGTCTGTTTGGCTTTTAATGGTTTTTTTGTTATTTGTTCCCCTACTTCATCTGTCCTTGGGTTTAGCTGGCACAAATGACATTAATTGGGTATCTGTTTTCTATTTCCTAGGCCAGGGAGATTTAAGCTATGTATTCTCTGGTTAGAGAGGAGACGTATAAACCATTCACTCTCAAGTGTCCTTGGTTAGGGAATATAAGATCTTGCAATTCACCAGCTGGCTGTAACATGCTCAAATTGTTTGGCCATGTTTAATTTTCTTGTCTTGGTTTCCCTATTCCATTCATTTGAGAATTTTCCTAGTTTTTTACTATCCTGTCAGAGCTGGAGGGCTTTTTAAGGGAAGCCTGTAAGTGATGCCAAATTAAGAAATGTAGGCTAATGTTCTGGGACCTTCTATATACTATAGCCAGCAAAACAGGCCTCTGCAAAATGCCTTATTCTTGTCAATGCTAGATGGGCTGTATAAGCTTTGTCTGGCCACCTTCTGATATTACCTTTCCAAAGAGACAAGAAATATGTGGATGTTATCTAAATAAGCATCAAAAATACCCTCTGCTTAGTTATTTAAAGCCAAAAAAATTAACATAAAATTCCTGATGCTGTAAAAACTGTACATTTCCTCAAAGAGCAATAGGAGACTCAAAAGCTTTAGATAAACAACTGGCACATTTACTCTGACATGAAAAATGAACCTCAACCAGAATAATGGCAAACACATACCAGTTATAAAACCTGTCTTCTCATTATGGATCGTAGTGTTGGCCTGGATTCTTCCGTTCCTCTTGCTAAAGTACCAGCAGTGAGAGAAGCCAATATCTTGGGGCTTTCAGTTGTATTCAGGTCTTAGTCATGGCCCTATGTATCAAAGTAGTTGGCAATATAATGACTCAGAACTGTTATGCCTGTTGGCAGAACTCAGACTGGCATAAGGTTGCTCCATATGGGCTTGCAACTAAATGCTGATTTGCCAGATTTGTCACGCAGCCACATGTTTGAAAGCCTACCCGTGATCCCCATTGGCATTCGAAGTTTATAATGATGGTAAATAAAATAGTAAAATAATTTCTTCATATTTGAACTTAGGAAAAAATTCCAGGTCATTCAAATGTCTTATTTTGAAATTCAAAATCATTTATATTTTACATGATTCATTTCTTGATTAATCGGAAGCATTTGCCATAAATTCATTTTAAGTTTCTTAGTTTTAGATGAGGAAACTGAAATTCAGAGAAGTAAAATATAATGTCCATAAAACAAAGAAATTTAAATATAATCCATATTCCCCAAACCCTGGGTTATGAAGTCTTATGATAACATAAAGATCACTTTTATACTGCTAGGAATTGAACTACAAGTTCTTTCATTTATTCAACAAATTTTGGGTGGATTAACAATGTATCAGGTATGAAACTAAGACTGAAGATCCAAAACTAAGTAGTATAGGAGCTTTCATGGAAAGTACATTTTAGAATGAGAAGGCATACAATAATTAAATAACTTAAATTAACTTCAGATGAGGATAAATATTTCTAAGTCAAGCAACCAATCGATCAAATAGCCAGTGAAAAAAGAGAATGAGAAAGATTATTTTTAATTTAATGGTTAAAGAAGACATTTTTGAGATGATATTTGAATTTATATTTGAATAATAAAAACAAGTCAGTTTAATACACAGTTTGAAAAGAACATTCTAGACAGAAGAAACACAAAGTGTAAGGCTCTACAATGAACATAATTTTCATAAGTAAAGGAACAGAGAAAACAAAGATGGCAATAGAAGAGTTAAATTCTACTTGAACTAGAATTTATTACAGAAAGTAGGAAGAATATGAATGGAACTCAAATTTATTTTGGAGGTGAAGTTAAAGAACTTGTTAAAGCAAAAGATTTAAAGGATGAGGGAAAGAGAGGTTTCAAAAATAACTCTGAGATTACTTAGCTTGAGTATGTAGAAAGGGCATTTATCAAGAAAGAGAAGACATAAGAGAAGCAGGAATTTTTGTGGGGGTGAGGGAAAATAACTCAGAGTTCTGTCTGGGCTGTAAAAAAATTGGATAGTCATTCAAAGCCCATGGAAAAAATGTCAATAAGTCTGAATTCTAGAATTCTTTATTCTCCTTAATATACTTTATTGATAGCTATGTCTTTTATTTTTGTATGGAATGGCATATATATATATATATATATATATATATATATATATATATATATATATATATGTATGTCGTCGTCGGCAGCCGTCCGTCTCGAGAGACGATGGTGTAGCTTCTTAAGAGTCTATCTGCACCGCCGAGAATGGCTGTGCAGTCCGACTCGGGAGTGACACGGTATCTGTCTCCTCCCGTGTTGAATCGACTCTTGTGATGACGCTGGAGTGTCCTCTCCAGTGAAGCTGAAGCTACAGAGCCTGGGCAGGGTGATATGGAGGGTCTGCTGTTGCCCATGCAGCAGACCCCCCCTCTCTTCGCAGCTGAAGGGTCCAAGGGAAAGACGGAGTCAATACAGCTTGGCTTCAGGTGCGCCGCAGGAGTTGCCGGTGTTGACTACAACGTCAAACCGCCTTAGGGACTCCGGCTCCGGATTTTCTGTCGGGGTTTACTCCCTTAGCCTTTCCCCTGAAGAGGTATGCCGCAAGGCAGCGGAGGTTTTTTGGAGTCAGAGTTTTCCTTCCCTGATGTGCCCTGACTGGAAGATCGAACCAGCGACACTTAGCTCGCAGGCCGACGCTCAATCCACTGAGCCAAACCAGCCAGGTGTATGTATGTATATATATAATATATATGTATTTATATATATTTATTTATATTTATATATTTTACTATCTTAATCTCCAAACTATAATATTAGTTCCATGAGGGAAAATTTTTTCTCTGTTTCAGTCACTGCCATATTATTCTTATATTGCTTTTTCTGATGGAGTCAGATAATTCCTGCAGAGCTCTTTCAATTTTTAAAAAAATTCTTAAGTCTCTTTCTTTTGCACCATTTCTAGGTTTCTATCTTTGATATCACTAATTATTTCCTCCATCTTGTCTGCTGTTTTTCCTATGCTTGCTAGTTCATTCCTGATGTTTTTTATTAAATTCTTCATCTTCAGGACTTTTTTGTTTGTTTGTTTTGTTTCAATCTCTTTGGTAAAGTACTCATTTTGTTCATTAATTTATTTTCTGAGTGCATTAAATTGTCTGTCTGTATTTTCTTACATCTCATTGAGTATTTTCAGAACTGAAACCCTAAATTCTCTGTCATTTATATCACCTATTTCCATCTGTTTGAATTTACTTTCTGAAGAGTTTTTATTTTCTTTCTGAGCTGCCTCACTAACTTGGTTTTTCATAGTATTCAGTGAGTTCCTTCTCTGTCTAGGCATCTATGTATTAGTGTCCCTAAGAGGTTTTTCTATTATTTTCTAGTATTGGTATTGAATCACTAGTTTTTTGTTTTGTTTTATTTTCTTCTCTGGGAAATCCCAAAGCTGACCTCCAACACTGACCTCAGTGGCTGCAGTCAGTATAGTCACAATGATTGGGGTTGGGTTGTCTGGGGGAAATCCAGTCACCTTCTTTGGTTTACCCTCTTGGTAATGGCAATCTTGGACATCTGCAAGGTCACTGCCCCCCCCCCCACATGCCTCAAATTGGAATCAGTCACAGAGAGGACCCTTTACTCAGGGGAAATAATGATTCTGTAATAGTAATCCGTGGTTTGCAGATAATGTACTCTGCAACCCCACATCAAGGATGATAGGAGATAAATTTTGGGAGTCTACAGGGTGGGTGGCTGGACTCTGTGGCTTTTTCTTTATCTGGGATGCTAACCACCTGAAAGCTGCAGCAGAACCCCTGTGCTATATCCTTGCCTGATCTCATGACTCAGCTGCAGTTTGTACTGCTGACTCCTGCAGAAGGGCCTACTGAGTCACTCTGCTCCTCCTGGCTGAAGAAAGTGTCAGTCACAGCCAGCTTCCTCCCCTCTAAGCTAAGCCCACAGTGAGCTCCTGGATACGGGGCTGCATCTGTAGACAATCTGAGCCCTCCCTGCTTCTTGCCTCTCCCATTTGTTCCTGCTTGCCTACCTTTAGAAGCTCTAATGTGCAGATCTCTCAGGCATTACTGAATGTTGAGCAGTGAATCCTTCATGGAGCTATAAGCTATTCAACTTGTTGAAATTTCAGTGGAAGAGACCAAGAGGATCTTTCACACTGCCATTCCTCTGATGTCACTCTGTTACACTAATTTTTATCATAATTCCCTGTTTTTATTATTTTTTAAAAATGATAGTCTTACCAGTCTCCTTTATTTAAATTTGTAATTCTTTAAATTTATTCAAAAGTACTAAGCTTTCATACCTGGATTCCTTCAAAATAATTTGTGGCAGCTCTAGTTGGTTAAATATTCCTTGCTTGGAATGTCATCACTAATGATAATTGATGTGGGAGATCCTTGTTATTAAAATATGAAGGATTTGTTGAAATTAAAAATAATTTGAATTTAGCTTTTAAAGTTGTTCAATACAGGATGTTTGTGCTTATATACACTAGTTCCTCATAGCCAGAAAAGAAAAAAGAAGTC
The DNA here is from genome assembly GCF_987537825.1 of Furipterus horrens. Classification (NCBI taxonomy): domain Eukaryota; kingdom Metazoa; phylum Chordata; class Mammalia; order Chiroptera; family Furipteridae; genus Furipterus; species Furipterus horrens. The sequence continues at coordinate 177,154,274 of NW_028327171.1, forward strand.
AATGAGGATTTATAAATAGAAGAGAGATTATATCATTATCTCAGTTGTTTTTTTAGTTTTGTTTTTTAGTTTTTTTGTTTGTTTTGTTTTTCTTTTTTGTTTTCAATTCAAGTGATCTTTGGGAGAAAAAAACCTTCCATATGACCCAGCAATTCGGTTTCTGGGAATTTATCTGAAAAAAAAATACCCCACTAATTTGAAAGAATATATGCACCCCTATCTTTATTGCAGCATTATTTACAATAGCCAAGATAGAAAGTAACCCATGAGTCCATCAGTATGAGTGGATAAAAGAGCTGTGGTACCTTTTCACAAGGAATACTACTCAGTCATAAAAAAGAAGGGAATCTTACCATTTGCAACAGGATGGATGGACCTGGAGGGAATGATGCTAAGTGAAATAAACCAGTCAGAGAAAGACAAGGACCATATGATTTCACTCATATGTGGAATCTAATGAACAAACTGAACTAACAAGCAAAATAGTGACAGACTCATTGACAGATAACAGGCTGAGAGCTCTCAGGGGGTGGTTATGTGGGGTGGGTGTGTGGGGGGATTGAGCAAAAAAAAAAAGAGAGAGAAAAAAAACTCATGGTCTTGGACAACAGTATGTTGATTTCCAGGGGAAGGGGTTGTGGAGGTAGGTAGAAGACAGTAAAGGGGGGAATAAATGGTGATGGATTGAGACTTGACTTGGAATGGTGAACACACAATACAGTGCACAGGTAATGTGTTGTAGAGTTGTGCACCTGAAACCTGTGTAATTTTGTTAACCATTGTCACCCCAATAAATTCAATAAAAAGGGGAAAAAAACTACTAACCTTTTAAACTTAATGCTAATACAAAAGTAAGGTAGAAAAGCTTGGATTAAGATTACTAGTCCTTTTAGATATAAGGTTCTTAAAGACAGAGAGCTTATTTATTTACCAGTATATCTCCTGAGACCTGTATAATTTTGGAAAATTTACCAACTCTTAAAAAATATTAGTTAGATAGATATATCGGTGATTCCCATTAATGAATGCCCATAATCTGATTTCAACTTTTAAAAAACAATGTGTTATTGAAACACAGCCATTCCTATTTAAATACCTAAATCAGCTTTCATTGTACAATGGCAACATTGAGTAGTTTGCAGCAGAAAGTGTATAACCTGGAAAGCTTAAGATTTTTACTATCTAATTCTTCACAGAGAAATATGCTAACTCCCATCTTACTCTGCATGTTTCATGTTTCCTTTTATTATGCTCACCTGCCATGATTTTGTCACAGACTCTTTTCTATCTTTCAAAAGTTTACTGGTAAAGTTCAAAGGCAGGGTACCCCAAAATGTGCCACTTCACATACTGATTAATTTGAATTTGAATTATTTGATAAACAGCCAGTGCAGGAAGGACACTTTAACCCTCCTCTCTTTCCTCTGAAAACAGGAAATAGATTACCTATGTGAAAGGTACCTTCCCTGCACAAAGAGGTAGAGAGACATCCTTACTGCCAGAGAAAGGCAGTTTAGGGCTAAGGAGATTATGTAACAAACTCTGCGTAGTTTCTTCACTAATTAGTAGTCATACCTAAGTTTCTTTGTCTTTCTGTTGTTCATAACTTTATTATTATTTTTTTTTTTGCCTAAAGGTATATAAACATCCTTCTCTGGTCATTTCTTAAGCCCTGTATCAATGGAACCTTTGTCCATATGAAATTAAAAAAATTTTGTAGCTCCTGTTAATCTGTTTTGTGTCAGTTTAATAATACCAGCCAGAAGAAGCTAGAAGGGTAGAGTAAATATTTTCCTTCCTGACACAATCCACATTCCTCAAATAATATTTAAATCAGTTCCATGTCTTCCTAATTATAATTAACCTTTCTCTTCTTTAGTTTGCTCCTTATCACACTTTAGCTTTCTATTTTATTCCTATTCCAGTCTTTTTCTATTCATATTTTTCTTCCTTATTGCAGGTTAGTGAAGTTAAGCATCAGGATGCATTTATATGGAAGAGCCCATAGTTTTTAGTCAGAAAGTTTGCTTATAACAGACACTCAGTTCTGATACTTAAATACATGACTGTGGTATGCTAAAAATAATTTGAGCATTTGCCCTGTATTTTGTAAGTTTTAGTAATAACTTGATTTTGCTAAAATAATACTTATTGTAATAACACGTTATAATTATAAAAAATACTTTTAAGTATATTTTATATATTATGCTGCTTCAGTTGTCCATTTTTCTCCCTTTGCCCCACTCCACCTGGTTCTGCTCTCTGTCCAGCAATCATGCCCCCCCACCCCCCTTAACTCATGTCTGTCGGTCATGAGTGTAATTTCTTTGGCTTCTCCCTTTCCTATCCTGTTCTTAACATCTTTCTGTCTATTTTGTTCCTACCAATTATGCTTCTTAATCTCTGAGCCATTTCTCTCATTCTCTTTCTTCCTATACCAGCTAATAACCCTTCAAATGACTTTCATACCTACGATTCTGTTCCTGTTCTTATTGTTTGCTTAATTTGTTTTTGTTTTTTAGATTCAGTTATTGATAATTGTGAGTTTGTTGTCATTTCGATGTTCATAGTTTTGAACTTCCTTTTCTTAAATAAGTCCCTTTAATATTTCATATAATAATGGCTTGGTGATAATAAATTCCTTTAGCTTTACCTTGTCTGGGAAGTACTTTATTTGCCCTTCCATCTAAGTGACAGCTTGGCTAGATAGAGTAATCCTGGTTGTAGGTCCTTGCTTTTCATCACATTGAATACTTCTTGCCAGCCCTTTCTTGCCTGCAAAGTTTCTTTTGAGAAATAAGTTGATAGTCTTATGGGAAGTCCTTTGTAGGTAACTCTCTGATTTTCTCTTGCTACTTTTAAGATTCTCTTTTTATCTTGAACCTTTGGCATTTTAATTATGATGTGTCTTGGTGTGGTCATCTTTGAGTCTAACTTGTTGGGGACTTTCTGTACTTCCTGGACTTTTATGTCTATTTCCCTCACCAAACTAGGGAGGTTTTCTTTCATTATTTTTTCAAATAAATTCTCAGTTTCTTGCTCTTCTCCTCCTTCTGGCACCTCTATAATCTGAAAAAACTTTTTACATTTAAAGGAATCAAGTGTTACTAAAGAATTTTTGAAAAAAAAAGCATATACACATCTTTGTATCTTCATAATGTATCAAATATCTTCCATTTACTGTTATTATGGGCAAAACTACATCTCAAACCATTTCTCTGTAGAAACTTTACTTTTTTCCTCAAAATACAATGAGTGTTTTAAAAGACTATCTAATTTTGTATACTGTCAAATACATTTTTTTAATTTTGTTTTTATGTTGTAGTTTTCAGAACTGTTTTCTTTTTAGGTGTTTTTCTTTAGGTATTAACACTAATTTTTTATCACTAAAATGGGGATACTCACAGGGACTTCAGGGTGCACTTTTCCAAACACTAGGTAGATGTTAATTCTAAAACCAGCCAGTAACACTGAATAAATGTATTATTTTTTTCTTCTTGTATTTGTACATATTAGTGAAATGGAGATTTTAAGTTAGATATCTAACCCATTCAATAGAAAGGATGTGTATGAAACTGAAGTAGTGCTATTTTTAAATTAAAGTTATCTCAATTACTGTGAAGTATTTACTTTTATGTAAAAAGAAAAATCTTATGAAAATCTTACCATATGAAAGTTGAAATCATGTAAGTGAACAGAAATTATTCCCCAAATTGACACTTCCTATGTAGATTTTGTTTTCCTTTAAATTTATTTTTTCTCATTGCATTTCTTACTATGATTATTAAGAGAGAGTAACACCTTCTGTAGTGACATAAAATGTTATTTTTTCCATTTAGATTTGCAGATTTTATTTTCACTCAAAAATTTTAGGTTGCCTAAAAATATAATCCATATGCTGTTTCAGCTTGGTGGCATGAGAAAACTATGTAGTTGAAGCAGCTGCAAGTATGTGACTAAAATTAGCACAGATATTCATTGTATGTATCTTTAAACAGTGGTCTTTTAATTCTATATAAAAATTCCCAATATTCTTTTATTCTATATACATTGATCTTGCCTAATAGAATATTCCTTTTGAACTGATATCTATAGTTGAGATTAATAAAGTTCATTTGCTTTTCATGTCAAAATACAGAATTTAAATGTTGAACCAAAATGACATTTTTTAAAAGCTGTGAAAAATAGAACCCCTTAAAATTATATGAGTGTCTTTAAAGCTCCATAAATCATTCTCTTTTAATATATAATTCAGCCTAATTTTATTCACTTACAAAAGGGAATAACCTCAAACCATTAAAAGGGTAATTACTTTTTTTTTAATGAACTGAGTCCAGAATGTCTATAAAGCAATTCTTTCTTTAAGATATGATTAATTAATATTAACTGAATAGATACTTTAGATATCATGTGCCACTTCAGTAGTAGGATTTTACTCTTGGGAAGACAAATATATGCAGCCAGATTAGTAGTTAGAAGAGATAGTTACTGTCAAGCTCTACATCAGCAATTTCTTGATAAAAGAGAAATAATAGACATCAAATATTCAAACCTGAAATGAGAAAACTGAGAAGAAATTATAGGTAAAATAAATGTTTCTTTTTCATAGTTTAATATTGGCAACTCAATAATCTTTTTTTTATGAAAAGTAATCTATTCATCATCAACACTCTTTATTATTTGATTGTTTACCTTATCCTTTCACGTTTATAGACCAATCAAAAGTACTGCATAGAATTCTAGCCAAGCAGAATTCTAGTCTAGTCTCATTACTTAAGAGAAAAATCACAGTGAATCATGATGAGATGTGAGTTTAATCAGGGTAGTTAGAGTGAGAAAAATAAGCTTAGGATTGCATAGAAATAGTAAGTGATGGCTAACAATTTATAAAGCATATGCTTAATTTAAAGGAGTGTGTCAAACCAATCAATATTTTGTGAGTTTCTTTAGGTGAGAGGGACCTAGGTTTTGGTAACAGGGAGGGAGAGAGACAGAGAGGGCAAGGGATAAGAAGAAGGAGAGGTAGATGGAGTGAGGGGAGGAGGGAGAGATGAGAGAAAAAGAGAAATCTCTATAACGTTACAGTGCTTAAATATGAAAGTTATGCTAGTTCTACTGTATACTTATATACAGTATAGAATTTGCCACAACATTTTGAAACAGAGGAACACTGAAAATAATTTAATTGTAGCACAGCCCCTATGCAGCAGAACCCCAATTAAATGAAAATGTTTATCCTTCCTTTCATTTCATGAACAAAGGAAAGGGATTTTTGTCTTCTGGAAAAATAATAATTACTTGAATCTCTTGTTTTTTAAACAAACATATTCAACACAAAATAAAAAATATCTGCTATGAAGAATAATTAAAATTGATCCCAAAATTAAGAGGAGAAATTTAATAGAAGCAGACTTATAATGATCCAGATGTTAAAATTAAAGAGTTAAAAATAACTATTAGGAAAATATTAAGAAAATTAGAAAAAAATAGACATAATAGAAATTACAAGGATTTCACAGATAGATACAATTTCTAATAAAGATGCAAATAGCACTCTAGAACTGGAAAATATAGTATCTGAAATCGAGATATATGTTGAACACCAGACTAGACAAAGCAGAAGAAAGTGGTACATTTATGCAGCAGAATAAAGAAGGAAGTCCTGCCATTTGCGACAACATGGATGGAACTAGAGAGAATTATGCTTAGTGAAATAAGCCAGGCAAAGAAAGAAAAATACCATATGATATCACCTCTTATAGGAGACTAATGAACAACACACACAAAAAAGAACAAAATTGAACAAGGAACAGCATAATAGTTATCAGAGGGGAGAGGGTTGGGAGGAAAGGGGGTAAGTAAGGGAAGGGTTTAGTAAAGGAACTAATATAAATAACCCATGGACATGGACAACGGGGTCAGACTCGACTGTGGGAGAAGGGGTGGACTGGGTGGGTGGGGGTAGCAATAAAGGAAAAAGTGGGACAATAGTAATAGGAAAACAATAAAAATAAAATTAAGAATAAAGAACTATCATCACTGTAAAAAAAAAAAAAAAAAACAAACAGGTAGTGAACACAAAGACAGGTAATAGATATTACCAAAATAAAAAATTGGGGGAGGAGGGGATAATGAAAACTACAGACTAGAATAGCTAAGAAATTAAGGACAATATCAAACACTCTGACATAAGTATAAACTGGGCTTCTAATAGTTGAGAAAGAGAAAAGGGCAAAAGACATGTTTAAAGAGATAATATGAAAGAAGTTCCTATAGTTCAAGAAACTCAGAACCTTTAGAGGGGTAAACATATTAAAAATTATTGACAAAATGCTGAATTAATGGGAAAAAAAAAGAAAAATTGTAAAGCAGAGAGACAACCAAGACACCTTACATTCAAGAACACAAAAATAACAATAAATGCCAGAAATGGTGAAAGTTGGCAGGAAACTGAGTTATCTTAAATAACAGAAATAATGAAATAAAAAGAGTCCTTAGTATTACATACATAGCAAAAAAAAAAATCTTCAGAATTAAAGGAAAAAAAAATTTAGAAACTAAAGGTAAAACTCTTCATCTATACACCCACATTACAAGAAAACTAAATAAGTATTTCAAGATGAAATAAAAAGACCTCAGATAGAAGCATAGATCCACAGGACAAATGTTCTATATGTGTGATTTTTTTCAGTTCCAGCCTGGCAGGCCTCACATGGAAAGCTGCTCCCTGCATATCAGCCATGGGGCACAGCCAGTGCACTGCAACTTTTTGGAGGCAGGTACAGCCAAGGGCAGAGCCCCACCCCTCCTCCTGATCAGCCCTGCTACTGCACCTCAGCATTCCTAACTCATGAATCTCAATTAGGAGGTCTCCTTACTGGAAGCCTGGGCTGAGGCACTTCCTAGGCAGTTCCCCTGAGGTTTTCATATCTAGCAGACCTTGGCTGATGTACTTTCACTCACTCTGATTTAGTAATTTTCCACTCTTAGCCCTTCCCCTTCTTCTTCCCCATTGTCCCCCCCCCCCCCCCCCCCGCCCGGAGCAAGGCTTTCTGTGAAGGCTCCTTGGCAGCAAAATGATTTCTGTGTTGTAAGTTATCGGGCCTTCACCTTGTGCCATTCCATGGTGAAGAATGGAACACTGTGTAATGGAACCTTTTTCTTTTGTCTTTTGCTTATACCGTGTGCAGTAATTGAATAATGGCTTTTTCAGTTTGTCTTGTTCTAACTGACCTTAACACCTGGCACCCCAACTGCAGCTATACTGGTTGTAAAGTTTTACTTTATTTCATAAAATGATAAAACATTAATACAAAGTAAATAATACATGAAAAAGGAGAATAAATAATAAATGATAGAATTAATTCCAACCATTTCAGCAATTACATTAAATGTAAACAGACAATTCAAGTAAAAAATGGAGATTGCTATTTGAAATAAAACAAAACAAGACCCAATTCTAAGTTGCCTAGGACAGTCACACTTTAAAGAGACATACATGGATTAAAAACAAAGTATTAAAAATGAAGATATGACAATGTAATACCACAATTTGGTGCCATGGACCCATTCAGATGAAACAAATTAGATCAGAAATATTATGAGAAATAACAAGAAATATTTAATAATGATAAAAATTTTAGTTTCCTAGAGAGACCTAGTGCTGCTAAGTGTCTTATTCTTAATAATGAACCTTCAAAATGAATAAAGCAAAAACTAAACGCGGCTAAACAGAGACGCAGAGAAGTCTACAATTATCACTGGTGATTTTTAACTCCCCGAAAGTGAACCAACTTATTTAGTGAATAGAGGGATGTAGCTTAGGGGATTTCTAGGCAGAATTTTCAAAGCATCATTTTTTAAATGGCTTTATAGGGTATTGCATGAGCAAAATGTGCCAAAGAATGAAATGATCAGTTTGCAAGCAGAATGTAAGGGACTGGAATATAAATATCTTTCTCATGCACAGTTACTCCAGAAGGCAAAAGATTCTCCTGATAAGACATAGAAAAATGAAATCCAGGGTTTAATGGGAATGTCCCTTATTAAGAACTCTGAAATATCCAAGGCAGTGCTCAGTAGAGCCTCTCGTCTTAATAAAGGAATACAATTTAGTCGTTACCAAATAGTCATGAGAATGTAAAGTACAGCATGAGAAATGCAGTCAATGACATTGTACTAACCATGTACAGCACCAGGTGGGTTCTTGAAATATCGGGATGATCACTTTATAAAGTATATAATCATGTAATCACTATGCTATACACCTGAAACTAAAACAAAAGAATATTAAGTATAAACTGTAAATGAGTAATAATTTTTAAGAAGCATCGTCAAAAATAAATAAATAAATAAATAAATAAATAAATAATAAGTTGATTCCAAAAATTTTATGGGCATTGTCACACAGTAGCCTTACCTGTGGCTCAAAGTAGAGAGAGGTCTATGTCAAAAAGAGTATTATGAATATGGCTTTTGATGGCAGGAATGAATCTCATTGACATTCATAGAAAAATATCAAGGCGTTGTATGAATGTGGGCAAAAAGAGTCCAAAATGAGAAGAGGCTCTGGGCCACTGGCAAGAGTCTGATGAGGAAGTAGGATTTACCTGCCATCCAACCCCAGAATTCTGTGCTTTAAAGTAGTTTTATCCATTCTACAACGTCATGAAATAAAGCCTTCAAAAGCAAGTCTAGCTATCTTCAGTCAAAAATAAATAAATAAAGAAAGAAAGAAAAAAGCATGAAAATATGACCACTTTTATGGTAAAGAAAGTCAGCTTCAGAGAGCACAGGAGCAGAGAAGATGAACTGATTAGGAAATCAGGTAGCATAAACCGAGTCTTATCAGGGAACATTCCTTGCTGCAGAGTAGGGAAACTGAGAGAGGCTGCTTATTCAAATTTCAGATTAATTATATACCTGCCACTGCTATGTCATTCTAATTTCCACTTTCTTTTTCTCTTTTAATTTTTTTTTTATTTTTGGTTTTTCAATTACAGTTGTCCCATTTCCCCCCCATTTCTCTCCCCCACCCATCCCACCCCCTCTCCTGCAATCATATCCCTCCCTGTTGTCCGTATCCATGAGTCATTTATACACGTTCTAATTTCCACTTTCTTAACAATAATATTTATCATTGTTATCTTGTCCCAGTGTAACCATTGTGTGTTGGGTATCTTTATTGGGTGAGGTCAGATTATTTGCCTTTTAGCTCACAGACCTCTGCTAGATTCATTTCACCTGAGAGATTCAACCACAAAATGATGCCAAGGAATCCCATTTACACCTAAGTTGGGTTTAGGTGATGAGATCCTAAACTTCAAACCTAATCCTGGCAATGTAATGAGATGAGGCTTTGAATAGTCTTGGGAAAACATAAATATAGCTTACATGAAGGAAGAATGTAAACTGTGGTGGCCCAAGGACAGTCAGGGGTTCTATGGCATTGCTCCTTTTAAGGAGTGGAATGGAAGTCCACTCCCACGTTAATGCTGGGCTTGGCCATATGGCTTGTGTTGATCAAAGGGATGCCAGAAAATGTAAAACAAGAAGATGCTTGGGAAATACTTGCGTGTAGGGCTAGGCAAGTAAATGAATCTGACTTGGCATACTGAATGATGAGAGGCCACAACTGAAGAAACATCCCAGCCTTTCAGACATCACCATCAAGACCCAGAAATGAGAGCAAGGTCAAATTACCCTCCCAGCTCTCTTCAAGCTTCTAGAAGACTGAAGCTGCTTGCATATACCCAGCTGACATCATCCGATGTATGACCAGTGGTCCAGCTCAAAAGTAAAGAGTCAATAAATTTTGTGAAATAATAGTGTTGTTTTAAGCCATCAAGTTTTGGGATAAGTTATTGTGTAGTAAAAGGTAACAGAAAGATTTGCTAATTCATATTTTATAAACAAATCATCTAGAACTCATTTATACATTTGTTGTCATAGAACTACAAATAGTCAATATTTCTAAATTTTAGGTCTTCTAGTTTCCATTACATTCCCTTCCAACTGTCTAAAATTGTTAATTTATATTTAATCTTTTTAAAAAACTATTACACTATTGATTTATCTCAATTATTGTGTCATAATTTCTGTATGGTTATATTTTATAATATATTATTATTTGTATTTAGTGTTTTACTCTTGTTCTTTAGTTTGTTTTAATATTCATTTTCAATTACATGCTTATTTATAAATTTAACTTTTTATTTATTATGATAAAAGTTTTAACATTTAAGTATATTTCTCTGTTCACTCAACTGCCTACTATAGGCTTTCTTCTTAACAATATAATTATTATTTGTTTTATTTCATAATTAGGACAGTGTTTTGAAAAATGTTAATTATCTGGATATCTTTTGTTTGTATAGTTCTACTGCTCTTTCCTAGGCCCATATATATCCAACTTATTTCTTTTTTTGTAGGTTCCTAAATTCAACATGTCTAAAATTTAACTCTTGATTTTAAGACTTTCAAGTCAGGAAGTGGAAATTACCATTTTTACCTAGAATTCTGTGTTTATATTAGCCTACGCATCTGAATGTGAATATGAACTTAAAACTTTCAGAAGAAAGTTTGATGATCTTTAGTCATTAAATAATATGAAAATTATGGTGTAAGTATATTAAAATAGACATTTCAGTAGAAGATGAATAATTTACTCATTCATTCCACAAACACATATTGTCTTCTTGTTCTGTACCACATGCTAATTATAAATAAATGACAAGATTTGCTTCCAGTCTCCTGCCGTCAAAGGGCCTCGCTGTTTAGTAGGGGAAACACACGCCAGTACTGATAAGCTACCATGGAGCAACAACAAGAAAAGAGACTTGTAAGGAGTTTTATTAAAGCCAAGAACATGGGCATCTAAACAGTGCATGGGAAAGAAATATCAGGAGATGCAAATCTTATTTTGACTTAATAAATACACACTGTACTCTCCTTTAAATATGCAATAAATTATTTAATAGACTTTAAAAAACAATAAGCAATAGATTAGTGGTTAAAAACACAGCTACAAAGGCAAATGGCTTTGTTTTAAATCTCAGCTTCACCCATTAACTAGTTTTGAGCATGGACTGTTAACTTCTTTATGCGTCAGTTTCTATATCAGTAAGAAAAGGATAGAAAGAAAGAAAGAAAGAAAGAAAGAAAGAAAGAAAGAAAGAAAGAAAGAAAGAAAGAAAGAAAGAAAGAAAGAAAGAAAGAAAGAAAGAAAGAAAGAAAGAAAGAAAGAAAGAAAAAAAAGAAAGAAAAAGAAAAAAAGAAAGCAGTAAGGTGCTAACAGTAGAACCTTACAAGGTTGTTAGGTTAGTACCTGGAAGACAATTCTATTTAAGTTAGCCTTGTTCTTAAATAAGTAACTCAAATATTTGGCTCAGGGAAAATAATACAAAGCGGAGCAAACTTTGAATTTAAATTAATGTTAATGAATTCAAAATTTCTCTAAATGTTCATTGTATCGTTGATACTTCTATCTCCTCGTAACTAGCCTTATGTATTTGGAATAGTCTCTAGGCAGATGTGTATGAATACATTCATGCAAAAAGAGACAAGGAAGGACGTGGCATCATTATATCACTTTCTTAGAATTCTAGAGGAATTCAGTTGAAGTATATACTCTATTAGTTAACTATAAATTGTTTCCTTTAAGTTAACTAGTGTTATTTTAGGACTTCTGTTTACTTGCCTACCAGTCAATAACATAAATGAATTTTAGTTAATCATTCAGAGTGATTAATAATATACTGATATCCATATGGCTCATTTCAATTTTCTATAGTAATTTCATGTTTTATATTTTCAACAGTCTAAGATAAGAGATTAACACTTCTCTGACTCATATTTTCTCAAATTGTTCTAAGCTGATATGCCCCTTTGTCCAGTTGTCTGATTAGATACCATATGACTCTGTAGCTGGTGAGCTTGGCTAATTAGTGCATTGTACTGAGTCAATGCTGACTTCCCACATGGGGCCTCTTGGCTCTGCTCTGATTCACATCCACAGGCTGCAATCTGCTCCACTAGAAGTCTAACTAATGGTATATTACTGGTCAAAGAGATCCCAGGCAAGGTACAGTGAGTGCATTAGTACAAATCTGTCACCATTACTGAGGGGAAAAATATCACCACCATGACTACTGCTGGTATATGAATACTATCATCTTTATTGATAAAGGCAGCACATTTGAGCCTATGTCCAGAAATTAAGGTTCTTTGGTTTCATTTGAAATCACTGACTCAAGAGCATAATACATTTTATGTTCTCACTATTCTAAAAAAAGGAAGGGGTGGAGATAGAGACTATTGGTCTAAACAGTCCTCTATTCAATTATCAATCTGGACAGAGTGGAAAATATTGGGTCTACAATGAAGAAAAGCATTTCCCTTAGCACTTTGATCATTTAGTGAATACCAAACCAACTACAGACTGACTTCCAATTGCCCAGGCTTCTGAAATATGCTTCTTGAGAGAGTTATGTGCAACTGTCCAGTGTTGAGGTATTTGGAATATTCACATTCTTCCCAAATTATTATTTTTTATTTACATACACAATATAGAATAAATATAATTGTTAAGAGGAAGAGATGTAGTAGAAATTATCTTCATTTACTCACATTGGAACTATGAAGACTAATAAAGCCTTTTTGTATTTGTGAATCTTTTTATTTCTGAAAATTAGGTTTACATCAAGCAAACAACTTGCAGAAATAATCTATAGCAGCTTAAATTTCAGCAATACAATATTTTTTAAAAAGTCTCATATAGAACTTTATTAAAATGCATTTTTCTCACACACAGTAAGCAATGGCATGTTTTTATATAATGGCTCTCAGTATTGGTGCCCCACCTGAAGGACAGTAACTTCACTGAACAACAAATAGAGGCTTGTGAATATATCTCTAACATAATGTGGTAATTGCATCATTATTTAGAACTAACATATTATATTATCATTCTTTAGAAATGGATACTACTCATTTTTTTAAGATAAGTTCTTCAGGGACTCTATTAAACATATTTTCAGTGCAACCACAAAACAAAATAAAGTAAAAAATCCCTCATTTTTAGTGATATCAACAAGTGGATGGTCTGATACTTTGATCCCCCAAGATTATATGATGCCAAAATGTTCATCTAAAGAAAGATCCTGCTTTAACTGTGCCCAGGGCTATGATCCAGTGTTCAGCTAAATTAGATCATCACCAAAAACACAGTATATCTGGTATTAAATAATTGGCTTCAACAATCATGTCCAATAAATTGCCAAACATGACCTAGCTAGTTAAAAAGTCAGCTGTTGAGCTTTTTAACTAGATGAGTCACGTTTGGCAGTTTAACTCTCTGAGACTTAATTTCTGTTAAAGTATTTTGTCTGTGTATTTTTTTTTTGACAAGGCTGTATAAAATGATTAGAAGTGTGAACTGCAGAGATAGATACCTGAGTTCAAAACACAGATTTTCTGTCTTCTAGCTGTGGACCTTGGGTAAGTGATAATCTTTCTGTGCCTCAGTTTGTTCACTTATAAAGTGGAGGAAATAATACTACTTATTAAGATTTTATACACACACACACATAGATATATATATCCATACACATGTAAAAGTTAGAACTGTATCTGCCATGTAATAAACTCTATAAAAGTACAAACTATGAACTGTTATTTTCCTGTAATAACTGGATGCTTCTAAACTGATTTTCAATCTGTTTCAATATAAAGATCAAACTCTTGAGAGCTGAAATCTGTATTGCTTACTTTTGTCTTCACTGAGTATGACACAATGCCTGACATATAGCTTTTTTTAGAAAGTTTAGATAAAATTATACATACATCATTATTCTTTATCAGTCTTTACATATAGGCATGAAAGGGAATAGTATATTATTTTACTTACAAATAATGATGTATAAGAAAATAAAGATGTATTGGGAGGTAGCTATTTTTTTTAGAATATTAACAAATAATCAGATATTCTCTTAATTAATAAGATATATACTCAAGAAAAGTATAGAAGGATTCACAGTGACTTGACTATGGCTCCTCCCCTCCACCCCTTATGAAACTACTACTGTTAGTCTCTTCACAGAAAAACAGCTACTAAGACCTTTTTACAATTTGGGTTCTATTCTCTAGGTCACATTGTTTCCTTGTAACTAGTGTTGGAAACCCAAGTGGGGAGAACAGAAGAGCTCTGCAGGTGTTTTTGACATTAAGAGAGACAGTTGTCATTGACCTACATTTATGGTGTTTCTGGCTAAACTACTCGCAAGAAGAGGCTCAGGAAGTTGGAAGGAAGATGAATAGATGGGATAATTTATTTCATCCCCTGAACTTCAGAGAGAATGATGAGAAGGTATAAGTCGTGGCGCTTCATTCCCATGTTTTCTCAAAACCAGTAGCCTGTCTCCTAGACTTCAACAGAGGGACCTGCTTCACCATCTATTCTCAGTAGGACACCAAGGTAATACAGGGACCCAGTGAGACAACACTGTTCTAATACAAAATTTCTCCCTATGCTGAAGGCCTAATGGACTTTTTAACTTTATTACTACTGCTTTCAAAAACCATAGAGACATAGCCTACCAAATGACATGAAAGGACCTTGATAATATGATTGTTTCTATTCCTCATTTTGACCTCCCATACTGCAACACAAGCCCTTTTATTCCAGCTTGTACATAAACTATTTGTATTTCTCCAAATGCCATATGCTGCCATGCATCTATAACTTCACATGAGTTTCATCTGTATCGTATACTCTTCCAACTTCATTCTTTACTTTTTATTATCTTCTAACATTAAGATCAAAGCTAATCTTCTCCCCAGCTTTTCTGATCCTAAAAATGTCTCAGCGTCCAATGTAAATCTGTAGCATGATTTAGCTAAGAATTAATTAGTTTAGCTTTTAGCCTAGGATATATTCAGCCCCTAAGTTTTCTATCATTCCAAGCTTATTTTTACTATAAACACAGAATTGGTTCTCAATAATGAAACATGTGGATGTCTAATAAAACTCCTAGCTCTGACCGTTACTAGCTGTATACTTCAGCCTGTCTCCTAAGGACTCTTAGCCTCAGTTCCATATATGTAAAGTTGAAATAAGAATAATATGAGTTTAAATATGTGAAGGACTTAAAATGGTATCTGGCACTTTGTATACACTGAATAAAGCTTTATTATTATTATTACTGTTACTAAATAGCAAGTCCTATTAAGATGAATACCAAGTGTATATGCAGAAATGTGGAACTATTGTAGTTGGAAGGAAGACCTTGGGGGTGGGTAAAATAAAGTTTTTATTATAAGAGGTATAGTGAGTACATGATGTATTATGACTATTAACTAGAAATATAAATCAAATTTTTAAAGTTTAGGTTAATTTATGATAACTTGATTCATAATAGATTATTAAATATAATTTTCAATTGTCAAAAAATTATGTTCATTTTTTTCTACCACTGACAGAAAAATACATAGTATATCAGGCTTAATTGTCCACCAGTATGACTTAACATTTCTTCTGTTTTATTGTGTCATGGCTTTGGTGTAGTTGCTATGATACTTTAGATTTAGATTATTTCAAGAACATCCAGAGGGTAGAATGTCACCTAATGAATCATTAATACTGCTGTAGCAGCATGATTTTCCATTATACTTTCTTCCTAAATGGTAACCTGACTTGACCTTAATGAGTTCTGGAAACTAATAGAATCATAGCTCATCTGGCTGTACATATGATAATAAGGATAGATGTACATAGACTATTTCTTATATTTCATCAGCAATGGAATGGATTCAACTTGGAATTAGTCATTAAGATAAGTAGCTATATGCTGTACCCAATCACTCATGGGGCTCCACACAACTTCCTTCCTCAATTACTTTTGTGTGAAATAGAAGGTGCCTTCACAACAGAAAAGTCAGGGAAGTCTTTTATGTTACTCAGTATAAAAAGACTTTTAAAAATAAGGTATAGGAAACAAAGATAAAGGCTTTCTGAAAAAATTTTAAAAATTTACAGACAAATCTAGGTGGAGTTTCCTAGGGAGCAGACTCTAAGATGTGCTTGTAGGGAGTTTATTGGGGTATATTATCTGCAGCAAAATCTGGAAGAGAACACAGGCACCAGGATGGGTACAAAAAGTAAGGGAAGGGTCTAGTCAAGGAACGTGTATAAATGACTCATGGACATGGACAATGGGGAGGGATATGATTGTGGGAGAAGGGGTGGGTTGTGTGGGGGGAGCAATGGGGGGAGCAATGGGGGGAAATGGGACAATCGTAATTAAAAAATCAAAAAATAAAAGAAAAAATATACAAAAAAAAAAAAAAGAAGCCAACTGCAATGTAGTTGTACAAAGTCCTGGCTGATTCAAAGATACTATAATCGTACTGGGTGTTCTTAAGCTGGTGTGGCCTTTCAGAGATATACTGAAGTGGAGATAAGATTTATACTCTTGTATTAAATAGCCATTGATTATATATATATATAAAACACACACACACACGATCATATATATATAAAACATAGACACACACATATATATATATATGTAGATAGATAGATGATAGTAGAGAGAGACAGAGAAGGAAAACTCTGACTCCAAAAAACCTCCGCTGCCTTGCGGCATACCTCTTCAGGGGAAAGGCTAAGGGAGTAAACCCCGACAGAAAATCCGGAGCCGGAGTCCCTAAGGCGGTTTGACATTGTAGTCAACACCGGCAACTCCTGCGGCACACCTGAAGCCAAGCTGTATTGACTCCGTCTTTCCCTTGGATCCTTCAGCTGCGAAGAGAGGGGGGGTCTGCTGCATGGGCAACAGCAGACCCTCCATATCACCCTGCCCAGGCTCTGTAGCTTCAGCTTCACTGGAGAGGACACTCCAGCGTCATCGCAAGATGTCGATTCAACACGGGAGGAGACAGATACCGTGTCACTCCCGAGTCGGACTGCACAGCCATTCTCGGCGGTGCAGATAGACTCTTAAGAAGCTACACCATCGTCTCTCGAGACGGATGGCTGCCGAGAGAGAGAGAGGAGTAGAGAGAGAGATATAATTTCTATATATGGATATAGATGCATAGATAGTTGAGTTCCACTATGATGCCTTCCCAATGTTCCCAGTAACTAAAAGGCAGGTGTGTGTGTGTGTGTGTGTGTGTGTGTGTGTGTGTGTGTGAGAGAGAGAGAGAGAGAGAGAGAGAGAGAGAGAGAGAGAGAGAGGGAGAGAGAACCAAAGCATAACATTTAGAATGCACAGTTTCTATTTAATTAAGAGAGAATGTAAGAGAACTAGAAAACAAATGTCTAAGCTTTATATAAGTAATAAGTTGAATATTTGCTTTTGCTTTGGAGAGTATTCACCAAGACTCTCTAAAACAATATTGTATTCTCATAAGAAATAGAAATTATAAGTGGTGGCAAATTATTTCTAGCCCTTTGATGAACGTTAAGAGACTTGTTTAAACCTAAAGAAAAACCTCCTTCACATAAAGAAAAGTACTATAGTGATTCACTCAGCTAAAAGTTAAGTATTAGAGTGATTGTGATAATTTGCAAATTAATTTTTACAAAACATCAATATTACTATAATTCATTTTCTTAACTTGATAGAACATCTATTTCATTTATTTTATGGTCTTAGAAGGTATTGGAAAACCTAAAGTTGCTATTTTGTCAATCATGCTTTTTAAATTAGTGAGGAATCTGGCCTCTTGGAGTTAATTTTAATACAGGTCACCACTAAGAAATGTTAAGCAATAAAATAAAATAAAATGTGCCTATTGATTACAGCAACCAAGCTTTCCAAAACCTACTTATATATCACACTGTCTAAATTATACCTGACTATTCAATTGGGATAAAAAATGTAAAGAAAAAGAAATCTAGAAATCTAGCAGTTTTATAATTCAGAACCACTGTCCTATTTCTAGGGCTGGTGGAAAGGGGTCAGAGAGAGGCACTTTTACCTGACTGAGTAAACCCTAAAGAACAAACTCCTAAAGAACATAAACACTTGTAATAAAAATATAAATTGAAAGTAATAAGTCTATTTCAGTCTAAAACAGAAAAAATTTTCAATGCTTCTAATTCTTAGATATTTTTCTAGTGAAAACAATTTTCTTCACAACTATAATGACTTCCCTACTCCATTTTCAAAAAATTAGTTATCCAGTTGTAGAATGAAAATTAATAATTTGGTTATTGCAAAAAATACAAAAATGAAGTGAAATATAAAAATAATGTATAATGTGTAATCCGATTCCAAGATGTAACCATAATTATTTTGTCTTATAGATATCCACATCATTTTTCTGTCTGCATGTACACACATATCTGTGAGTATAATATACTATGTCTGTGTGTATATATGTGATTTGTACATCAAGATGATCATTCTAACCGATACTGTCTGTAACACAGTTTTCAACTTAATACATCAGACAGTTTGCCAGTGAATAAAATGGGCAAAGATGTTTTCATTTAGTCTCTTATATATGTGCCCTAACATATGTATCCATTCTCAATTGTTTGTAATTTTTATTCATTTGTAATGTTTCTATATTTACTCTTA
This sequence comes from Furipterus horrens, assembly GCF_987537825.1. NCBI lineage: Eukaryota > Metazoa > Chordata > Mammalia > Chiroptera > Furipteridae > Furipterus > Furipterus horrens. Next base: position 177,172,861 of record NW_028327171.1, read on the forward strand.
GTATTATTGTTATCAATGCTATGATAATCTTACTTGATTCCATATATGTTTCTCATAGTGGATTTCTAAAGGTAGCCAGATTTATTTATGTGTTTTTAACACTTATTTTGATATACTTTTTAAATTGACCCTAAGAAAGTTCCTACCATTTTTTCCCTCACTGCTAATGCAAAAGAATGTAAATTTCCTCTACCATTTTTGTTTCAGAGTCTTCATATTTCTTTTAAAATCTTCTTTCCTGCATTTGTAGGCAAAAGAAAAAAAAAAGGTGTGGAGAGAGGAAGGCCCCACATTAGCTTAATTTTAATTGCTTTCATTATTTCTTATGCCAAACCTCTTTCATATGTTTATACTTATTGCATTTCACCTTTAGTGAATATACTAGGCCCACTTTTCAATTGTAGTGTTGTCATTCTCTTAATTATTTTTGGATTTCATTTATATATAATATTAAGGGTATTAAATCATTGATCTGTAGCTTCTTTATCTTTTTGATTTCCTAGTCATTTGCCTTAAATTTGTATAAGGCATTCATAATGTTTTTATCATTTTTTTTGTCATGAAGTATTTTTTAAGTTTTTTATGTGGTCAAGTATCAGTATTTTTAAAAAATCATTTCAGGCTTTGCTGTTATTTTTAGAAAGAACTCTGTCTTCTGGTTTTTGTTGATTTTGAAACATGTATGTATTATTTAATCTTTCTTTAAAATTTTCTTTGAAATGACAGAAGAATATAAAAAAATCAGAACAAATATATTGTAACATTCTAAAATTTAGAAAAGCTTTAACTACCTACTAGAATATTATGATCAGATTAATATGAGATGAAACAGAGATGAAGAATCAACAAAATAAAATTTAAAGAGAGATCTCCCAACATCCCATCAAGGAGTCTTCCAGTGAAAGCTTAGGGAGGATACTGAGTTTAGACATAATAGAGATTAGAATCAAGTGTGGGTTAGGGGAGTCAAGGGAACAAGTTATCAAATATTCACGAAACAGTTGCCTTGTGCTTAAGTAAAAATTTTCATATCTGAAGAACAGTTCTCTCGATAAATTTGAGCATCTGAAGTGAGAGCATTAAAGTGAAAGAACACTGGGGCCACAGAGAACAAAGGGTGATCTTTATGTAAATTCCAACCTACAAGATAGACAAGGGGCCCTGAATCCAAAATGTAAGTTCCTTTCCAGTAGGACAGAATTGGTGAGGAAATCTAGCTGAGATTTGCAACAGGCAATATCCTTACAATCGGTGTCTTTTTTTAAGGCCCAGAGAACAGTAAATTTCCCATGTTGAAGAGGTTATCCAAATTACCAGTGCTGCTGACTCTGTGCCCTCCTATGATTCAACAAGAATCACAAGTTTCTGAAGGAAACCAACACTATGAAATAGCAAAACTAGGCTGCAGAAATAGTGGAACTGTAGTACAATACATTTTTAAAATATTTATTTGTATCAGAGAGATTTTAGAGGATATCAAATCTAAAAATAGGCAGTGTAGAAGGAATCAAAGATTTCAAGGATTTTAGGAAGACATCTCCACTGCAAGATTATTATTTGTAATACCTATATTTTCCTTTTAATTTTTTAACATGTCAATCTTGAATAACCAGTGTTTGAGTTAAGATATGAGATAGCCATCTAATTGTATTTCATTTTAATTGCAGGCTCATTATTATAATGGTGTCTACATCTATATTCTGCTCCATATATTGTCCATCTATTTTTATGTCAACAACACAGTTTTTTAATTATTGTAGGTGTGCTTTGCTATTTCTTACAAGAAATCCTTTATAATTGCTCTGTTTTATTAATGAACAGGGTGGGACAAATTAGGTTTACAGTTGTGGCTATGGAAAACACAGAGTTTATTTTTATATTATTTCCATACAATTAACTCTAAACCTATTTTGCCCCACCCTGTACTTCCTCTTCTAATTGCATTATGCATATATATGCTATATCATTTATGTATATTACATATAAGTTATATTATTTATTGGATTTCCAACAAAAAAAGAAAATCCATTCCTTAAAAATTTAATATGAATATACTAAATTTTTTATAAGAATCAGTTGAAAAGGCACAGATTAATATCTGATATTTTAAATCAATAATGTGACCTCTTTATTCAAATATTCATGAATAGGCCTCAATAAATTTTTTAAGGTATTAATAATTATAATTTTAGATTATTGCTATTAATGAATATTTATTTTTGCTATTTTGAATTGAATATTTTCAACTATATCCAAATACTGGTATATAAAGACACATACAACAATGACAGAATTTAACAAAACAGTACACTAGAGGAGTTTTTCATAGTGTTTTTGAGAGGTGTGAGATTCAATAATATTATCTATAAATGTTCACAGTTATTTTTCTTCTTTTTCAATATATGTGTACTCCTTTTTATTTCTCTAATTAAAATTTGTAATTGGTAACATTTTGCAGCATCATACCTGTAGTACATGGATTTTCAGGTTTTCTTTGATTCAATAAGCTAAATCTGATAACCATGAGTATTTTCCCAAATAAATGCACATAAATGTTGAAGTTCATATTCTCTATTAAACCAATATTAATAAGGTTATTTTAATGTTTCATTGTTTAAAATAATATTTGCTGTTAAATTTAGATAGTTCCCTCTGTTACAGCAAATTAATACCCATTGTAATCTTTTCTTACAAAATGACAATTATTAAGACAGAAATATAGACACTTATAAAATGGCTTTTTTCGAGATAAGTGTTGAGATGTGATTCTTTCCTTTCCCCTATAATTAAACTAAATGATAAATTGACTTAATAGCCAATCCAGTATTGATCTATCCTTACATTTTGAAAAGTATACATAGTCATGGCATGCTGGTTTTTAATATACTGCTGAATTCAAGATGCTTCTGTAGATTTTAGGAGTTTTGGACTTGTCAGCTTTGGATATCAGGTCTACTATAAATCTGTAAAATATCATGTGTTTCTCTTTTTCTTATGTATTTCATATTACATGCACCTCATTTTTTAAAAAAACAATCCATGCCCAGCCCATCTTGGTGAGAAGGATCAGGTAGTTCTTTAAAATGTTTACAATTTCTCACATGGTTAAGAATAATTTCAAGTTTTTTGTATCTTGTTGAGTCAATATTCTTAGTATATACCTCCCAAGTACTCATCATGGATGTGTAGTAGGTCTGAGGGCAATCAGCAGCACTTTCAGGTCCTTCTCTGCTTTAGTGCTTTAGTCCCCCTTGTTCAGTGGTTCCCATCTGCAGTCCCTGCCCAATCAAGGATATGGTAGTGGCAGTGCAGGAAAAACTCTTTATTGATCATTAGTGTAATTTCCTCACTCACCACCTCACTTTCGTTTGTAGCAATTCCTATGGAAATGGCTGGATATTCCATTTTAAGCAAAACTGTGAAATAGAGCATTTTTACTATTACGTCTGTTGGTTTCTTTTAGGAAGAGAGGGCTGACAAAAACAAGACTTTCAGAGTCATCCTGATTCTTCAGTAAATATGTTGTTACCAAATAAAAAGCAATCAGGTTACAACTGCAGATAATGCCTCTTAATTGTACCATGCAAGGTCTCATATTTCTTGGAGGAAAAAAATTATCCATTACTTTCAAAAACAAACAAACAAAACAAAAGAAAACACTTGAACTGGCTTAAAAGTTAACAAAATACTGTAAGGGATTAAATTGTGCTAAGGATATTAAAAAATAGAAGGCACAAACTGACTATAAATCAACACATAGCTCTGGATTTTATCTGAGAAATTGTTGCCTTTGACAGGGTGGCCCACGTGAGGAAGATGGTTTATTCTCCAGCTCTGGCATTGTGTACTTCAAGTCATTCTCTCCCCTCTCAGTAACTCCTTGCAAATCTTTCGCCTTTTTTATGTTAAATCATTAATTTAATGATAAAATAAATAATATCTTTATTGTCAGATAGTCCATTTGTTTAGGTACTCAGTTTTAGATGACAGGGCATATAATTTTATTTTGCAGCTTTAAACTATCTTCCTGGAATGATTAAGTTGCCATTAGCTGTAAAAATTTAGAAAAATCACCAAATCCATTTAATACTTTGCATTTATTTCCAAGTGTGTCTTTCTCTTGAAAAAAAGATAATGTTCCACCATTTTTCAATTTGCTTCTGTGTTCATTTGGCATGCCTCTCTGTGTCTTACTCATTTTTGATCATGGACTGATATGACCTTGCTATGCTAATGATGAGCTTTTCTTTTAATCAGTTTTATTGAATGTATGTGTTTGAGAGAAAAAATCTGGGGTCTTTTTTCTTTCTGTTAATTTTCTAAGAAATGTGAACATACCTGAATATGATAGTTTATACTCTATCCCCAACCCCTTCAACTTGACGGCAGTATGTCACAGGCATGCCTTTAGCTGAAATTTCAATGTTTTCATGAGTTTTTATTAGGATGAGTTTCTAATTCAGATGTCAGGGGTTGACAGCAATATCAATAAGAAGCCATCAGCATGGCCCTTAGTCCTAATTCTCATCCTGACATGTTACAAAAATAATCATGATAATTTTATGGCTTCTTTTTCTTCTTAAAATATAACTACGTTAATCTGAAAGACAGCTGATTTTTCAAGGTCAAAAGTGCTTAGTTACAAATTGATGAGCTATTATATGTGTCTGCGGTTTTCTTGATAGCACTGTATTAATAATACACATGCAGAATAGGCCATAAAAATTCCATTTAAAGATATTAAGGCATACTGGGACATATAATCAGGTTAAAATTCCTGTTAGTTGGCTCCAGACATGATGTTGTTCAGTCAGTGATTAACAAAGTGTGTGGAATATAAAGATGCATGTCTATTACATGAGTTCAGATTTTACTAAAATGGCCCTTTTTTTCTGTATCTAGTAAATGATTCAACTGAAATGTACTGCAGCAAAACTCATTGTTTTAAGTAGCTCCTGCTGTCTCCCTGCCTGTATTATTTTGATTAGAAAATTAAGAGATGATATACTTTTAGGTGCTGACATTTTTCCAGTTAGGAAAAAGGCATTCAGTGATAAAGTGTTTTTAAATATGAATCACATTTAAGCTTTCTTTTGTGATTTGTAAAAGCTTTCTCACCAGGTGTGCACTATGCTTGTATAAAGCCAAAAAAGATTAAATGAGAAAAAGCTATGGAAAGGATTCTTCTGATAGCCTTTTGTAGTCTACCGTACAAGTTCAAGAGAAAGGTTAAGATTCAGATGATAATGTAATAGAAGTGAAAGTCTTCAGGAGTAGTTGCATATTATAAAACAAAGATACATTTTGGAGGGGTAAATAAAAGAATGACCATTCTTATTTTATGAAAATCTCTCACTGTTTTTCAAGTAGTGGCTAAAGAAGAAAAGTATAGAAACACAAATTTCTAAAAACATCTTTAATAGCAAGCAGATGGCTGAACATTCAAGAAGCAATTATGAAGCTGTATAAAGCTTACCCTTCCATTAGTTAATTGTGTTAGCAAACCTTCATACTTGTCTTTAATGTTTGTGTGTATCTACCTGTAGAATATAAAATATTTTGGTAAGCACTAAATTAAATTGATTTATTTCAAAAACAGCTTAGATCAGTAATCTGAATTACCTTATCTTTAAACTGAGGAGAATGCAGATTTATTTTAGAGAAACAAATCATAGTGTTTCCCAGCTGTTAACAACTCAAGTTCTCTAATAACATCATGCAATGATTTCTTGCTTTTAAATCAATAGACTCTTTTTTTTATTTTCCTTAGTTTCTTTCTTCAGTGTTATGTAGTTTTCTGAGTACAGGTCTTTTACCTCCTTGATTAAGTTTATTCCTAGGTACTTTATTTTTCTTGTTGCTATGGTAAATAGGATATTTCTTTTAGTTTCTACCTCTGAGATTTTATTATTGTTGTACAGAAATGCCTTCGATTTCTGAATATTGACTCTGTACCCTGCTGTCTTGCCAAATTCACTTATTAGGTCGAGTAGTTTTTTTGTGGAGTCTATAGGATTTTCTATGTACACTATCATGTCATCTGCAAATTATGACAGTTTTACTTCCTCTTTTTTAATTTGGATGCCTTTTATTTCTCTTTCTTGTCTGATTGCTGTGGCTAGGACTTCCAAGACTATGTTGAAAAGGAGTGGAGAGAGTGGACATCCTTGTCTTGTTCCTGACCTCAGGGGGAATGCTCTCAGTTTTTGCCCATTGAGTATGATGTTGGCTTCAGGTTTCTCATATATGGCCTTTATTATGTTGAGGTATGCCCCCTCTATTCCCATTTTGCTGAGAGTTTTCATCATAAATGGGTGTTGTACTTTATCAAATGCTTTTTATGCATCTATTGATATGATCATGTGGTTTTTGTTTTTCATTTTGTTTATGTGGTGTATTACGTTTATTGATTTGTGAATATTAAACCATCCTTGCATCCCTGGGATGAATCCCACTTGATCGTGGTGTATGATCTTTCTAATGTGTCGCTGGATCTGGTTTGCCAATATTTTGTTGAGGATTTTAGCATCTATGTTCATCAGTGATATTGACTGGTAGTTTTCTTTCTTTGTTGTGTCTTGACCTGGTTTTGGAGTTAGGGTAATACTGGCTTCATAGAATGAGTTTGAGAGTCTTCCCTCTTCTTGGATCTTTTGGAATAGTCTGAGAAGGATTAGAGTTAGTTCTTTCCAAAATGTTTTGCAGAATTCACCTGTGAAGCCATCTGGTCTAGGGCTTTTGTGTGCCGGGAGTTTTTTGATTACTGCTTCAGTTTCACTAGTTGTTATTGGTCTATTCAGGCTTTCTGTTTCTTCTTGATTCAGTTTTGGAAGACTATATGTTTCCAAGAATTTGTCCATTTCCTGTAGGTTGTCAAATTTCTTGCCATACAGTTGTTCATAATAATTTCTTATAATCCTTTGTATTTCTGTGGTATTGGTTGTGATTTCTCCTCTTTTGTTTCTGATTTTATTTATTTGGGTCCTCTCTCTTTTTTTCTTGATGAACCTGGTTAAAGGCTTGTCAATTTTGTTTATCTTTTCAAAGAACCAGCTCCTACTTTTGTTGATCGTTTGAATTATAGTTTAGTCTCTATGTCATTTAATTCTTCTCTGATCTTGATGATTTCCTTCCTTCTACTTGCTCTGGGCTTTGCTTGTTGTTCTTCCTCTAGTTCTTGTCAATAGACTCTATTTTTATAGCAGTTTTGGGTTTACAAAAAATATGTGTGGAAAGTATAAAAAGTGCCATACCCTCCCTCCGCTACTAACCTCTTGTGTTGTTGTGGTACCTTTGTTACAACTTATGAGCCAATACTGATACACTATTGACTAAAGTTTAGGGTTTATATTAATGTTCACCTTTTGTGCTGTACAAGTCTATGGATTTTACCAAGCGCATAATATCATGTATACACCATGACGGTATCATATAAAATAGTTCAGTTACCCAGCTCTACAAATACTCTGTGTTCCATCTGCTCATACACTCACCCCTCCATTCCCTTACTCCTGGCAACCACTGTTCTTTTTACTCTTTCTATAGTTTTTACCTTTTCCAGAATAGCACATACTCAAAATTACAGTATTCCCTCAGTTATCGCGGGTATTACATTCCAGACCCCCCCACAAAGTAGGAATCTTACATTTATTCTACACTCTTAAACCTATGTAACTTTAACATATGTATACAGTACCACAAAATCCCATGATATAGCAAAAAATCCGAGATAAATAATTAAATATAATATTTTTAAAAATCCCGTGATACAGTGTGGCCGCGATAAGTGAACGGTGATATAGCGAAGGACTACATATGGTATATAGCCCTTTCATACTGCTTTTTTCAAGTAGGTGGTAATGGGCACAAGTAATATTCTCTTGTATGGGTATCTATCACAATTTGTGTATCCATTGAACCACTGAAAGACATTTGGATCCTTTTATAGTTTGACAATTATGAATAAAACTGCTATAAATATTTGTGTGTTCAGGTTTTGGGGTGGACATAAGTTGTCAAGTCATTCGGGTAAATACCTATGGTGTGATTACGGGATCATCAGTAAAATTTTAAGATCCTAGAGTAGCAACATATTTTCACTTGAAGAGTTTTTATTGCTAACTACAATCAGATTGTAATAAAAGCATAATTTTCAAATTAAATCATTTTTCTCTTATCAAATTATTTTCAAATATCAGGAGCAATCTAGCTTTTAAAAACAACATAATTTCTATTCAAATGTAGAATTTTTTATTAATAAATAAAGAATATGATATAATCTAAGGTTATTTCTTCCTGTGAAAACCCATGTTTTTTATTGGACTGTTTTAAAACAATGAGACATATTTAGAGCTTCTGGAAGTATTTAAAAGCATTCAATATCAGGTATTCATGTGGATTTGATGCTTTTGTAAAATAACTAGTTTGGGTCTGAACACTGAAGGCTACATAAATTATGCTTTAAGTTAATTTAATTTCATAAAACATTAAAGTAAATCAATACTATTTCATCTGTTTGTTGTTGTATTTAGTATAATACAAACTTTCAGAATCACAAAGTATAAGGGTGAGTGAAAAATGGTTATGTTGCAAATAGTAATTTAAGCTGGTGTCCTTGAACCTGAAACCTCAGAGGATTTCTTTCTTTGGGTCTAACTAACCTAGGCACTGCCTCAGAAATGCATGAGTAAATCAATGCATCTCAGAGAAAGATAGGCAAAAGAAATTTACAGTAAAATTTCTAAACTTTTTAGCATGAGTTAAAAAGAATAATGTTTAATTAAAATTGTAGAGTTGGCAAACATTTTTAGAATATGAACTGTTTTACAAGCTCAGATTTATAAAGTATTTTAATATGTTTTGTTATATTCACTAACAAAGCACCCATATTAAATGTCTCCCTTATTATTTCTACTTCAATTGATGTGAGCATATAAGTATAAATTCGTAAGTCTCTTTGCTCATTGTCTGGATTATACTAGCTGCCTAGTGTTAGCACTTAACTTTCTCAAGTTCAACAAATACAGTATTTACAAGATATCAAAACCTATGACTAAGCAGTGAAAATACTGTTAATCTGTGGACGCTTGACTGTATTGTGCTTTTTACCTATTACTCAAAGTCTGCTCTAACAATCTGAGCAAAAAGACATGCTGAAGTAGATTGATGATGAAGTGAAGAACTGATTATATACATACACAATGGAACAGTACAACACGTGAATATGTAGCAAGAATACCCAAGTCAAAAATAAGATGCTCTCTGTATAATAAAAAATAACAACTAATATTTGATGAAAACTTACTATGTGCCAGGCATCATCCTAAGTGTTTTTGCAGGGAGTGTTTTATTTATTTTTTAATAATTACAGAAATCCCATATGGCAGTGAATGCTATTACCATCATTCCTAAAGAAAACTGAGACTGAGAGATTAAGTAACTTGCCCAAGGCCACTAAACTAGTAAATGACGAAGCCGTAATGTTACCCAAGGAAGCTAATTTCAAGAGCTTTTAACTACTCTGCCTCATGTTACACTCTGTATTCTATGCATTTTATTTTCTATAATCTGTGCATTTTCTATTGCAGGTCAGTTTACACTCTGCTCTCTATATCATATGCTCTCAGCTATTAAATTGTACAATGCCAGAAAACGGTGGCAGGAATAGTGAAGAGAGTAGATTATAATTAGTGTGGCTTTGCACAGTCTCCTGCTCCTGTGCTGATTTGTCCAAAACACCAGGTTGCTGATATGGTGTATAGTTAGCAAGCGAGTATGATTTGGGGATAAATATAGGTAGTTTTGCTGGAATCACAAAGGCCTGACACATGATTGTAACAATGAGAATGAAAGAGTGGGGATAGTCAATCACTCTAAATATAAAGTAGGCATAATGGATTAGTATGTGTGGGTGTGTCTCTCTTTTTTCTTCCTTTCTCCCTCCCTTCCATAAGCATTTATCGAACATCTCTATTATATGCTAGACACTATGATATATAACAATACAAAACAGAGAGCACACTGCTCCTACTCTTTAAGATCACCTATTATAATAAGAAAGAAACTTTGAACTTTTTCTAAATTTAAAATTTCTTAAAACATTTTTAATCAAAATTAAGTATGATAAGAAAACAATGGGGAGATTGAAACAAAGACATTTAGTTGTGATTTTAGGCCTTTGTCCTTATATACTGTGTACACAGGATTTACCAATAAGGAAAGCCATTACCAGACAGCACACAACAGAGCTGGGAGTATAAAATGAACTCATGTTTACAGTGTTGCATAATGTTTTCAAACATTAGAAAAATGTGTTGCACTGCATTGCAGCAACAGTTACAATGCTATATCTTTTCATTTGTCATATAATTTAGAGAAAATGTGAGTATCTTCTAAAAATTAGTAAAGCCCTGGACAGTGTGGTTCAGTTGGTTGGAGCATCATCTCCTAGACTGAAGGGTTGAGGATTCGATTCCTGGTCAGGGCACATGCCTAGGTTGCCAATTCCATTCCAGTTGGTGTGCATGCAGGAGGCAGCCGATTGGTTTCTCTCTCACATTGATGTTTCTCTCCTTTTCTCCTTCCTTTCCTTGCTCTAAAAAATAATAAAAAATAAACAAGTAGAAAAAGTCAATAAAAGGAGGTTTGTAAGGAAGGGAAATATGGACCAATAAGTTTGTCTTGTGCATTAAGATATAGTGGTATTTTGATCACAATTTTGTAATAATACAAAACAAGGGTATATGTTTTCCCGTGGAGAAATTAGAGAACACTTGAGAAAAGATAAACTATGAAATGAGTCTTTAGAAGGAACTAACATAGACAGATGGAAGAATGTTTTCCAAGCAAAGGATAGAGACATGGAAAACACCTTAAAGATTGTGGCCAATGAGGCAATGGTGAGTATTTATTCGTGGCTGGAAAGAGGGATTCTGAGAAGGAGTATTGAGTTTCTGGTTGTAAATGTAGATTGGCACTAAAATTTGAGAAACCGATGGTTCAACCTATAACTAGAATGACAAGAAGAAAGATGTAAGGATGTTACAATATAAGGGACTGAGATAGAAGATGAAAATTGTTTTAGCAACAGAATTCTATTAGCTATTGCAAAAATGGTCTGTAGTGGAGGGGAGCTGGCTATTGGGAGGGCAATTAGATGATTATGGTCGTCCAGGAGAGAAATAATGAAGGTTTAGATTAAATCAGTGGATGTGCAGAGCATAGAAGTGGCTGGCAATTTTTAGTTATAGACTATGGTTGCTTCATCAACTGAACATTCATGGTAAATGTCATTAATTCTTAATTTAAAGGTAGTTTGTCTTCTACTGATAGGGTCAGTACATTAATTTAGAGTTGGAGTAACACAATGACCAGGGAGCAGTGCAGTGTAAGGGAGCAGTGCTGTGTAGGGGAGCAGTGCAGTGACAGGGGAGCAGTGCTGCGGAGGGGAGCAGGGCAGTGTAGGGGAGCAGTGCCGTGTAGGGGAGCAGAGCAGTGACAGGGGAGCAGTGCATTGACAGGGGAGCAGTGTAGTGAAGGGGAGCAGTGCTGTGGAGGGGAGCAGGGCAGTGTAGGGGAGTAGTGCTGTGTAGGGGAGCAGTGCCGTGCAGGGGAACAGTGCAGTGAAGGGGAGCAGTGCTGTGGAGGGGAGCAGTGCCGTGTGGAGGAGCAGTGCAGTGAAGGGGAGCAGTGCAGTGACAGGGGAGCAGGGCAATGTACCAGAGTAGTGTAAATGACTGGTTAATATAGAATATCATTTATTAATGTTTTAAGCCATTTTAATGAGAAAATATGGACTTAAGATTTTCTTTTCTCTTAGTTTTATTTGTACATTAGTATTTAACATTCTGCTCATGAAACCATCACCTAGAGTAACTTTCTAAAAAAGAGGCTTCATAAAACAGATGTCTAAGTCGGTAATGAGAATTGAGGTCATATAGTTTCAAATGACTATTTGTTGAAAGTGACAGCAAAATGCAGAAAGAATAAATTCACTGACCTCATGGAGCATTCTTCTTCTTTTAAAGAAATGTATAAGTGTGTTAAAAAGACCATGTGAATATGTAAAAGATAGTAATGAAGAAGTATTCTCTAAATTTTAGCCATACCATAGGCTAAAATAATTTTTATTTTTTATTACACATCTTAGTAATTTATTATGATCAGAAATGAACAATTTTGACCACTTAATTAATTATTTCTTGTAGTCTAAAGAAGTTTCTAAAATTTCACTGACCTTAGTAAAAAATCTGTTTTCTTTGCTCCTGTGGTATATGATTATCCACTATTCCTTTAAAATAATGTTTACCTTTTAGCACTACTGAAATCACTAATGCACAGCAGCACCTTGTGAGAACTGGTCACATTCTGGAGTCCAGGTGGGATAGACCATCAGTGGTCCAACAAAACTGAAGAATAGACTGAGACCTTATTGTTTTGAAGAGCAGAAAGCTGGTGAAGAGCCTCAGTGCAGGCTCCAAAGTGCGGTGACGGCAGCATTTAGCAAAGCGGCAGCATTCAGCACCCTCTTGACTAGAACAGCTGTGAATGGATTTAGCAGGGCTCTTAAATGAATTATTAGGCAGTCTTGCTGCTAAGGACATTTCACAGTCTGAGCCTCCAAACAGTATTACTTTTCAAGCATATTAAAGATCGGATCGCATTGTTACATTCTATCCTGTCGGGTTAAGATCTTCTGGTCTTTCAGTAGCCACATTTTCATGGCACTTTCTGTGTTACATTTTGGAAATCCTCTTTGTGTTTCTAGTTCTTGGAAAAATGAACATTTTATAAGATTTTTTTAAATCGTGTGATTTTTAAAAATCCTCACATGAGGATATATTTATTAATTTTAGAGAGAGGGGAATGAAGAGAGAAAGATAAAGAGAGAAGCATTGACATGCGAGAAACATGTATCAGCTCCCACCTGAACACACACCGACTTGATCTCCAACCCACACACAAATCAGGCATGTGCCCTGACCTGGGATTCAACCCACAACCCCTGCGGTGCATGGGATGATGCTCCAACCAATGAAGCTACCTGGTCAGGGCTTCATAAGATTTTTGAAAACACTCTGCTTTCTACAGCATCCTTAGATTAAGGTGAATGGAAGTTGATTATAAGTATTCCAAATAATAGATGACCAAAATAAAATAAATGCTATTCAACAAATTGTAACACCTGAAACTAAGTACTATTGGAAAAACCTTGAAGAATTTAGGAAGCAGAAATGCAGAAATTGGCTAAGTTCTACCCTCTGGTCTTGGTTTCATTTTGGTTTCCCATATGATTGGGCAGCAAATATTCATTGGGTTGGAGATCAATATGTAAATGTCAGTAGGAATGTAAAAAGCTATTCTACTATAAGCATTGGCACTGAATAAACTTTTTCTGATGGTCCAAACTGATCTCTGGTTCAGCCAGTGGTGTTTAGAGATGAAACTATGTCAGCAAAGCTGCAGAAAAGTTCTTGCTGAACTGAAGTAGGACCTTGTAATTTACACTCATTTCATATGTTTGCCAAATTTAGGGTATACATAAGTTATTTATGGTGATATTAATTTGGATAAAAAAATTTAATTATATATCTCTTACTATCAATGTTTTCTTTCTTTCTTGGTTTATTTTCCTTCATTCCCACTACCATGTTTATATTTCTTGAATTAAAATACATGACTTTTGTATCCACCTCAAGATATTTTCCTACTCCAAAAGTATTCACAGTAACAAGACTTTTATTCCCTTTGTATTCTCTAAACCAAGACACTTTAAACACATCAAGAAGTCATGCACCTTACATGTCTTTCTTAGCATAACATGCATTTCTTCATAGTGTTTTTTTTTTCTATAGGAAGATAGAGAGTCTCAAGATCCAACAAAAAATACCATATTGTTTTAAATGAACATAGACCTCATAGTATATCAATCTTTTTGTTTCCTCATGAGAATATGGTTATTTATTAATAATTATTTATTAAACATTTATAAATTAAATAAGTAGACATATAAGAACTACAAAAAGACAATAGCCCTTATTATTATAATGGTTCTTATAGTTTGGGAGAAAATATACATGCATACATATGGTATCTATACACACATACACATGCACATATAATATATATACACAATATAAATACAATATATACAATATATGCAATACTATACATATACATATGATATATATATATATATTAACTGTACTATTACTCACAAGAGTTAGTGATCAGAACAGAACAATAGGTTTTATAAAATTATATACTTTGTGATGCAATCTGAGCAAGAATGTGAAAGGAGGAAAATTTTGAAAATAATTATTGAGAAATTTCTAAAACTTTTTGAATGTTGAATTCATATTCTTTCTTAAATTTTAAACTTGTTTAGTTTTTGTTTTGTGATTAATATTGTACAGGTTTAGAGATGTATTATTACTGTCATTTTTATGTTTTTTAAACCTCAAAATTTTCATTAAATTAAAGTTTACTGTTTCAGCAATATATTTTAATTGAAGTATAGATGAAGTAAGTGTACCTGATTAGTTTTTGTTAGTATATGCATATCTATACCAAGAAAAAGGTAATTATAAAAGATATTTTGATTATTGCCACATAATCAAAAATATTTATCACTTTATAATGTTAATTTTAAAGAGCCATGCTCAAGGTAACAAAAAATAAATAAAGATAAATGTATGATGTAAATGGCAACAAGTAGTTCCAAAAAAGTTAATAAATAACAAATTTTATGTTAGTCAATCAACTTTATATAGGCTAGGCTAGTTAAAACATTTTTTCCTACATAGTATACTATTTCACAATTAAAAGTAAAACTTTTACCCAATATACTAGTTTTTCAGGATACAAAGGTACATAATTTAATTTATAGAATACAAATCATATGGTGTATGAATCTAAATATTGCATTTTCATAGTGGCACAAGGTAGACACATAAAGTGAGTATCTCCCACAGAGGGAAGATAATTATAAAGTGTGTTCCTTTATTAATCTTTTCAAATACACATTTAATTCTAATTCTTCTTGTTCTCCTGTCTTAAACGTCTAAGACCTAATTTTTGAGGAAAAATATATAAAGTATGTGATAACTTTTATTGATGGCTAAAATTGCAGCAAACAGAACAAAGAGTCTCAGACTTGATATTTTATTTATTTCTTTTTCATTTTTTTATTGTTCTATTACAGTTGTCCCAATTTTCCCCCGTGGGTCTCCCCTGCCCCACCCAACCCCCCACTTTTCCCACAGTGAATCCCCACCCTGTTGTCCATGTTCATGGGTCATTTATATCTGTTCTTTTACTAGACCCTTCCCCCTCCTTCTCACCTTCTCCTGCTCTGCCCTCCCTTCTGGTCATCCTTAATCTGGTCACTGTTAGTCTGTTCCTTGTTTCCATGCTTCTGGTTCTATATGGTTTGTTTGTTTGTTTTGTTCATTAGGTTCCTCTTTTAGGTGAGATCATATGGTATTCTTCTATTTTAAATGTGATCGAGCTTTCAGAACTTCTTAGTGAATTTTAGTTAAAGGTGCCTGACATTGAATATTATTGTCATGAAAATATTTGGTAATTGCAGTACCATTGCTCAGAATCACCCACTGAATTCTTCCTTCTTTATTTTGCCTCAATCCCTCTATATAAGTGAAATTTTTTCTTTATAAGATACTCGTGCAAGTACTTGTGAAATTGGTTCTGAAATTATCAAAATAATAAATAAAATCAAATTATCAAAATGTCTAGTGTTTCTGGTAATGCAGAGAAATACCGGAAAACAAATTAATTATGATAAAAACCTAGGAGATTGAAATGAAGACATTTATTTATGATTTCAATCCTTTGTCTTAATCTACTGTGTGTACAGGATTTACCAATAAGAAAAGTCATTACTGAACAGCAGAAAATAGCCATATATATAAAATTAACTTATGTTTATACATTGCATGATATTTTTTTAAAAATTAGAGAAAATGTGTTACCACACTACATCTTTCCAGTTTTCTTATAATTTAGAGGAAGATTGGGAATTCTATAACATTTAGGAAAAAAATAAATAAAAGAACATCAATTTGAAGAAGTCATGGTTGATTTGAGAGCTAGCCCTCAAATGTATAAGGCATAACATAGATGAACTTAAAAAAATAAGAGTATTTTTAAAAGGTAGTCAAAAGACTAAATAATATATGATAACTCTGGTTGTATTGGTGATACAGTTTTAATTTAACATATTTAATGCTTTATAATCTTTTTTGTTTTTTTGTGGTAATTTAAAGAAAATGTTGTAGGTATTCAATATGATATATGACTAGAGAGAATACTGAAGGATTGAGTGATAGCAACAGATACAAATCATACACAAAATGAAATTACACAAAACATGTTATTTAGAAAAATAAATGTTGAATTATATACTTTCATTAGAAAAATACTGAAGTAAACCTGAATGAATTGTTAAAAGTTCAAATTATATTCTTTCGCAACAAGAGGTATTATATTCAGACAGATTTCTTCTGAACTTAAAACACAGAATATAAAAATTATTAGTTTCAGAGTTATGTTTTTAACTAATTTTTCCAATTTTATAATATCTACTGTTTTCTGCTATTAAAAAATGAGCAAATTAACAACAGTTTTGCTTTACTTTCATCTCTCTGTTGTTCTGCCAAATTTTGTTATTCATATCTTTAATTTTACATTTTAAATATTTATAATTATGGTGTATGTTAGTGCTGTTCATAAATATTTCTGGCTCTGTGCTTTCCAAGCATATGGTAGAATTGTACTTTCTATCTTTGTATTAGTCTTGGGCTTCCATAACAAAATGTCTTAAATGTTAGATTAAACAACAAAAATTTATTTTCTTTCCATTCTGGAAAATGAAGTATGAATCCAGGGAGTCGACATTGTTGTGTCCAGGTTAGAGCTCTAATCCTGGCTTGAACCCAGCTGCCTTCTCATTATGTCCTTACACAGGGCCATGGGATTTCCTCGGTGTGTGCACATGGAGAGAGACAAAAAACTCTCTCTCTCCTCTCTCTCATCATTGTCTTCTGATAAGGCCACCAGCCCTTCTTATAACCCATTTGGTCTTAATTACCTCCTAAAAGTCTTAGTTCCAAACATATCACATTGGGGTTTAGGGCCTCATCATATGGACTAGGGGTGCAGGGTAGACACAATTCAGTTCAGACATCCCCATTGAGCCCTGACTGGTGTGACTCAGTGTTGGTGCATGGTGCTGTGAATTGAAAGGTTGTAGGTTCGATTCCCCACTAGGGCACATCCTAAGGTGTGGGTTCAGTTCCCGTTTGGGGCATGTACCTGAGGCAATGGATGGATGTTTTTTTCTCCTTTTTCCTCCCTCCCTTCCCCTCTCTCTAAAAATAAATTAAAAAAATATTTTTAAAAAATAAGGAAATCCCCATTGAAAGTTAATGTAGCTTTATGAATTTTGGCTCAAAACATGAGTGGACATTTAAAAAACCCTTCATGACTCCCTGCTGCAATGATGATGGACACTTTCATTGAAATAAATAGTCTTTCCTCAGTCTGGTTCTCTGATGGACTAACATCAACAGAACCCTACTTCAGAACTATATTTCTATGTAATATATGGTAGAATAAAATGATATTTGTTGTGCTAAGCCATGGAGATATTGTGGTATGTATTAATACAGGATTGCTTAGCTCATCTGAATGCATGTAATGAAGCATACAATTTGACCTGTACCGGTAGTTCCCTTAAGTTTATTTTAAATTGCATTTATTCAATTTTTATACTTAGTATTCTCAGTTATTTTAATCTTGTGTTATTTAATTCATGACCAAACCTTATACTTTCATAAGTGTATCTGTTATCTTTATAAATTTAGGAAACATAATGATTAGGTACATTTAATTTTTATGAACTCTGAAAGCCTCTCCACCATCTTTTCTCCATTGAGCTCTGCTCTAGAGAAGTCTGAGAACAGTCTGATATTTTGTCTCTTATATTTGACATTTTTTTCCTGCTGGAAAAAACAAGAATACTTAAGTGCTTTATATTAACAAAGATTATACACTATAGAGAAGTGCCCCCAATAAATGATGGCATAATGAATAATTATGCATCAAACTTCCAGGTCAAAAAATACAACATTGCGAGGATCATAGCCTGCCCTTCAAGTGGCCTAACTTTTATGATTACAGCTTTCTGGCTTTTCCTTATATTTTACCTCCTCTCTGTATATACATACAAATATAATTTATTTTTTAATTTTAAGAAACAGAAACATATAGATCTCTCCTTCTTTCTCTCTCCACTTGCACATACATTTGAAAGACCACATGAGACACAGTGAGAATGTGCTCCTGTGTTTTCAAAAACTGAACCTACTGCCTTCCCTCTCTCCCGTCCCCCCTCCCTCTTTTCCTTTCTTCCTCCCTATCTTCCTTCTTTTCTCTTTCTTTCATTGTTTCATTCTTTCTTCTTTCATTAAAGTTACATTAAAATTTTATTTATTTATTTATTTTTAGAGAGAGGGGAAGGGAAGGAGAAAGAGTGGGAAAGAAATATCTATGTGAGAGAAATATCTCTTGGTTGCTTTATGTAAGTGCTCTGACTAGGGATGGAACCTGCAACCCAGGCTTGTGCCCTAATCAAGGGTCAGAGCAGTGACCTTTCACTGTGTGGAATGACAACCGACCAAGTGAGCTACGGCTGGTCAGGGCTAAATGTAACATTTTGAGCTGTAACACACCTTACTAATGCAATTTACTGCAGAAACATATTTCAGCTGCTCTTGTTTTGGGCTGTTGTCTATCATAATGTGATTAGCATTCCCATATATGTGTCCTGAAGTAGAAATGCACACACTTTTCTTAGGTTTATACTTTTGAGTGGAGTTGCTTGCTTATAGGTATGCATTTAGTTAACATTACTGGTAATGACAAATCACTTGTCAAATGTGCTAATTTAAACCCTCACCAGTGTGGCATGAGAGCCTCTATTACTCTGCATCTCCATCAATGTTTGTTGCTTTCAGACTTATAAAACTTAGCCAGTATGGTGAGTGTGTAAAGATATTTCATTATGATTTAACTGGAATTTTCTGGATGACTAATGATAATAGCACCATTGATTACATTGTGAGTGAAGTGTGTTGAAAATATATGTTGTGATACAGTGCATAATTTTGTAATAGGATACTAATATATTCTGCAGAATTAGTGGTCAGAGGATTACTTTTTATGACACTGTATAACGTTATATATTGGATTTAGGATTCTCTTCACCTCCAAAAGTTCTGATATTATCATAGAAAATCAAACAAGAACCCACAGGCAAATAGCTGCATTTTCATTGGTTTTAAGAAAGAATAAAATCTACTAGCATATAACTATTATTATTCTCTCTGCGGAAATGGGGATATTACTAATTAGTATACTGAAAGCTGAAATTTTTTCAACTTCAAAGATAAACAGTTTTAAAATGATGTAATGTCATTGATAGCAAGTATTGTATTTATTTATTAACTATTACTTGACTCCTAGTGTATGCCAGGCATTATGCTGGAATCCTAGGGCTAAAGAGATGAATAAGAAATGTTCCCTGTACTCCAGCATACAATCTAGGTAAAACTATAAAAGATATGCATTTTTAAAAGAGCAGCATATAAATTGTTCAAAAGAGCATAGTGTCACATATTACATGCAGGTACTTGAGCAGGACTGTGTCTGGAAGGGAAATGTGGAACTAGGTAGGTAATTGAAATGAGAAAAGAATTTTCAGCAGAAGGGGTAAGAAGAAAGAAGTTGCAGAGGTGGAGATGAACAAGAGGTCTCAGGAAGAGTGAAGTGAATAAATAGACTAAATGAGAGATTAATGGGGGAGTAGAGCAAGCCAAATGTAGAGAATAGTTGAAAATCAGTGTGTGAGTCATCTTTAACACCATGTAAAGAGCTCTTACTCTACTCTTTGGCCACTGGGTACCAGCAAAAAATTTTGCAATTGTAGCAGATGGAATAGGAAGAGATAATGAGAAAAGTGATATTATAGTAAGTTTAATTTGGCAATTTTGTACTGGAGAAACTACTAAAATAGATAGGTAGAGGAAGGAAAGTAAAATGACGAGGTGAGTTTATTAATTATCAGTCAATAGAAAAAAGAAAAAACAAGTTGTTAGAAACTTTATGTTGGAAAAATTAGTTACTCTTCATGAAAATCTGGATAAGTGGTAAGATTTAGAGGAAACACTTGAAAATAACTCATGGTTTTTTGTCATTTATATTGGGAGAGTTAATGGTACACTCAATCTTGCTATTGTTTTAAAAGAATTTTTGACTATATTTATTGTAAATTTATTTCTGTATGCATTTGGAAATCAGGGAATAAAATGAAAGAAATTAGCTTTAAACACAAGAGTACATGGGTAAATAAATATGGAAGCTTCCAATTGGTATATTTTTTTCTGGAAAAATTCTTTGGTGCCAGTTTGAATTCTCCAGACAAATATTACTACTAAAAATTTATAAAAACTTGTATGGGTTTTATTTATTAGAAGTATAATATGATACTTCCCCTTATTATAAGAATAAGGAACATTGTGTCACATAGTTTATCTAACAGCACACTTTGAAAAAAATGCAACTACTTGATAGTGTTTTTTTCTGAAAGGCCAGTACCATATGAATATAAACAATTAATCTGAAAATATTTTTTAATTTTTACTCTGTGGATTTTTTAAAGTCTAAAATAGACTAATTTTTATGAGAAAATGGTTTTGGAATATATACCAATAGAAGTCATATGGCTTTTTTTTTCTTCTTTTTTTTTTTTTTACAGTTTGAGCAAGCAGCAAATTAGTAGTGGAAACTGCAATAAATCCTTCAGATATATTTGAGACTTGGCATTGTGATCACAGAAATCGTGGTACAGGCTTTTAAAAGATGCCTAATGTTTTCTCTATAATTAAAATTATGATTGTAGATTTATATGCCATATAGATTGCTTATGAATCAACTGTTTTTAAAAGACATTTTCATTCTGATGTTAACAAATCATGTACATTTTTAATTGTTCAATTCATCTAGAAAATTTAGATTTTTTAGAAAAGTAATTCACAGAGTGTTTCTACACATTTACTATATTTAGTGCCTTGAAAATTTTCTTTTCTCTCTGACCTTTGCAATAGCACAAATTTAAAGTATTAAATAGTGAATGTTGGAGGTAAGATGGCGGAGGAGTGAGGAGAGGTTGCGGTTTTAGGCTCCAGAGACCCGTCTGCAGTTTGGTCTAATTGCAGACAGAACATCTCAGTGAGCAGCTGGACATTGGCGGGAGTTGAGCCAAGGCACTGCTGGATTAGAGAAAATCCATCTGGGAACAACCTGTTTAGTGAGGATAGCGGAGAAAAAGGGGACGAAACGGGATTCCTGACTGGGGCGGCTGCCCGAGCTGTGGCGGGAAGCACACAAAGGATCTTTGGCGACCACAGGCTACCCCAGAGAGGAGTCAGGCGGAGAGCGGATCTCTGCCCGCTGGCAGAGACGGGACTCGACCAAGTGGCATTGGCGCTGAAGGACAGGAGACAGCGTGCTGCCGGGCAAGTGAGAACATAATTCTCCTTTATATATTTTTCTCTAGTGGACGGTGGAGACGGGAGGAAAGTTTGGGTGTGGTAGGCCGTTCTGGAGGAGCCCAGGCGCAGGGGCGCGCTAATCCACTCCTCAACCCTACCATTGGGTCGCGGGGGCGCACATAGGGAAGTGCTCTCATTCACTGGCCCAGGTGCGCGGGGCTGTGAGTCCAGGCGTCCCTCGGACACTCCCCAACGGACATAAGATCAGTGCCCCAACGGGCACAGGGAGGGCCCACTGAACACGCAGAGGACTGTGCACAGACACCCCTAGACAGCTCCCGTGGGCGCAGGGCCCTAGGCCGGAAAGCAGACCACTAGCACAGGCTCTGTTTGTGCCCACCCAGACGGGTGAGGGAACGGGGCGGCTGCAGCACGGGAACAGCGAGAGGCGGCGACCCACGGACGCTCGATTCCACTGAGCACAAGTGTCCCTGGCCCTGCCCTAAGAGGTGAGAGACCAACTCCCGGAGCTCGGCTCAGCGGGACTAAGGGCACGGGGCAGCGCGCGAGCACGAAAGCACCTCAGCCCGGGGTCAGTGGGAGCTCTCGGGCCGCCTGTGCGGGCAGGGTCACCTCGGCGCGAACGGGGAACCGCCGCGGCCCAGCGAAAGCAGGAGCCAATCCCGGGGAAAGCGCTCGGGCCGCCCGCGCGGGCAGGGTCACCTCGGCGCGAACGGGGAACCGCCGCGGCCCAGCGAAAGCAGGAGCCAATCCCGGGAAAAGCGATCGGGCCGCCCGCGCGGGCAGGGTCACCTCGGCGCGAACGGGGAACCGCTGTGGCCCAGCGAAAGCAGGAGCCAATCCCGGGGAAAGCGCTCGGGCCGCCCACGCAGGCAGGGACACCTCGGCGCGAACGGGGAACCACCGCGGCCCGGCAGCAGTGGGCTCCAACCGCGGGGCAAACTCTCGGGCTGTCCGAGCGCGCAGGGGCTTGCGCGCAAGGGCACCTCAACTGGCTACAGCGGGCAGCAAGGTAGCGCGCCGTGCTGGCAACCGCGGGCGCGCACCATAGCGGCAACCGGGTGCGCACACCAGTCCGGCAAAAGAACAAGAACCTCTGACCTGCCACACTAGACCAGCTGCGGACCCAGAAAAAGAAGGCAACACACCAAGGCTAAAACGGAGTAAAAACATCGTTTTCTTTTTTTTTCCAAATTTTTTCTCCCAAATTTTTTCTCCCTTGTTCTTTCTTTCTTCTTAATAATTTCTTTTCTTTCCTTCTTTCTTTATTCTTTTCCTGGGGTTTTTTTTGGGGGGGTTTGGGGTGTATATATATATATATATATATATATTTTTTTTTTTTTTTTTGTTGTTGTTGTTGGTTCAATTTTTTTTTTCTTTTCTCTCTTTTTTCTTTCTTTCTTCTGTATTCTTTCTTTTCTATCTTTCTTTGTTCCTTTCTTGCTTACCTTTTGGGGTTTTTTTGGGGGGGGTTGTGGTAAATTTTTTATTTTCTTCTCTTTCTCTCTTTTTTTCTTTCTTCTATTTTCTTGGGGATTTTTTGGGGGGGTGTTTTTCCTCCACCTCTTCCAATAATAACAAACTTTATCTCTAACGTGTTGCATATAACCTCTCCTTCTCATCCTTTCTCTTTAATAGTGGTTTATTCGTTTGTGTGTCTAGCTTAGCCCCCCTATTACTTTAAATAATACAATATAATTACTATATAAACCCAAATACAATACAATCCCACTTTCTTACTATACTAAGTATTTTTCTATCCTTTTCTTCTATTTTTCTTAACATACAATGTAAATATTACTAACTGGCTTGCACAGTCTCAACTATTATTAATCTATCAACCCCTCTATCAAAAATTATATTTTTCCTCCCCCAAAACAACTCGTATCTATTCTTCTTATAGTATAAAAGCTCAAATCTCTTTACATTTATATTAATACGGGCTAGTTGGCTAACGATAGCAGGATAGAGTGGGGGATACTTTCTGAGGGTGTGGGTCTCCTGCCTGGGCTGTGTGTTTATGTCTTTAACAGCATATCCACAAAAGAACTCAAGACAAAGCAGATAGAGTGACTCTCAACCAAGTAGCCAGAAGGAAGATCCTATCAAAGAACATCTGAAATATAACCGAACAGCATAAACAAACGACATAAAGGGTAACTCAAGACCATCAGGCTCAGGATATCAAAGAGACTGCACCACTGAAACTCCCAGACCTTCGATAAAGAATATTACACCACAAAGGAGGGAAGTCAAAGCAGACTACCCCCCCAATAAATAAATAAATAAATAAATAAATAAATAAATAAATAAAAACAAAAAGAATCCAACATGGTAAGACGCAAAAATAACCCCTCAATGAAAAGAAAAGAGGAATCCTCAGAAAGAGAGATAGACGAAATAGACATAGCCCAAATGTCAGACATGGAATTCAAAACAATGGTGGTAAAGAAGCTCAATATACTTGACATCCTTAAAATCAACTATGACAACCTTCAAGGAAGTTACCAGCAGCTCCAAGAAAATTACAGGGAACTTGCAGAGAACTACACCAGCATAAAAAAAGACATAGAAATTGTTAACAAGAACCAGGAAGAACTTAAGAATACAATCTCTGAACTGAAAAACACAGTAGAATCAGTCAAAAGCAGACTAAACGAAGCAGAGGATCGGATTAGTGAGTTAGAAGATAATGTAGAGAAAAACTCCCAGACAATACAGCAAAATGAAAAACGATTGAAAAAAATATGAACAAGATGTAAGGGAATTACAGGATAGCATTAGGAAAAATAATTTAAGGATCATCGGAATACGAGAGGAAGAAGAAAAGGAACATGGAATTGAAAATCTGATAGGAGAAATAGTGACAGAAAATTTTCCGAACCTGATGAGAGGAAAAGCTATGCAAGTCCAAGAAGCACTGAGAGTTCCAATCAAGAGGAACCCCCAAAAACCCACTCCAAGGCACATCATAGTTAAAATGGCAACATTCCAAGACAAAGAGAGAATCCTAAAAGCAGCAAGAGAAAAACAGCAAATAACATACAAGGGAGCTCCGATAAGGCTATCAACTGATTTCTCAACAGAAACATTACAAGCCAGAAGGGAATGGTCAAAAATATTTCAAGCAATGAAAAACAAAGGCCTACAACCAAGAATACTCTACCCAGCAAGGCTCTCATTCAAAATAGAAGGTGAAATAAGGAGTTTCTCAGACAAAGGAAGACTGAAAGAATACATCTCCACCAAACCAGCATTGCAAGAGATGCTAAAGGGACTGTTCTAAGAAAAAAGAAGGAAAAAACAAGAGAGGAGAGGAACAGAGGTACAAAGGGAAATGAATAAATACACGTCAATAATAACCTTAAATGTAAATGGATTAAATGCTCCAATTAAAAGACATAGGGTAACGGAATGGATAAGAAAACAGGACCCACATATTTGCTGTCTACAAGAAACACACCTCAAAACAAAAGATTTACACAGACTGAAAGTAAAGGGATATAAAAAAATATTCCAAGCAAACGGACCGGAAAAAAAAGCCGGGGTAGCAGTTCTCATATCAGACAAAATGGATTTCAAAGCAAGGACAATAAAAAGAGACAAAGAAGGACATTTCATAATACTTAAAGGAACAATCCATCAAGAAGATATGACTTTGATAAACATATATGCACCCAACATAGGAGCACCCAAATACATAAAGCAAATACTAGAAGACCACAAAAAGGATATCAACAACAACACACTAATAGTAGGGGACTTCAACACTCCATTATCAACAATAGACAGATCATCAAAGCAAAGAAACACCAAGGATATACAGGCATTGAACAACACACTAAACCACATGGATCTAACTGATATATATAGAACTTTTCACCCCAAAGAAGCAAAATATACATTCTTTTCAAGTGTACATGGGACATTTTCAAAGATAGACCACATGATAGGTCACAAAACAAGCCTCAACAAATTCAAGAAAATTGAAATCATATCAAGCATCTTTTCAGATCACAATGCCTTGAAACTAGAAATCAACCTCAGAGGAAAAAATCAAAGACTCCCAAACTCATGGAGATTGAATAACATGCTATTAAATAATGAATGGGTTAACAATGACATCAAAGAAGCAATCAAGAAATTTCTAGAAACTAATCATAATGAGCACACAACAACCCAAAACCTGTGGGACACAGCAAAAGCAGTCCTGAGAGGGAAGTTTATAGCAATACAGGCATATCTGAAAAGGCTAGAAGAATCTCAAATAAAAAACCTAACCACAATGCTACAAGAACTAGAACAACAACAACAAACAAAGCCTAGGGCAAGAAGAAGGAATGAAATCATCAAGATCAGAGCAGAACTAAATGACATAGAGACTAAACAAACAATCCAAAAGATCAACGAAACTAGGAGCTGGTTCTTCGAAAAAATCAACAAAATCGACAAGCCTCTAGCCAGTCTAATCAAGAAAAAAAGAGAGAAGACACAAATAAACAAAATCAGAAATGAAAGAGGAGAAATCACGACTGATACCTCAGAAATACAAATGATAGTTAGAAATTACTTCAGACAACTGTATGACAAGAAATTTGACAATCTAGAAGAAATGGACAAATTTCTAGAAACATACAACCTTCCAAAACTGAATCAAGAAGAAGTGGAAAGTCTCAACAGACCAATAACAAAGAAGGAAATTGAAACAGTAATCCAAAATCTCCCGGCACACAAAAGCCCTGGACCGGATGGCTTCACAGGCGAATTCTACAAAACATTCAGGGAAGAACTAACTCCTATCCTCCTCAAACTGTTCCAAAAAATCCAAGAAGAAGGGAAAATCCCAAACTCTTTCTATGAAGCCAGTATTATCCTAATCCCCAAACCAGGTCAAGACACAACAAAGAAAGAAAACTACAGGCCAATATCACTGATGAACATCGATGCTAAAATCCTCAATAAAATATTGGCAAACAGGATCCAGCAACACATCAAAAAGATCATACATCATGATCAAGTGGGCTTCATTCCAGGGATGCAAGGATGGTTTAATATTCGCAAATCAATAAATATAATACATCACCTAAACAGAATGAAAGACAAAAATCACATGATCATATCAATAGATGCAGAAAAAGCATTTGATAAAGTTCAACACCCATTTATGATGAAAACACTCAGCAAAATGGGAATAAAGGGAGCATATCTTAACATAATTAAGGCTATATATGAGAAGCCTGAGGCCAACATCATACTCAATGGACAAAAACTGAAAGCATTCCCCCTGAACTCAGGAACGAGACAAGGTTGTCCACTCTCTCCACTCCTTTTCAACATAGTGTTGGAAGTCCTAGCCACAGCAATCAGACAAGAAAAAGAAATAAAAGGAATCCAAATTGGGAAAGAGGAAGTGAAACTTTCATTATATGCAGATGATATGATAGTATACCTAGAAAATCCTATAAACTCCACTAAAAGACTACTCAATATAATAAGTGAATTTGGCAAAATCGCAGGGTACAAAATAAATATACAGAAATCTAAGGCATTTCTGTACACCAACAATAAAATAGCAGAGACAGAGACAAAAAAGAAAATACCATTTACTATAGCAACAAGAAAAATAAAGTACCTAGGAGTAAACTTAACCAAAGAGATAAAAGACCTGTACTCTGAAAATTACATAACATTGAAGAAAGAAATTAAGGAAGAAACAAATAAATGGAAGCAAATACCATGTTCTTGGATGGGAAGAATCAACATCATCAAAATGGCCATACTACCCAAAGCAATTTACAGATTCAATGCAATCCCTATTAAAATACCAATGACATATTTCACAGACCTAGAACAAATACTCCATAAATTCATATGGAACCAAAAAAGACCCCGAATAGCAAAAGCAATCTTGAGACAGAAGAACACAGCAGGAGGAATCACAACACCAGATATCAAACAATACTACAAAGCCACTGTAATCAAAACAGTATGATACTGGCATAAGAACAGACATATAGATCAGTGGAACAGAATAGAGAGTCCAGAAATAAACCCAGGCCTCTATGGTCAACTAATCTTTGATAAAGGAGGAAGGAACATAAAATGGAGTGAGAAGAGCCTCTTTAACAAATGGTGCTGGGAGAACTGGATAGGGTCCTGCAAAAAAATGAAACTAGACCACCAACTTACACCACACACGAGAATAAACTCAAGATGGATCAAAGACATAAATGTAAGCCGTGACACCATAAAAGTCCTAGAGGAAAACATAGGCAAGAAAATATCAGATATTTCACGTAACAATCTCTTCACGGATACATCTCCTAAAGCAAGAGAAATAAAGGAAAAAATAAATAAATGGGATTACATCAAACTGAAGAGTTTCTGCTCAGCAAAAGAAAACATCAGCAAAATGAAAAGGAAACCAACCATATGGGAAAACATATTTGCCAATGACATCACAGACAGGGGACTGATTTCCAAAATATATAAAGAGCTGATACGACTCAACATCAAGAAAACAAACAACCCAATTAAAAAATGGGCAAGGGACCTGAACAAACACTTCTCCGAAGAGGACATACAGAAGGTCCATAGACACATGAAAAAATGCTCAACATCATTAGCCATCAGGGAGATGCAAATAAAAACCACAATGAGATACCACCTTACACCAGTCAGAATGGCCATCATCAACAAATCAACAAGCAACAAGTGCTGGCGAGGATGTGGAGAAACGGGAACCCTACTGCACTGTTGGTGGGAATGCAGACTGGTGCAGCCACTATGGAGAACAGTATGGAATTACCTCAAAAGATTAAAAATGGAACTGCCTTTTGAACCAGCGACTCCACTACTAGGATTATACCCGAAGAATCTTGAAACACCAATTCAAAAGAACTTATGCACTCCTATGTTCATAGCAGCACTGTTTACAATAGCTAAGTGCTGGAAACAACCTAAGTGTCCATCTGTAGATGAGTGGATCAAAAAACTGTGGTACATTTACACAATGGAATACTATGTAGCAGAAAGAAAGAAGGAACTCCTACCATTTGCAACAACATGGATGGAACTAGAGAGAATTATGCTTAGTGAAATAAGCCAGGCAAAGAAAGAAAAATACCATATGATATCACCTAATACAGGAAACTAAAGAACAACACAAACAAAGGAACTAAATAGAACGAAGAGCAGAATAGCAGTCAATAGGGGGGAGGGGAGAGGGAGAGAAGGGGGATAAGTAAGGGAAGGGTTTAATTAAAGAGCCTGTATAAAAGACTCATGGACATAGACAACGGGGAGGGATATGATTGCGGGAGGGGGGGGCTGGGTGGGGGAGAGAAATTGGGGGAAAAGGGGACAACTGTAATTGAAAAACCAAAAAAAAAAAATAAAATAAAATAAAATAAAAATATAAAAAATAAATAAATAAATAAATAAATAAAAAAAATAAAAAAAAATAGTGAATGTCAGAGTACTTTCTTGAAGGTATAAAGAGTGTGTTCATAGTATAGTTATTACACAGCTTACACACACTTATATAGTTTATGCCCTAGGAAATGAAAGGTTAGACATGCTTTCCATAATGCAAAAGCCAAACAGTGAAAAATAGAAGGGCATGTGTTTCAACCTCTTTTTATTATTTTTAATGTTTAAGAAATACTACAGTGAATAAGACATTTTAAATAGAAAATTATATTCAAAAGATTATGACAGGTTGTCATGACATCTTTTGTCCCAGTAGCAGAGAAACAAACTTGGAAATCATCCCAACAGTTAAGAACCAGCACAACAGAATTTTAATTATAGGACAATAGCCTATTGTCCTATAATTAAAATCTCAGTCATTCAATTTCAAAATTAACAAATGAAATCCCTACTGCTAGGCATATATAATATATACCTATTGAATAGAAAACATGCATTTTAATATTCAGATTCTGCCACCCATTTGTAGCCTATGGTAAGTGAATTCTTTTCTCCAACACGGATTTTTCAATTTTACCTAATTATCTTCTGATTAAAATACTCAGAAATTTTCTACTCAACTATTGTGGTAGCCTTTTTTTTTCTTTCTTTCATTTC
The DNA here is from genome assembly GCF_987537825.1 of Furipterus horrens. NCBI lineage: Eukaryota > Metazoa > Chordata > Mammalia > Chiroptera > Furipteridae > Furipterus > Furipterus horrens. The sequence goes on from NW_028327171.1 coordinate 177,202,539, forward strand.
TAAGAAAAAACTCACTTTGGAAATAGCATTTTCTAAAGAGAGAAAAGTGTTGACTGTGGTTCAATATTTCTTTTTTTTTAAATATGTTTTATTGATTACGCTGTTACAGTTGTCCCAATTTCTTTTCCCTCTTCTCCCCCCGACCCAGTGACTTCCCTCCCTCTAATTGTCCCCACTTAGTCCATGCCCATTGGTTGTGCATATAGTTCTTTTCAACATCTTCCTGTCTACTCCACTCCTTCTTACTATGCTTCTTAATTCCTGCATCATCTCCCTCCCTTTCCCTTCTTCCCCTTTCCTGCTGACCTCCCCCTAGTCTGTTCCCCATACTGATAGTTCTTTTCCACTCTCATTGCCTGTTTAGTTTGCCTTTGTTTCAGTTCCCTCGCTTCTGCTGTTGGTTGTTGTAATACAGTTTTCATTTTAATGTTCATAGTTTTGATCCTCCTTCTTCTAAACCAGTCCATTTAACATCTCATATAACAGTGATTTGGATCTAATGAACTCATTCAGTTTTACTTTGTCCTGGAAGCACTTTCTCTGCCATTCTATTCTGAATGACAGCTTTGCTGGATAGAGTATTCATGGCTGTAGGTTTTTGCTTTTCATTACTTTGAATATTTCTTGCCAGTCCCTTCTTGCCTTCAGAGTCTCCTTTGAGAAATCAGCTGATAGTCTAATTGGGATCCCTTTGTACATAATTCTCTTCTTCTCTCTTTCTGCTTTTAAAATTCTCTCTTTATCTTTAATTTTTGACATTTTGATCATAATGTGTTTTGGTGTGGTTCTCCCTGGGTCTGGTTTTTCTGGAACTCTCTGTGCTTCCTGGACCGGTAAGTCTATTTCCTTCCTCAAGTTCAGGAAATTCTGCTTCATTATTTTTTCACATAATTTTTCAATTTCTAGTTCTTCTTCTTCACCTTCTGGTGACCCTATAATTCAAATATTCACTCTTTTATAGTTGTCCCAGAGGTTTCTGAGCTTCTCATTTTCCTCACTTTTCCTTTCCTCTTTCTACACTGGTTGACTGTTCGTTCCTTCCCTATGTTTCGATTTGTTAATTTTTTTTTTCCATTTCAGCAGGACTAGCCTTCATTCCTTCCCCATCTTGATTAAGTCCCACTGTTATTTCTATAAGCTGTCTTATAACTATAGCTCTAAACTGAGCCTCATAAAGGTTATCTATCTGTTTGTCCATTAAATCGTGTATTTGCTGTCTGGTCAGCTGCGTGATTGGGATTTCTATCATTGTCCCTGCCATCCTGACAGTTTTGTTTACCTTTCCTTCTTGGGTGGGGCTGTCACACCTCCTAAGCTATAGAGGGCGGAGCCCCGTGCACTCATCACTACCAGGCGACTCTTCTCACCACACTGTGACACTTTGTGTGGGGGTGGAGGTCCAAGATGGATTCCTGCCATTCACTCTCTGGGAGACACTGGGAGCCTCCTCCTCTGTCCCCATGCCCTCCGGTCCTCACAGTCAGAGGCAATGGGGGTCTGCCTTCCCCGGCGTTGGAATCGCGAGCTGGTGGGTCTGGATTGCAGCCCTGGGGTGCTCCCCTGGCACTTCTCACCTCCCCTTAAATATGGGTGTCTGTGCTTACTGCTGTCCTGCCACTGTCACCGCAGCTGCTGCTGCCAGCAGAGCTTGATCTCTCCACTCCGGCTTCGCCCGTCCTACCCGTCCGGATGAGCACCACTTGTTTATAACTTCATATGTTGGACTTCCTTGTAACTTTATTTTCTGGAACTTCTGGTTATTTCTGGTTTTGTGGTAGTTGTAGTCCTTCTTAGTTGTGGAGGAAGATGGAGCATGTCAATGTAGGCCTCCATCTTGGCCAGAAGTCCCAGTTTCTACCTCAGTATTTCTAATGGTTGGATATTTTGGCAATGGTTTGCAGGCTTTGGGATATCAGTTTGGAAAATAAGTTCCTAGAGTGCTTGCAAAGAGTATGTAGAATCAACTGTGTATCACTGAGGATATTAAACTAGATCTTAATGCTGGTGATTCCTCTGGGTTATCTGAGGCTGTGAAGGACAAAAATTTGCTAGTTTATTAAAAACACTGATGTCTGAACAGAGAGAATGATTCAAAAATGTTAAAATAAGCAGAAAAAACAGCAGGTCAGTCAAAATGACACAGGCTTCCACTTTCCCATATCACAGAATTTCAGATGCATATGTTATTAAAATTCCTGGTACTGAAGTTGTTTTCAGAAATCATAGTGCTACACTATTCAACAAAAATTTAGATATATACACAAGTAAAACTCATGATAGATTTCAAAATTAGTATAAATGAAAAAAATGTGAAATACCTCATTGGTAATTTTTCAGTTGATTATACATTAACATGTGAATATCAATTTCATCTGTTCATTTTAGCTTTTTAAGTATGCCACCAGAAAATTGAAAATTATATCTGTAGCTCACGTTATTATTAGTTAATGTGACCCTGTGGTCTTGAAGAAGTATTTTTATTTTCTGGAATAATTGGTGATCCTTGAGGAGCTTGCTGAGGCTTCTCCAGCAATGACCATAACTTCAAAGGGTTCAGAAGGCTGATTTGTGGAGGAGATCACTTTCTCCTTCTGTAAATAAGTCACACCTTATTTTTCTTTGGAAGGGTTCCATTTGATATTTTTTGGGGGATATTCATGTCTATAAAAGAACATAATTTCTAAAATAAATGTTTAATTCAAAGAACCTCAAATACAACAAATGATTCCATCCAGATGTTAAAATGTTGACATGAATTGATTAGTTTTAAACACTTAAGACCAATTTAGTTGTAGCCTTCACTTTTATTAAATGTTTTCATATAAAATAAAATATATTGAAACTCCCAAGTGTTGTGGTGACATTTATGAATGAGATTTTATAAACCATACAATTTCACTGTTCTAGTCTTTCTAAAAATGTGCTATAATCACAATCTGTTTTATCTGGAAATTCTGTAAATACTATTGCATAGTATTAAATACTCTTCTGTGTTATAAATTTAGAAGATATAGCAGTATGGTGATGGCCAGAATGAAGGGCAGGCAGGGACTGGAAGAAGGTGGTCAAAGAGGGGAGGAAATGGGGACATCTATAATAGTGTCAATAATAAAAATAAAGAAAAATATATATGTTTAAATACTCTGAAAACCCCTTTAGTGTTGGTGGTCTGTGTTATCAACTAGACTAGGGAGGTAAAAGAAAATGTTTAAAAAATGTGAACAAATTTGGTAAAAATATCCTCTTTTCAACACTACTCTAAGTCTATTGTCTTAAATCAAATTTATGAAAATTAAATATAATTTTATAAATACACCAATGTGTTCTCATATTTTATTTTTGTGCCTACAAACTATTTTGAAAGGCAAGAAAATATCTAGTCATTCAAGTGTTTTCCTTTGATTGTTCTTTCTATAGGACCATTTTCAAGTTCATAGTGTTTCTTATGCTTTAGTAATGGTTAAGCACACTTTTTGAGTGTGTAATGCTCTCAATCATATGATTTTACCAAACGTAATAAACTAGACAAACATATTTAATCAATAAAATATAAATAAAAATATACACACTACCTCCCACATATCTCTTATAATTATCCTATGATTTAAGAATTATATAACACAATTTCTATATTATTGTCGAAGATTAGGTGAATAGAAGGATGTATGTAAGCTTTACATGTATTTTGTCATTTGACCCCATTTTTTTGTTTTTCGATACAATGGCCAAATGAAATGACAGAAATGAATATTTGAATATCATGGACTCTGACTAATCACATGAGTCCATAATAAATTATTCAATTCAAAGTATAAATCTCCAACCCAAATCATCCACACAAATGTGAGAGTTTATATAAACATTTTGGATGGAGTCCAGAGAAACTGCTGTTTTTTACATTGCTGCTTTACATACTTTTTAAGGAAGGAAATAGGACTAAAGGCTTGGATTAATATAAAATATGAGTACTACCTTTGGTAATTCAATAGTTAAATCAAAATATTCAATTTTTTATTACATGAAGTTTATTTCAGGATATTTTATTCTCACTTCTTTTCTTATCCTTAGGTTCTAAGAAAAATTTGTATATTATGTGAACATAACATTAATACCCTTTATGTTTCTATAGCAACTGCCTTAAATTAAACATTTCAAAATTTTCAATGAATAACATTTTCAAATAAAAATAAAACCATATGTAGAATGAATTTGGGAGACATGTAGGTTACTGTTCCTTCATATGTTAGAACAATCTTGATGAATAAAACTAGGAGAGTTTATGCGTAATTTAATGAAAACAAAATTGATTGTTTATAAAGTGAAATTTGTGCATGTGTGCTTTGCTTCATAATCTTTCATATGAGTACAAACTATATAAATGTTCACATATGTAGAAACATTTATATAAGAATGCATGTACCTGTTTATCTATTTATCATTAAAGGAAGGCACATTCATTATATTTTTATTTAATGCATGGTAATATAAATAAGATATTGAAACACTTCTAACAATTTAAGAAATTAAAATATGTAGTACTAGTACTATTTGAAAATGAGTTTATTCTTAAGAATACAGATCAAATGATTTTTATTATCCATTGCAATAAATATTTAAACAAATCAGAGGCTAGTTCAAAAACCATGATGCTTTTTACCAAGACAAATTGCTTCTCTAGGAAAAACTTAAGCATATGTACATGTTGTTTGTTTTTGGCACCCTGGTGTGACATGTAATATTAATGAAATATAAGCATGTTTTATCTACTAGTAGGCAATAGTAACTAGAATCCAGTTAAACCATAGTCTCTAAGGGAAAAATATGTGTTTTTTCTTTTAACATGTGTTTTTCATTAGATATGGTATTTATTTATATAGGTTATAATATATATGGATATGTGCTATTTAAACAACATAAAATTATTAAAGACAATAGAGCACACAGCCACACATATACATGATAAACTATTATGCATTACTAACTCCGAAATTGACTTTAAGCCCATTTATCTAGGTTTATCATATGCAGAGTTTGGACTTAATACTAGTCTTAAGGTGGTTGGTATATGTCACATGAATTTAACAAACATATTCAGATGTTTCTATTTGCTTCTTTTTGAGATTAAAGTATTTGTTTTTCTGGGTATCAGAAGCAAGTTAGAACAGAGGTTGTCTGCACTGGGTCTGTACAGTACATTGGCTTATGCTGTAACTAGACAAGATGTTAGATACGGGTAGTTGAGGCTGTGATAGAAATTCTTGACCAAAGAAGGAATTGTACATGGGAAGGAAAAGGAGGTCTGTGAGTTAAAACTGAAGAACTAAAAACGTTTTGGTTTGGTTTTGAAAGGAAACTCTTCTGTGTAATTATGTTCTTATTTGGGATAATGTTATTAATTGGTGTGTTCACAAATTCCCCCCCAAAAAGGTAGTTGAAACAGAAAACATTTTGTATTATAAAACAATTGTTAAAATTTTATAAAATTTAAATATCCGATATTATAGAATACCAAAACAATGCAGAATATTTTTTGAGACAAAGATGAAGAGAAGCAAACTAATTGACAAAGTAAAACAACAACAAAAAATACTTCTTATTCAGATGTAGTCTTATATTTTAATGTTCCCTGTTTTGTGATATTAATTTGCTTTTGGTACTTAAAGCCACCATTCACAAAGAGGGGGATACAAACACATATGTGTATATATATATCTGGCAATAATGGTTCTATTTAAAGTAGTATGTTTTTAATTTGTTATTTTTAATCTTCATCTGAGGATATGTTTATTGATTTTTAGAGAGATCAGAAGAGGGAGAGAGAGAAAACATTGATGTAAGAGAGAATCATTGATCAATTGCCTTTCGTGGTATCCTGACTGGAGTTGGAACCTGCAACCCAGGTATGTACCCTGACTGGGATCAAACCCACAACCTTCTGGTGCCTGGGACGATGCTCCAATCAACTGAGCCACCTGGCCAGGGCAAAGTAATATGTTTTATAAAATTAACTTTACATTTTAGTATAGTTTTAGATTTACAGAAAAATATCAAAGATGGTCCACTTGTCAGTTATGGAGACAATGTTGATGCATATTAAAAACTAAAGTCCATTTTTTCCCGATTTCCTTAGTTTTTTGCCTGATTTCTCTTTTCTCTTCTAAGATCTCATCTAAGATATCATATTATATTTAATTGTCATGTCTCCTTACATTTCTCTTGGTTGTGGCAGTTTCTCAGACTTCCCTTGTTTTTGATGACATTGATAGGTATTTGACAGAATGTCTCTCTGTTGGGGTTGTCCAATGTTTTTCTTGTGATTAGACTGAGGATATGCATTTTGGAAAGAAATACCACAGAGGCAAAGTGCTTGTCACATCTTATCAATGATATATACTATCAACATGACATATCACTATTAATGTTGATCCTGAGCACCTGGTTGAGGTACTATTTGTCAGGTTCCTTTACTTAAGGTTATTCCTTTTCCTCCTTTCCATACTGTACTCTTTGGAAAGAAGTAACTTAAGCACTGAAGTTATATTCCACTTTTTTGAGATTGTAATATACATAAAATTACTTAGAAATCTACCTGGGGGTTTTGTCTTTCCTCCCCATTTATTAATTTACTTAATCATTTATTCCTATCTGCATGGGCTCATATGTTCTGTTTAATCTAATACTTCTCTATTTTGTTGCTCAGATTGTTCTTGCTTTGGCTATTGTTAGCTCTTTCAGTTGACATCTGTGCTCCTTTGATATCGATTATTGTCTTTATGAGTGCACATGCATGCATGTGTATGTTTGAACACTTCCTTACATTATGATACTAATAGGTGTTCCAGGCTCATTTGTATATTTCCTGTCACAGCTGTAGAAATAGCCATTTCTCCAAGTAGTCCTGGTTTCTTCCATTGGAGAATACTCATAAATACCAAAATTTGAGTGCTGTGTGTGCTTGTTACTACTGGGTGTTGCTGCTTCAAGGCACCCTCAGTTGACACAGCACTAAAATATATGTGTGCATATTAGCCCGAGTGTATGCAAATATCACTCAGTATTTACATATGTAATTATCATATGCATATGATGATCTTAAACATGAGTTCATGCTGACATGTCCAAGTCTAATCCATTATCATATGGATCATTCTAGACCTCTCCTCTTGCTTATATGTAACCTCCCACTTAAACAGTGAGACCTTGGTTCCCCTATTCTGCTATTAATTTGTATATATAACTGTTAACTCATCCCACCATGGAAAACATCACAAACTAAAGTTCAGTGAGCTCTTAGGGGAAAGAAAATGAGGGAAGCAAAATAGGTTAGGAGAAAAAGTTCAGTAAGAACCTAGTCTCAGCTAGAGACAAGCTTCAGTATTATCAGATGGAAAAACTATGAGAGGCCAAGTGGTAAGAGAATGTTAGTTCACCTTGAGGCCATCTAGACAGCATTTTGCACCATTAGTTCACTGAGTTCTCAGGCTTACCTGACTGACTTTGCTAATTGTTCTTGACCATATTTTCCTGGTTCTAATACTTGGGCACAAAATCCTCAATAAATGCGGTACTGTAGTCCCTGATAAATTGATCTGTGGTTGGTGTGTATGTTAAAGATTCTTTCTTATGCCAAGTTAAGGCATTGAACAATGGTAAAAGTGAAAAAGCTGCCATGATTCTACTTTAAAATGGAAATATAAGATGCCATTTTTTAAAGTTAAATTAGCCAAATTGCTTGCATGGGTGGTATATGTGACTGCATGATATCCATTTGTTATTCTGTGTAAAATGTAACTGTGGCATTCTTTAGAAGTTACCTACACTAATTTAATGACTAAAATAAAAGTGAAAACAATCTATTTTGTAATCAAAATAGAATATATCTCATCCTTTTGGTTTCAGATATACATGAAATTTTTCTTTAGAGAAAGGTCTGATACAAAACTCTTATTTTTTCTTACATGTACAATGACTTATTTATTGTCTAATCTCCATTGTTTTATTGATATAAAAGTTAATTGAGGCTTAAATTTATGGTTCTTACATGTTCTTTATGAAATCATAAAGAAAAGAGGTACTATGTGCTTTTCTTTCTTGAAAGTGTGGAACTTGATTAAGTAAGCCTTGTATTTCTTAAGATGTGCACAATGCACTGTAAATATCCAAATGTTATATACTCTTTACAGATTAAACAAATGTTCTCTGCCATGACATAATGCACTTGATTTGAAAACCATTGCAAGGGTGAAATTTGACATTAAAGAATGTGCTACAAACTTTATAGCTTCTGTAGTAATGAGAAGTATAGTTGAGGAGATAATTTAACCTCCACTAGAATGCCTTTGAAATTTTTTAAAACATAGTGAGGGAGGTAGAAGAGGGTAAAGGGAAAATAAATGATGATGGAAGGAGTCTTGATTTGGGATGGTGAGCACACAATATAATACACAGATGATGTATTGTAGACTTGTATAACTGAAACCTATATAATTTTATTAACCAATGTCACCTCAATAAATCCAATTAATAAAAACTATTCCCATTATTCTTTATATTAAAGGAAATCCCCTGCCCATACCTGCTTCCCATCTCCCAAATTAAAAGAAAACAAGAAGCAGGTTTATTTCCTCTTAGGAAAAAGTAATCTTAAGTCGATCATATATACTTGTTTTGTTTTACTTTGTTATATATAACCATGTACAGGATAATTATACAGGCAAAATTAAAAATAAGTTATATCTTTATTTTGTTTTTAAAAGTTATGTGTTTAATTCATATGCTAGCAAAATTGAATAACAGCAACTTACTGAAGTTCACATAGTGAGTCATGGCAGAACTAGGAGTAAAATTTCCATATTTCCACTTATCAGAAATTATTATAATAATAATTATTATTTACTTTTGGAGTATACTTTAAAAGGAATTTCATTTCCTTATTCAACTCTAGTCTGAATATTGCACTGAGTTATAAAGGCTGGCAGTGCTTGCAGGGAAGGTAATTAGGTGACTTGGTTATAGCCACACTTAGATGCATAAGCCTTTGTCTATACCATCAAGAATGACACCATGAAAAGTGATAGCATACAGAATAGTTTCATTGGTATTCAAATTTTACTCTTGCAAAAGAAATTTGAGTTCTATTAGGAAAGAATTTGATAGCATGTCCCTCTATGACAGGTGATAAAACCATATTTGCAGGAGGGTAAGATTTACAGCCAAGAAAAAGGCATCATGAGACTGCATGCCCTGTACATGCTCATTAAAACCTATTGCTTGCTTGATTGACCTGAAAAATACCTCAGAGACTCTTGATCTAAGAGTTGAGTTTCCAGTAATGGTTGCTGGTACTGGATTTAGCCATTTCATATGTTAATAGAAAAATGAGATTCTGTTGTTAATTTTATTCAATACATTTTGTTTTTGTGTGGGATAAGGCAAACAACTTAGAAATGACCACACTTTCTGAAATGAACTATTTGAAAAAACGATGGCAGGCCAATGACAATAAGAAGGGCAAGCCTTATCCTATTTTTGCTTCTCCAACGTGAGAAGTGGTATTAAGACCACCTCTCCCTTTCAAAGTCATTGATGGTTCTCTGGTGTTTACTAGTGGGTATTAACTAAATTTTATAATTTAATACCTACCTCTTATTTTATCAATTTACATTCCGCTAGAAAATATTTCTTTTAGATTTTATAAAACATATTGTCTGCTAACGTAAGAATTGTCCAAACCTGAGCCAAGCTGACGATATACACCGGGAGCAAGGACTCACATGCTCCAGGAAATAAGTTTTGTAGCTTCTTTTTTGCATTTGAAATTAGGAGGGAATGTGAAATGAGGTGGGAATCTGATTACAGAATTGTTGACACATCTTACGGGGTATTACTTCTGGCACTTCAAAGGTGTGTTAACCTAGATATGCAAGAACAAGGGACAGGGCTGGCTTAAAACCTTTCACTAAAGGGGTTGTATGCCTGAAGCTGATTGCTCACCATGACCTACCCAGCTAGGGTTTTATGATCAGATCAGCCGGTGAGGTTATGTTCCACAGAATCCCCTTTTCTCATCCACAACATATGTGGCACTTAACTTTTAATATCCTCCACGATGGTGGTTATATTTGATTTCTTATTCTCAATGATTGATTGATTGATTCTCTATCTCAATTAAGGTTGCCAAGAATTTACATACTATTCATTTTTTTATGAAGTTAAATTTTACATTTTTATTTTTCTACTATGTGGGTGAAGGGAAAATATTTTCTTTCCTCTCTTAGTTATTCAGGCTGGTTGAATAAATAAAATGACATAAGACAGATTAAGGGAGAAAATCTAGTTTTAATATGTGAGCATGGGAAATGCACATAAGCATTAAAATTTCAAAGACAGTAAGGCAGAATGAGGTCCATATGCCATTCTGGACTATGGAGAAGGAGAAAAGGGCCTTGGACTTCAAAAGGATTCACACAATTAATTCACAGGAAGATGGAAAGAGTTCACGTTTAGTAAGCAAATGTTCGCTTGGCCATCCTGAAACAATGGAACACAGGGAGGATTTGTGATCATATGGGCCTCACTAAGTTCTTCCCTACCACACACTAGTCCACAATAAACCATACATAGTTGTCTCTGATGATAGCTCTCTTCCTGGGGCAGGTTCTCTATCTAATATCTTTTAGGCAGTTGGGAGTGGGTGGAAAGGTCAAAGGTTCTTTCTTAAAATAATCAGTATTGCAAATGGCATATTTTGCTGTGGCAAACTTTCTTCCCTTTGGACTGTTTTTCTTATACTTTATTAATTTCATCTTTAATGATTTTGTTCTCCCATTTTGTTTTAATTATTTTATTGTTTCTGTTTCAAGTTAAGTTCAACACTTAGGTCAATTATTTTCATTCTTTTTGTTGTAGATACTCAAAGAAAATCTGTAAAATGTTACCCAGGTTCAATTTTATTGTTATAGCACTTAGGTTTTGACATTCTTTGTGTTAATTCCTTTATGCTTTAAAACTTTAGAGTTTTTTTCATTTTAACAGAGATCATTTTTAAATTTTCTTTTAAATTTCAGGTTTTATTTTTTATTATTTTCTTCCTGCTTATTTTTATTTTTATTGGAGAACTATGGCTTAAATCTATGTTACATATAATCACTTACTCCTTCCTCACTTTAGGTGAAACTTATTTGAGATATTTTAAAGACACCACGTTTTCATTAAAAATAAAGGAATGCAGCACTTTCTTATAGCTGAACTAAAATGTATGTTGATTAAGAATATTAAAGGAAACAGTTGGTTTGCACATAAACTCGTTCAGTAAAACAAACAAAAATTACCCACTTTTTTTTTTTTTTTTTTTTGGTAACCACAATATTTCCTGCCTAGTGCTTTTGCCAAACTTATAGAAACTTGTTTTTTTTCCAGAAATGACTAAACAAGGGAGGAAGGGAGACTTGGGTACTAATTTTTCCTAAAAACATACAAAGAGAAGAACAAAGAAAGAAATAAAAATCCAACAGAACAACATATCTGAGACAGTGATTAGGGGGAGATGAGAAAGAAGATTGGCATGTTTCCCTGAAGCAGATCCACCAGAATGGATTTCATTTCCCTAGTTCCCAAGGTTTCCTGTGCACTTGGGCCTCTCCCTTAGCATTCTTCCCTCCTGCTTCTCTTCTGTTCTGGTCATTTATTTGCAGAACCAGATGTCATAATTATTACCTTCTGTGTTTGCTATCACTACAATGAATTGAAGTATCTATATCCCTTTACCAGGATTTTAAATTCTCTGACCTCATTCTCATTAGTGGGCTATTTTTGCCACTAGCTTAAATGAAGGCGGTGTTGCCAATGATCACAATTAACACTCTCTGCATTAGCATTTAAAAGTCGTCATGATATGTAACAATTTATTATGTGAAATATGTTAATGGTATATAATTTCTATGAAAGGTAGAAGAGCTTTGGTTTTAGAATAGGGTAAAAAAAGAATCAAGACTAGATAGAAAAAAAAATTCACTGACAGTAAAACTTTCTTAAATTTCAAGGGAGGAGAGGTAATTACTTTCCCTGAAGGTTTTAAAAAAATAATGATACATTTTAATTTTTCTGGGATGTTTTATGTAGTGTAGCCTAGAGGGAAGGAAATGAATGAAGATTTTCTTGATTCATAATTATATGAAAATTTAAAAAAAAATTTTTTTATACCAGAAGTGCTACTTTTACAGAGTTAAAGTTTCTTATCAGGTTCTTTTGACATATTCAAAAGAGAATATGTTAAAATATTCTCTTTTCTGAGAATTAAGTGAAATTGACTCTTATGTCTAACAGAGCAACTTCCACACAGTACATAGTAAATGTTATGTGTTATTGACACTGCTTTAAAAAAAATACTTACATAAAATTTATTCTATAAATTCAATTTATATTTAAACAATGACAGGCACTAATTTTAAAAAAAATACTTTTCTTTCTGTTGATGTAGTGCAGTACTGTAAAATTAGGAATGTTCAGCAAAATTTTTGGTCAAGCAAAGAGGTAGATAATAAAGCTGGTAGCCAAACACTTTTTTTGAGGTGTGTGGTGGAATCCTTTTTCTTTATGTTCCCTCGTGGAAATTTCTAATTTCAGTTTCTATGTTTATGATCACAGAAGAACATTTTTTAATCTAACTTTGGAAAAAATTTATTGTAATGAGAAGTTGAAAAGAATTTACTTTTGTGTTAGAAAAATCATAAAAATTTGAAATTAAGGAAATCAACTTTCTATACACTTATTATAAACTTATTTTATGATACATAATGTAAGGCACAGAATAGTTAAATGACTCATCAAATGTCATGTAGTAAGTTCTGAAAACTCCATATAAAAGTTAAGATCTCTGCTTCCCAACCTAAAATTAGATCTGCTACTTAATTGAATACAGAAAAACTATTGTTAAACATAGGATTAACAGGTTCAAGATGGATCATTCTTTCTCATGGTGTGCCCTATATCAGGATGATAAAATATAACTGTAGTGCATCCATGCATACTCTCACACATGTACATCCCATGTACAAACATGAAAACACAAATTGCATATATGCCCAAGAGTATTTATATGTTTATAGTCACATTAAACATCTAACAAACACACACATATTTGGACTAAATGTTCAGGACTTTTAAGATAATATGCAACAATCTGTAATACTATTCAATAGGAAACATTTTGCTGAGCAGTATACCAAAACCTAGTTATACTAAAAGGCTGATTGGCTCTTTATGGTATAAAAGCCTCTTTCCCTTCAATTAAAACATACAAAATATCCAGTTTCTTGGATTTACGTACCAGTAGCTTTGCTAGAATTCAAAACCAGAATTATTTTTATTCTATTCTAGTAATCTATCACTTCATTTTGGATAGTAAGCCATAACATCAATTAATAAACAGGATGCCCAATTGCAAAACAAGCACATATTATTTAACTTTGATTTTTATTACTATTCACTATGCTAGTCAAGTGGGAAGTAGTAATTCAGGACTTCAGAGAAGAAGAAAACAAAAACATAAAAACTTTAGTAGCATACAAAAAGTTCTATTTAATTAAATGAAATGAGAATTTATATATGCATGTATTGGTTCATTAATTGAATTATGTCTGTATACAGCAGGACTTTCCCATGTATATACATTTCTTTCTCACTAAAACTTCTCCTCTTAAGTGTATTACTTAATAGAAAATAATCTCTCTGTAGTAAATGGACCATTCAGTTTTTACTGTTAGATATTGTTTAGCTAATGAGTTGTCTTCAAAAACACAGTTTATCCTTAGTGCTGATTGAAATGTGACAAATAATATAAATGATTATTTAAATAAACATTCTTTTATATACAATGAATTGTGTAAAGATAAAGTTATCTTAAACAACTCTTTAATAGAACCATCTGGTTCTAATTCTCACTGTTTCTGTCAAAATAATGAAAAAAGAAAATGATACAAAGTAACATTTTAAAAATTACCACACATTGACTGGGTTGTGCTGCATAATAGACACTTAATAGGTTGAAGAAAATAGGTACAGAAATTTGAAAGCAGATATAGGCTTATTAAAGGAAATAAGATGAGCCATGCCCAGTAAAATGGAAGAATGGCTGAGTCCACTCAAGTAGTGATAAGGAGGTAAGTTCACATCAAAGAACAGCATCTCAAATAACCTGGGTCATATTCTATTGAAATTCTTTTACTTTTGAAAAAAGAGCTTCTGAATTTTTAGTAAACAGAAAACAAAATACAGATTATTTAACCCTCTTACTTTGATAGATAGTATCACAAGATAGCATTGGTGTTGATATTTGTCTGTCATTAAGCACCACTTATTAAGGAGCCTGTGTGGTCCTAACACATGTCTAAATATCTCAAGAGCAAAATAGGAGTAAAAAAAAAAAAATCCCTTATGTTCAGAAGTCTTATACACCAGCTGTAAATGGGTAATATATGCCTACATCAAAGTGAATATGTAATATATATTTTCATGAAAAAAGTTTGTGCTGTACATCAAATGTTAAATCGTCTTATGTAATAGTCCTTAAAAAAAGACTGTTCTTTTATTTATCCTCACATTTTCTCTATTAGTTCTATTCCTAAAAACAATTTAACTAATACATTATTGTTTATTTGACTATATTTTCCTGAGTGCTATGATTATGTAGTAATATATCCAGCCAATCAACAATATTTGCCTAAATCCCCCTTCTTCTTTGCTTATAAAATCTTAATTGTTTGTATTCTGTTTCATAAAACATTAGACTCAAAATTATTTACTCCTATGGCTTTAATTTTAAAATGTATTGTCTTGAAATATTGGTGCTGTATTCCCACAAGAGCAGAAAATCCTTTCTAAATGCTTATCTACCCTTGCCAAGAATTGTTCTCAAAGAGATTGTTCATTCACACATCCAATCAATTCCATTTTTGTTTGTTGAGGCGGGCTGCCTCCAATGTTCCAGCTTGGTGGAAACTCCCTGTCCAGCAGAGGTTTCAGGATCATGGATGAGAGAGAACAAAATTACCTGGGCATTGTCTTTTGTCTGGGAGGAGGAGAGGTGGCAATTCTCTCTAGTGGAGAAGAGCCCCAAATGTTCCCGCCTACTCCCTTTATTGAGGAGGGTATTCGGGAGATACAAGGTCAGGATTCATAAAGTACCAATCAGCTTCAAACACTTAGGTTACAGTTAACAATTACTGACTACAGATAACAATGTAGGAAACACAGTGACCATTCTGTGTCAGAGTCTGTTAAACATCCTGGTGCCATACTGGCATTAGGTGCAAGGCTTCATACATTTTGGCTACACAGTTTATAGTTAATTAAGAGATAAGAAAAGCAGAGCAAGCTTCAAAGCATAATATGCATTCTTTAAATCTAATTCCTGTGGGAACCCTCTGAGTGGTCTTCAAGTCATGTCTGCCTTTCCTGGTTTTCTGGTAGAGTCTTACAGGCCTAGGGGGCTGGCTTGTAGGCTGGGCTACAGTTCTCAAAACCACACCAAGTGGTCCCCACAGGTTGTTTATAATTTTATTATGTTTTTTTTTTTCAGATTTAATGTGTTTTATTGATTAAATTATTACATTTGTACCAATTTCCCTTCCCTCTGCTCCCCTCCACCCGGTGGCCCCCCTCCCTCCAGTTGTCCCCCCCTTTTAGATTATGTCCATTAGTTGTTCATACAGTTCCTCCCAACCTCTCTCCGTCTATTCCATTCCCTCCTACCTTGATCCCCAATTCCTATATCATCTCCCTCCCTTTCCCCATTCCCCCTCCCTGTTGACCTCCCCCCAATATGCTTCCCGTACCCACAGTTCCTCTTCCACTCTCGTTGCCTATTTAGTTTGCCTTTGTTTCATCTCCCTGGCTTCTGTTTTATTTTTAAAACCAGTCCCTTTAACATCTCATATAACAGTGGTTTGGATCTAATGAACTCTTTCAGTTTTATTTTGTCCTGGAAACACTTTCTCTGTCCTTCTATTCTGAATGACAATTTCGCTGGATAGAGTATTCGTGGTTGTAGGTTTTGGATTTTCATTACTTTGAATATTTCTTGCCAGTCCCTTCTTGCCTGTAGGGTCTCCCTTGAGAAGTCAGCTGATAGTCTAATTGGGACCCCTTTGTACATAATTCTTTTCTTCTCTCTTGCTGCTTTTAAGATTCTCTCTTTATCTTTAATTTTTGACATTTTGATTATAATGTGTCTTGGAGTGGTTCTCCCTGGGTCCAGTCTCTTGGGAACTCTCCTTGCTTCCTGGACCTGCAAGTCTATTCCTTCCCCAAGTCTGGGAAGTTCTCCTTTATTATATTTTCACTCAATTTTTCAAGTTCTAGTTCATCTTCCTCATTCTCTGGCAAACCAATGATTCTTATGTTGGGCCTTTTATAGCTGTCCCAGAGGTTTCTGATCCTCTCATTGTTGCTTCCCATTTCCTCTCGCTGCATTGGTTGACTGCTTGTTCCTTCTCCATATTCCAGTTTGTTGAAATGAACTCTGGATTTTATTTCCTTTCCTTCTGTCTCGTATGCTGTTTTGTTCCTTTCGTTATGAAAGTTTTTCGCTTCTTTCTTATCTTTTTCCTGCTCTTTTGTGAATTCTGTAAGCCACCTGATAACAATGGCCCAGAACTGAGCCTCTGACAGGTTTCTTATCTGTTCATCTGTCAGGTTCTCTATCTGCTGTCTGGTGAGTTGTGTCACCGGGATTTCTATAGTTGTCTGCCTCATTTTGACAGATGCGTTTTGTTTTCTTGGGCCGGCTGTCCGGGGCAGTGCCTGTGTACGCGTCACAAATCAGCGACCGGCTGGCGCCTGCCTGTCCGCGACCTATTTCGCAGCCCTGTGGTGCTTTCTTTGGGGGCGGGGGTCCAAGATGGATTCACACAGTTATTCAGCTAGGAGACCGGGATCCGTCCTCCCGCCCCCCTGGGCCTCACTGTTCAAGGCGATGCGGCGGCCGCTCTCCCCAGCTCCGGAGTCGCGCACCGCCAGGGGCTTGGCCGCCGGGACTCCTGGCCGGGGTCGCGCACCGACAGGGGCTTGCGCAGCCCGGATTCCTCGCTGCCCGCCGCTCCGGGTGCCACCGCAAACAGCACTGCCCACTTTAACTCTTACCTGCCCAAATGGCACCGCTGGTTTATAACTTCATATGTTGGACTTCCGTGTAGTTTTATTTTCTGGAATTTCTAGTTATCCTTTGTTTTGAAGTAGTTGTATTCCTCTCTAGTTGTAGAGGGAGACCTAGCGTGTCCGTCTAAGCCTCCATCTTGGCCGGAAGTCTAATTTTATTATGTTTTGCTAAAAATCTTCAAAAAACCTAAATTCCAAGAAACTCATATAAAATAGATAAGGATTTTTCATTAATGACATCCACTTTGATATATTATTTTCTTTATTATAAAATTATAGAAATTGTGTGAAAACAAATCTTTTCTTCTTTGCACATTGAGACTCTCTTTATCAAAGTGTAGCATATATAAAAATTTTATCTACTGTTTCATCATACTTCCAGAGGTAAATAGATAAGTTCTAAAACGTTGAAGTTAGCTGACAGCCTATTGAACAGTCTAAATCAGAGCAGAGGATATGGACTGTATAGAGGGGCAATTGACCTGAAGATCTCATAAGACAAAGCAGAAATGTATAGATAAATGTTAATTTGAGAAACCACATCTTCATCTCTCTTGGTGGGCACATAAAATTAAAGGTGCATTAGTCAGTCTAACTCTGGGTCAGGTGAAAATTACTGGGTTTAGGTGGCATCATTGTATAAAGATGAAGGACACATACCAGAAATTCTGGTTCTAATGTGATCATAACTTCAACTGAGCACTCATCCAAATTTTCTCAGGATAGTTCTGATTAATACTTCTATTTTCAAGTATATTTAATACTAGCTCTTAGGCATATGACCTGGGTTCTGGGAATCCAGGCCTGGTTTTAGCAAGCCCCCACAGTAACTGCTGGTGTCAGGGACTGCCTAAATCCTAAAAAATCTGCTGTACCTAGCTGCCCTAGACTCAGGTGACTATCAGCAGATGGCACCTGTCCACCCACCAACCTGCTGGTTGTACAAGGAAGCAGCTTAGCCTATCCTGTACTGCTTATGTATTCTAAGCCTCAGAACTCCTTAAAAACTCACTCTGCCCTGACCTTCACTGCTGATGTCTCACCGACCCCAACCCCAACCCACCTTATTGCATACTCAATAAACCAGCTTGTTCAGCATTTGGTTGCTGGCCTTCTCTACCTCTGCTGACCCCTGAAACCTAACCCTAGCATCCAATTTCACTTTTTAAAATGACTCTAATTTGAACAATAAATTATATAGGGACTCTATCAAGCCAAATATAATAGTCAACTTGAGCTATTAGACCAGTGGTTCAGGTAAGAAAATAGACACCAAGTTGCATCTTCAAAGCAATGTGCCAAGAGAAATTGGGAAATCTCAGATAGAAGCATAGTCTAACAGCAGATGATTCAAAATCTTTCTATTACAGAGAGCAGGTATTTCCAACAACATTTCATGTGACTATATATCAGGTTATTTTGGTTTTGACTAAAACATCTGTGTATGAATCAAGAGACAAATCAAAGGGAAATGATCTAGAGCATGCAAGTATAAATGTTCTTGTCAAAGATAAAGAAGTGCAGTTATCACTGCAAAAAGTAATAATAATAATTCTGCCTCCAGAGATTGTCTTTCTCTATTATCTATCTATCTATCTATCTATCTATCTATCTATCTATCTATCATGTATCTCTCATCTATCTATCTATATCTCTCTATCCTCTCTACTAACCTCTATGAATTACCATCAAGTACTATATGGGATATAAACAGAAATCATTGTTCTACTCAATAATAAGAGTCAAAATGATAGTGTGGTCTCAGTAGTTTTCTTACAATTTTACACACTTTTGTGCTGGCATGCTGTTTTGTTAAATAATTTTGTCTTGGATCTTTCCATCTGCATTTGTTTATGTAATTTCTACAGGAATACTGAACATCGGAGTTCTGGATGATACTAATAAACTAATAATTGCAGAGAGTTTAAAAAAAACTATCAAAACTGGATCATATAATTGGATAAAAGGACTATGTCTGAGTTTAAATTTGTCTCTTCATCATGGTATAATAAAATATCCACAGTAAATACTACATATTGAATACTAATTTTAAAATACTTTTAACAAAGGTGTATTGTTGAATTACAACAACACAGTGGACTTGCAGGACCTTCTTTTTTTCTTTTTTTTTTTCCATTCAGGATTTTTACTCAGTAAAGCCCAACAAGAATATTTACAGCATAGAAAACATTAAGGAACAGTTTTGATGCATAAGGGAATATAAAGACTATAAAAGTAAAATAAAGTAATAGGGTTTACTTTACTTAGCTGGTAGCATTATAGTCATAAGCAATGATGTGCATTTTCCAATAGATAAATTATTCGAGATGTGAAAAATATTGTGTTAGCCAAAAAGTTTGGTTTTTCCTATAAGATGGCTCTAGTAGTGCATAGTTGTCTTTAACTTCAATCAAAACAATTTTGTTAGGTTATATTGTGACAGCTGTCATATAAGCATGTATTTTTAAAACTTATCAAAATTGATAAATTTTGTGCAGCCACTTTAATATTGAAAATGGAAGAAACTAAGCAACATTTTGGGCATATTATGCTTTATTACTTCAAGAAAGATAAAACACAACTGAAATGCAAAAAAAAAAAAAATTGTGCAGTGTATGGAGAAGGTGCTGTGTCTGGTTGAACATGTCACAGTGTTTTGTGAAGTTTTGTGCTGGTGATTTCTCACTGGATGATGCCCTGTGGTCAGGTAAACCCATTGAAGTTGATAGCAATAAAATTGAGACATTTATTGAGAACAATCATGTTACATCACACTGGAGATAGCTGACATACTCAAAATATCCAAATCAATAAAGCTATTGCTGAAAATGAAATATGTATGTTTTATTTTATAGAAGAAACTAAACAGACTTTTTGGCCACCCCAATATATGTGTATACATTTATTTTAAAATCTATAATGTTATTCAAGTACTTGGGAGAAATGACTAAAATTGTATGGTATTCATTCTTAAGTATTTTATTTTTCTTGGACTTAAAACAGTCACTGCATTTTTTACATTTATTTATGTTCGATTTATCTTGACAAATGCACAAGTTTATTGCATTCCATGAAATCATACATAAATTGTTACATCTTCAAAGTATCTGCTTTCACTCCCAGAGATAGATAAAAATGATCAAATTTTTATTTGTGTTTCATTAAGTTATGTGGTATCCAATATGCAGGGTACTGTTACAGCGTAGTTTGAAAGATGAACAGGTGGGGCTTTATTTTTAACTCACATTAGCACACCCCATCAAACAATCATTTGCCTTAAATACCAGCATAATATAGCTTACAACTTTAACAATTAACTTTGCCAGTCATGTGAAATTCAAATAGTATATGACAAATAGGGACTGAATATTCAATTATAACTCTGATTACCACTGAATTGCTAAAGCTATTTATTGTGAGCAAATGTTAAAAAAAAAAAAAAGGAAAAAGGAAAAAATTAAAGGTATATAGATAACTGTTAAATAAATTAATGAAACAATTTTCTGTATTTCAAGATTACAAAATTCTATTTCTATTTTGCTTGAGGTATCATTTCTGAGGCAGAATAAACCATCAGTTTTAAACTATTCAAAATGTTTAATACAGATGGCTATTATTGAATAAATTATCTTTTTGTCCAGAAATGTTTATGCATCATATTTAACATTTGTCCTCAAACTTTAAGTGGTACTTTAAATATATACTCACTTTTCTTACCTCAACGTTCCAAGAAAATTAAGTTTATTCCTCACTAAGTTCTTTAGTTATTGAGCCGATATCTCATTTGGGTTCTTGGAGCAAGGGAGTTATAACTAAATTTTAAATATCACTCTTTTTAGGGGACATTTTGCATGCATTTATTTGACAGGACAAGATTCTTTCATAAAATTCTTAACAATTATTTGAAATCTGTTGCTATATTTCTCCAAAAATTGTTTCATAACCCCTTAGATGTTTATTTAAAAGGAATTAATTGGTACCTCTTGTTATAATGGTTCTGAAAGCTACTCTGTGACCCATCTAACTCTAGTCCATGCATTCTCTGCAGGGTAGTATTGTCCCAAGCAAGTGAAAATGAGTTGCTGTGCAGTGCAAGGAGTAAAAATATTTTTCCACATTATGTATAACGTACAGATATAGAAAATATTTAAATAGATATATGTATAGTATTAAAATACATGGGGGAGGGGCAATTAAGGGGGAAAAAGTCCAAAATTGCTACTTATGGGGGTGATAGTGAAAAAAAAAGATTTAGAAATGTTGCTCCGGTCTTCCTTTTCTTCCCCTTTTGAAATGGAGGTACGTTATTCATGTACTGATATGAATTATGGATTAAATGGGTCTGGTAATAGTACACACACAAAACAAGAAAAAATATTTTTCTGATATGTCTAACAATCTCTATCAGTTCATTTCCAAGCAATATGTTTATTTATATTTTTATGTTTGCTTGTCTAATTTCTATTGCTATAGATTAATTTGCCTGTTCTTGAGCTTTATGTAAATGAAATCATGCCTCTAATCTTTTCACATAATTTCTGTGAAAATTGCATGTTATAAATATGACACAATTTGGTTCTCCTTTTTCCTGCTGATGAACATCCAAATTGCTTCCAGGTTTCAACCTAATAATAAAGCTTCTATGAGCATATTGTATAAAATGCCTTTTTGAAGAAAAAAATGTTTTCATTTCTTTTGGGATATACAAGGATGCATGTGAGATTTCTGGGTCATAGGCTCTATGTGTGTTTAACCTCATGAAAAACTATTAAATAAATGTTCAAAATTGTTTCAAATTCTAGTTGAAAGTTCTAGTTGCGCCACATCCTTGGCAACACTTGGTATTGCCAGTCTTTGAATATTTGATGAGTTCTACGAGGTCTCTCATTGTGCCCAGCACATCCTATCTTTACTTAAAATTTTAATAAAACTTGTTCATCATATATCTTATATTGATTTTTTAAATTGTCTTAAAATATTGGTTATCTTGATCACTGTTTTTTATTACTTTCTTAATTTTTTTCTGGAGGAGTGCATCTCCTCCTCCTAGCCCTGGATTTTTAATTTGCATTTTTCTTGATGACCAGTGGAAGTTACTACAAGTGTTTACATCTTACCCTTGATACATTTATCTAAACAGCAGGAGTCCTATTGTTAATCCCCAGTTGTTTACTGAGTTTTAACAATCTTCTGAATAACACAGTAACATCAAATATTTTCTGCTTGTTTATATTTTCCATTGTTTAGGTGAGAAACCTAAGAAGCTTCTTTGTCCTCACATCTGATGCTACCTTCAAAGTGAATTTTTAGTTTGTTTATTATTTTTTCCCTCTTTCGGATTTCCTTTGTGGGGCAGAGGCACTATTTTAATGCAAGTTTAGAAGCAAAAGTAAGAAACAGATGCCTGTCCATATTGATCCTGGCCACTTCCTTGTGAGATCAAGCCAAGTTTGTCAGAAGTTATAAAGCAATCTGTGCCATGGGAGAAGCGATGTAGGGTTGTCACTGACAGTGTGGCTAAGGGCCTAAATCGTGAATTTAGTACAAGGGTCTCAAATATCCACATAAGTCATGAAAACAGCCAACCCAGGGGAGGGGGGGATTCTTTGGATTTCATAGGCTCACTTAGTTATTTTCACTTTCATTTGGCTTTGAAGCAAAATGGTGGGAAACATGGTGTGCGTGCGTGCTACAATATAGTGCAACAATAACAAAAAAACAAAAGAAAGAAGTGATTGGGTGAGATTTAATTTCAGAAAAAAAAATAAAATTACTGTAAAACATTAACAAAGTAAGTCATAAGCCTTATCCAAGTTATATAATGGTTCACATTTATATAAAAATTAAGTTAGTTTTGAATTAGCAGAGTTTTAAGTAGAAACATGTTAAACATCAAATACATAAAAATCTGAAATAAAGTAATTTCAGAAGAAAAACTCATCAAAAGAATTTGACAAATGCTACATACTACCTTATTTAATTCCCCCCTTTAGGCATATGCTTCCGATATTATTGTCTAGATTTATAACAGTCAGGCAAATGGCACACGATTGTTTTTTCTTCCATGTTCCACATGGTTGATCAGGAAATAAATTACATAAGCTACAAAGAATCAGGAAAGTTTATATTCAGATATTTTGTCTCTGACATACACCTGCAGATCTGAGAAATAAAGCATCCATTAAAACACTTTTCTTCTTTACCAGCTTTCAGTTATGGCATAATTAAGTGTGGATTTGAAAGATGCTGATTACATTTGTAACTTAATTTAGCAGAGTTATATTTGAACAAAAATTTGTTCATTTGTAACTTAATTTAGCAGAGTTATATTTGAACAAAAATTTGTTCATTATGTAAACAATAAACTAATCCAACTGGCAAATCAAATTGCAGAGGTAGCAGTATTGTTTCTTAAGAATTGTCTCTACCTTTTTCAGTGAATTATCAGATTACTATTATGTGAGAATATGTCATAGTTGGGGGTATGGAAAAAAATCTTTAAATCCACAGATATTGTAATGGTATTATGTTTACCTCTCAGAACCATCAATCTTAATTTTTCTAATTCATTACTTGAAATTTTAGAGTCAATACTACTTATGTTTTCCAATAAAAATAGCTGTTAAATCATTGATCTTTCCTTCTGTGATAGACAGTTCTTTAAAATAAAAATAGGAAAGTAGCCTTAGTTATTGACTACTTGTCTCTAAAGAATACTTTGCCATACACCAGTGCAAGTGTAAAGTGCAGCTACACTCTGTGCCTCTGTACAGTCATCAATCACTTGAAAGTCTCCTACAATTGACCATCAATGTCAATTGAAATTTTACAACTGACAAAATATGGAGTAGTATTATTTACTGGAAAAAAGTTAATATTTTTCAAAATATTAATGTTTTACCTAGCATCACGTGCAAACTTAAAAAATGGATTCTACAGAAAAAAGTAATCACTAAAGCTTTAAAATTTTTTAAAGAAAACATAGGGAAAAATTTTTTGTGATCTTGGTTCAGAAAGGATTTTTAAGATACAGCACCAAAAGCAAAATCCATTAAAAATTATAGATTGTACTTCATCAAAATAAAGAACTTCTGTTCTTCAAAAGACACAATGAAGAGTGAGAAAAGTAAAATCACAGGTTAGGAAAAGGTTTTAAAATTATAGTTCTGTAAAAAGTTTTCTACCCATAATGCATAAAGAATTCTCAAAATTCAATAATAGTAAACTAATTAAAAATAAGCAAGTGGTTCACACAGATGTGACTAAATAATATATACAGATGGCAAATAAGCACATGAAAAGATGCTTCACGTCATTAACATTTGTAAAACTCAAATTAATATCACAATAAAATATAACTAAAACTGGGGTGACTAAATTGTAAAACAAACAAAAATTTAAAAACCAGATAATAGTTTTGGCAAGGATGTGAAGCAATAGAAGTCTCATATTTTGATGGAATGAAAAAGAACAGTCATTTTATGTTTTTAACTCTTTAAAAAATTATTGTTTATTCTATCAAAGTTGTCCCAGTTTTTTCACCCTTTGCCCTCTTCCATCCAGTCGCCCCCTGCCCCTCTCCCACAGTCCATTCCAACACTGTTGTCCATGTCTGTGGGTCATTCATACATGTTCTTTGACTAGTCCCTTCTCCTCCTTCCCCCATTACCCCTCTCCCGGCCTCTCCTCTGGTAGCTGTCAGTCTGTTCTCTGTTTCCATGTCTGGTTCTCTTTTGCTCATTAGTTTATTTTGTTCATTAGAATCCTCTTATAAGTTAGATCATATGGTGTTCGTCTTTGGTCACCTGTCTTATTTCACTTAGCATAATTGTCTCTAGTTCCATCCATGTTGTTGTGAAAGGGAGCTCCTTCTTTCTTTCTGAGGTTACCTGTACCTCAGCGTATTTCCTTATCCAAAATAAGCACCTCTTGTCTCTGGCAGTGAATATTAGTTTTTGTTTAGAGGAACCCTGCCTCTAAATATTGCATGGGGGGTGACAGTGGGTATTCAATTGTGTAAATGTACTACAGTTTTTTAATCTATTCATCTACTGATGAGCGCTTAGGCTGTTTCCAATACTCGGCTATTGTGAATAGCACTGCTATGAACATAGGGGTGTGTTTAAGTTCTTTCGAATTAGTGTTTTGGGCTTCTTAGGGTGTATTCCTAGCAGTACAATTGCTAAGTTTAAAAGGACAGTCATTTTAATTGTAAAAATAAAAGCGGTAAGGTTCTAATGTGCTTCCTAAGAAATTATGTCGTTCATAAATCTTCAGATGGCAAATGATGCTAAATATCCAATACTTTGAGCAAAAATTAGATTCTATGTTATCAGTAGAAAATCAGTTTTTCCTCAATTACTCTTAATGATCATTGAGCCAATTTCTAAGAGGCACCTAATTATCCATCAGCTTATGTTAGCCAACCACCTTGACTTGCCTAGATTTAAATAGTTCTCCAACACCCATGATAGCTGCTGAGGTAGCAGAGATGTGGGAGCATCTTTAGGGATTAGGAAATAAGGTTCTACATTAGGCACAGGGAGCCTTAGCCATAGAGCATGAAAAATTCTGTTAGAGTATTTTTCTAACACATGGAAGTATGTGTGTGTACTTCACTGATTTCTTATCATGGCTCAGATACTTAGCTCCTTCAATCTTGAACAAATTGTCTACTTTGATTTGGAGTAATTTCTATTTATCACTTATTTTCAAATGTCCTCTTTCTATTTCCTTCTGTTCACTTTAGAATTGCTGCCGGATTGTGGAGGCTATGAACCTAGCCTTTGAATTTCTAAGATATTCTTTAATGATTTGTGTATATTTATATGCACCGATTTCTGGGAGAATTTCTTAGCTACATCTTTATGTTCACTAGTTTAATCTTAGAGGCATATTTTTAGTTATTATTTGGCTTTTTTCTTTGTAAATTTTGGCAATTACATTTTAGATTTCCAACACCTCAAATTATTCCCTTTTATGTAATAACATTTGGGGGAAAATTCAATTTCTGTAGATATGTCTTCTCTACCATTTTAAACGTTCTTCACTATCTTCTATTCGTCAGCAGCCGTCCGTCTCGAGAGACGATGGTGTAGCTTCTTAAGAGTCTATCTGCACCGCCGAGAATGGCTGTGCAGTCCGACTCGGGAGTGACACGGTATCTGTCTCCTCCCGTGTTGAATCGACATCTTGCGATGATGCTGAAGTGTTCTCTCCAGTGAAGCTGAAGCTACAGAGCCTGGGCAGGGTGATATGGAGGGTCTGCTGTTCTTTACTATTTAATTGTTTTGGGGTGGATTTTATGCCCTTCTTCAGTAGTTGGATTCTCTTAAGTTTGGTTGATCTTTGATTATTTTTTTTTTTAGCATTTCTATTGCAAGACCTAAAATAAAGGTTAGCTATACCTTAATGTATGTCCTTAGCCAAAATAAGCATTCTTGTCTCTGCAGTGAATATCAGTTTTTGTTTAGAGATAATCTGTCTCTGAATATTGCATTGGGTAACGCTGGGTATGTAGGAGCATGGTGGATGGTAGAGATGATTCTTGGCAGGGATTAGTGTGGGCTGAGCTACATACTGTAAGGATGCACAATGTTCTCAGCAGCCAGTTTGTTTTCCTGGTATGGTGACACTGTCTTCATTCTTCAGGTTAGCTGTAAGTTGGCAGGGACTATACTTTATTTTGATTAAATGCAGATTTGGAGGAGGTGTTTTTTGTTTGTTTGTTTTTGTACTCCTGCCACACAGATACATAATTGTGATGCTTGATTTGGGGTGTAAATATCAGAGTTAATTGCTATATATGTAGATGAATGACCCAGCTGATATATTTTTTCTATTAATTGACAAAAAAATAGTCATCTTCATTTGTCTTCCATTACCTCTGATCTTGAAATTATTCTTTGACTCCACTAAGAAGACTCACTGTAGAATTCTTCACTCACCTCAAACAATTAGTGTATAGTATTAAATGCAATAATGTACATAGGACTTAGCCCACAAATACTGAGTACATATTTTTGTTATTGTAAATGTAATTTTTGTGGCCATTATATTATTTGCTAAATATAGACACGAGAAAACTATTAGTTTCATGCATATAAGGTGAGTCATTCTGCCTTTTAGTGACTGGAGAGCAAGAATTTACAACATACCTGGAAATGGTACAATCACTATTTTGAGATGCTAAAACATACATGATCTAACTTTGGAAAATGACATAATATCAGTATTAAGCTGGGTTTATACACATTCACTTTTATGTAAAGAAAACTAACCAGGATGTTGTATACATTCACCTCAAAATTAGTGTTTTGGGGAACAATTATAAGGAAGCAATCTTTGATAATGTGAGTTTTTATTTAGTTGTCATTCTTTTTCTTATTAAAAATACATCACATTTTGGGGAGGTTTAGCTTTTGGTTTTATTCTGTTCAGACAATGTTTGAAGTTTTCATTTTTAAGAGAGATATATTGATTCTAGGAAAATATCTTTTTTTTCAGACATGCCAAATGTTGTTCTTGGTGTATGATTCATATTAATTTTTACTGTAGGCAGATGCAATAACTAAAGAAGGCGTTAGAGAAAAGAATTCAGCTCAATATCTATTTTTAGTTTGAACTGCAGCTGTAAGGGAATAAAAGAAACAACCAGCAAGAAATGTAACTTGGAAGCATTAATGACTAAGCTTCTGAATCTATTTTTTATGCAAAGTATTTTTAGTTTTGAGCTGATCTTTTCTGTGAACATGGGTACACATATGAGGCAAGAGACAATCTAAATTAACTAATACAAATATCATCACTTTGACTAGTTTTATTTCCACTTATGTGAAAGAATGGTAAAATCAAATGTTATTCTAAATAGTGTATGTAAAAAGTCTATCAACAACTGTTCTATATACCTTAATATTTTATGTTTACAGAGTGATTGAAGTATAATTTACATTCAACTAAAAAAATCACCAATTTTAAGTTTACAATCCAATGAATTTCAGGAAATTCAGAAGGTTAAAAAATTATTGTGTAATTACAACCCAGTCTTAGAATAATTGAATCATCCCCCTTTACTTTCAAGCTCCAATTCCACCACAGGCTCCAGAAAAACATTGATCTGTTATTGGTTTTTTAATTGAACCCTTCTTTCAGGTGGAGAGAGTTTGCTTTTATTTCTTAGTGCTGAGAGCTTTTATCATGAATAGATACTAGGTTTTGTAAAATACTTCTGCATCTACCAAGATTATAATATGGTTTCTGTCTTTATCCTTTAATGTGATGGATTACAATCACTTATTTTTGAATGTTAATCCAAATTGCATTTCTGGAATAAACCTCACTGATTGTGATATGTAATTCCTTATATATGTGGTTGGATTTTGTTATCTAGCATTTTGCTTAAGGTTTTTTTTTTTTTTAATCTATATTTATGAAAAAACTTTTTCAGTTTTCTTTTCTTTTTTTTTTTTTTTTTTTGCAGTATTTTATCAGGTTTGATATTGGGTAATATTGCCCCTATAGAAGGAATTGGGATGTTTTCTCCACTTCTCCATTTTCTGAAAACAATTACGAGTATGACTGGTATTATTTCTTCATTAAGTATTTAATATATTTTACCAGTACAATCTTATGTGCCAAGACTTGATTTTATAGTAAAATTTTGAACTACTCACTAAATTCTGGTAGATATTAGATGTCTATTTACATTTTGTTTTATCTTGAGTAAATTTGGAATTTTTTTTTGCATCTTTCTAAGAGTTCATGTATTTCATATAAGTCATTATATTTGTTGGCATAAAGCTGCTTATAATTTTTTCTTATGTTTTTTAAAATTCCTATTCAATCATTACTGATATCTCATTTCTGACTTTGGTAATTTTTATTATTCTTTGTTCTTTGACTAAATGCTCAGAAAGTTGTAGAAATAACTTTTGTAAATTTTTAAATTTTCTCTTATTTTCTCCCACTTTCTGATTTTTATGTTTGATCAACTATTCTTTTTATAACTTCTTAACTTTAGCATAGAGTACTGATTTTTATCTTTTCATTTTTTATTGTAAGCATTAATCTTTGAAGTTTCCTTGTAAATATTGCCTTAGCTGTTTGTATTCTATGTGTTTAGAATTGCATTTTATTTTTTTCCAAGAATCTTATATAATTTCTCTTATGTTTTCTTATTTGACATAGGATATTTAGAGTATGCTGCTTAATTTTCATAATTGTTATTGATTTCTAATTTACTTCCATTTTGCTCAGAGAACATACTTTGTTTAATTTTAACATTCAAGAAGTTTATTGAAAGTGAAGGCTTATCATATGGCCTATCCCAGAGAATTTTCTAGATGCAGATGGAAAGAATATGTATTGTATTAGTTATTTGGAATTTATAATATATATTAATTTAGTCAACTTAGGTAATAATGTTGTTTAAGTTCCCATTCCTACTAGATCCCTATATTAAAATTCTGTCTTATTTACTGCATCATTTTAAAGCTCTGTTGTTTTATTAGCATTATGAAATATCTTTCTTTATATGTAGAAATATTTCTGTCTCAAACTCTATGTTGTCTAATATTAACACACCCACCCCATTTTTTTTGAAAACTGAAAAGGATTTTATTTTATTTTTAATTGATTTATTGGGATGACATT
Organism: Furipterus horrens; assembly: GCF_987537825.1. Classification (NCBI taxonomy): domain Eukaryota; kingdom Metazoa; phylum Chordata; class Mammalia; order Chiroptera; family Furipteridae; genus Furipterus; species Furipterus horrens. The sequence goes on from NW_028327171.1 coordinate 177,232,344, forward strand.
GGTTAATAAAACCAGACAGATTTCAAGTGTAGAACTCTATAACACCTCATATGGATATTACATTGTACATTCACCACCCAATGTCAAGTCTCTTTCTGCCCCAATTTTATTGTTACTGATCAATGTTTTGTATATATTTTCTTTGCCTGTGTTTTTAAACTATATTTTCACACTAAAATTAAATTGCTTTTCTGTTATATAGTCTAGATTTGTATCTTCACATTTTCACTTAGTTTGACAATTTCTGCCTTTTATTTGGGGTGCTTTGTATATTTACATTTGAGATATACAAATTATGTCCAGAAAAAACTCCAGAGATTGTTAATATAATGACAGGCTTGCAACAGCAATATAACTTGGAAGTCAAGAAAAATGAACTGGAATGCGCATGCATGAACAATGACTACTTACTATACTAGTTAGTGGGGGCAGTAGACACTGTTGAGTGAGCATGCGTACTGTGTGGTTGTCACATTCAAAATGACAACAAGTAGAACAATGGTTCTGCATTATATTTTGTGATAAACTTGAACATTCTTCTTTGGGAGCTATTCAGAAGGCTGCAGCTATGGGAAACTGGTGATTGGCAGCTTCATCACAATAATGTACCCACTCATGCATCATGTCTCATGCAGCGTTTTTCGTGAAACGTCAAATCATCCTTGTGACTCATCCTCCCTACAGACCAGATTTGGTGCCCTGTGACTTCTGGCTTTTCCCAAATCTAAAATCATCTTTGAAAGGAGAGAGATTTTAGACCATCAACAAGATTCAGGAAAATACAATGGGGCAGCTGACGGCAATCGGGAGAACTGTGTGTGGTCCCAAGGTGACTATTTTGAAGGGGACTGAGGCATCATTGTCCTATGTATAATGTTTCTTGTGTCTTGTATCTTCTTCAAGAAATGTTTTTCATATTACATGACTGGATACCTTCTGGACAGACCTTGTAAGATAATTTTTGCAATAAAGTGTACCTTTTTTATTTGTTTCCTAAGTGACTCATATCCTTTTATTCCTATTTCTTTTATTGCTTTTTTTTGTATTAAACTTTTTAGTATACCATTGTATTTCCTCTGTTGAAGTTTTAACTATATTTTTGACTATTTTTTAGCAGTTTATCTGGGGATTGCTATATATAACTTTGATTTAGTTATGTCATTTATTTTAGTTTAATATTCTCTTAATTCTGGTAGTTATAGCATTCTGAGATGATTTTTCCTATTAAGTCACCAAAGCCATAAGTCACCATCATCTCTTTTCAGATAAATTCCTCCACCCCTGGGAAAATATGCTGATTTTTTAACGAGCCATAAATGGGTAAAGCTACAGTATTCACATAAAGACCTGGGAGTGAGGAAAATTGGGATACTCCCAAGCACCAAGTACATATAATTCATTATTGCCTAATGCTGTAACAATTTTTCAAGACAGAATCCTCTTCATTTTTTGCCAATCTTTGTTTAAATTCCATATAATAGGATGTTTTTGACAACAGCTAAAGTTTATGACCTCATGAACTGTCCAATAGCAGTCATATACTTTTTATCAAGTTAGCAATGAACTTATTGGTTGAATTACAAGGGAAATAACGCTTGACAATACTACAGAAAACCTGAAGGAAATTTTAGCTTTTGGGTTTTACAGTTTTCTGAGAGCTGTTGATCCTTTGAGCAACCACAGCAAAGAATAAATTTGTGGATAGGTTCAAATAGTTACCTGAAGTGACATAAAAAATCACCAATGGGTTCATCAATAAGACAAATGCAAAAACAAAAAGAACTGTAGTTTGAATTACAGACTAGACTTAGAAGACCTTAATATTCAAAAGTGCTGACCTCTGTATCATTGCATCTTTAAGAGAGAACATTGAGGATTTCCATTATTAAATTAATATATAAATGAATGTAAATTCTTGACCTTGTACTTATGACCTGCTATTCATAAGTACAAGGAACTAATTTTAAAGATAGAATTTGAAAAAACATTTTTTGTGATTTTCAGGTAAAAATACAAAAAGTTTAAAAACCATGCAATTTTAAAGTGGGTATGGCCTGGGGAAATGAATTTAAAAATGAGATTTGAGGCAAAAATAAAAATTAAGGCATTTTTGGTGTTGGTCTGAGTTTGTTCTGAATTAATACAACACTGGGGAAAAAAGACAGAAAGGTATAATTGAAAGACAGAAAAATGAAGTATATCAGAGAAGTGTCAGTTCTTAGATAAATAATGTAAATGTTAGATAACTAAAAATATTCAATTTATCAATGATCAAAACTTATCTAAAATGAGTGAGCTAGGTCAGCTTTTTAAAAAAAATTCTATTGAACATGGGTCCTTGGAATGGTTTGTCTGACTCTTTAAAACAGATTACAAATTTTGTCAAACTGTAAGAAAATTATATAGCCAATTTTTTGTCAAGACTGATGTAAAGTTATTTTGTTGATTATAATTTTAAGTTAAATTAGACTAATATAAATACCCACTTATCAAAGGAGAAAAGTCATGTTTTTTCAGATCCTGGTTTGGTCAAAGCATGTGACTAATAAGATGAGTTAAAATTTCAGATTCTCACTTATTCAGTTAAGTGGGATCTATTTTTTTCAATTCAAGTAAACTAAAAATTAATATAATTGCTCAAAAGTATTTTAAAATGATTCAGTATTGGCTAGATTGGAACATGAGACCTGGACTTAAGTGATAGCTCTGATCATTAGTGGCTTTATTTTTCAGCTATTTATTTAACCTCATTACATCTTAGTTCCCTAAACTATAAAATATTAATAAGAACTTGCCTTTGGGAATCATTAGAGCCATTACTGAAATAATTTATTTGAGTTACAATCTATATTTTAGGGGTTCAACAAATGTTGGTTCATTTCTTTTTTTTCCCTTTACTACTGAGAATACAGAACTATGAAACAGTAGTCAAATATTTTGTGAGATGACTTATTTTCAGTTATTAGAAATGTTCAAAGAAGACAAAACTAATGTGATCAATGGTCTGCAAAAGGTGACTGGAACTATTGAAAATATACATGTACATAACTGCTTAGTCCTGGAATGGTAGTAAAGTGATTGAAGTGTTGTAAGTAGCTTTGCGATCTTCTGGCAGGCAAGAGCATATTAATCAAGTTGCTAGCTATGTCAGCAGGGGGTTAGTACACAAACCTTTTAATTTAAGATGTATTTTACTCATTGATTTATTGATGTTGTCCTTCTATGCTCCTGAGTAATTTAGGGTGAAATAAAAAAAATACATTACATCTTTTTAATGTTAAATTGTGTGAGGCAATCAAAATAAAAAATGATTGTAAAGGTATTGTTTTTCACACCTAAGGCTTGTTCAGCATGGATCTCTTTGTAGCATTTAAGGAAGGTGCTTGGCACAAAAAAATTCAAATTCAAAATATTTTATTTATTTTAGACTCTGTAGGAAACTTTAAAAGATGCCTATTACCATTATTCTGTCATGAAAATGTGAAGTGTGATAGGACACAGCTCAGTCTCTCAGAGACAACATGAATAATCCATTAGCAATTTACTGTGACATAATCTCTTGCTTTCTATAGTCTCAGCCCTAGATAAATTTGATGCCCACATTAAGGTTAAAAAATTATACATACATATATTAACACAACAGATACATACAGTATAGAAACTGCTGTTTTTTGGTCTCCTCTTCCAGTGGAAAACGTGTGAACTTATGTGGGCAACATTAAATTTAGAAAGTTGTTGATTATACTGTTAATCTGATAACTACAGAAGCAAAAACCTAACAACCCTATAATTTAAGAAAATAAAATGCCTGAGACAGATAAACTTGAAATATCTATTTTTCCATAAGGCAGGATGAAATAGTGCCTCACATGTTTGTCTAACCAGAGTGAGAAATAGTCCCTGAATACAATTTTCTCTCAACAGTGTTTGATTATTCATCAGTAAAGATTAGTATGTAAAGGTGTTAGTAATGAGCTTCCAATGTAATTTTAAAACTTGAACATTCTTTTCTATAAGCATAAATTTTATGGCCATGAGGATTTTTGAAATACAATGATGAATAAGCAGACATACTTATGCTTTAAAACTGATAAATAAAACGTACTATTCTGTAGCTACTTCAAGCACTATCAATCAATCTGTCAAAACATATTTGAGGATAGAAGGCATCATGTAAAATATGAAAACTATAAGTGACCATATATTTTTTACCACATATTCTTTCTTAACTACTGAACTACAAATAATAATAATTTAAACTATAACTAGTTTTAATTAACAGGTTTATGCTTCTTTTTAAATAAAATTATTCTTAATAAAAGGACGAATGAGTGAACATCAATATTTAATTCATTATTTTAGTTTAATAAGGCTTATTTTTCATTAAATGCTATTTGCTTGACCACAGGTAATCTTTCTTTATTTTGTGTTTTACTGTTTATTATTTCTTATTACTCAAACCAATTATCGTCGTCGGCAGCCGTCCGTCTCGAGAGACGATGGTGTAGCTTCTTAAGAGTCTATCTGCACCGACGAGGATGGCTGTGCAGTCCGACTCGGGAGTGACACGGTATCTGTCTCCTCCCGTGTTGAATCGACATCTTGCGATGACGCTGGAGTGTCCTCTCCAGTGAAGCTGAAGCTACAGAGCCTGGGCAGGGTGATATGGAGGGTCTGCTGTTGCCCATGCAGCAGACTCCCCCTCTCTTCGCAGCTGAAGGGTCCAAGGGAAAGACGGAGTCGATACAGCTTGGGTTCAGGTGCGCCGCAGGAGTTGCCGGTGTTGACTACAACGTCAAACCGCCTTAGGGACTCCGGCTCCGTATTTTCTGTCGGGGTTTACTCCCTTAGCCTTTCCCTGAAGAGGTATGCCGCAAGGCAGCGGAGGTTTTTTGGAGTCAGAGTTTTCCTTCTCTGATGTACCCTGACTGGAAGATCGAACCAGCGACACTTAGCTCGCAGGCCGACGCTCAATCCACTGAGCCAAACCAGCCAGGGGTTCAAACCAATTATATCACCTAAATAACATCCATTCCCCAAAACAAGTCTCATTTTGAATTCAGTTGAATGGGAAAAACTGAAGCTTAGAAGAGCTCCAATGTTGGACTAAGATAAGTAAGGGTTTGATTTCTGCCTTACTCGATTACTATCTATATACTGATAAAATTACTATATTTTTAAATCTGCAGTTTTCTCATCTTAAAAATGAGGATAATATTACCTACCTCAAAGGGTTGTTGTAAGAATTATTAAATATAACATCCAGAAAGAACCTATTATTGTTTGTAAATAGTAAGCATAAATAATTGCTACTGTTATTACTCTAATGTTAGTATTATAATATGTAAATATATAATGTTTCAAAAATCATTTTTTTACCAACTATAAATCTAAAGAAGACAGAATATTGCCGTCATTCATGGTTCTCATTTGCAAATAGGCACATTGTTTTCTTTCACAATACATTAGGGATTGGCTTTAATATCTCTAGAAATAAGTTTGGATACAGAATAAAAAATGGTTATGTCACGTATGAAGTATAATGTGTAGATTTATCTATTCCAATTTTGTAGTAATTATTATTGGTTCCCTCCAATACATTGTGTCCAAAATATATTTTATAAATATTTATAAACCTTTGGGAATATTGAAAATCTCTCCTAATTAAAGCCATGATGAATTATATGAGAATGAGTAATAAGCATAAAGATTGAGTTGTGTTGTAAAATAAAATGTTTAGCATTATTTAAAAAGTTGTATGAAATTAAAAATTAATCTGAAATGTAGTTTGTGACATTTTGTCACATTTAAGCTGTTAGATTTTCCCATTCCTGTGGAGAATTGTCATTAAGGACTTAATATTTATTTAATGGAAAACTGATGGGCTGTGTATGGCAGAAACAAATTGTTCATAAAAATTATCCATTTGCATATGCAGAAATATATTGAAAAAGTAAATAGATATGTACATACACACAAAGCTGTCTTACATATCTGTCCTCTACACTAGGAGATAAATCTATTGAAAAAATTCTTTGTTGAATTCCTCTTTAAATCTAAGATCTTATAATGTCCTGTTCCCTCTGTATTACCCAAATTAAAATCTTATAACTCTCAATGTTTATTATGAGATTGTTTTATTTTAATTAGGATCTAAGAACACTGACTTAGAGATATTTCTTAATTTTATAATACATTTGTTTAACAACCCACAAAAGTTGTTTATTCATTATTAATTTCATTATAAGTGATATTATAATGTTAGTAAATATTTACTTAACTTTGCAGAAAATACAACTATTTGCACAAGTAATAAAGCAATTCCCAGATAGTATTACAAATGAATGTCCAGATGAAGATACTAAAACTTTTATTTTATAAATGCTAGTGAGATAAAGCAATAAATATATGTTTTTATATCAATCAACTGTAGAAAACAATCTATTTACTATTTTTGCACTATCAAAACATTACACATTTATTTCTTTTTTAAGTATCTATCAATACTTTTATAGATGTTAGTAGTCATAGCTAACAATAATAAATAGTATTGTATTCTGCTTTGTATTTTGTCTTAAAACAATTTAACTTCATATACTTTGTTGGCAAGCAAAATAGCAAACTTTTTAAAACTACTCAATAGGTCTAAAACCTTAGGAAAAACTACAAACCAATCTATTTCATATTTTGTAAGATAAATAGTAACAGTAAATTGCATATGTTAAATCTATAAACAAGATATTAAATATATATAAACATAAAAAGTACATATAAAAGAGCCTCTGCATATACAGAAATTCTCTCTCTGGTAATGTAGAACTTTAATTTATTCAGAAATCAAAATAATAAAGAGCTGAACAAAATATTGTGCACAAACTCAAGTGCCTGATAGATTTCAGCAGTATGGAGTTCTCTCAAAAAATAAAAAATGGAACTGCCTTATGACCCAGTGATTCCACTTCTGAAAATTTATCTCAAGAAATCCAAAACACTAGTTCAAAAGAATACATGCATCTCTATTTTTACTGCAGCATTATATACAACAGGGAAGATTTGGAAGCAGCCCAAGTGTTCACTAGTAGATGAGTAAATAAAAAAGCTGTGATACAGTTACACAATGGAATACTACTCAGCCATAAAGTGGATGGAAATCTTACCCTTTGCAACAGCTGGATGAACCTGAAGAAAATTATGTTAAGTAAAATGAACCAGTCAGAAAAATACAAGTATTATATGATTTTACTTATATGTGGAATCTAATGAACAAAATGTACTAACAAGCAAAATACAGATGGACTCATAGAGAGCAGGTGGACAGATGTTGGTGTGGGGGATCATTACGGGCACTGGGTGGGAGGTTGAAGACACTGAGCAAAAATGAAAAAAGAGAAAAAAGTCATAGACATAGACAACAGTGTGATGATTGCTTGGGGTGGGGGGTGTTGGGAAGTAGAAAGGGTTTTAGAGGGATAAATGTTGATGGATGGAGGCTTGACTTGGGGTGGCGAAAACACAACAGTGTACAGATGTCTTGCAGAATTGTGCACCTGAAACCTGTATAATTTTGTTGACCCGTGTCACCCAAATAAATTCAATAAAAAGGTAAAGAAGAAATATTTATAAATTTTGACTTGGGTATAAATAAACTATTCAAAAAGGGAGCTTAAAACTAGCTTTTCTCACCTAAAATTAAAAAAATAAAACCATTTATATTAACACCCCCCAAAAACTGAAATACTTAAGTATAAACCTGAAAGATATGTATGAGATCTGTGTAAAAATATCTAAAACTCTGATGAATAACTCAACCTAAAATGGAGAGATAGTTTTTGTTCATACATAGAAAGACTCAGTATTGTCAAGATGTCAGTTCTTTCCAACTTGATGTATAGATTCAATGCAATTCCAATCAAAATCCCAGCAAATTTATTTATGGGTATTGACAAACTGATTCTAAAGTTTATATGGAGAAACAATAGACCCAGAATAGCCAACAAATAATTAAGAAAAACAAAGTTGAAGGACTGACACCATTCAAGTTCAAGACTTAAAGTGAAGTGAAAGTAATCAAGACAATGATGTACTGGTGAAAGGACAGACAAACCCAGATCAGTTGAAAAGAACAGACATCATGGAAAAAGACCCCAAAAATGGTCAACTTTTCTTTGACAAGCAAAGAAAATAGAATGGAACAAAGACAACATCTTCCATAAATAGTGCTTATACAATGGACATCCATATGCAAAAAAAAAAAAAGAATCTAGATACGAACATTGAACATTTCACAATATTGATTGACAGTGAGTCATAGACCTAAATGTAAAACATAAAACTTTAAGACTCCTAGAAGGTAACATAGGAGAAAATTTAGATGACCCTGACTATAGTGATGCCTTTTTATTTATTTATTTATTTATTTTTATTTTTTTTATTTTTTTATAATTTATTTTTTTGTTTGTTTATTTATTTATTTATTTACTTATTTGTAGAGAGAGGGGAAAGGAGAAAGAGAGGGAAAGAAACATCACTGTGTGGTTGCCTCTCACTCGCGGCCCCAACTGGGGACCTGACGTGCAACCTAGTCATGTGCCCTGACTGGGAATCGAACCAGCGACACTTGGATCGCAGGCCGATGCTCAATCCACTGAGCCACAGCAGCCAGGGCCATAGTGATGCCTTTTTAGATACAGCAACAAACACAACTCATGAAAGATTAAATTGGTAGACTTAAAATTAAGAACTTCTCCTCTCTAAAAGAAAATTATCAAGAGAATTACAAGACATGTCACAAACTAGGAGAAAATAATTGCAAAAAAACCCACATAACTCATAAAGGACTATTATCCAAAATTACAAAGAAGCACTTGAAAATCAACAATAAGAAAACAAACAAAAAACCTGAATAAAAAATGGGCCAAAAAAATCTTTTTTTCAGATTTAATGTGTTTTATTGATTAAAATATTACATTTGTGCCAATTTCCCTTCCCTCTGCTCCCCTCCACCCGGTGGCCCCCCTCCCTCCAGTTGTCCCCCTCTTTTAGATTATGTCCATTAGTTGTGCATACAGTTCCTCCCAACCTCTCTCCGTCTATTCCATTCCCTCCTACCTTGATCCCCAATTCCTATATCATCTCCCTCCCTTTCCCCATTCCCCCTCCCTGTTGACCTCCCCCCAATATGCTTCCCGTACCCACAGTTCCTTTTCCACTCTCGTTGCCTATTTAGTTTGCCTTTGTTTCATCTCCCTAGCTTCTGTTTTTTTAAACCAGTCCCTTTAACATCTCATATAACAGTGGTTTGGATCTAATGAACTCTTTCAGTTTTATTTTGTCCTGGAAACACTTTCTCTGTCCTTCTATTCTGAATGACAATTTCGCTGGATAGAGTATTCGTGGTTGTAGGTTTTGGATTTTCATTACTTTGAATATTTCTTGCCAGTCCCTTCTTGCCTGTAGGGTCTCCCTTGAGAAGTCAGCTGATAGTCTAATTGGGACCCCTTTGTACATAATTCTCTTCTTCTCTCTTGCTGCTTTTAAGATTCTCTCTTTATCTTTAATTTTTGACATTTTGATTATAATGTGTCTTGGAGTGGTTCTCCCTGGGTCCAGTCTCTTGGGAACTCTCCTTGCTTCCTGGACCTGCATGTCTATTCCCTTCCCCAAGTCTGGGAAGTTCTCCTTTATTATATTTTCACTCAATTTTTCAAGTTCTAGTTCATCTTCCTCATTCTCTGGCAAACCAATGATTCTTATGTTGGGCCTTTTATAGCTGTCCCAGAGGTTTCTGATCCTCTCATTGTTGCTTCCCATTTCCTCTCGCTGCATTGGTTGACTGCTTGTTCCTTCTCCATATTCCAGTTTGTTGAAATGAACTCTGGATTTTTTTTTCTCACCATCTATCTCGTATGCTGTTTTGTTCCTTTCGTTATGAAAGTTTTTCGCTTCTTTCTTATCTTTTTCCTGCTCTTTTGTGAATTCTGTAAGCCACCTGATAACAATGGCCCAGAACTGAGCCTCTGACAGGTTTCTTATCTGTTCATCTGTCAGGTTCTCTATCTGCTGCCTGGTGAGTTGTGTCACCGGGATTTCTATAGTTGTCTGCCTCATTTTGACAGATGCGTTTTGTTTTCTTGGGCCGGCTGTCCGGGGCAGTGCCTGTGTACGCGTCACAAATCAGCGACCGGCGCCTGCCTGTCCGCGACCTATTTCGCAGCCCTGTGGTGCTTTCTTTGGGGGCGGGGGTCCAAGATGGATTCACACAGTTATTCAGCTAGGAGATCGGGATCTGTCCTCCCGCCCCCCTGGGCCTCACTGTTCAAGGCGATGCTGCGGCCGCTCTCCCCAGCGCCGGAGTCGCGCACCGCCAGGGGCTTGACCGCAGCCGGGATTCCTCGCCGCCCTGCCGCTGTCCAGGTGCGACCGCAAACAGCACTGCCCACTTTAACTCTTACCTGCCCAAATGGCACCGCTGGTTTATAACTTCATATGTTGGATTTCCGTGTAGTTTTATTTTCTGGAATTTCTAGTTATCCTTTGTTTTGAAGTAGTTGTATTCCTCTCTAGTTGTAGAGGGAGACCTAGCGTGTCCGTCTAAGCCTCCATCTTGGCCGGAAGTCCAAAAAATTTAATAGACACTTCAAGAGAAGGTTTACGGATATAATAAAAGCATATGAAAAGATGCTCCACATTATATGTCATCAGGGAAATGCAAATAAAAGCAACATATCACTACACACCTATTAGAATGGCTAAAATACCAAATGAAGAAGAAGAGCAACAGAAACTCATTCATTCTGGGTGGAGTGCAAAATGATGCAGCTTCTTTGAAAGACAATTTGACAGGTTTCATACTAAATTGGACATACTCTTACTATACCATCCAACAATCACGTGCCTTGGTATTTGCCCAAAGGAGTTAAAAACATCTTTATATGAACACCCACATTTGAATGTTTATAATGGCTTTATTCACAATTGCCAAATTTTGGAAGAAATTGAGATATTCAGGCAACATAATGTTATTTTGTTCTAAGAAGAAATGTGCTATCAAGCTGTGAAAAGACATGAAGTAAATTTAAATGCATATTTCTAAGTGCAAAAGCCAATCTGAAAAAGCTACATACTGTATGATTCCATCTATATAATGTCCCCAAAAAGAACTATGGAAACAATAAAAAGATCAGTGCTTGCCATAAGTGAGGGTGAGGGGAGAAATGAATAGGCAGAGCACAAAAGACTTTTTGGGGAGTGAAAATATTTCATATGACATTTAATGATGGATGTGTGTCATTATAATTTTATCCAAACTCATAGAATGTTCAACACCTAAAGTGAACCATGTGGTAAACTATGGGCTTTAGGTGGTTATCATGTGCTCATCTTAGAAATAAAAATAAAGAGTACCAGGTTGGTAAGTGAAGTTTAAAATGGGAGAAGCTATGCAAGTTTGAGGGAAAGGATATATGAAAATTTTCTGAACTTTCCTCTCAATTTTGTTATAAACCTAAAAAATAAAGTCTTTAAAAAACAGTCTTTGAAATAAAATAGCCTTGTAAGATCTCATTACGTCCAGTTATGACAGGAAATCAGTGCCTCCATGTGGCCAACAATCACTGTAATATTACATCTGTTTCTAACTTTTTTTTTTTTTTTTTTTTTAGTTTTCATTGAATTTATTGAAGTGACATTGCTTAATAAAATTATATAGGTTTCTGGTGCACTCTTCTATAATACATCATCTGTATATAGCATTGTATGTTCTCCATCCAAAGTCTAGTCTTATGTCACCATTTCTCCCATTTACCCTCTTTAACCTCCCCCATCCCTTTTTCCCTCTGGTAATCACTTTAGTATTGTTTGTGTCTATGAGATTTTTTTTTTCTTAATCCCTTCACCTTCTTCAGCCAGCAGCCCAACCATCCTCTTTTCTGATGGCTGTTAGTCTGTTCTCTGTATCTAGAAGTCTGTTTCTGTTTTATTTATTAGTTTATTTTGTTCATTAGATTCCACATATAAGTAAAATCATATAGTATTTTTCTTTCTCTGACTGGCTTATTTCACTTGGCATAATAATCTTCAGGTTCATCCATGCTTCTTTTCTATGGCTGAGTAGTGTTTCATTGTGTAAATATACCTTTTTTCTTTTCTTATCCACTTATCTACTGATATTCACTTGGGCTGCTACCAAATCTTGGCTATTGTATATAATGCTGCCATAAACACAGGAGTGCATACTCTTTTAAATTAGTGTTTTGGTTTTCTTTGGATATATTCCCAGGAATAGAATTGCTGGATCATAAGGCAGTTATGTTTTTCTTATTTTTTGAAGAAACTATACAGTTTTCCACAGTAGCTGCACTAATCTACATTACCACCGACAGTGCACAAGGTTTCTCTTTTCTCCACATCCTTGAAATACCTGTATATTGATTTATTGATGATAACCATTTTGACATGTGTGAGGTGATGTCCTCATTGTGGTTTTAATTTCCATTTCTGATGATTAGTGACCTTGAATATCTTTTCACATGTTTATTGACCACCTGTATATCCTCTTTAGAGAAGTGTCTATTCTGGTCTTTTGCCCATGTTTTAATTGAATTCTTGTATTTTTGTTGTTGAGTTGTGTAAGTTCTTTATACATTTTGGATATTAAACTTTATCAGATGATCCATTGAATGGTATATATATTTCCCCATTCAGTGGGTTGTCTTTTCATTTTGTTGATGGCTTCCTTTGCTGTGCAAAAACCTTTTATTTTGATGTAGTCCCATTTGTTTATTTTTCTTTTGTTTCCCTTGCCCTAGGAGATATATATAAAATTGCTAAAAGAAATGTCTGAGATTTTATTGTCCATGTTTTCTTCTAAGAGTGTTATGGTTTCATGTCTAACATTTAAATCTTCAACCATTTTGAGTTTCTTTTTGCACATGGTGTAATTACATAGTCTAGCTTCACTTTTTTGCATATGTCTCTCCAATGTTTCCAACACCATTTATTGAATAGATTCTCTTCTCCCATTGTATGTCCTTGCCTCCTTTGTCAACTATTATTTGACCATAAAGGTGTGGGTTTATTTCTGGGCTGTCTATTCTCTTTCATTGATCTACAGGTTTCTTTTTATACCAGTACCATGAGGCTGTGATTATTATAGCCTCATAGTATAGTCTGATATCAGGTAGTGTGATTCCTCCAGCTTTGTTCTCCTTGCCCAAGACTGCTGTGGCTATTCAGGGTCTTTTGTGGTTCTATATAACTTTTTGGAATATTTGTTCCAGGGCTGTGCAATATGCCATTGGTATCTTGATAGAAATTGCATTGGATCTATAGATTGCTTTGGGTAGTATGAACATTTTAATGATGATAACTCTACCCATGAACATGGTATATTCTTCTAATTGTTTATATCTTCTTCAATTTCTTTTCTCACTGTCATAATTTGCTAAGTATGTCTTTTATATCTTTGGTTAAATTTATTCCTAGGTATCTATTTTCTTTGAAGCAATTGTGAATGTGATTGTTTACTTTGTTTTCCTTTCTGATAGTTGATTATTAGTATGTAAAAAAACACAACTAATTTCTGGATATTTATTTTGTTTCCTGATACTTTACTGAATTTATTTATTAGTTCTAGTATAAAATCTTTAGGGTTCTTTATATACAGTATCATATAATCTGCAAATAATGACAGTTTTACCTCTTCCTTTCCAATTTGAATGCCATATATTTCTACCTCTTGTTTGATTGCGGTAGCTAGGACTTCCACTACAATGTTGAATAAGGATGATGAAAGCAGACAACCCTGTCTTGTTCCTGATCTTAAGGAAAACTCTTTTAGTTTTGTCCATTGAGTATGATATAGGCTATGGTTTTGTCATCTTTATTATGTTGAGGTATATTCCCCCTCTACCCACTTTGCTGAGAGGTTTCTCATAAATGAATACTAGATTTTATCAAATGCTTTTTCTGCATCTATTGATATGAGCATGTGATTTTTATCCTTTATTCTGTTTCTATGGTGTATCATGTGTATTGATTTTTGGACACTGTACCAACCTATTGTCATGCTTTATCATGATGTATGATCTTTTTAACGTATCACTGAATCCAGTTTTCTAATATTTTGTTGAGGATTTTAGTATCTGTATTCACCAGGGATGATGGCCTATAATTTTCTTTTATTGTTGTGTCTTTTTCTGGTTTTGAAATTGGAATATTGCTGGCCTAGTAAAATGAGCTATGAAGTATTCTCTTCTCTTGAATTTTTTGAATAGTTTGAGAAGGGTGGGTGTTAGTTCTTTTCTTTTTTTAAGTTTTTTTTTATAAGTATATTTTATTGATTATATTGTTAAAATAGTTTCAATTTTTTCCTCTTTGCTACCCTCTGCCCAGCACACCCCCTCCCCCAAAAATACCCCCTCCCCAAGTCCATACCCATGGATCATACATACAACCTCTCCTGCCTCACCCTTTAATATATTCTTCTTCTTCTTTTTGTTTTAAATAAATAGTTAATTAATTAATTATTTTAACAATAGAAAATACCAATCCCTCCCTCAGACTTCAGACCCTTTATAATCTTATAAAGGAAAATGGGCTAAGGTCTCGAGCTCCTCTAGCTGCTACAAGCTGGACATGGTTGTAGTTCTACCTACCCTTGGGTCCAGAAATCCCTAATAAGAGTGAGGGTGTGGAGGCAGGGGTGGCCTTCCGACATGGAAAAGGATCATGCAGACTCCAGGTCAGTTGGCTGTCCCTGGAAAATGGCATGCTTGATTTAACAGGCTGGCATCCTTGTTGTATTCTGGGGGCAACAGATTTGGCAAAAGGGTTAAAACACATCATTCAATCCATAACCACTAGCTGACAAAAGGTAGGGATTAATTTTTCAATGTCCCACATTAGGGAAAAGAAGGGCTTCTTTGGAGGAGGGTGTGCCAGGTACATCTCACCTGTCCAAAACCCTTTTGCCCATTATACTTAGTTTGGGCTAAGGGAAATATTTTAAGTTTCCCCCCTCTCAGACCTCTGGGCCCTTTCTGTCCAAGCCATTAGGACAGAAAAGAGAAACCAGTTTTGAAGTGAAGCCCACAGACCACCCCATTCTTCACCAACCCAGTCACTTAGTTCAGTCAAACCATTGAGTCTCAGGAGGCAGCGATGCATACAGGATTAAGTGAGGCCTATACATACAGACAATCACTCAGGTAATGAGATCATAGGCTTATGCCCTTTGAAAACAGAAAACACATGTTAATTTATGTAACATAACCCACATACAAGTCTCTAAATCTGTAGGACTGTCATATTGGAAAGACATCCAGTTTCAAGGCATTTGACATTCTTCTTGCCTGTAAATTAAACATCTTTGATAGGACCACAGACATAGTTTAATTTTCAAATCAAAACAAACTTTAAATGAAGATAAACTTTAAAGATGGTTAGCTGCACTACTTTATAGTCTACCACTGAGCATTGTGATTTTCCTTGAATCACAATTTCTCTCCCTAAAATTACCCTCCTTGTTATTAAAGGGACTGCATTAAGTCCATTTTTAATTTGTCTTGTTCATTTGCATAAACGCAACAAGAGCAGAAAATGATCACTGATGATCTTTTGTTCTGCTTTCCTGGAACTTACATAAGGAACATTTAGGGTGACCTTCAGTCTGCCCTTCAGGGTACAGAAGCAGAACCACATACCTGGCGTTCAGCCTTGCCTGTAAACACTTGTCTTTTCCAAGTCCTTCTGGTTTTCCATTGTGCCTTAAGGTCCCTTCTAGCCATCTTTCTAGAAAACAACTTTCATTCCTTCCCTGGAAAGATTGCTATGGACCGCACATCCAACCAAGGTAACAGGACTTTTATCTCGTGGGCTTTTATTACCTTTGAAAGTCAATCCCAGTTCCTCAGTGCTTTTTGGTAACAACCAGAGCCCAAGCATGTCTCCTTTAGGCATGACATTCCAGTCAAAGTCTTAGTCAAATAAACCTCTATTAACAACTGGTCTCATTAGTTTTATGCAAAGAAACCTATGTCATTACTTACTTCTTTAGAATTCCAAACTCTGGAGGGATCAGAGAGGGAGAAAAATATACAGTGTGAAGGAAAATCTTTGTCCCTCCAACATTCACTGAACTTGCATTTCCATTCTTTATATTTTCATTTTTTCCCCCACTAAAAACATTTTTTGCTTGTTTTTCCATTACAGTTGTCCCACTTTTTTCCCCCTCTTGCTTCCCTGCACCCTGCCCCTACTTCTCCCACATTCAGTCCCCACCCAGTTGTCCATGTCCATGGGTCATTTATACATGTTCTTTGACTAGACCCTTCCCCTTCTTACTCCCCTCTCCCCTCCCATCTCCCCCTTTGTTACTGTTAGTTTATTCCTTGTTTACATACCTCTGGTTCAATTTTGCTCATTTGTTTGTGTTGTTCATCAGTTTCCCATAATAGGTGATAGCATAAGGTATTTTTCCTTCGTTGCCTGGCTTACTTCGCTAAGCATAATTCTCTCCAGTTCCATCCATGTTGTTGCAAATTTTAGAAGTTCCTTCTTTCTTTCAGTACGTATTCATTGTCATTTTCCCCCTTTGTACTCATGTTCCTCTCTGTCTCTCTCTGTTTCTTCATCTTCTTAAAGCAGACCCTTTAGCATCTCTTGCAATGCTGGTTTGGTGGAGATGTATTCTTTTAGCCTTCTTTTGTCTTGGAAACTCCTTATTTCATCTTCCATTTTGAATGAGAGTCTTGCTGGGTAGAGTATTCTTGGTTGTAGGCCTTTGTTTTTCATTGCTTGGAATATTTTTTGCCATTCCCTTCTGGCTTGCAGTGTTTCTGCTGAGAAATCTGATGATAGCCTTATTGGAGCTCCCTTGTATGTTATTAGTTGTTTCTCTCTTGCTGCTTTTAGGATTCTCTCTTTGTCTTTGAATGTTGCCATTTTAATTATGATGTGTCTTGAAGTAGGCCTGTTGGGGTTCATCTTCATTGGGATCCTTTGTGCTTCCTGGACTTGCATGATTCTTTCTCTCTTCATGTGAGGGAAGTTTTCTGTCATTAGTTTTTCAAAGAGGTTTTCTATTCCTTGCTCTTCTTCTTCTCCTTCTGGAATTCCTATGATACGGATATTATTATGTTTCATGTTATCCTGCAGCTTTCTTAGAGCCCCTTCAGTCTTGTTCATTCTTTTTTCATTTTGTTGCACAGTCTGGGAGTTTTTGTCTACATTGTCCTCCAGCTTGCTGATCCGATCTTCTTCTTCCTCTAGCCTGCTTTTAATTCCTTCTGTTGTGTTCTTCAATTCAGAGATGGTATTCTTTATTTCCTCCTGGCTCTTATTGATAGCTTCTATGTCCTTTTACATGCTGGTGTAATTCTCAGTAAGTTCTTTGTAGTTTTTCTGGAGTTCCTTGTAGTTTCCCTGGAGTTCTTTGTAGTTTCCGCTGAGCTCATTGAGCTTCTCCATGATCCATGCCTTCAATTCCATATCTGGTAGATGGCTCCCCTCTATTTTATTTAGCACTCTTTCTAGGGATTCTACCTTTCTTTTCTATGGGGGGTTGTTTCTCTGTCTCCCCATTTTTGTGACTCCTGTTGTTTGTTGCTGCTTCTTAGAATGATCTGCACTTCCTGGATCTGCCCCTGGTGGCGTCAGATCCTGTACCAGTCTGGGCCTAGGCAGCCTGTTGGAGACTTCCAGGGATCTACTGCCTTTGTCTGGCTTCTTTAGTTGTTAATCTATTCAATCTGTGATTAGCTGTCAGGCTTAAGGACCATGGGTGTGGCAGCTTAATTTCTTTAGGCTGGGCTTTTGCTCCCCATCAGGTTGATGCCACTTGGGGGTGGGGGGGATGTTCTACCTGCAGTGTGGGGATGAGTCAGCACTAGGACCTGTTCGGCTGCTCCCCCAGTGTTCCCCTCAAAGCCACCACACCAAACTCTCCCCAAGCGTCTCTAGTCCTCTCTGCCTTCCCTCTGCTTGAGCCCAGGGTAAGTGGGGGCCAAAATATTTTCATATGTGATCTGCTTAAGAGCTCTTTTTCTCTAGCTGTTTCTCTCTGGCTAGCAAGAAACCCTGTGGCTTTTCGCTTTTCACTGCTGATACTATTTTACTTTCCACTCTGTTGCTGTAGGCTGGGAAGCTCAGCTGGGGGTTTAGACTCTGCCCTTCTCAGGGGGAACCCCTGGCTGCTGAGCTGTTTCTCAGTCCCTTCAGCTGCCACTTGTGGGAGCCCAGCCAGCCCTTCCACATCTCCTCACCCCCTACCAGTCACATTGTGATGTAGCAGCCTTTTCTGTCTCTCTGTGGTTATAAGACTTCTCTCCAGCTAGTGTTCAGTTGGTTATTCCAGATGATTTCTCCAAAATTAAGTTGTAAATCCAGACTAGTTCTGGGAGGAGGTTAGTGTAGCTTCCACTTACTCCTCTGCCATCTTGTTTCTCCTGGGTGTTAGTTCTTTGAATGATTGATAGAATTCATCTGTGCGATCATTCAGTCCAGGACTTTTGTTTTTGGGAAATTTTTTATTACTGATTCAATCTCATTAGTTGAAATAAGTTCATTCATATTTTATGATTCTCCTTTATTCAGTTTAGATTTATGTGTCTAGGAATTTATCCATTTTGTCTATATTGTACAATTTGTTGGCATATAGTTGTTCATAGTATTTTCATACAATTGTTTGTATTTCTGTGATGTCAGTTTTTACTTCTCCTTTTTCATTTCTATTTTATTTATTTGAGTCTTTTGTCTTTTTTGTGACGAGTCTGGTTAAAGATGTGTCAGTCTTTTTTATCTTTTCAAAGAACTACCTTTTGGTTCCATTGATCATTTGTGTTTCTTTAGCCTCAAATTTGTTTATTTCTGTTTTTATCTTTATTGTTTCCTTTCTCCTTCTTACTTTGAGCTTTGTTCCTTGTTCTTTATCAACTTCTTTTAAGTGTAAAGTTGCATTCTATATTTGATATTTTTCTTGTTTATTGAGGCAGACCTATAATGCTATGAATTTTCCTCTTAAGATTTCTATCACTGTGTCCCATAATTTTGGGTTGTTGTGTTCTCGTTTTTATTTGTTTTATCTTTTAATTTAATTCTTGATCTCATGTTAATTCAATCATTGTTTATTAGCATGTTATTTAGCCTCCATGTGATTGTATGTTTATAAATTATTTTCTTGTGATTGCTATTTACTATCATACCATTATGGTCACAGAAGATGCTTGATATGACTTCAATTTTCTTAAATTTACTGAGACTTGTTTTGTCTTAGCATATGGTCTATTATAGAAAATGTCTCATGTGCACTTGAAAAGAATGTATATTTGGTTGTTTTGGAGTGAAATTCTCTGAAGATATCAATAAAATCTACCTGATCTAGTGTGCTATTTAAGGCCACTGTTTCCTTGTTGATTTTATATCTGGACTAAGTTTTTGGATATTTTTTTTTATTAGTCTGTCACTTCCACACTCTAACCCATTCTAGCCTATGCATAATTTTTGTTCTGAATTAAGGTGAATTCAAGTAATTACTTCTGTAGTTTGCTATTAGATTCACAATATTAATGGACATTTATCATCATTTAATAATCAGATGCTACTGGGACCACATTGCTGCTTTTCTTTTTCAGTTTTAGCAATCAAACCACTTTTTAAAAAATTATCACATCCTCCTTGATAAATTGTTGCTCTATTCATGCAACTCTTCCTTTGAGAAATAGATTCAAATATCACTTGAAATTTAACCAAGCTTCCTACCCCAATAAGTCATATATCATTATAATTCTCTCATGGCTAGAACTTTCTGTTTTAGATATTTGACTATATTTGACTGAAGAATTACATTATACTTGATCAATTTGCTGTGATTTCCTACCTTTGCATAATAAGGAAAGCTTTCTTATTAGCTTTCTATAAACATATTAATCTTTTCATCTTTCACTGTTCCTTAATTTTCCAATGCTATGCCCCACAAGTCTTTGGTCTAAACCTGTTCTGGTAGAGATAGGGAAGGAGAAGCTGTACATACTTTCTTCATGCCAAGAGTTGTTTTTCTCGCTTAAAGCAGAAGTGAACATTTTATAGCTATTGCTGAGTGAACACCAAAGAGATCAAGCAACATTTGGTTCTAACTTCAATCAGTAGTCTTCCAGAGGTAAGATAACCATATATTTTCATCTGGCTGAGAGAGATCTGGTTAAATCCACCTATCCTTATGTAATTATTAATAGTTCCTTTCTTCAACTCACAAAAGTGCCTGAACTCAAGAGATAAATTATATGGTCACCTTAGCTAGCAGTGTGAACTTCAGTAAATAAAAAGAGAATATACTTGCTTATAAACCATGACCAGGAAGGGAGCAGATTAAAAGTAAACAACATACAATGAGATATAATTGTAAAAGCCTGATTATAGAGAAAATGAGCAATATTTATTTATGATCCATTTACTTACCTTGAAATTAGAAAAGACAAGTAAAGTCAAAGAAATAGGTTCCAATAAGGTTAGTATAATTAAAGAATATATCTATTAAAGAAAAGAGAAACTAGAAGAAGGAGGTCAAAATAGGAATACGATTCTCAATATTGAGAGAATAGGGCTACGATAAATGAAAAAAGTAAAAAAGTTGAGGAGATTTTTTAGGGAAGAGGACAAACTGACTTTCAGAAACTTGTAGAAATTATTTACAATGCCAAGAAAAAGGAACAGAGGTAAAAATCAGTAAAAGTATTGAAAAAGTTGGAAAAATTTATTAGCAAGTAAAACTTTAGTGGAAAAATATTAAATTTCATACAGAGCAATAAGATTATATTCAACATGAAGTTTTATTTTTGCATGAAGTCTATAATGCTCCATTTCAATTTGAATATTTCTTCAATACAAAATGTTTTGTTTTCAGTAGTGATATTCATGCACAAATATTTTCACTTTTTAGAAACTTATAAGAAACATGACCAAATGTAATCAATCTATATGTAATATTACCTTAAATAATTCAATTTAGTGGTCCGTTACTGTAGAGGAGAAGTAATTCCTCTGCACAAGCCAATCCTTAGTGGTTATGTCAGGGATCTCCAGAAAAAAGCCTTATTTTATAGAGGATAAAAGCATATAGTTATAGAGTTAGGTTACTTTTGTGGAGAAAAAGAAAAGAAAGAAAAAGATTTATATCTTTAAACATTTTGATAGAGAGAGGAAGGGTCAGGTGGGAAGAGACCTCCTGACTATTAATATTTCACTGCAATAACCTTAATGGATTATGTAATTAATAGAGAATAAAGTAATTGTGAAACAAAAACTAAAAAAAGAAAAATAATCTAGCAATTTTATTTGGCTTTATAAGAAATTTGTTTTAAGACTTTTCTGATAAAAATTACACACACACATATATCCAATAAGCCAAAGTATGACATTATTTATTTTCTAGAAATCACTAAAATTATCTGGTGTCATTTGCTCTTCAATATCAACTTCTTTATTTCATTATCTAGAAGAACTTCTAAGAAACCGTAGAACATGCTTTTTTGAACTTGGGCACAGAGGTACCTCCTATCGTGCTTTACAATAATTACTGAATCCATAAAGATGCAGTATTTAGAGACTAATAGAGCTGTGGTATTTACTTCCTGAGGAAATGTATAGAAAAATCAGTCAAATTGATTAGTTTATAATGATGCTGAATGCTAATGCTAAATGCATGCATGGAAAATAATTTAATGAAAAAGAATGAGATATGACTGTGTGTGACTAGAATGACACATGGACCATTCATAATGAAAATGATTATAAAAAGTAGGCTAACCCTGGAGTCAACAAGTGTTGGTCTAAGGTAGAAATACAGATGAAATGAGCTGTAACAGATGCTATTTACCTGGTATGCCAGCCCCTGCGCTTGACACTGAAGTATCAATGTTTTCCAAGACTGACAACCTCAAAGAAAATTTATTTAAGTGGTCACAGGAGCAGAAATAAAATCTATTAAAAAAGGACTAAAACTCAATGCATAAAATAAATGTTGCTTAGTTAACATTATTTTAAATAGAAAGCATCTGTTTTCTCATAAATTTGTAAGTCATTGGCTCAATACCTTATGAAAAAATCAATTAATTAATTCAGAGCCTGTCAAAAAGAGTGACTTTTGATTTTTGGTTATGAACGCCATTATATATCTACATAAATATGTGACATTGCCAATGTCACATATTTATGGAAAATGTCATGTAGTATTAAAATCAATTTTATATATTAATAATAATTTTGAAAGAATTATTGATACTTTATAAACATGATAATATAAAAATTATAATTATTAAAAGTACACATCAAAAATAAGAATATTAGATATGATATAAATAGCAATTGTATATAATCGTCGTCGTCGTCGGCAGCCGTCCGTCTCGAGAGACGATGGTGTAGCTTCTTAAGAGTCTATCTGCACCGCCGAGAATGGTTGTGCAGTCCGACTCGGGAGTGACACGGTATCTGTCTCCTCCCGTGTTGAATCGACATCTTGCGATGACGCTGGAGTGTCCTCTCCAGTGAAGCTGAAGCTACAGAGCCTGGGCAGGGTGATATGGAGGGTCTGCTGTTGCCCATGCAGCAGACCCCCCCTCTCTTCGCAGCTGAAGGGTCCAAGGGAAAGACGGAGTCAATACAGCTTGGCTTCAGGTGCGCCGCAGGAGTTGCCGGTGTTGACTACAACGTCGAACCGCCTTAGGGACTCCGGCTCCGGATTTTCTGTCGGGGTTTACTCCCTTAGCCTTTCCCCTGAAGAGGTATGCCGCAAGGCAGCGGAGGTTTTTTGGAGTCAGAGTTTTCCTTCTCTGATGTTGTATATAATATATACATACATATTGTACATGTATGTTAACATGTAGATCCAGTTGTATACAATGTCCTATAAAGTTAATTCATTAATTACCATGGCAGTCTTACTACTTCCTCACTAAGGAATAGTGAGATGCATTTTTACCACAGGATCTGGAAATGTTTGGTGTTACACAAACATTTTCAGTAAGTAACCCAATGGTTCTTTCATGAAAACTGTGTTGTCACTTTCTTGCTTTAGAAACCTTATTAGTAAGCACAAAGGGCCTTAGTTTGCTAAGTCTCAGAATTGTGTCATTTTCTTAGCACTCTCTCTCTTTTAAATTACATAAATTTATTGGAAATGTGAAGAAAAACTTTTGCATCAAAGTAAAATATTTTCATAATATTAATGGCACATTTTGTTTATAAAAAATAAATAAAGTTTGTTTGGTGAAACAAAGATATTCGGGTTGCCTGGATAAACTAACAGGAACATATTGGCATAACCTATTCTTTCTTTTGTGAATTTTTATTTTTTATTACATTTATTGAGGTGTCATTAATAATTACATATATATATATATATATATATATATATATATATATACACACACATCAAGGGTATAGTTCTATAATACATCATCAGTATATTGCTTGTGTAGCTCTCTCTTTTTTAATTCAAGTGCTCTGCATATGCGGCAGCTTCTGTGTGATGACTACATACTTGTTTCTTTTGTGTCTGCAAACATTCTCTTTGAGGGTCTAGAAGCAGATTTGGCTAACAATGAGAGATGAATAAAATAAGATTAATCTCGTGGCAACACCTTGTATCTTTTCATTTCCTCCCATTTTGTTTTGCTCCTTCTGTGGTGTACAGCTTCGGTCATGCAGGAGAAAGGAAGTGTTCATTTTAAATTCAAATTTAACTTCAAATTCTGGCATGCCTGAGGGCCCCAGTTCCCCTTTGTGAAAATAGGTCTAGATAGGTGAGAGGTAAACATTGATTCTTTTGAAGAGAAAGATGTGGAATGAGAGAGATTAAAATAATCTCATTTAAAAACTTACTTTCCAATTTATAATCTTACATTAAAGCAGTGTCTGCACTAATGGTGGATCTTGACATTAGCTGTTGTCTTTTTGTTTCTTCAGGTGAAAAGTAATACTCAAACCTTACACTTTCATTGGCCTGATCCCTATATTATGTGTGAGTTATATATTATCAGGATGTTAAAAGGCTTGCTAAAATTATAAGCATATGTAGGTCAAATGTATGTGTTCATGAATCACACATTTTTCAAAAGAGAAAAAAACTGAAAGACAGTGCTTACCTTTGAGGACAAAATGTGCCACATCAATTAGAAACTGTGATGACTGTTGAAAAAATTTTATTTGGAATATCTCATGTGTCTCAACAGTTTATTTTCATCATTAAAACAATTTCTGTGTTTTTAAATAGAAGGAAATAGCATCTATATTTTATAAATAATGAGATAGAAGTTTGCACAGAAGATAATATATATTATTGTTTGGTTTGGTTTTATTTTTACTTCCTTTTTAACAAACCTATATGTCTTTATCTCATTAAGATCAAAATTCTCTATGATATGATGAAACTCTTGTTTTTCATTTATATATATAAATTGTCTTCTATACTTTAGAACAATGTGTTCAACTAAAAAAAAATTAAAAGTTGAAATAAAAGCCAAAAAATATTAAAGATGGCAACTTACTTAGTGATAAGAAATATGAGAGCATAAACATGATTATTAAAATCGATCCACAGACTTAGTTTTTCAAATTGTAAGCTATATTTTCAGATGATCATTGTCAAAAACTAAAAAGTTAAAAACAATCGGGAAAAAGTAAAAATAAGTTAATATTCTCACTGAATGCAGCTAATCACTTCCTAGCAAACTGCAACTCTTTGTCCCATTTTTTACATGCTACTTGCTTTTATAGACTACCTGATTATATGTTCTCTGCCTAGAAAGCTCAATAAAGACAGAAACCTCATATATCCTATAACTTGCTCTACTCTCAACACCCAGGAAAGTATTAGCCATGGAGGAGATACTCAGTATTTACTTACTGAATAAATGTGCGAAGTCTAATACTTGTCTCTAACTTAATATATCCAAAAAAAAGAACTTGTATCTTCCCTTTCAGTCTGCTCCCAAATCATTCATTCTATTCCTGAAGACAAAAATCTTGGTGTTACTCTTATGTATTTTATCACATCTAATCTTTCTACAAATTTTGTGGACTATATCTTCAAACTCTATCTAGAGTCCAGCCACTGCTCACTACCTTTACTACCACCACTGTCTCTTGCCTGGATTTTAGCAACTGTAAAAAGGCTTCCAGCTCCCCACTGTTCCTTTCTTCACAGTGTATTGTCCTAAAAACAGCTATACCGATGTATGCAACATCTCCATCTCATTTAGAACATAAGCCCCGGGCCTTAGCATCACTTCAGTGGCCTTACCCGTTTTGACCCTTTCTCCTCTCCTTTCTTACCCCTTCCACTCCCCACAGGCACACCGAGTCCAATCACACCAGCCACCTGCTCTCTCCACTAAAACATCAAATATAACTTTTTCAAGTCCTACATATTTCCATTCTACCCGAGATGCTCTGCCCAAGACATCCCCACAACTAGAACTCCTGCTTAACACAAGCCTCTGCACACATGCCACCTGAGCAGAGAGGCTGTCCCAACTATTCCACCTAAAAGAACACCTTCTCCCCTGGCTCATTGTGTTGTTTCCTAATCCTGTTTTGTTCTTCTTGAAAATTAGGCTCAATAGCCATTTATGTATTTATTTAATTAGCCTTTTATTTTTTTATTTCTACCTCCTGCCT
Organism: Furipterus horrens; assembly: GCF_987537825.1. NCBI lineage: Eukaryota > Metazoa > Chordata > Mammalia > Chiroptera > Furipteridae > Furipterus > Furipterus horrens. The sequence goes on from NW_028327171.1 coordinate 177,258,012, forward strand.
GAGACTTTATTCATTTCAAAATATAGAACAGTGCTTCTTTATAATAGGCATCCAAATAAATAGTTGTTAACTGAAGAAATAAATGGCTGACTTATCATAAGAGCTTTTCAAAGAGACCCTCCACCCCCCTGTATTTCTGACAGTTCTTCGGTTGTTTCCTCAGGAAAAAATATCTATATATGCTGCTTGGCTAACTACTACTTCTGCACATTAGAAGGCTGTTAATGGGCCAGATTTATTCTATTTATGAATACAGTTGGCTGCTACTTCCACACCAGTGTGAAAGTGAACATGCCCCATTGTTACTGCAGTCACTGTTGATGCTTTCTTTAAGCCTGACTAAAGATTGTATGATAATCACCAAGCTAGGTGATAGAGTACTACTAAATTAGACTATGGTAATAGTGATGTTGTTTTTAATAAAAGTTATACATTATGTTAATATTGTTTTTGAAGTTACTTATAATATTTACTATGTATTAGAGTATAAATACTTTTACCACTTCTTGATCAATGCTAGAATAAAATAGTTTAGGTACACTTACCACTCTGCTGACTTTGTGATTGTTTTTTGTCAAGTATTTTAATTCTACATTATTTGATAATCCATAAAAAGTTATTATCAATGCTTTAAATGAACACATTCATTTACATTTACTCCGATACTTATGCTTTCAGTTGTTATTTTCTTTTTTGCAACTTGGATTTAGTATGAAAAATTTATTTACTATTGCTTTTATTACTGGTTTACTGGCAATATAGTCCTTCCCTCTTTTTGAAAACCTGTCTCTTTTGCTTTTTTGGTAAAGAATCTTTTCTCTGGGGCTAAGGTTATGAGTGAGTTATTAAAGTAGTATGTTACAGATAACAATAAAATACACAATAAATAACAGACTAGTCACAGGGGAAGAGAGAAACAAGAAACTGAAAGTGGATAAAAGCAGGTTGAAGTACAGAAAGATATGAACAATGGAAAATATAAAAAGGGATTAAGTGACATGAAATAAGTTAAAATGCTCTAATATATATATGTATATTAGAATCAGAATAAAGATAAAAGGAGGAAACAGATATTCTGTGAAAATATTAGTTTCAATTTTTCAAAATATACTTCAAGCCAATTAAAAACATTACAGATTTCAAGCAGTGTAAATGCAAAGAAATAAGAATTTAAAACATCATGTGGTAAAACTGCAAAAAACAAAGACGAAATTTTTAAAAAATATCCAGTTAAAAGGCTAATTGTTTTCCAAAAATAAGTAAAAACAAAAGCTGGCTTTTTAATAAAAAATTATAGAATCCAAAAGATATCTTTAATTGCTAAAATAAACTTAAAAGTTGGCAGTCATCTTGAAAAATAATTACGGGCAACATATTAAGTGGAACTCCTGTGATGTATTTCTTTAGAGTTATATACATACTTAAGCAATATCCTTGTACTTTTGCAAATAGAGCCCTATTTTCTGCCTCTCCAGCGCACCAAACCAGAAGTCACTCTTCCTGATTGGCCTCTATCCCTAGCACACAGCATATTGAATTATGTCCTGAGGGGACATTAACTATCATGTGCTTCCCTTTTTCAGGATTTTAGTCTATCCGTTTCTGGATGTATTATTTTAACCAACACTTTCAAAGTTTTTTTTTTTGATTGGTTGGTTGGTTGGTTGGTTGGTTTTGTATTTTATGGAGACGTTCTTATTGTTCTCTCTAGGAGACTTACTCTGACACAGGTGGTCTTTTATTGCCAGAGATACTTTGGCTTTAAATAGCATTTTACATAAGCCACCAAGTCTCCAGTCCATATTTTTCTTTCTAAATTATTTTTTATTAAATATTTTATTGTTCTTCGATTACAGTTGTCCCAATTTTCCCCCCTTTGCTCTCTTACACCGAGCCCCCCCCAGTCAATCCCCTCCTTGTTGTCCATGTCCATGGGTCATGCATACATGTTCCTTAACTAGACCCTTCCCCTTCTTTTCACCCTTATCCCCCTCCACACTCCCATCTAGTCACTGTCAGTCTGTTCCTTGTTCCCATGCCTCTGTGTGACCCTCACACTGCAGCACTGAGCCCCGAGGGCCTATTTTCCATATGCTCCCTCTCCCCCAAAATGACAAAGTCTCTCTTGGTCAGGGTTGGGCACAGCCTGCCAGAGCCCTATACAGTTTTGGATAATGATTCTCTCTAGATATCTCCCGGATGATACTGGGAAGAGTCCCGCAGCAACACTATCCCGCTCCCTCTAGAGACTCTCAGCCTTGGGCAGGCTTGTTTCCCTCACACAGTTTCAGTGAGCACCTCCCCGGCTGTCTCTCTCTGCCCCCGGAGCTCATAGCTCCTGAACCGACTGCAGCTGCCCCGAATCTGTGCAGCCAGAAGTTTCGGGTTGGGCAGTGGTGACAGCAATTGCTCTGCTAGGAGAGCCAGAGCCATCCACTCCCGAGTGCTCTGCAGGCAGGCAGGCTCTTGCCCATTCACGCACACTCCCTGCACTCCTGTCTGTGTACACACTCACTCACACACACTCTCACTCACTCTCTGCTGGATTTTCGAGTTGATTGCTTTATGGCTTAGCTGCAAGACTGGGTGCAAGTGGATGGAGCTTCCAGCTACTCTGAAGCCATCTTGAATCTCCAGTCCACATTTTTCCAGAGAAATAACTATTGTACTGTGATATTGCTCTGTTTAAACAGAGCTATTAGACATTTAGTCTAAACATTAACCCTGGCTGGTTTGGCTCAGTGGATTGAGCGTCGGCCTGCGAGCTAAGTGTCGCTGGTTCGATCTTCCAGTCAGGGCACATCAGAGAAGGAAAACTCTGACTCCAAAAAACCTCCGCTGCCTTGCGGCATACCTCTTCAGGGGAAAGGCTAAGGGAGTAAACCCCGACAGAAAATCCGGAGCCGGAGTCCCTAAGGCGGTTTGACGTTGTAGTCAACACCGGCAACTCCTGCGGCGCACCTGAAGCCAAGCTGTATTGACTCCGTCTTTCCCTTGGACCCTTCAGCTGCGAAGAGAGGGGGGGTCTGCTGCATGGGCAACAGCAGACCCTCCATATCACCCTGCCCAGGCTCTGTAGCTTCAGCTTCACTGGAGAGGACACTCCAGCGTCATCGCAAGATGTCGATCCAACACGGGAGGAGACAGATACCGTGTCACTCCCGAGTCGGACTGCACAGCCATTCTCGGCGGTGCAGATAGACTCTTAAGAAGCTACACCATCGTCTCTCGAGACGGACAGCTGCCGACAGTCTAAACATTTTTATTTTTTTAAACTTGCACCTTTATTTTTCATAAAATACATACTGATAAATTTTATATTTTTGTCACTAAATAATCTAATATAGTGGTTTTGTCTGATATATAAAGAAAATTAATTTTATAGAAAAAAATACACACAATTTTAAATCAGTAGTTTTCTTATCTTACATTTATTTATCAAGGCTTTAAAATTTGTGTGTGGGGGTGGGGTGGGGGGGTGGCTACTCTTATCCAAAGCACCCTGCTACAGATATATATTTATCTACCCATACGTGTAATCTATGTTTTCCTCCTCTTTTCATTGATACAGTTTCTTCATAGAATTTAGTAAAAGAGCTTCCAAATTTACAGAGTCACTTCCACTCTTTTTTTACCTGCTAACTTAAAGCTATCTCTTATTTTGGAACTAAGGTCAGGCTTGGGAATGTAACACTAATCTTTAGTATGACTCTCTCTGCATGACTACCAACTACCAGGGAGGAAAAAAGCAAAGCAACAAAACAGGTCACTGGCATTGGATATGAAAGGAAAATCCTCTTTGCAGGCTCCCTAGAAAATCAGACACTATATCAGGATTAACTTGATACCTGATAAAGGATAAAGTTATTGATGTGAACTTTCCACATAATATGTTTTTCTCATCTGATTTTACTTTTCCCCCTAAAAATAAAAGAATAGAATAGAATTTCAGCTAACCAAAATTTCTTGACTCACTGAAAAAATATCAAAGTAAAGAATATTATGTAAGAATGGCAGTATTGATAATTATTAATATTTGACTTTAGAATTATATTGCTTAAATTAAGACCCTCAATTTGTAACACACTAACTCCAATAAATATATTCAACATTTCTCTCTGAACCTTAATATTCTTCTTTCTAAAATGGGCATGAAAGAACATTCACTTATATAGATTTATATGATTTAAATAAGTAAAGTCATAAACAATCTACCTGGTACATAATAAGTTCTAAATGAATATCAGATACCATTTTCATTATATATTCAATGCCCAGTTTTAGGTACTGCAACGGTTATAAGTGGTATAATATAAATTTCCAGTATTCAAAGAATTAAAGATGCTTCTTATAGCTTCAAAATCTTTTTACATTCTATTTTTCAATTAAGAATGTTTTGTTGGCTTTAATTTATCTCTTCTCTTAATCTTGCATTTTTTGAAAATCAAGTTAATAGAAGTAACACGATTTTGATTAATGATGCAGTCTGTTAAAACTTTGTTTTCTCTGCTGATGCATTGATCATAATTATCTTGTCAGATGTCACTAAAGGCAGTGACAAGGTGGTAATAAAGCTTTACAAGTTTAAAATAAACCCTGTTATTTATTATCAAGCCTGTGAATTCTGGAATTTTTAGTGAAGTTTGCAAAAACACTTTAGAGAATAGCTGAGAAAAATAAAATCTAGTGTTAAAAAATCTGACAATTAAAGCACCTTGCTTTCTAAGTCATGGTGTTAAGTAGGTATTAATAATGCCTTCCCACACACAGTATAAAACACAGCAAATGGGACTCACTAAATGCTTAATCATAAGATGCAAATTAAACCAGAATTCAGGCAGATGAAGCTGGGGGCATGAGTGACAAAAGAAGAGATGTAAATGAGAGAATCCAGAATGATGTATACATTTAAACAGGTTGGCTTACGTTGAGCATAGGTCTTGATTGCAGTGTGCTCAATTAGAATAAACAGGAGCCTGTAAAACATGCAGCCACCAAGTAAGAGAGCTCCAGACATAGTAAAGGCAGTGCTCATTTTAATAATAAGATTATTTATTCTCTTCCCTTTTTAAAAATATCACGGGGGAGTCCTAGATCCAAAGTTATTGAGTTTATATGAAACAATACACGTCTAAAGATTAATGTTGATTGAGGCAAAAACAGGGAGGCTAATATTACCTTGCATATTGAAGCTTGCCTTAACTGCAGGAAAAAGTCTATTCTGTCTAAGAGGGAGAGCAAACCGGTCCTGATTAAACAGCTTAGAAAACCCCTTCTGTTTTATTTATCTTTTCTTTTGATACATGATTTAATAATGCTTTTGGACTGAATATCAAGCATCTATTATTATTATTATTATTATTATTATTATTATTATTGATGACAAGATTGACAGCCTCAGCTCCCATGCCCTCCCCCTACCCGCCTGCAGCTGCTTGGGAAATGATGATATTTTGGGCTGGGAGTTCCCCGCAATAGCAGAGTGCGTCAAGCCAAGGCGTGTTTGGCCTTGATCGGCCAGTCATACTTACAGCTGCGAGATAACCATACAGCTACAACTCAATAGTTCCTTTTTTCTTCCCCCTATAAAGCAACCCCTTCCTCCCCTAGGAGTTCGGAGTCGGAGCCACCCGTCGCACAGCTCCCTCCCTGTTTGCTGATTCTCCCAATAAACTTCTTTTTTCCAGCTCGCTGTGTCTCAATGGCCTTCTCAGCGACTCCATTCTTACAAAGGTAAGAATCATGACTTAGACTACAAGGAAAAGTTCTGTTAACTGAAAGAAGAAATATATATATCTGAGACCTTAAAAATTATAACCAGCAAGTGCATAATGGCGATACAATATCAAATGAGATCTCCTGTTTCTTATAACTAATTAGTCAATAAAATTTTAAATAAAATTTAAAACAATGTAATTTTCTTCAGGACATTAAAAACAGGTGGATACGAAGTAAACAGAATTAATTAAACTTTTTAATATATTTTTTTATGTTAGATAACTTTTTACTCTTAAAAGTATTTCAATCATGTTTACACAGGTAACTTCTAATTAATAGAAAATTGAATTAAAAAAGAGCTGTATAATATAATAAAAAGGCTATTCCTCCCCAAACTGTTAGAACTATCAAAAGATTTAGTAAAAACATCTTATTTGTTGCTTAATTTCTTGTTATGAATCATGTGAAATAAACAAAATCATTGTTTAAGTAAATGAAATAAATGTTATCAAAGGATTGCAAGTTAAATTTTAGAAAGTGGGTTCTTTTATATTGTGTCTTTTGAGTGAATTAAAGAACTTTGAAACATCTAATTAATTTTCAAAATATTTATTCTTATAGAATTACTCTCAATATATGGACAATGATGGAAGAAGAAAGTCCTTTAGCAAATATGAATCTTAAAAGAATCTTGTATTTTTAAGAGAATCGCTTGTGTCATTGAGTCACTCTGTAGAATGCAACAACTGAGATCAGTGGTGTCACAAGTAAGAGATATGTTTTTAAATAGTAACTATTTAAAATGTTACTTTAAAGTGAGAAATACACATGCATAAGTGCTATATAACTATATACATTGTGCAATGGAAAATAAATGCATTCATTGTTTATTAAAGGCACAGAACTTTCAAATATGTCACCTCTCAAAATCTTGTGCCATAATTTTTATTATCCTCATTTTAAATGTAAGGAGAGCTTAAGTGGCCTGCCTAAATTTACATAGCTCATAAATAGTGAAGCTGATAAATCTAAGCCTATTTATTTATAATAAACGACTTTTTAAAGCAGTTTTAGGATCACAATAAAATTAAATGAGAAGTGCAGAGTCCACATTTAGCCCCCGTCTCCATAGATACATAGATTTTCCATTATCAATATCCCCAACTAGAGTGGTACATTTGTTACAATCTATGAACATACATTAATACATCATTATCACTTAAAGTCTATTGTTTACATTAGAGTCCACTCTTCGTGTTGTGCATGCCATAGGTTTAGAAAAATGTATAATGACATGTACCTAACATTATAATATTATACAGAGTATTTTCACTGCCTTAAATCCTCTGTGTTCCACCTGTACATCCCTTTCTACCCCCTAATTCATGGCAACCACTGAATAATTTATTTACTCCACAATTTTGCTTTGTTCATGATGTTATGTAATGGGAATCATACAGTATATAGCCTTTTTGGATTGGTTTTTTCATTTAATAATATGCATTTAAGGTTTCTCCATGTCTTTTCATGTCTTGATAGATTATTTCTTCTTAGCTCTTAATATTATTATATTGTTTGGATATGCCACAGTTTATCTATTCACCTACGTAAGTACATCTTGGTTGCTTCCAAGTTCGAACACTTATAAATAATGCTGCTATAAACATCTATGTGCAGATATTTGAAGGATATAAGCTTTCAACTTTCTTATTTTTGTATGAAATAACAGCACGTTTAGTTTCATGAGAAACTGCCAAACTGTCTTTCAAAGTGACTGCAATATTTTGCATTCCTACCAGAATGAATGAGAGTTCCTGTTGCTCCACATCCTTGTCAAGATTTTGTATTTCCAGTGTTCTGGATTTTGACCATTTTAATAGGTTTATATTAATATTTCATTGTTTTTTTAAATTTGCATTTCCCTTATGACAACTGATATGGGAGTACTTTTCTTATACTTATTTGCCACCTGCATATATTTTTGGTGCCCTGTATTTTATTCTTTCTTTTCCCCCTAATTGCTGAGTTTTAAGCGTCTTTTGAATATCTTGAATAATAGCTTTTTATCAGATATGTCTTTTGCAAATATTTTCTCCAATGGCTTCTTTAAGTAACTCCAGATTATTTTTCCCCCAAATGCTTGGGAAAATCAAACGACTCTAAAACAACAAAACATCACCAGCTGATTTTGACTTTTTTTGCAGCTTCCACTGATTTTGTCTTTTTCCCATTGTTGATGTTACAAATTACCACAGATTTGGTGGTATAAAACAAAACAAATTTATTCTCTCATATTTCTGAATGTTAGAACTCCAGAATGAGTCTTATGTGGCTTAAATCAAGGTACCCGCAGTGCTAGGTTCTTCTGTATGTTCTAGAGGAGAACCATTTACATAACTTGATTGGCTTCTAAATTCTGTCTGCATTCCTTAGCTCATGGATCCATATTAACATCAACCTCTTGCTTCTGTTGTTACATCTCTTGCTATTCACTCTGACCTGCCTCTCTTCTAAAAGGATCTCAGTGATTACATTGGGTCCACCTGGGAAATTCAAGATAATTTCCCATCTCAACATCTTTGACTTATTCCCAAATTCCATTTGCCATATAAAGTAACACTCTCAGGATTAAGATGTAGACATTCTTTAGGGGGTTGCATTTTACAGCCTACCAAAGTGTCCTTTGTGGTAACAAATTTACTTGAGATTATCCTCCACATTTGGGGAAGGTGTTCAAGATAGGTATCAACTCACAAAAAGGAAAGCAGGACTTTAAGTAACACAGTAATCAAGGAATATAGAACTAGACTATTGAAAACCAGGAATCATAGTTTAGCTTCAAGATCCTGACAACAGACATTCTTACAGAATCCAAGGCAGCTCTGTGGACTTCAATATTTAAAGTTTATGAAATCTTTACTTTAGACTGCATTAATAACATTGTCCACTTAGCTTCTATTTTTGTCTACACCCTTTTCCTTTGCCTACCATTTTCTTCTTTACAACAATCTTTTGTATTTCCCACGGCTCCTGATTACCTAAAACTTTAGATTATTTTCTAGTTTAGCTAGTGTACCAGTAATGACTTTTCCTGCCCTATGACTCTCATTTACTATTGACTTTTTGCTTGTGTTACATAATTTGCTCTAGGTTTTTTGGAAGCATTGTTTCCCAAACTGAGATCCATGAAAACTCTGTGTTAGAATTTCCACGGCTGGCTATTAAAGATACATATTCCTGGATCTATCCAATGGAATCAGAGATCAGGGGTTGGGGACTGGATCATAATTTTAACAAATTCCCCAAATAATTCTTATGCCAGAAAAATATTGTGAAAATCTTTGCCTGGGAGAGAACTTGATTCACCCAGCTATTTCTATCATCCTTGTTTAAAGAGAATTGGTTTTTGAATAACTGGCCAAAAATTGAGTTTCTGCCTAGCTTCGGTATTTATTGTTCTTAAGTCAGTGTGGGACAGGATCAATATGCATAAAAATTCTAGAATTTTTTAGAAGCAAATTTATTGAAGACTTTATTCAATTATTTGGTCTATATATCTAGCTAGATAGCTATTCAGCTAGCTACCAATATTATCATGATATATAGCTGTTTGTCAGGCTCAGTTCTAATGTTTTGGAAACATCAGGGAATAACTCAATGTTAGGAGACCCTAAACAAGATCCGACTGCAGGTAAAAGATATGTTATTTTTGAGGAATAATGACCATGGCAATAGAAAGATACTAAACCAATGGTCTGGTCCTTTAACAAAGTAGGAGGCTTAATGAAAAGTAGCACATATGGTTGGTTCCACATAATTGATTCCAGGTCCTGTCCAATTCAGGTATCTGGAAATTAATCCACAGGGACATTACTGTATGAATAAATACAGAGAGGTTGGCAAAATTTGTCATGGGATAGCCATGTTATACTAAGGGAGAGGCCATTCTTTCCCAACCAAGCAGCATTGAAAGTGCCTGCAGCAGGAGTCAGGGTTAGCTGTATAGACTCAGAGATGTCAGATAGAGATGTGCTCTGACACTAGTGTTTAATCTGTAGTAGGTATAAGAGCTTATAACTCAGTTCTTGTTAAGCTAAGACAGTTCTGAATCTCAAGTGGAAGAAGTGACAGATACCATCTTAGGGATGTATGGGTTTCAGCTGTAACATCAGGCTGTGGCTGTGTTAGCATAGTCTAAGCACACAGCCTCCTACAGTGATTGTGGGTCCTGTCAATAGAGCACGTTTGAGTTCCAGCTGTAGAAAAAAGGAGTGGGGGAGATGGGTTCATATTTTAAACATATATAAGCATGTTGGGTATTTCTGGATATGTTAGAAGTGAGACATTGAGCATATTAGCCCTATTATCCACCCTTGAAACACTTTGTATTTCTTTATAATAGTACTTATTGTAGCATTTGTAGTTGATTGTTTAAATCTTCTTTCTTGTATTTTGAGTCTTATGCTGGAAGAAATCTTTCCTGTGTACCACATCACTATTTCCCGTATCGTCTATCTATCATCTATCTATCTATCTGTCATCTATCACCTATCTATCATTTATCACCAAATGGTTGCAAAATAAATTAATTAAAAGGTATTCATTCAACCTAATATCATTTATTTTTTCCTAAAGTAAAAAAAAATGTTATTGACTTTTTATAATCAGTTTTGTACATAGAACTTGATTCTATGAGTCCACAAAATCAGAGCCTACCTGATGTATGATTATTAATTGTCATGTTAAAGTTAAATTACATATTTAAAAATAACAAAAAAATGGGCATATTATGCCTATAACAAAAACTTTAATTCAGACAATATTCTTTATTTTTAAAAGACAACATGTACAGTAAATCCAAAACTTGTTTTACTTTCACATGCATAGTATTTTAGGCATACGTGAGAAACTGAATATGATTTTTTACTACTTATTATCTCATCAAGTTGTTGTTTATGAATGAAGAGTAAAGAATGCCAAAATAATAAAAAGTTAATATTTTAAAAATTCTTTGTGGAATAGATTTTAATTACTTCTCATTCTCTATTCAAAATTAAAATGATTTCCATCAATAGTAATGAACATGCTGTTAAAATTTAATTTTTTAAGCCATGTACTCAGTTCACTCTAAGGTATCATCCTCTCAAAAAATTGAAGAAACAGGTGTCATAGATTTTGATTTCTAAAAATGTGTTTACATTTTTTTATCATAGAATTACATTTAATATTTAGAAAACTCCATAATTTTACAGAGTAGAAAAGATCTTAAATTAAAATTAAGCTATTAAAATTACATATTTACATAAATTCAAAAATATTCTATGTTCCCTTATTTACAAAAATATCTGAAATTAATAATCATTTTTAATGACATGTACCAGCTCAATCACTTTAAAAAACTTTATGTTCAATTTAATATGAAAGACTCATACAAAATATAAAATGTCAAAGTTACTACTACAAAAAATGTTTTTTGTTTTTTTTTTTGTGAAAAAATCTGATTATTGCTACACATTCATGAACTATTCATGGAGAGTACCAAAAGAAAATCAATACTCTAATGTTTATATGCTTTTAAATGGGAAACATTAATCTATAAGATGTAACTTTCTTCCATGAAATATGTAAAATCACATACCTATCTACAGTTCTAAAATTCAAAAACTCTGAAAACTGAAACCTTTGTATGAAGATGTGGCAAACTTTCTTGGAAGTCAAAGTCTTATTACATTGGTGTGAAACACATATAACACAGGGGAAAGATTACTGTCGAGTTTGATATTTCAGCTGTTTTAAACTAAAATATGCATGCTGATTTCAAAATTGCAGTTAGTTTTCTTCTATCACTTCAATTTTTTTCTGTATAGCTTATCTTAATGCAACTACTCTAGGCTGGATTGAGCCTGGATCGGGAAAGCACTAGTGCTCTCCTATTGGCTGAGAGCAAACCTCCCTTGAGTGGGGAAGGGTAGGGGATGACCTTGGAGACCAGCGACAGATTCATACTTGTCTAGGCTATTCAGTTATACATGAGACAGTGTGGTGAGAGGTTGTGTGCCACTCGATATAGTGAATCATATTCCCAAATGTCATCCGAGTTCTTGTCTCTACAAAAGGAGTTAGCAGAATTATTTTTATTTACATATGTACTTATTTTCTTTCCTTCAGATCATGTCTGCCTCTGCTATTTCTCATCATAAGTGCCTAAACAACCCTGATTCATTTTGCTATATCTGTGGGAATTTCACCATTCCCAAAGGACAAACATCAGTGTATTTGTCAGGTAAGCCTACTATGTATATTTTAAAGTAAAACTTGGTGATCAAGATAAGTCTTGGGCCCCTCACAAGGTGTGCAAGCAGGGTGTTGAGAGTTTACAGATGTGGATGAAGGGAACACGTGATAAATTGCCATTTGGTATACCTATGGTTTGGCAAGAGTCCAGAGATCATTCAAGTGACTGTTACTTTTGTATAGTGAAAACATCAGGATAGAACAAAAAAAAAAAAAAAATAGATGTAAAATAGAGTATCCTAGTCTACTGTCAGCTATATGCCTAGTGCCTCATTCAGCTGAAATCCCAGCGCCAGTTTTCATTGACCTACTCTCTTTTGAAAAGCAGGAGTATGGAGAAGAACTAAGTGACATCAATGATGAAGATTTTGAAATTGAAGATGACTCAATTCGTAAGGGATGAGTTGAATGATTTGGCATGAAATTTGAGACTATCCAAAAAGGCTTCAGATTTCCTAGCATCAAGACTGCATGAGAAAAACTCTCTCGAAAAAGGAGCGAAGGTATTCTACTTCTGATCAAGAGAAAGTGCATTTCTGCTGTACTTTCAAAGTGATGGTGGCTTTGTGTATTGCCATAACATACATGGTTTAAAGGAGGAATTGGGAATTCCAATCTATAACACAACTGAATGGTGATGTTCATCGATAGCTCAAAGTGGAGCATGAAGTGTGTCCTCCACAATTGCAATTTATTTGGTGCAGTCCCAATTGGCCATTCAGTTTGTTTTTGTGAAGAATATGAAGACATAAAGAGAGCCATTGATCTGTTGCAATATCACAAGCACACTTGGATGATCTGTGTTGACCTTCAAATGGTCTGCTTCCTTCTTGGTCAGCAACATGGATACACCAAGTATCCCTGTTTTCTGTGTATGTTGGGACAGCAGAGTTTGTGAGAAGCATTGGGTGGAGTCAAATTGGCTTCCAAGATCTGACCTCAAATCTGGTGATCCAAACATTCTACATGAGCCACTTGTTAATAGAAAGAACATTATATTCCCACCTCTGCACATAATACTGGATCTCATGAAGCTATTTGTTAAAGCTTTGCCAACTGAAAGAGACTGTTTCAAGTATCTCATTTTGGCATTTCCTAGCCTGTCATTTGAAAAGATAAAATACCTTAATATGTATGCTTGGTAGCAGAATTTTACTACTTGTACATAATTTGACTTACAGTAATAATTATAGCCTTTATATGAATAAAATGCCTCTAAATGAACAGTATATTCATGTAATTTTTAAAAAATTTTCCTCTGTATGTACATTTTGTATGAATTTGTGGATAAAGGGAGGGTGTCCTGTACTTTAAGAAGTTGACATGATACAGAAAAACTGGTGTTATTTTTGGATTCAGATGCCAAAAGTTAGTCAAAAACAAGTGTTAGATTTAACTTAATGAAAATTGTGTTCCCTAGTGTAATCCATATTTATACTGTTTAGAGTCACTTTTTATATATCTTGTTTTTGAAATAATGATGTGTTGATTACAAAATGCTGCATCAGATTCTACTATGTGTTTTATGCAATATTTGGTATATGCATAGTATTATCTTTCCAATAATCAGAATTGTGAAACACAACTGGCCCAAAAGGTACTTGGTACTGAACAACTAAACAATCTGTAAAACTTTATAATTCTAATCAACAATCAAGTTTGTATTAGAACACATTTAAAAAATTTATTTATACTTGGGCAAAAATATTCATATAACAATTATTGCTGAGCACAACCATATGACCCATGAAATTAAATAAAATGCTAAATTGATGGCCAAAGACTCCTGATTTTAGGAGAAAATTTAATGTATATTGGTGTGTGTGTGTGTCTGTGTGTGTAGTGTGTTTACTCACCTGGATTATAGGACTGGTAAGATGGATAAAAATACACAAACTATTATGGACTTATTGCTAGATTGGTAAAAGACAATTTGGAATAAGCAGATAAAAGGACTTGCTAAAATATAATATTAGATAGAAATTTGACACAGGGATATAGTACTACAAAATGAAGGTGGTCTTAGATATGAACGGGGAGAAATAAATAAAGATTTATATTACAATGAACTTAATTATGTAAAGGGAAATCTAAACTAAAAATTTAACTGTGATGATTGCTTATATTTAATATATCAGAGTAACTTAAAATTAGTGGGGGTGAGCTTAATGGTGGAAAAGAGCACATTTGAGTCTTATTAAAGGAAGAAACTATGGCCAGTTTTTTTTTAATCCTGTAATAACAGATGTTAACATTGCATTTTAACATTTTGCTTCATTAGATTTTAATGTATTATTGAAAGTAGAGTATCAACAGGGTTTTTATATTCTTTAAATTTTCTATGACAATTTATTTATGATAATATTAAGTGTTTTGAAGACATAATAAACAAATTATAATGTTATTTACTTGTCAAAAAGTTTCTTTATTAGAAAACTTTTAGATGCATCAACTGTATCTTTTGAGCACATTGTGTTAGCTACACATAGATTGCTTTTATTACATCAGGAACCATTTACTGTTGTCATGGAAGTTGTGATAATTACACACAACTTTGATGTTTTTTTAATAAAATAATTGTATTCACCTATTCTACTATTGCTTTTTGAGTTAACACATTATTTACAGGGGTTCATCCTACAATCATTTTTCTAGCAATATAATCTAATTTCTAACGCATTTTTATTCCTCCAGTGACTTTTTAATACTTACCTGAAACTAAATGAAGCCACTATAAAAACATACCTTTATTTAATCAATTTTTCACATTGTCAACTGTTTTTGATTAATAAGAGAGTCACCTTGGGTTATTCTTGTAGTAAAAGACTTCATCACTCATATGTTTTTATACATATTGATGAGAACATGTCCCATGTAGGTAAGTAAAATCACAAGTAAAGAAGAAGATTCATGTTTAAGATACTGAGTTTTACTATTTTGGAAATAACCAATGGGGTAAGCTCAATATCTGACAAATATCCTGGATAGTATTAATTATTATTGTTAATGTCAAATCTTCTTTAAGTTTAGATGAAATTTCTTATAATCTATATATTATCACAAAAGAAGGTATTTGACCTTTAATGGTATCTGAAAATATTCTTTAAATATCTGCACTTCTAGAAATCTGACTAAAGGACTGAGCAACGCATACTTGAAAATATAAGCCCTTGAGTCAATTGCTGTTCTAGGCTGTTCTGGGTCCTCCAGTGAAGTTTGTGGATAGAATGGTATAAGATCCTCTTATCTAGACTGTATCTCTTCAACTTTAATGTGGGTATGAATCAGTTGAAGAGCAGTTTCTAATTCAGTAGGTCTGAAGTGGAACCTGAGAGTCTGCATTTTGAACAAGTTTTCAGATGATGCCAATGATGCTGGTCAGCAGACATTGCTAGCCTATAGGCAATGTAAGTATTGCATCTCAGACTCCAATGTGTTAGCTCATGGATGCCATTATTGCACCTCTAAAAATTCTTCAGGTGTCCTAATGGACAACTAAGGGTTGAGGAACAGTGCTCAAAGCAGTGCAATGATTAAAAGATTTCACAAAAACCTTTGAGAAGATCTGATGACTAAAATTGTGAAAGTCCATCTACTTGAGAGCTCTGGAGGCCTGTTACTAATACACCTTTAATGATTATCATGCAAACAATAATACCTCTAAAGACCAAGCACAGTCTTGAAATAAAAGCCCACTTGGGGCACATAATACTTTTAATTGAGACAAATTGACCATTAAGATCAAGTTATTAATGCTATTGTCCCCTTTCTATCATTAGCAGACATCAATGGGTGGACCAATAATATGAGCAGAAAATAAATACTTTGTGTAGCAATAACTGTACTATTTCTGAATATTTCTTGAAGCTATTCATATAGCTTTAATGTACCTGTGATTTAGTCATCTCCTTGGAGTGCAATTTTGAACTGTTGCTCCCTTGGTTTAGAAACCTGTATGTGGTTATGACCCAGTTAGTTTAAATTGATTCTTTCCCTATGTACCCAATTAGCAATTATGGTTTTCAGAGCCCAAAGGGGAAAGATGTGTGTTGGTGGTAGAGAATCAAAGTGATTAAATACAAAAACACAAAGACAAACAAAATGAAAAACAAACCAACTTCTCATTAGTCACCTCAGAAAACCTGCTGCAAATATTTTTGGTTTAATTAATCTAAGCTTTTATTCGTTTTTATATAGGAAGTTTGTCTATGTTTACAAATTCTATACTTGACAATGTCAATGGACAGTAAGATGCTTAATTCTGTCCTTAATACAAATTCCCCTCCCTTTACCTCATCTTAGCTAAATTATCTTTGTATTTCCTTCCTACAGGAAACTGGAACCTCCTCATGCTTCTCATGTTCTAAGTCCTATTTTCTGGTTAATTACAAAATTGTTGCCTGTAAAGTATGCCATCTAGAGATTCTTACACCCTTTTCTATTATTAGAATCCAATATCTTTCAGACTTAAGCCAAACAAATTAATTTCAAGGTGTATAAACTGAAACATCATTAAGGGTCATGGAGAACATTGGCATAGAGTGAACTTTTAGCATTATTGATCTCATACTTCATCCAGCCATCTAACTGGACCTGGCTATGGTCCACATTTAGCACACTTATTTGGAGGAAAACTTACCATTCTGGCTGAACTCGCCAATCCCCCTCATTGCTGCCTCCCCAACAAAAGAAGGACAGCTGGGCAGCCTCTGTCTCAGGGTAGCTGGAGTCAAGTCTAGAAAATAAGCATTAGAAGAAATAGAGTGAAAAGTTATATTGGTTTTCTGTGGCTGCTTGTAACGATGTGCTCCAGGCTGGATGACTTAAACAATGTAAATTTATTGTCTCATGGTTCTGGAGGCTACAACTCTGAAAGCAATGTGTTGGCAGAGATGATTTCTTCTGAGGGCCATGAGAAAATAGTGATTCTGTGCCTCTCCCTTAGTTTTGATGGTTTGCCAACAGTCTTTGGTGTTCTTTGTCTTATAGATATATCACTCAGATCTCTTCCATGATGTTCATATGAAGCTATCCCCAGTGTGCCTGTCTCCAAACTTTCTTTTCATAAAGACACCAGTCATTTTAGATTAAGGCCAAGTCCAGTGAACTCATTTTAACTTGATTACCACTATAAAAACTCTGTTTCTAAATAAAGTCACATTCTGAGGTACTAGGGGTTAGAACCTATATATATATATATATATATATATATATGGAAGGACACATTTCAACCCCAAACACAAAGCAAACTATTTGAATTCCTCTGCTCCTAAGGATCAACTGGGTGAAAATTTAGTTACGACAGCAGAAGCAGACTGAGAATCCCTGATTTAACTAGGAAAACTACAAATATCTGACTTCCACTAATACCTTGGTCAAAAAGATTTACTATTAACTAACATATATCAAAAACTTACTGTATGGTAGGAATTCTTTTAGTGGTTTTTATATTCATTCCATACAGCCACACTCAGAGCTCATTGTAAAGATGAAGGAACTAAGACAAAGAGAAGTTATGTAACTTGTCCAGGATCCCAGAGTAGGAGGAAGGGCCAAAATTCAGATATAGAGAATCTGATTCTGGAGGCTCTGTTCTTAGCCACCATGGGAGACTGCAGTGAACCAATCTGCCTCCCAGGGAGAAGACTCTGTATTGATTGCGCAGTGAGTGGTTTCAAAGGTTTCCTGCTAGAGATCATTGAGGTCCACTACTTTTATGTTTAAAAGGAGATTTTTCTACTGTTTAACAGGAACTAAATATTGAACACTAATGAAATCCTCTTTTTGGTTAAAAATATATGATATAGATTTTGTCTGATTTAATTAGACCCTTAATTATGTCAATTAATAAAAGCATAAGTAAAATGTGAATAACCAAAAGAACTCTACAGAAACCACTAAATAAAAAAAGGAAGAAAAACAAAGTGCTTAAAAAAGATTCTCATAGTTTTAAATTTAAAATGCATTTAATTGAGGCAAAAATAAAGATATTTAGTCTCTTTAGAGAACACAGGTAATTATAAACTTATTTTTAGGGATGTTTAAACCACTTTCCTTTGAAGTGAGGGTAGCAGACAAGGCAAGAATACCAGACCCATCAGGGTCTTTGCTGGTCGTTAGAAGAATTATTCCTCTTGCTGCACTGGCAATATTTTTTCTACATATCTGTAGTTCATTTGAAATCAATCATGTAGTGATCAGTTAAAGGGGCTACTGTGCATATGGTAAAAATATATTTGAAGACATTTCTTCAGGGGCAGGGAAACTTGAGATAGAATAACAGATGAGTTTCTAATGAAAGGGAGTTGGGAATTACCTAATTAGTACCTTTCTACAAAGATGGCAAGTGCGACACAGAGCCCTTTGGGAATCTAGGACTGAAAAAAAAGGGAACCTGCAACTTCGGTAACAAGACTAGTAAGAAACATGAGCATCAAAATAGCAGAAGTCACAAAATAATTAGGCAAATCCATAAAGTAATAATAACTATTTCTTTATCTTGTCCCAAGTGGTTCATTCTCTTCTCCTTCTCTTAAACAATATTTATCATAAGCATTTATATTAATTCCTGCATGGTGGTGGTGGTGGTGGTCTGTTTTTCCCTTAGGTAGGTGAAAGAACTTGCATTGAAACCGGCATCACAGTGTTCACAAACATTAGTGAGAAGAGGTTAGAAGCACAGTCTAGAAAAGTATTTTAATAGATAAAGTATGGGGGTTGGGTTGGGGGGGGTGGGCAGACCGGTCAGTCTTAGGTGGGCAAGCTGGTAACAAACCCCGCACAGGATGGTTCAGGTTGGGCAGAAGGTCAGAGATCACAAAAGTGACTGAGAAGATCTGTGAGCAATAAAGGAGCAGGCAAAGCAGCAGGAGGAAACACAGCCTTGCCACTA
The DNA here is from genome assembly GCF_987537825.1 of Furipterus horrens. Taxonomy (NCBI): domain Eukaryota; kingdom Metazoa; phylum Chordata; class Mammalia; order Chiroptera; family Furipteridae; genus Furipterus; species Furipterus horrens. Next base: position 177,276,916 of record NW_028327171.1, read on the forward strand.
ACAGAGAAAGTGCTCAGTAAACGCAGAAAGGCCTGCTTTAGCCCAGAACTTGCATTGGTTTCCTGTGGATTAGGAACTAATCTACAAAAATAGCCGGCCTAAGGCTTGTAGGTGGAGAGAATTAAAAACATTCCATTAGTAAAACACTTGAGAAAAATACCTGTTTGCAAACATCTTTTAAACAATAATAAATTTTTAAAAAATCACACATTCTTTTTTTCATATATTAGACCAGCCGTTCTCAACCTGTGGGTTGTGACCCCTTTGGGGGTTGAACGACCCTTTCACAGGTGTCACCTAAGACCATCGGAAAACACATATATAATTACATATTGTTTTTTTGATTAATCACTATGCTTTAGGTATGGTTGGGGGTCACCACAACATGAGGAACTGTATTAAAGTGTCACAGCATTAGGAAGGTTGAGAACCACTGTATTAGACTGTTTTGCTCTTTATCCAAAGGTACGATGTGAGTAGGGGGAAAAAAATTACATAGTTTCAAGAGACCATGTGTAATTTAGACATTTGTTTTATGGGAAACATTCTCAAACAGAAAATTGAAATATAGGCTAAGACTCCTCCTTTCCATTTGACTGTTTCCCCTGGTTGACCCTGGAATGTGCTACATCTTGGATGGCTCTGTCAGCCTGAACTAAGCTGTAAGACAGTTCAGGGTTTACTAGAGCTACATTCAGGTTTGTATATATTATCCTATAGTCACCAAGATGTTGTCTCACTAAAGAAACTAATTCATTCTAATCTGCTTGTATGGAGAGGATAGAAACCTGATGACAATTTTGTGAATGCAAGTACCTATGGATACTGATTTTAATGATAAAGAATTGTAAGGCATTCTGAGGATGGACGTTCCAAGTTGAGGGTTTCCACAGCTAGGAAGAAATTGTGCCTTACACCCTAATGCGAACAATAATTACAACAACCAAAATGAGTCTCCTTGACTTACTCTCACTCAAAAAAAAAAAAAAAAAAAAAAATGACACCTTGGTCTTTATCATGGGTTGCTGACTCCCCAAGAGAAACGCCTTTATTTCTGACTTTTCAATTGTTAGTATCTTAAGGGAGATAATGATCTTTGTGAATCATCACATGGGAAAATTTCTGTTTGTTCCACAGGACAAGACATAGACTGCAATATTGATGGTATTGTGTTTCTTGCCCTTTAGCCAACTAGTGTATTTTGTCAAAAACGTTTTGGCAAGTCCATCTCTTATTGCTTATGCCTTTATAAATGCTTTGTTGTTTCTGATACTGAGATTTTCTCGACCATTATTTTGTTTCTCCTGAGTCCCCTGTCCATGATCCATACTTTCTTACCTCTGGTTTTATACTGTTATTTTTTTTTTTTTGGATTTTTTTCTATCTGCTTTTTTATCTAACAGAGACCTGTCCTTCTTCATAGCCCAGATAAAATCTTGCCACTTCTATATAAGTTTGACTTTGCCTTATATCCAATACTATTTTGTTAAACCTACATCATTTTATGACTATTCAACCATTAATTTTAAATATCTACATCCTGGGATTGTTCCTGGAAATTAGAAAATATTGATATAGACAGATAAATGCTAATAATGTCCACATGAGAAAAACTTTGGCATACACTATGTCACAAATTTAACATTCTGATAGTAATCTATCCTCCCTATATATTAGTCTGGTCTTTTTCAATATATATAATCCACCTAAGATTATCTTTAAAGTAAAATATACAGTTGTAAAATAAGTATTTTAAATATATTAATATTGCCTTTGCTTAGCCTAAAAATATAAACTTTAATTAAAAAAATATTATAATATCCTAAATATTTTATCATCTTTTACTCAATGAGAGAGACTCTTATCAGTTTCAATAATAACAATGGATAATTAAATTCTGTTTAATATACTTTCTTTTGCTTTGCTTTATTGTATTTGTATGTGTGAGAGAGATGGGCCAGTTTACAGACATTAAGGGCCTGGAAAATAAATTCATTTCTAATAGACAAATTTGGAATACATGTTTAATATTTATATAAAATATAAAAATTTATTTGTATAAAAAGAGCATTTCACTAACACATATTCCATATTTTGCTGTTTCTCTTTATAGAGAAAAATAAATGACACTATCAAAATCAGAATTAGAATTCATCACTTAGAAAATACTTAATTTTGCCTCAGTGAAGCATTGAGGGTTTAAGCTCAGTGCTAATATCTGGTATTTGGCATCCAAATACAAACTTTATTTTTTACAAGTTACCAGAGGTTAGTCAGTGATTAAGGTTTGTTTTGCTTTGCTACACCATATTATTTTGGGAAGAACTTACAGAGAAGTATCTGACACAAATGAAGTCCACAGTGTTAACTATTATTATTTTAATAGTCAAAGAATATTTAACAACAGAATGTTCACAGAGAGATTCTCTGCTTTCACAATTTATACCATTATTTATATATTCTTCACATTTTGAATCAAAAGCCAATTCAGAAATCTTCAAAGCTAGTGTGATTTGGGGCAAGATACTTCTCTTTCAGAGTATATGATTTTAATTCTCAGTAATAATTTCTCAAAACTTCTTGTTAGCCACTAATTATTACAATTTTATGACTAAAATTTTAGTTTTGTTTATTTTAGTATTAATTAAAATTGTTCTATAACATTAATGGCTAATTAAATGATTTAGTGTTTGGATTTCATTGAGCAACTATTAAATCCAGGCAACATTACTGATTTTATCTGTAATTCAGTGCAAAGAATTTGATATTATTTCCAGACCAATAGATAACATGTATTTTATTTTAATCTTGCTTTAAAATCCTCATCAAATTTACAGTTTTCAAACTCTATCATATAAAAAGTAAAATATATTGACAAGGTTATCTGCATTTATATCTATCACAAAATAGCACACACTCATCTAGAAGGCCATCAATATCAATGCTTCATGTTATCCAATTTATGTTTGCTATTTTGTTTTCCTTTTTAAGGGGTTGGGAAAATTAGAAAAAAGCACAAACAAAATTTGCACTAGTGAAACTGGTAAGAGTTAAGAACAGTAAGGTTTAAGTCACTCATTATATAGACAGAACTATCATGAAAACCAAAAATAGGACACTTGACTTTTACTGAGGCTGTGCCAGTCTACCTAGAAACACAACCTGGGTCAAATGGCTTACTACTACAATTGTGAATGGCCTGTGGAAGTATCTATTGCCATAATGTTTCAGCTACAAAACAAAGACTTGAACACTCAAATGTGCACAGACACACACATACACACGCGCGTGCATGCGTGCGATTTCTCAGAAATGTCCATGGCTTCAGTTATTCTTCATACAAGACAATCGCAAAATTATTAGACCTTTTTATTTCTGGTGGTGGATTATGACATCTGTTTATAAGGAAAGGGACTATTTCTAGTTTAGTTTAATAAAGTACTAGTCATGCTAATGTTACTTGGGAAGGAATATGACACATGGTATTCCAACTAATCTGAAAGTTTGATTTGCTAAATTTAGCTGGAGCTCATAGTCACCCCGGTCATGCCCCAAAAGTTGGCCTTTAACAATATAAATATTGTTCTCTAATTTTAAGTCCCACTTGAAGGGCCTTAGAAAATGTCCCTACACAGAAGCCCCCCCAAATAAAAGGCCTTTTAAAAACATTTAACAACTTGGCCAGAGGTACAGAGAATCAAAGAATAATTAATTTTTAAGACAAAATGAGCTAGAAGCTAAACCCAAATCAGTGTTTTGGCATATGGAATGGAATTAAAATTTTATTGGAATATAATACGGTCTACATAGGCAATGTATTAAACTCTGGAAAAATAAACATTTACTCATGAAGGAAAACTGAACTAGAAAAGTTGATTAACTTCAACTTCCAAATAATCTGAGGAATGTATTTAGTCTGATGAGATAGGAGTGCATTTCAGAATTCACTGAATCCAGGCTTTCATCTATTTTCAAAAGAGTAAAACCTATTTTTTTCCTGAGAGTTTTGTTTTGTTTTGTTTATTTATTCCAAATGAGTTATCCCTACAATCAATTCTGGCTTATGCAATGTAGTCTAAAACTTGTTTTGGAAAAGGTCAAATATGTGTGCTTAAAGCTGAAGTATGACCCTATGCCATTCCAGTTGCACAATCTAGTGAGAAATTTTCTAGAATAATTTGAATAAAATATATCACAACAAAGAAGTTTTAATAGTTTGGTTATCTATTAAGGTTATAAAGTCTAGAATAGAAAATATAGAAAAACCAAGGTGGCAAGCGACACCAGTGTAAGAAAGTTACATCCTTCAAATATAGCAAACTATAGTACAGTGTGGTTGTTAACAACCGGTAGAATATTTTAAAAAGGAGAGTAGTACAGGACTTAGGATATTAGAACCACAGAGAAAGAATGCTTGCAATGATATTTTCAGGATTTTTGTTTTATGAAAATAGCATCATGCATGTATTTTCTGTTTACATCCCAATAAATGTATTTAAAAAGATCTTATAATATGGTAGTAAAGAAGAAAAAATGTATCACATCTTAATGAAGATCAGCAACATTTTGTTTATCATTTCAAATATTTCACTATGTTTATATACAAGAAGGGACCAAACAAACCCAGAATTATCTTCTGGAGGACAGGCCCCTTGTAGCACAGGCTTTCCCCACAGGTGAGTGTTATAGGAACCCATCTGTGTCAGTGTACCAGCTGGCACTACTGTGAGAAGCTGCACTCGGCTTCAGTTAATTATTTTTGAAGACTCTTTCCATGCATTTGCCCATTTCATGATAGCTGATTTATGAGTGCACCTGCCCATACTGTGCTGAATGTTCAGCAGTTTTTGAACAAAAATGGCATGACCCCCTGTGCTCAAATCTTCCTAGTCACCTGATCTCACCCCAAGCAACTTTTATTTTTATTTCCCTGGATGAAAAATGTCCTTAAAGGTAGTTTTGTCAATGTGAAGATGTGCAAGAGGTGAAACAAAAAATGACAGAAGCACTAAAAGGCATCAAAATTGACAAATTCTAAACTGCTTTGAGAAGTGAAAAGAAACATCTCAATAGGTGTATTGCATCAAATGGAAAGTACTTTGAAGGTGACTGAAGTTTAAACATGTAAGAATAAATATAAATTTTTTATAAGTTCCATTTTTTGGCTCCCTCCTTATATATGCAAACATAGATACATGTGTATACTCTTTCATACACATACAAACATGTGCACACTAACACACAAATACATATATATACCCACAAATCGAACCAACAATACACACTGCTTCTTCCTGTGAGGGTCTTTGATCAATCTTTGTATCCTCTCTCTCTTTCCACTGTCACTCAGCCTCCAACTGTTCATCCATACTGTGGATCATTTGTGGAACCTATTACCTTGTTTTTAATGATGATGTGGTTGTATATTCTGTATATCAAACATATATAAAATTTTTGTTATTATACTAGCAGACAATATATATTATTATTTGTTATGATACTTCATCATGCTTTCTTTGTGAGGGATTTCTTGAAAATAAGTTGTAAAAATCAGTCCCTTTCAAACAGCATAATTTTTTGACTGGAAAATATTCTACTATATAAATTCATTTATATTTGTTCAGGTTATCTCTATAGAAGAACACTCTGATTTTCTCTGTCCTTTCTTCATGTGTAAATATTTCCATAAGATATTTGCTCGATAGGAAGATTGTTTCATTGAATTTCAATTTTAATGGTTATTGCTAGATCAGCTTTCAAATTAATTGTTTAAAAACCACATTTTTACCAGCAATGTGATGAAAATATTCCTTTTCCTGAATGTCATCCAACAGTGGCTGCTATCCTTTTTTTGTTTCTTTGTAAGAAATGATATATCAGTTTTACTTCCAATTAACTAAATAGTGTGAAATTAATCATCTTTTGTCATTTTTTGAGCTGTTAGGTTTATGTCTCTTCAAGTCACTTAATAAGAGGCTTTTTCATTTTTTCTATTGACTTTTTTCTTTTAATCTTTGAAGGAAAGTTTTGAGCATTTTAGATATTATTTTGATTTTTTATTTGTGCTAAAAACATTTTTCAATTCATCACTTAGAATTTTTTTGTTTCTGCTAATTTTTTATTTTTTAAATATTCATCATTGCCTCTATAGTTTTGAGTTTCCTGACTTGCTTTAAAACTCTCACAGCATTTAAAATATTTTATTATACTTCAACATATATTATTGCATACACTGTATTGCACACATGTGGATACACTGTATAATGTATACATACTGCACTGTTTATACATTCTTCTATGATGTATAATGTATAAATGTATTATTGCATTATTTTATTTATTTAAATATACTTGTAAATTAAGGTTCAACTTTATAAGGTTTAAAAAAGTATGATGATTGCTGTCATATATTAACTTTTTGTAACCATTGTTAGTTAGGTTCCATTTTAATCTATGTGTCTACTTGTCTATTTTTGAGTGAATCAATATCATGTTGGCATGTAGACAAACATACTGACACATGTACGCACAGCTCATTCCTGGCACAACATATGATTAAGGAAGCTGGCGCAGGGTTTAAATCCCAGCTGAGTAAATTACTACACATGTGACATTTGATAATTCATGTAACCAATTTGTCCTTCAGATTCTTTATGAAGTATAATATTAACATATAACATATGGTATTAAACATGCAATTAATTGGTTACCTCAGAAATTAAACTCTTATATGGCAAATAATATGTAGAGTATTCAAATGGGTATAGAAGAAAGCAGGGTCATGCAGAGGGAAAATATAGCCTAGGACTTAGTCTTTTTTAAATTAAAACTATTAGGGTAACATTGGTTAATAAGATTATGTAGGATTCTTCAAATATGCAATTATTAAAGCAGACCTAATGATTTGTTCTGGAAGTTTAGTATAACCCGTTAGTGTTGTGCTAAGCTGGGGTAAGGGAATCAAACCTTTATACTCATTTGTTGATTATTCATGAGATGAGGACTGTTTCTGGAAAAAGGTGTGACATTAAGCATATAACTTTAGCGATGGCAGTTTCTGAGTTGGGCTGACAGCTGAACACAATGTTCTGGAAAGAATTCCAACACCCGAGGCAACGCCATTGCTCCTGAAGTATCGGAGTGACTCATCACCACAGTCCATGCCTCGTGTGGTTCAGATCCACTTTTTCATATAGGTTATGCAAGGAACAACTTCATGCTTCTGGGGAGCATCATTTCCAGGGGGAGACTTTAGAGAACAAATTTAGTGACAGCTCTGCCACTAAAGATGGTCTCAAGGATACAAATAAAGTGCTGTCTCCCTTCCTAGGTTATCCTAATCCTCAAGTAGTACTTTGCTCTTCTTTGTTACCCAGAAGCATAACCCAGATCCTCTTTGCTGAAAATTTGAGCTATTATCAGACCATAATCTAGTCTAGGTTGCTGAAATTGTCTATACGAGCACATAATAAAAATCGGAAAAGGTGTACCACTATGTTTCTACAGATCAACTGGGTGTAAAACAGTTCCTATCTGCCCTCATATATTTTAGTGGTCTTGCCCTGTTTAATGAGAGGCTCAGTTTTCTCTGCATAAACGGTCTTTTCTCTTCTTGCCTGTTGGTTCCTTGACATGAAAAATTTAATGTACTTATGTGGATGTTATAGTCTTCAGTTCAATAAGACTCTTGCTAGTTCTCCTAGTAGAAGAATTTCTGCTGTAGTAGCCAGAATTCTTAAATCTGCACTGCAGAGCCTAGAGTTGCAAAAACAGAAACATAAATTCTCCCAAATAGGTTACTGTTTTTTATGGTAAGCAGAACCACTCTTGCGTTTACTATTTGATTTGGGTTTTCTATCTCCTGGGATTACAGCATTCTATAAAATTCTTTAAAGTGCATATTAATGTGTCCTAGAGAATGATGCTCCATCTTATTGATTTCCTTAACAGTATGTCCCACAACTTTATGAGGCCATTTATGGGTGGTGCTATATGTGATATAGAAGTGAATTTCATGTTAAACATTGTATAAGCCCTCTGAAGTGGATGCTCTCTGGTGGGCATTCACTTGTGACTCAAAGTTTCACACTCTGTACCAATTCTCTCACGTCCACCCACATATAATTACCCCAGATTCCCTTATTTCTAATCTTGCAATCCTTCCACTTCCAAGTTGCTGATCAAGCTGATTGTGACTGTCTATAACTGTGTATATATTCTAACCACTTTCTTTTCCACTCAAGGTGGGTCACCTAGTAAAATACTTCAAGATCAGTTGATCAGGAGAATTTTCCTTCACTATCTTCTTTCAAGGTGAGCCCTGAGTATGGATAGATGGAAGCCATCATCAACTTTTTGCCTTGTGCCCACACACATGATCAGACTCCCTGGAGGTTTTCCTCTTCTCTCATCTGGTCATATGTGGTCTTCCACTTGTGTCCATAGCTGCAGGAGATGAAAGAGGATCTGGTTCTCCAGGGATAGAGGTCATGAGAGTCTGGGTTATAAAACTTGCTTGCTCTATGATCCTCAAGCTACATAAAGATGAAAGTTCTGGATACAAATGAAAGGTCTGGTAAACAAAAGGAATTTCTCTATAAAAATTGGTACCAATTGACTGAAAATAAGCTTCAGTGCCAGGACCAAGGACCTTGTATACTCACCTATGTCAACCCAGTAAAATTTGGTTGTATATCAAGCAGATATAAATTAAAAAAAGAGAAAAAACATAATAGCTAACATGGAGTAGAAAATGGAAAATAGCTGGGTCTCAAAACTGGGAAGGAGAAGTGTATTGGAAGAAAACAAATACTCAGATTGTTTCTCTCAGGGGCCATGTGTCACTTGTGTATTTCATGAGAACCTTGTTTCCTCTCATGCCATTCCTAGTCACTAAGTCATTTTTTTTCTTGTAAACTTTCTACTAAATAACATTGGATGATATTTAAAATCAGGGGACTTTTATTTATATTTTCAAAGAAAACCTAGGCCCCTTTATGTGGCAGAAAGAGCATGAATAAATTTGCTACATGGCCTTTTTTTTTCCACACTACTAAAGGCTGATAAACTGAAGAGCATACATAAATTGTACTATTGTTGTGATCTGAAAGAGAATCAGAAAAGGCAGAAGGGTGTTACTATGGAAAAATTCATCTCTGTTCTTTGAAATTTCCTTAGAGGTTAAATGCAACTTCTTTCTTTTCTTACCACAGGAAAGCAGTGTGATCATAAAAAATCATTGTCCATATTATAAAAATTAGTAAATTTTACATTTTTAGGTTAGATTGTATAAGTACTGCATTGAAATGGCAACAACTATTGTTTTACCATTTTAGAGGTTTAGAACTGAATGGAAAGTCAGATGTGAGAGAAGGAGCAAAATGTTGCAATTAGATGAGAAAACTAACAAATATTATTTTGCACTTCTAACTCAGTATGGGGTATGTTATACTAGATATGAAAAACAAAGGAAGAAAACTTGCAGAAGGGATCTTTTCTCGTATTGAAATAATTACTTAAAAATACTTATTCAAGCTGTGTGCTATTGTTTGATAAATGGAAACATATTTTATAGTATAAATATGTTGCCTTTCTGGTTAATTCCAGGAGAGTAGGGTATTTTTTGAATGCACATGTACCAGAGTTTACCTCAGAAGTGCTTAGCAATTAGACAAAGTTACCATAATCCTTAGATACAAGGCTATCAGGGAGCTTTGTACTCACCAAGAGACTTGCAAAATATTTTGAGAATTATCTGTGTCTTGCAGATGCTCTTAAGCCACAGATAAAATTATTTAATAGGGAATTTATATACCATAAAGGATTGTGTATTTGAGAGACTGGATTGCATGACTGACCACTGATGGAGGTAAAAATCCAAGCAATGCCACATTGTGTGTGATCATCTGTCTCTCCCCAGGGAACACATGCATCTCACCAAGTTCCCTATTCCTACTGTCTAGTGAGTCCCATCTGATAGACAGATGAAGGTCCCATGGAGCCCATTTCTAGGGACCTTGCTGGAGGAAAAGATAAAGATAAAATGAATATTTAAATTTTGGGAGCATTCTTGAATTGGATCTCTGGCATGCTGGATTAAATGGCTTACCTATTATAAAATAAATTATTTCTTAGAAAAAATTTTCACTGTATTTTTAAGGATTGCTCAAGTTATAGTAAAAAAATAATGTAATTACTCCTATCAGAATACACAAACAAAGAGAGGACAGAAATTATTTTCCAAACTGTTTTCCCAACTGTGGTCCTAAATTAGAATTAGGGAGTACACAGTTTTTCCACATAATTAACATGTATATGCTTTCATTAAAATGGGTACATGTATACAAATAATTAAAAACATAAACTAAACAACAGAACAAATCTTTGATGTATTTAGGTTAAGATCATTTTGAGAACACTTTGTTTTAATATGTGAAATTGAAACACTAGAAATTACACGTATTTGATGGTGCTGAGACACAAAAGCCACATAACAGGTAGAAGAAATAAAAGTAACTCTAAGTATGTTCACTGTAACATACTTTTTACGTAGTTGAGAAGTTATAGTGCATGAACCATCACATTAATTTCACTTTAGTCATTGTTTCATAATTTTATGTAATTATCTAAAATAATGTTTTACCATCCTTAAAAATAGCCCAAGCTTAGATAAATACAAGCTACAGTGCACATTCAAGGTCTCCTATCTTATGGTGTCAGAAACTTGTGGGGGAAGTAGGGAAGGTGCGGAACAACAGCATAGAGCAAACATGCAATGCAAATGGGACATTTAATCTTTGCCTAATAAAACAATTAAGCAAGGCAATTTTTGAAGAAGAAAGCTTATTTCCTTCATAAAGAGTGAACATGTGTTTTGGATTTCATAAATTCTGCCTTAAATAGGTTTTGTTTCCATATATTTAGTTCCTTTGTTAGCACTATTTAATCTCAAACATAAGTATTTACTTTTACTTTTACTTAGTTTTGCATTTATTTTAGTTAATTTGATTAGCTTATTTTCACTTTATAGGTGGCACAAATTAGGTAAAATTATGTCAACATTTCTGCTACTATTAGGCACATTATTATTGCCACTTTAATTGCACAGTATTTCTTCCTAGTCCTTCCAGGAAGACTGATGTATGTATCAGTCAAGGCCCAACAGAAGACAGAATACTCAAAACAGAATATCAATGAGAGTTTATTATTAGATGAGAATTATTAGATAATCTTTATAAAAGGACCCTTTATGAAGGTGTAATATTAAATTCGGGAGACCTGAGAGAAAGATAATCCAGAACTGGTAGTTTCTGGTCCGTCCGTCACCACCCCTATGCCTGACAGGACAAAAGGAGAAATTTTCAGAAACTGGAAAAAGGCTTGTGTAGAGAAGGCCACTTTGGGTGAACCAAATCATTCTGTTGAGGACAAAGTCAGCCCTAGAGGACACCACAGAAAAGGAACAAGATAAAACTATGACTTAATTCTCTTTTGGTCTTTCTTCAATCTTCCTTCATTCTTCCTCTTAGCTACTTAAGAAAAATTATTCAAAAACTTAAGAATAAAGCAAAAGAAAGACTACTGTCTTTTAAATTTCATATTGCAGTATTATTTAACAAGACCTCTAAAGAAATATTTATTCCTCTAGGAACACAGCGCGGTCTGTGACCTTGCTATTTACTATTTGAACTTGCATGTTAAATTGTAGTTTTTTGTCTGGTAGAGATCAAATTATTTCTGTCTGGTAGAAAAGCTAACCTATAGTGTATCACCCTGTAGGACATCCTTATTGACTTTCAGTTTAATTAATGAGTTGAAAAATATCATTGACACCTTTTCAATCTATTCTGTATGAGTCTCTATTTAACTGAACCTATTTATAAATCAGAGGACACCAGAGTCCTGTTAATGAAATCCATACAGGTCAGCTTGGGGCAGAAAGTTAAGTGGAGAAGGATAGATCATAAATCTCAGGGAGCAAATGAGAAATATTCTACCCAATTAGAATCTTTGACCTTATATGATATCTTATAATATTTCTTTCCCAATCTGATTAGTCAAATTATAAACACATTTTAAATTATTGTATATATATATATATATATATATATATATATATATACACACACACACATATTTTACCAATGAGGACACTATTATTGTGCAAAGAAGTAATGGATACAAACCATTAAAGTCATGTGGAACAGATAAAAAAAGTAGAATTTCTTGGGGAAAAACCTAACAAACAGAGGATAGTAGAATCTCTATTATAATATCATAGTAATGCAAGTTCCTCATCTCTTAAATTGTGGGGAATTTGCATTATGAAATCCTTTCCAGGACAGGTGTAAAAGTCTCCTTGAAGGATGTTTGTCCTTTACATAGTACCCTTGGCCTCACCCACATTCTTGATTCAGACCTGGGATCTAAGTGACTGGCTTATTGACTCATTAAGAAGAAAACCCATAAGCAAAAAAAGAAATAGTAGGACAGTCAACCCTTCAAAGTTTCATAAGCTTACAAGTTAGTCTGGGCATGGGTATGTGTGTTCAATGTCAATGTTTCACTAGTCTTACCTGTAATTATTCAGATTATTCTAATATTGGCTATATATACCTTTCTTATTTGCTAAGATACATAGTCATGCGTTTGTTTAAACAAGTTGTTAAAGTCACCATTTGCTCTGTAATTAACTTAAGTAATTAGTTGTGTATCTTCTAAATTATTTCAAATAATTAGCCAATAATGAGTAAAAATAGCACTGCCAATGTATTTTGAGGATGTTTGTTTTCACGTGGGTTGTAAAAGTATATGAATTATCAACATTAGATTTTCAGATATTGGGAAGCTTTGGAAAGAAAAAAAGACAAAATGAGCTAAATATAAAATTCTAGAAAGAGAAGAGCATTTCACATTTTTAGGTTTCAGAAGCTCAGCAAAATCCAAGCAAGGCAGATAAAATGAAAACCATGCCTAGTCAATGGCAGTCAAAATTTCTGAAAACCAAAGACAAAGAGAAATATCTTAACAGCAACTTCAAATGTGTAGACATAAGGTGGATGGATGAATTTTCAATAGATTCTATAGATGACAAAAGTTATTACATGACATTTTAAAACTATGGAAAAATAATCAAAAAACCCTCGTAACATAATATTTTCAACTCAGAAGTCACCTTTAACAATAAAGGTGAGATAAGATTTCAAAAGGCAGAAGCTGAATTAGTTGCCAATAAACTAAGGAGCCTATAAGAAATACTAGATAGGATTTTTAAGGCTGAATAAAAATGATCCCAGAGAGAACCATGGAGCTGCAAGAAGTGAGGAGCATTGTAATGGGTAGTGTGTGGGAAAATACTACTTGTTGTTTATAGAAACATAATGAGGGGTCCCCTTTCTCCACATCTTCACCACCACTTATTTGTTGACTTATAGGAATGCAGACTGGTGCAGCCACTGTGAAAAGCAGTATGGAGATACCTCAAAAAAACTTAAAATTATACTACTTTATGTCCCAGAGATTCCACTTCTGGGAACTTATCTGGAGAAACCTGAAACACTAATTTGAAAGAACAAAAGTACCCAAATGTTCATTGTAGCATTAGTTACAATTGCCAAGATTTGGAAAGAGCCCAAGTGTCCATCAGTAGATGACTGAATGAAACAATGGTGGGACCATTACACAATGGAATTCTACTCAGCTATTAAAAAGAAGAAACTTTTACCCTTTATGACAGCAAGTATGGAGCTGGAGAATATTCTGCTAAGTGAAATAAGCCAGTCAGAGAAAGACAAGTACTGTATGATTTTTCTCACATGTGGAATCTAGTGGACAAGTTGAACTAACAAGCAAAATAGAGACAGGCTCATAGATGAAGAACAGGCTGACAGCTTTGCGGGGTGCAGTTAGAAGATGGAGGGATCAAGCAGAAAGATGAAAGGGGCCATGGACCAGGACAACAGCGTGGTGATTGCTGGGGGCAGGGGTGTATAAGGGGAATAAATGGTAATGGAAAAAATACAATAATACATATAAAATAAAAAAACAATATTATAAACATCTTGAGGGATTTAAAATCTATGCAAAAGTACATTTCTTACATCTATGTCCTGCTGTTTTTTATTCTTTTGTTCCCCTTTTCATATCCATCAATTATTTGAATAGTTTAGTATTCTATTTTAATTTATTTGCTTTTTACATATCTCTTTGCATTATTTTTTGACACTGTTGTAGATGTCTCCATCCCCCCCACCCCCTTTGCCCACCCTCCTTCCCTCCCCCACCTCTCCTTCCCCCTGGCCAGCACCACACTGCTGTCTGTATCCATAGGATATACATACATATCCTTTGGCTGATCCCTACACCTTTCATCAGTCTTCCCTCCCCCTGTCCTCTGACAGCTGTCAGTTTGCTCCACATGTTTAGAATTACTTTGCCCAATTTTATATAAACCCTGTATTTAGTACCCCCCCTTTGTATGCTAGAGTTATCCTATGCTATCATTTTTGCTGTAAGCAGTCATGTGGATTTTAAAGTAATTAGGAGAAAAAAATATTTTATTAAAACTTTACCCAGATATGTATCATTTCTGAATATCTTTATTCCTCTGAACAACTGAGCTTGAATCTATCACTTGATTTCAGCATAAAAGAATTCCTTTAACATATCTCTTAATTCATATTTGCTTACAACAACTTCTCTTAGATTATTTATCTAAAAATGTTTTTATTCATTTTTATTTTTGAAGAATATTTTCATAAGATACAGATTTCTTTATATTTTCTTTCAGCGTGTTAAAATAGTCATTCCACTCTCTTAAAGCGTTCATAAGCTCTGATGAGAATTTGCTAGTGATTTTAATAGGTGTTCCCTTGTGTGTAAAATGTCATTGTTTTTCTTTGGTTGCTTTGCAGAGTTTTTCTCTAAGCCATGGTTTGTAGCCGTTTGACCTCATTGATGTACATTAGCATACTTTATTTCACATTTATCCTGTTTAGGCCTCCATGGTTTTCTGGAATTTTAAATTTTATATCTTTTGCCTTATTTGGGAAATGATCTGCCATTGTTTTTCAAAAAATTTTTTATGTCTCATTCCTTCTTGTCTCTTTCAGAGACTTTAATTAAACATATGTCAAGACTTTTTCTTTTGGCCCACACATCACCAAGTCCTGTTTATGTTATTTATTTCTTCTCTCACTTCTTCAAATTAGATAGTTTAAATCTACCTTCCAGTTGATTATTTTCTCTGTCATTTGTATTTTGCTATTAAACTCATTTAATAATTTGATTTATTTCATAAATTTTATTTTTCTACTAATTTTATTAAATAAAATTTATTATGAGAATGTATATTTTATCTCATTCAGAATAATTATAACAAGTTAATGTTCTTGCCTGATCATCTAACATTCAGTTTATCTTTATGCTGATCTCTGTTGATTGCCATATTCTATTATTTGAATGTTAAGGGTCCTGAATATTGTAAATGTTGTTCTGGATTTTGTTATTTTGAGTTTTTTTAAAAAGATTTTATTTATTTACTTATTTATTTATTTAGAGGGGAAGGGAAGGAGAAAGAGAAAGAGAGGGAGGGAAACATCAATGTGTGGTTTGTCCTCTCATGTCCCCTCAACTGGGGACCTGGCCCACAACCCAGACATGTGCCCTGACTAGGAATGAAACCAGTGACTCTTTGGTTCACAGGCCAGCACTCAATCCACTGAAGCACATCAGCCAGGTAAAGAGTTTTCATACTTTCTTGGTAGGTAATAAATTACCTTTGTCAGAATGAAATTTCAAGCTCTGTTTTGTCTACGTTAGATGGCAGCTCAAATACCATTTCGATTCTCTTGATCAAAACTTCAGGCTCTGTTTCAAATATGCATGGTTGAGAAGTTAGTCAGAGATTTTTACAGATTTTATGCACAAAGTTTGTGGCACCATTTCTCTGGCTCTTTTCATTTTGGTATTTGCCTCTCTTTTTATCAGTGCCTACTGATCACCAGGGCTCTGATTTTTCAGCCAGAAAGACAGTAAAGTTTATATAAGCATTTTAGCTGCCCTAGGATTAGTTATGACTGTAACTTGCTTTAGTTTAAGTTTACATTATATTCTTCTTCTCATTTGAACAGGTATGCATTTCAATTTTATCAACTGAGATTACACCTGAGTTCTATCTATATATGTATTTTACTTGTTTTCATTTTTTTAGTTAATTTCTCATTATTTAATAACATTTAAAATGTTGTGATTAAATAAAACCTGCAAAAGACAGGCAAGAGTTCAGCACTTAGTTCTCCTCATTTCTCTGTTGTTTCCTGTTTCCCAGCCTCCCCAGCCACCACCTCCTGCATTCTACATTCTAACTGTCACCACATACACCTCAGCCTTGTATATGTGTAGATTTCTTTTTATTTTCTTGAAATGTGTCCTTTTCTTCCTTTTTTTCCCTTGGGAAGTTTATGTATTTTTTTCTAGACTATCGTCATTTTTATGAGTTAATAACATACATAATTCTTATGTGTCATTGAATTCTTCAGAATGTTTTTCTTCTTTTATTATAAGAGTACTTTCCACAGAGCCATTATTCAAAGAAGGTCTGTGTTTGAGAAAGACTTTCAGTTTATGTGTGCCTTGGAATATATTTATTATAAACTCATATATGTGGTAATTTAGAAGAATATAAAATTCAAGATGCAAAGTTGTTTTACCTCATAATTTTGCCTTATTATTTATTTTCTTTCTTTCAGTGTCCCTGTTGTGAAGTCTAATGATTACCAGATCCCTATATTTTTGTAGCTAATATATACTCTCTCTTAAAGATTTTTAGATTTTCTTCTTGCCTTATATCTTTATATAAAATGCACTATAAAATTTATAGACCTAAAATTTTATTTTCCCACTTAATTTGTAATTTCATTACTCAGTCAATCTGCTGTCAGTCTTATGTTATTAAATATTTCCTCCTACCAGTTAACTTCTAATTTTTTTCTATTATATAGTTATAATTATGATTTTTAATTCTAATCTTTGTATTTATTAATTTTTCTTTTGTCTTCTGTATCACCTTATTAATTTACAGTGGCTTCTATTTTCCTAGTGTGGAAATTGGGGTAAATAGTTGTCGTAGTTGGTCCTATTTCCTGACCCTGCTTTCTGTCCCTGAGTAGCCTGTACATCCATTATTGACAAACTCCTGATACCTTGCCATGTTAATTATGAATAAGGTCAATGACTTCTGTCCCTAAGATCCAACTGAACCATATTTTTCTTCTGATGCATCATGAAAGTGGATTAAAGCTCTACCTTCCTTTTATTAGATAGTTCTTAAAGGTTATTTGGTATGGGCTTTGAGGTGTATGACTATAATTTCTTACTAAAGATCATTAATTATTTATAATATTTGCAAAGTATCGTATAGTGTATAGTTTTATATATATATATAATTTATTCAACTTATTGTTTGGGAGTATATGGCCTGTAGGTTGTCCATAGAGAATGAGAGAACTGCATAGCAATGTAACTGAGGCGGTATCCCTATTTTTCTATATATTGTAGATTATTTTCCTCACAAGAAATCTGTAGAAAGAACACATATATTTGGATTTGTTTTCTACACAGTTGTCTTCTTAAAAAGTTTATTTTAATGCCCCTTTCATAGTTTATACTACTTGCTAATGAGGGTAACATGCTGACTCTGTTATGCTTTCGAAACTTGTGCATACATTTTACTCATGATGGATACAGAGTCTCAGATCTCAGAATAGCATGCATCATAATATTTTGTAATACACACTATATTCAGTTATACAAATATAAATTATTATATTCATATGGTCAACTGTGGTCTGACAATATTAAATAAAAATTCCAGAAATAATAAATTCATAAGTTTTAAATTACAAAAAAATAAAAGGAGAGAGATTATTAAATCTTTACTGAGTTAGAGGTCCTTTAAAACATCTATACTGCAATAAATGGAATAGAGGAATAGTTGAGTTTTATTTAATGAGTTGATTTTAAATGGTTGAATAATGTAGTAGTTTACCCTTAAATGTGCCAGGCTCTCTAATATAGCATTAATGACTTCAGTTTGGACGTTTGTAGAAAAGACTTATTTTAAGTAAGGAATGAGCTAATAAACACCAAAGTAAAATTCCCAGAGCTTTATTCATTTATTTATTCAGTGAGTTATTCAGGTAACATTCATTGAAGTTTGACTATAAAAACAGAGTAGTCTTTCATTTTTAAACATTATAAACTTTCAAATTTAAATAAAATTAAATTTTGAAATATATGTTTAGCATAGGCTGTGTAACTAGAAGTTTGGTTTGCAAACTGAACTTTAAAAAGTATTGAAAGACAGCCTTTCTAGTAAAAGACGTTATTATATTTTTCCTTTTTTTGTATTTGACTGGGGTGACATTCATCAATAAAATTACATAGGTCTTCGGCGTACAGTTCTGTAATACATCATCTGTATACTGTGTCGTGTGTTCCTTCCATCAAGTCAAGTCTCCTTCCAACACCATTTATCCCTGTTTTACCCTCTTCTGTCTCCCCCTCCCCTTTCCCTCCGACAACAATCGCCGTACTGGTGTCTGTGTCTGTAAAGCATGTTTTGTTTCTGGTTTCTTGCTTAATCCCTTCACCTTTTTCACTTAGCCCCCACAGCCTCCCTCCCCTCCAACAGTTATCAATCTGAGGTTATCATATTTTTGAGAAGATTGTAGGTTAGTGGAAAAATTAAAGAGATTTTACAAATACACATTTCTCTCTGTGAAAATGTAGAGGTTTATTTACTTATTTTTTTTGTGAGAAGATGTGATGCCATAAAAATTAATTTGGCGGTCTCACTCTTCATTTTACCTGGACAGGTCCATGGTGTGATATATATTCGGTTTATAGTTCTTTTAAAAGATTCATAATTTTGCCTTTGATAAACAGTAAAAAAAAAAAAAGTATGTTGAAAGAGCATTGTATAAATACCTAGCACATTGTAAAGTGAACATTTGGTAATTAACTGGCAGGTGCCTGTCAATTAGAACAATTTAAGCTAGAAGGGGAAAACAGAAGCCAGAGCCTAGGAAAGAAACAAAGGACCAAAATCTGTTTACTTGAGAAGAGTTATGTAGTTTGACGCTCCACAGAAATGTACTGAATGGGCATGTGGAGCAGGGTGGGTTGAACACTAATACTGTGTCATTTCAAAAATAAAATTTCAGGGATCTTTTTACTTCCTTTTTGTTCCCATTGAATATCTATAACTGTTTTGTCTGAAAGGGCTATAATTATATGTCCAGATATTAAATGATTGCTAAAGTGAAAAAAACTTGTACTTGAATTCTGTCTCTTTAAATAGTGGCACAAGCTTAAATATGTTCCTACCTAATCAACAGTAAAATTAATTTCCACCCAGAAGGTATTAAGCAAAGATGCAGCAAGCTGTTTACCGGAGATTAAAACTCTGGTGAGCCAAATCCAGTAAATGTGAATGTAAAGAACAGTCTTCCTTGCTAGTCTTTAAAACTGTCTTGTTTTTTACCATTGCTTTCAGGAGGCTTGTTCAGTTGTTTATAGTCCAGATAGTCCCACTAACGGTGATTCCACCTTGTGTTGTTTCTTTGATTCTTTGCTTAATTATTGGTGAGGGTGGGGTTTATCAAATAAACACTGTGCACTGTAATTCAGAATTAGACTTAATAATTACCCTACACACTTTAAAAAACAATTTTAGACATGTACCAAATCCTCATTCACTGCCTGATGCAGTAAATTGGTCATAATGTAAGGTGGAGACTGGGGAGTGGAAGTGAGTATAACTTGGATAATGACTTTCTTTCTCATTTCCTGAGGATACAGATGTCAGCGGGCGGGGTTGACTGGAAATTTTGCTTTTGGGTTTGCAATTCTTTAAAAATTGATAGCCAGCCCACCTTGACCTCCTTTTCTTCCTGTGCTTCTATGATAAAAGACGGCATGGCACATAGCAGTTGCTAACTTTTAAAATCAATTGCAAGCATCGTCCAGAAGGAAGTATATTACAATTAGCACTGGTTGCCTTACTTTTAAAAACTGCTTTTTACAGATTCTTCTACTTTTCCTCTACTGTTTTGACCTTTCTTCTCTGTTTTTTTTCTGTAACTGCTTTTCAAATTTTCATTCTTAGTAAAATTTGCTTTCTATTCTATCCTAGGAACATTCAGTTACACACTTCCCCAGTGTTGCTGAATGTACCCCAAACTTGCATCTCCTGTTCTTCTGAGGTACTTAACTTTTATTGATTTTTTTCAATAACCTAAAGAACACTTTCAGTCCTGACTGGTGTGGCTCAGTGGATTGAGTGCTGGACTGTGAACCAAAAGGTCACTGGTTCATTTCCCAGTCAGGGCATTTCCTGGATTGTGGGCCTGGTCCCTGATTGGAGGTGTGCGAGAAACAACCACACATTGATGTTTCTCTCCCTCTTTTTATCCCTCCCTTCCACTCTCTCTAAAAATAAATTAAAAAAATATTTTTTTAAAAAAGAACAGTTCTACAACTTCTCAGCCCAAAGTGATCATATCTCAAAATGAATTTCATGTATTTCCTGACCAAAGTGGTTTTATTCTCTTATATTGCCCACATAATTCATTGGTACATTATTAAAAATTAGAGATCTTTGCATCATTATTTCTTTTTATCCTTTTCATGAAATCCTTTTGGAGAAAAGTGAAATGATATTTTTTCTTTAGGCATCTCTTAGGATTGTACCTTGGTATTTGTACTGTTGGAAGACTAATTGTACTTACTACTCTCTCTTCACATTCCTAGTTCTCATTTTCACAACTCCACCCTATGGGTTATTCTACATGCTCACTGATAACATTTTCTTAGGCCAATTTATCTGAAACCACTAGGAAAATATATTTTTCTTCATAATCTTCATCATACACTTCCTTTCTGAAGATATGTGAACTCTGTTGTATGGCATTTAAGACTCTTTATAAGTGTACTCCTCAGTATTAATTTACCTTTATTATATACTATATTGAAAGTGCTTTATTTGGAGAGATTACTTAGCAACACACCTATTTTCCTTAGCTTATACATTCTCCCCATTCATAGGTAATTTACTTTTTTTTGTTTGCTTTTAAGCCTGTAGGGTTTTTTTTCTTTTATTGAAATGTTATTAATTCTCTAGCTCCCAGATTAATCTCTGACTTCATGTACTACTTTTTGAGATCACTGTTTTTTACCTTCTTGCAACCTTAATTGTAGTTATAATTAATACCAAGTCATATTACTTCATTGTTTCCCATTTCACAATATTTCATTCGATTATGGCTACATCAAAAGACTATGTAAGCTCTTCTTTTGATTCCCCTATAACATATTTTGTGCTCTATGTAGGGACTCAAATACTTTTTAGCAGATTAATAATTTTACTGTTTATCAAGACTCCACTTAAATACATTAGAAACCCACAGCATATTATGGCATTTTGGAAATTTTAGTACAGAAGGCAGTCAGTGGGTATGTCAAGAGAAAGGAGATCTTTAGTAGATATATAAACATTTTGTTTATGTAGTGCACTCTCAGTAGATATGTCTTGCAAGAGAAAAAAATTATAGTGACTATGAGAAATCAAAAATGAAGGTCAATGTTTATTTCTCTCTACCTCCTTTCAACATAATACATTTTAAAATTATTCTAGCATTTTTGGTAAGGTAAGGAGTCCTGACAAGCACCTGGGCATGCCTAACAGTAACCTTTTAGTGGCTTTTGGATTCCAGAATGTCAAGGATTATGTATTTAGTAATAGTTTTCAGAGCATACCAATAATAATAATAAATTATTGCTGCAGAAGTGATAGACTTAATGGAAAAATTTCCTCAAACCTTCAGTTTAGTTAGTGCAAGTGGAAGGCAATCAGGTAATAGAATATGTAAGAAAAGTGAGATTTCTACCTTAACTTTCAAGGCACAGATATAATTTTAGACTTAAAAATAATTATCCTTTTCAATATTATTCTTTCCTCAAATAGCATCCATAAAGTAATGCATAGGTAGAACAAGGCTTAGGTCACTGTGGTGGATTTTCTGAGGTTAATAGACATATTGGACAAAGCTGGATATGAATAAAATTCTCATTTTGGCTTATTGGTTCCTGCCAGAATTGATGTAGTTTTTATGACACCATTAGAATGTATGAGCAATTCTGGCAAGTTATTTTCAAATCCTCTGAAGTGCTTATTAATAAGTCAATCATTTCACAGACACTACCAAGAAGGCATTTTGAGAAGGGAATTTTTGGTCCACAACATGTCTTATATAAAGTAGAGATAAAAATGTTTTTATATGAATTCTAAGGAATGATTTTTATTGTGAATGTAAAATTAAAATTCTAACTCAAGCAAAATTGTACAAGAGGTCATTTCAGCATAGGGGATATCATTGCCATCCTCCATAAGTGCTCCAGGCCTCTCTAAGCCTCTGACTTCTGTTGGGCTTACCTGCGTCTGTTTGCTGAGGGATAACCAACAAAAGTACTCAAGACTAAACTGGTTGGTTTCTCTTACCCACATTGCTTCAGTGTTGTGCAACTGGCACATATGTATAGTGCTTGAATAACAAAAATATTTACATATTTTTATGCATTTTTATTCACAAAACCTTTGGGAACAGTACTACATGTACACAACTGGAAAATTATTAAATATAATTTTTTTTACTCTTTCACTAGAAATAGAGCCAGTATTACTGTTTCCATCACCAGACGTCAACATTTTGCTTATGCAGCAACATACATAAGCAGAGTCACTTCTATCTGAACGTATTCTCACATATGAAGTGAAAACTTCAGAGACTCTATCAGAAACCACCTATGCTCTATTTCACATTCTCTTATCTTTTTACTCTAGGAATGGCTATGGAAACCAGCTGCATGCAAATATTACCTAATTGTAACTTGCTTAGCTGAATTATGTATCTCTAGCTTTAGGCTGTAGGATTCTTGTCCACTGACATATGAGATGTCCAAAGGAAACTGCAATCACTTCTGACATTTCTGAAAGTGTCAATACCTCATGGTACAACTCTTGACAGATAGACATTGGAATATGAAGAATACTCACGTCTTTTGTCCTTGAGATTATTTGTATAAAGATCTCCAGAGTTTTCCTAGTGGGAATAAAACCAGTTTTCCCACAATGGTAGTCAACTTGAAAACTTACCCTTGGATAGACGTTTGCTTCTTTCCTGTTTCAATCTTCCCAGTCACCTGCTACTGTTTCTCAAGATCACTTCCCAAAAGAGCAGAGCTGTATCTAGCCTTTGCCTGAGGCTCAATTTTTAAGAGTAAAGTGAGAATATATATCATTAATAAAATGACCCCACTGAGAAGCATCAAATGATTTAAAAATTTCATTTTCGAGAAGAAAAATCTTATGACTCTTCCTGGGTATTACTTTGTATGATTAATTATGTGAAAGGTTTTCTTTAAAAATGTTCAAAACAAACCTTGTAAGTTTCTATCACTGGAAAGTGGTGCTTAATGTAGGCTAACTCTTTCTGATCCCTTCTTGTGCATACCTTTGTTAGAAATCTAATTTACCTGTCCTTCACACATTAGTTACCCAAATATTTTATTCATCATAGCACTAAAAGTAATGCTAAACAAACGCTAACTCTTTCTGATCCCTTCTTGAGCATAAATTGGTTCTTTGCTAAGTATTTGAGACACATAAGTGGGTTTGCAGGCCCCTTTTCCACATCTTCTTTAAAAAATAACATAGGAATCAGAAGTTTCATTTATGTATGTAATTTCTCATTTATAAAAATTTATATACTTTTGTAGAGAGACTAACTTTTTAAATTTAAAATGTGTCTTCCATAATTTTAATTTTTGAGATTTTGTTTAAAAAGCTCAGAAGGGCAATGCTCTCCATGCTAAGCCTGTTAAGTTAATAAATTTGAGCCAAAAAGTATATATTTATGATTTTGTTGGCACAGTTTCATATCTACTCAATAAAAAGTTTACTGCATTTTTTATATAACAGTAATATAAACTTAATTCAGCCAGTCTTTTAGAAAAAAAATTAAATAATTTGATGCTACTGCACAAATATCTTAATGTGACATCAACTCTGACCTTCTTATGAAAACAAATATTTCATTAGCTGAGATAAAAATTTCATTCTTGCTGTGATTATTGCTTTCTTAGATTTATTTTTCTCAGCCCAAAGAATTACAGGTAAAAATACAGTAGGCTTTTAATGTGAAAGTATAGACTATCTGGAAGTGAGGAGCTCAGTCTGATAGTCCTGGAATAGAATACTGTGCACGCCGCATGATTAGCTTCCTCAGCTTTAAAATGGGAGTGATAATGGTACGTACACCAAAACGTATTAACTATTACAAGAAAGAAGGCTATAATATTTTGTACACAATTATTTACTAAAAATAAGCATGAATTAATTATGTTCCAATATAAGACATAATGGTATTTTTTGAATTCAAAACCTGGAGTATAATTTTGGAGTACTATAATTATTAGAAATATCAAATCTAAGATATCTTGTAACTTGGCTTCCTGAGAGGAGGTGTAAAAATGAGGCTCCAATATATTTTAGCTTTGTATGCATAATGTTTGACATTTTGCCATACATCCTGACCAGTTCTGCATGGTCTCTTTGATCTTTCAGCACACTTCCACTCCATGTAGCTGGCAAATCTAAAAATGGAGCTGTAGCATTTTTCTTGTGCTAACTCATGAAACCATTTGTCTGAATGTCTCTTATACTATTCATCCTAAAGTGTTCACCACATTCTGAGCTTTTGTCTTTTTTTAAGGTCAGTTTTGCAAACCTTACAGTCCTGACATTTAGGTTTATTTTCACAAATGACCTACTTTGTCCATGGTCTCCAATTTAAATTTTTATTTTAGTTCTCCTGACTTGAACCACCCTGGGGATAATTTCCCTAGTCCTTAGGATGAAGTACTGCATTTTTGCTGAGCTGTCCTTAAAATTATGAACACACCTATGTATTCTGATTACTTATATTTTATCAAAATGGCATTCAAAACCTAAAAATGTGTTTAGTTTCTAAGCAGGAAACAGTAAACAATTATAAACAACCAATATGAGGGGGGCACCCCCCCAAAATGGAATTATCTTCTGAAGGGTGAGCCCTTTGTAGTACAGGCTTCCCCTGATAGTTGAGTATTCTAGAAACCCATCTGTATCAGTGTACCAACTGGCGTTGTTGTGAGAGGCCGTATTCTGCTTCAGTCATTTTTTTAAAGACTGCTTCAATGTGTTTCTCCCTTTCATGATGCATGATTTACAAGTGCACTTGCCCACACAACACAGAGTGTTCAGTAGCTTTTGAACAAAAATCACATGACCCCCATGCCTCACCCTCCCTGTTCATCCTATCTCACCCCAAGCAATGCTCTTTTGTCTCCCTGGATGAAAAAGGTCCTCAAAGGGAAATGTTTTGCTGATGTGGAAGAGGTGAAACAAAAATATCAGAAGCACTAGAAGGCATCAAAATTGATGAGTTCAAAACTGTTTTCAGCAGTGGAAAAAATGTCTCAATATGTGTATTGCATCAAGTAGAGAGTACTTTAAATGTGACTGAAATTTAAACATGTACACAATTTTTTATATTGATCAATAAATTCCTGTTTTGAGAAGATCTCCCCTCATACTTTAGCAAGTAACTAAAATTCTATTCTGTACCTCTCTACTTAAGAAGGTCTGTGCATTTCCCATAATTATATTCCCAGTCATGCTCTAATCAGAGTTCTGGAATCCTGGATGAGATTATATTATGATATCTTCCTTCAAGAAACACTAATTCAGTTTTAAAAATTGTTGGTTTCTGCCTGTGGTTTCAGGCAAAATTTTTAAAATTTCTTTAGTTATCTATCCTTGCATTCAGAAATTTTATAAGCACAACTGTATATTTATCAAGAGCTTTAATAAAAATATTAAAATGGACAAGAACAAAAAAAAATGTTCTTGCTACTATTTCTATGCCTGATATCTTATCTGGATCTGTGGTATGAGTTTCTCATCCTTTAACCTCTACTCTTTTCTTGGTTTCATAATCTGTATTGCTCATTCTTTCTATATAGATCTTCTCTAAAGAAGATACATACATAATGTCTAATTGCATATATAATTAAAATGCATACTTATTTTTTTTCTGTATAGTCCTGAAATAAAAGTAAAAACCCCTGAATTCCCAAACCTTGTAATCAAACCTCTCTTTTCTTGGATACTTGCTTTTCTCTATTATTTAGTGAAACCTATAAACTATTAATTCTGTAATCTCTTCATGCCTGACCTCTGCACTTCCATCTAACATGCTATCTGACTGAATTTCAAGTTTACACTGCTGTCCTAGATACTTACTTGATCTGCGGACTTAGACTGCATCTGTTTGTGTGATTCTGTCTAACTTTACCAACTCCTTGACTCTGAACACAGCCTTTCCATTTGGATCTGTGTCATACCAGCACATATCACATCTGCTGAGGCATTGCACGCTGTCTGCATCATCGGTAGTCTATGGTATGCTTGCTTCATCAGATTATTAGGTTTGCATTTGTGCAGATTTCCTGATCATGTTAACATCCATTATTTAAAATATGATTCATAATTTCAAATAGGAATTTGCAATATATAAAGCTAGGTGGAAATATTTACCACCAGAGCATACCATTTTTCCCTTGACTAAGAATAGTATATTCCTATATGAATATAGATATATTTGTTTTAAGAAAAGCCTGTTTCAAAACCTGTATATTCAATTAGTGATGTTGATAGATAATTTTGTATTTCATGAATAGTTCAGTTTCTTTGACACTGAGGTTAATTGAATTTTATTTCTTGCCATGTAATTATTATTAAATAAGCTTTAGACTTGGCATGAATGAATTGTTATTGTTTAACAAACTGGAAAAATTATTGAAGGTCTTCTTATTACCTTTTCTCCTTTCCATCAAAAATTTTATTTTTATGTTAATTATTAAGTATACATTAAAACTGAGGATCAAAAAATCTCATTTTTATATAAATTACTTTAATGTCTCATTAAAGTCTTCTTAGCTGAAAGGTAGCAGATATATTCTCTACAGTAAGTTACTGAATAACCTTCAAATTGTATTTGCACATTTTTCTGTATTAGTCAAAGCCATTTTCTGCTGCAGCCTGTAATCAAAGCTTAGCATACTTAGAAAGAGAGCTATAACCACATTATTTCTCTTAAAGCAAGCTTGATTATTGTCAAGAAAAATATGGCCTGCAGAATTTACATGGGGAGACTTTGCATTACATTGCACATTGGTAAAATAATGAAATCATTCTTCTACAACCACTAACTTCAAAAAAGATAAATTGCCAGGTAGATTTTATACAATATTACAATGTTGAAAAAATGAAGACTTTGTAATTCAAAATATATTATATAAATCATGTAGTTCTTTATTGTTGACTGTTACAGTTTTTTTTATTGCCAAAGATGAATTGAAGGAAAGGCAGAATTCTTCAGATACATTTTCCTTGAATTTATGAGATGATTATCTTATATTTAATATATGTGAATCAGAGAGGACTCAGATAATGGACAAAGAAGTTTCTTCTAGAAGTAGTTTATTAAATTATTTTTGAACTTCATTGTTGTATAAGATTAGTGTAATGGAAACAAAAACAAATCTCTCAGTGTTTTTAATTTATTTACTTGTTTTATATAAATGCCAAATAATCATTTGACACAGCTGCCTGGTAATTCATTATTTCTTTCACATTGTTTAGGTTGCTATTAATGTCTTCAACAATATGGATTTACATATAAGACACTGGGAATAATTCAGAGAAGTTTAATTCCATTTGGCAATATTTCAGGGAATTAAAAATATAGATACTAACCATTTTGGTGAAATAAATTCAGAAAGCCTAAAATATTTTAAAAATACCTCAGAGAATAGTTTTGAAGCCTAGTAGAAGTATAACTATTTGAAGTAACAACTGCATACTGTTAATCCCAAAACTACAACACACACACATACACACACACTCACACTAACATCTACACACTCACATAGTATAATAATCTGATTAATCAAACTAAACCAAGTTTATTATCTCATGCATGAAGGAAGTGAACCAACTTGACAGTTTTAATAGTATTTTAACAGAAAGGTAAAGTGAGGAATTTGTGGAGATTCAGGGTCTAGTTTTCAGTGGATTAGAATAGTTGTTTAACTGTGCATAATTTGAACCCAATTGGGCAAATTGTATAAGTTTGAGGTTGGAGGATCATGAAGCAAATTTAAATAAAAGTTACTTAATAAACAAATGTTTTGCTCAGTTGAGTTAACTTGTACCCTAAGAAGAAGGCTAATATGAACTATTTTGGAAATTTCAGTTTTAGAAAATTGCTGACACACAATGAAATTATTAACTGGTTTACAGAAGTATCTGAGTAAATGCTTTCTGGATCAAATAATAATCATGTTGATGTCAGTAGTCTTGGTTTTCAGTCCTTATTATTAAGCCAGAAGGTTAATGCTTAATGTATGACATTTTATTTCTCACTCACCTTTTTTGGGAAGAACTCAGGCTGAATTGGAGGATAATGCCATTGTTTTAGGAGGCTTCAAGGACTATAAAAGGCCTGTAATTGTACCACATTGACAATTTAACAAGTTAGCCTGCTTCCGTTTCTTAGGTAATGCTCAAAAACACAAGATTCCAGGGTCAGAGACACAGAACTTTATTATTCATGGAAACCAGCAATCAGAGCTGCTCCTTGTGCCTTCCAAGGCCCTTAGAGAGTGTGCGGGGTAAAGGTGGCACAGAAGGGCTGAGAGGAAAGGTTGCCCGTCAGTGAGTTGCATTGCAAGAGTGGAACAATGAACCTGGGGAATTTTCCTACTCTTTTAGCAAGTGGAAGAAAGCCTCTTTCTTGTCTATTAACAATCCATAGTTCAGCCTCACATGTTTCAGTCAGACTAAATTATCTTATGAGTATGTAACTTTGATGGTTCTGATTGATCCCACCAACAAAAGTCAGGACCATTTACTTTTTCTCATAAAGTATTTCATTACAGATCATACCAGTGGAATTATAAGCATCATCATAAGATCAAACTGCAGCACTGACCTCAACATATCCCAGAGTCCCAGACTTAGCTACTGTGAATAAATCACAGGGGGAAATTGATAGGTCTCATATTAGAAAAGCAAGATGATGTGTAAGGTGAGGATATCATGCTTTACAAACTTCTTCCACCTTCTTTAATCCAACAGACAAAGAAAAGATCACTCAGACTTTCCATCCAATGTAAGTACAACTTCATTTTTCAATTCAAATGAGTGTTTAATATGTGCTTTGTGGGTAATAAAAATCAGTGAAAAAAATATAAAATATATTTTATAACATACATTACTAATGTGAGTCAGGTTTAGAAATATATACATTCAGTATAATTAATTTATTCATTTTATAGGCTATGGAAACAAAAAATACTACTAACTTATAATAATTCATGTAATGAATAGCTAAAACTATCCTTTTCAAAATTAGGAATATGATAGAAGAGAGAATATTTTTGGATAAACTTATGTGTATGTATCTAACTCTTGTGTTTGTTATTTACTGATATTTAAGTAAATAATTATAAATGTAAATAGCATAAATAATTTAATTAAATATCCAAACTCAAATTCTTTGAATAACTTAATGGAAAAAGGTATATAATAATACAAATTAACTTGTCCCAGAAATAACATATAAACACTTAGAAGTGAACTATTATGATAATTGTCTATTGTTATAATAATTATTTTATAATATAGTTAATTCAACTAGGTTTATCTTCAGGGTTTATTCACTGTGTCTTAAAAATATGGCATTTCAAAAAATATTTCAGTTACAATTTTAAACACGAGGTCTGTCAGAAGGTATTCAGCCATGTAATATGAAAAAGAGACATTTATTAGAGAAGATACAAGATACAAGAAACATTGTACACAGGACAATAACACCTCAGTCCCCTTCAAAATAGGCACTGTGGGACCTCATACAGCTCTCCCAATCACCATCAGCTGCCCCATCATATTTTCCTAAATCTCATGGATGGTCTGAAATCTCTTCCCTTTCAAAAGTGATCTTAGTTTTGGGAAAACAGAGAAGTCACAGGATGCCAAATCTGGGCTGTATGGGGGCTGAGTCACCTGGGTGATTTGACAGCTTGCCAAAAAACTCTGCTCAAGACCTGATGCATGAGCATGTTCATTGCCATGATGAAGCTGCCAGTCACCAGTTGCCCATAGCTGCAGCCTTCTGAATCATCAGAATAGTTTCTCTGGAGCAATGTTCAAGCTTAACTCAAAATTTGATGGAGATTTTTTGCTCTCCTTACTCAGTCATTTTTTAATGTTACAGTCACATAGTACACATGCTCACTCAATGGTGTATACTGCTCCCACTGACTAGTTCAGTGTAGTCCTCGTTGTTCACACATGTGTATTCCAGTCCACTCTCCTTGGCTTCCATGTTACTTCAGTGTTGCACAAACCATTCTTGTTATATTAACAATGGATGGATTTTTCCAGACAGATCTCATATTTTGTTAACCAATAACTGTTTTAGTAAAATGAGAAGTCAATTTTAGAATTTATCCTCTCTGTAATTCTCTAAAATAACCATCTCTCATGATTGAAAAAAAAACTGTGGAATAGCAAAGAGACTAACCTTTTACCTCTCAACATACAATCTGAAGTTAGAATATTTCAACATAGGCCACATTGTCTTGTGCCAAGTTTCATACTTCCTCTCTAACTGAAATAGTTGTTAGGACAAAATAAGTATTATGCTGTGTTATGGAATTTTGAATAATCCTATTACTAACCCAATCAACCTAATGCATAGGACAGTTTTACCCATGATATGTATAATGCTGATAATGTTCTTTTTTTCAGTACTTCTGATAATACGAAAACCCTTCAGAGACTCAGATGTACAACAAGATGGTTAAATGTCATTATGATAAGTGTGTTGGGTGGGGAATCATGGAGATTGTTGAAAACTGGTCCTTGCTATGAAGATTAAAAAAAAAAGCATTTTATGAAATGATTTATAACAAGTCACAGTAATTCAGAAGTCTAGTCCAATAATAACAGTTGTAGATACTCCAAATTTCTTGTCAAATGGTTAATACTAAATTATGTTAAATAAAATTATTAGTTTCTTTTTTGGTCATAGCTCATATACTGTAGAGTAGATAAAATATTTAGCATATATATATTTCAGAAATAGTTTAAATTGAATATGCTACTTATAGTAATGTATTTTCAGGTGGTAAAAATGTAAATTGGTCAATTTCATGCTCTTACACTTCATTTGCATTTAGCTTTAAATTAAAATTGTAGTTTATGAATTTAAAAAATGAGATCAGAATAATGATCCAAGCAAGATAGGATTAATGTCATTTTGTATAGCCTTCAGCATTTCTTCATTACAAAATCTGTGTTTCTCTTCACTGGCAAAACATACAATTAAAAAAAAATGTTTTCTCTGAATTTGCTGCTTTTGCGCTTAACTCTCTACTGACAAATGATCTAATTATAAAAAGACATGCAATTACTTACTTTGGGAAGAAATGTTCTTCTATAGATACCAAGTACCAGCAAATAAAAGTACAGCAAAATTAGTTTTCTAACAATTCTATTAACACAGGAGATAAGTTAATACTTTGCGGGAACCTCAAAATGGGCAATATACCTTTTGTTCCAATATGAGATCCCAAACCTGCATTGCCAAGTTTTGAATCATGTGGCTATTTTTTATGCTTTACATAGCACTTGTATGTATTTTCTACAGATCTTTGTTTTTGTTTCAATTAGTTTAAGAATTAATACTGCTTCTGTCTGATTACTTATCTTCCTTTTCATAGTCAAGCTATGAATTGTTTAATAGTAGGTAGAAAATACTTTGTTTCTTATGTAAGAGGAGAGACAGTGTGGTACCCTTCATTTGTTCTCTCCAAACTATTTGTTCACTCAGCATCAGATCAGCACTAGTGCAGGGAAGTTCACCAAA
Organism: Furipterus horrens; assembly: GCF_987537825.1. NCBI lineage: Eukaryota > Metazoa > Chordata > Mammalia > Chiroptera > Furipteridae > Furipterus > Furipterus horrens. Next base: position 177,309,009 of record NW_028327171.1, read on the forward strand.
TGCATTTGTTTGGAGTGCCCAGGCAGACATCATTACCTCTCGTTTCTACACCTGCATCACTGGTGATTTATTCTCAATATCTTTTACTGAATCTGACTAAACTCTTTGTAGTTTCTTATTATGCATCAATGTTATGAACTAAGTCAATATTGTTTTGCAAATACTCTATTTGTAAACACCTTATGCTTTTTGTTTTGCTTTGTTTTGTTTCAGTAGTGTAGCTTCTGGTTTCTTTGTAAAACTTTTAAGAAACTCTCTTGGCAGCATCTCAGTAATGAGATGCTCTGTACTTTTAAAAATAAGATTTATACCATGAATAATTTTATGTTAAGATGCTCAAATATATTTGTATTTTTATTAATGTTTGCTAAAGCATTTTAGGTGATTAATTTAACTTATTTATTTACTATTTCTTTTTTTGCATCAGGAAATAACAATTGGCCCTTCTATCTATTGTTAGGTTTATAAATGAATCTTCTTATTCATTTACTTTATTTATTCACTATCCAGAAATCATTTTTATTGTTTTATCAATTTACACTTTGTGCTATTCAATGGTAATAGAAATTAATAGAGAAAAAGAAACTTAAGAATATATCAAACATATAAAGAGTGGGGGAAAAACTAATAAAGTGGAATTTCCAGTTTCAAATTAACTTAGTTTGATTTTCATGATGAAATCAGAGGTAGAAACAGGAAAATTATGGGACACATATGAATTTCAGAGAGTTAAATGGATAAAAAAAAGTCTGATTTAAAAAAACATAAACAAATGTACAATTCTTTATAATTTTATCAGAAACCATAATGGATATATCCTACGGTAATATATAATTTAAAAAGTCACCAAGGAATCATGGAAGATGGCATAGTAGAGAGGTCCAAAAATCAATTCCACCATTCAAACAACTAATGAGCTGCCAAAAGCTGTTAGATTTGATGATTTAAGAACTCTGTCCAAGAAAGTGCTTGATTTAAAAAAGAGGCAAGTAAATTCCAGTGAATCTTGACATTTTACATAGTGTCTACTGTGCCCTACCCCTGGCCCTATAGCACGTAGCTATGGAGATGGTGGTCAAATTCCTAGTACAGTTTACTGATGTCAGGGTGGGCATAAGGTTCTCGTCCTTCAAAAATTGGAATGTGTTTTCTGATCTCACTGGAAGTTCACTGAGATATCAACATAGGAAATCCTGCTGAAAGAATATAGAGAGAAACAAAACACTTTTATTTTCTTATTTATTGAATTCAGGTATTCAAATAGTTCTCTATTATGTCACTGACTGCTGTAGAGATAGTGGAGCATATGGCAAGGAAAGTTGTACTTGCAAAAGAGTGAAAAAGTCACTCAATAAGTAGATAGCTACAGCTGTCAACAAGCAACAGCAATCTCTGGGGAGAAGGAAGACTCTTATTTCCAGAATTTCAACATTACAATATTAAAAATGTACAGTTCTCAACAAAAATTACACATTACAGAAAGAAACAGAAAAATATGGCTTATTTATAAGAAAAATTAAATCAAAAGAAACCATCCATAAAGAAGCCCAGAAATTGGACTTGCTAGACAAAGACTTTAATTGCTTTAAATATGCTTAAAGCACTGAAGGACAAAGAACTAAACACAATCAAGAGAATGGTGCTGAACATAGGGAATACAATAAAAAATAAAAATTATAAAATTCTGTTAAGTTGGATAAATTCCCTGTGAAATACAAACTATCAGAGTTCTCTTTAAAAATAAATAAGTAATCTGAATAACCCTATATTCATTAAAGAAAATCAATCTGTATTGAAATTTTTTCTCCATTAAAAATACTTTGGGAAAAGATGATTTTCCTAATGAATTTTACAAAACTTGTAAGGAATAAATAATAGGAATTACACAATACTCTTCCACAAAAATAAGGGTGGGAGAATATTCCATGAGTTTTATAAGATCAATGTTATCAAAACCAATAATATTATAAAAAATATAACAGTAGAAAAAATATACTTATGACATCAACTCAAAATTCTGTAGCTTAGTGAAAGAGAAAAACTCTAGTGATAGATAAAATAGATAATAAATTATGACAAAGTGGTTTTATACAATGAATATAAGGTTGGTGAATATTTGAAAATTAATCATTGTAAAGCACCATGTTTCTATTCTAACAGAATAACCTACAATCATGTCAATAAATGCAGATAAAATATTTCACAAATTTAAACAACCATTTATACCCAAAACTCTTCATACTCTAAGAATGCTAAACAATTTCCTTGACCTGCTAAAAGTCATTTACAAAAACTCTATAGTTAAATTATATTTGTATAATAGCAAAACACCAAATTATTTCTAGCTAAAGTTGCAGAAAAGCAAGAATACCTATCCATATTACTCCTACTCAACAGAGCAATTCAGTGATTGGGCTATGTAAACAAGGTTCTAGGTGACATTGGTAAAGAGGTATTCACTCATGTTATAATCAAAGAGGTGAAAAAATTTTGTGGTTGCCAAGTGTCTTTATTTCATCATGTTGAACCATCATAATAATAGACTAGACTTGTCTATTGTCATTTTCCTACAAAAGTTATTTATTTGGGAAATTCAGAGCCTTGCCCTCAGCTGTCAGCTGCCAAGTCAATTTTTACTTTTTCTTTAGACAATGATAAGACTGCAAATTTCCTCACATTGTTCTTTTTCTATAACACAATAATACATACTTATTGTTTGAATTAAATTAACAATTGAACAGAAATCTTTTTATTTACAATATGTAGAACAGCCAATATTTTTTGCTAGCAACTTACTAAAAGCATAACCATATAAAACCACAGACTTATGAACATCTTTGTGGCTAATCTTTTGTGTAAAATAAGAAACATTTAATTTGAAATAATTTATTTAGAAAGCATAACATGTGGCCAGCACACCATACATGATGTGCAGCATTTAGTGTATCATTCTTGGGTTCCTCCACAATAGACTTAAATGGCATTTTTCTGTATCAGATGGCATATTCTGAAATCATTAACCTTCTTCATAAATGGTAAACATAATCATAGAACACTTTGTATGTTGATACTTATTTAAAAAACAAAATTAATGATCATTTTATGAAAAGAATCTTTGTTACTGTTTTTTAGTAAGATGTAATATAGGAACAAAGTGTTATTTTTTTTTTCAAAATGTAACAAAGTGTGAAGCCCATATTCCTTATAATTGACAATTATTTTGTGCATATCAAGAAATAAAACTCAGGGAAATATACATACACAATTGTTAATATTTAAAAATGAATGTCTAATATTGAACCTCATATCCCTAGTATTTATGAGAAATATAGACAATCAGGAGACACATAAATATTATAAGTAAGGAATAATTTGGTTAGATTTGTAATCTGAAATCTAGTAGTAATTATAGTACTACTACTACTAATAAGAAACAACCTAATTCTGACTGCAGTGGATAATGGGTAAGGCATGGCCAGGATATTATGGAAAAATTATCAGGAGGGCTATTTCACTGAGGCAGTAGAAAGAGGATATAACAAAAACATAAGTTGAAGGAGTGAAGAAGAAAAAAGAAATGTAAGAAATATGTGGGCAATAGAATAGAGAGAACTTTGCCAAAGAAATGAAAAGATTGAATCTTAAAAACATTATGCTAATTGAAATAATTCAGTAAAAAAAATAAATAAATACTGTATGATTCCACTTATATTAGGTTTCTAAAGTAGTTGAATTCATAGGTAAAGAAGGTAGAATGCTGGTTGTCAGAGGGTAGGAGGTGGGGGAATGTGGAGTTAGTGTTTAAGGGTATGGTTTCAGTTTCAAGATATAAAAATATTTCTGGATCTGTAGTAGGGGATTGTTTCACAGCAATACGAATGTGTATGATATCAATGAACTGTACATTTAAAAATTCTTAAGGTGGTATATTTTGTTTTGTGCATTTCACAGTAAAAATATATGTAAATGTTTACAAATGAATGGAGTAGAAGTAATCCATATGAGGTATTCTGTGTTTTTAAAAATCAGAACAAAATCCATTTATTAAATTGACAGATATTTATTGAACACAAAGTATTCAAATACTTATTGAATATTTATTGAATATTGAATGGCTTAGTTTCAGAGGTCAGAGGACATTTTTTGAGGCCACATCACATGTAAGAATGGAAAGACACATGTAAAGATAAGGAGATGAAGACAGCAAAGTTGTTTCATGTGGATGGATTGATCTCTTTGAAATATAAGTGAAATTATTTCTTGCACTTAGGACAGGAGAGATGAAGGTTTCAAAATAGTTAATAATTATGTATAATCATGATAAAGAGAGTTAAGCATAGAAAAGTCAATAAATTAAATGTGACTACTTATAACAAGCAATATACTTTTTATAAATAAAATCATGGAGTAATCAGACTAAAAAGTTAAGGTCATCAATAAACAAATTACATTGGATTCCTTTTTGATGGGGGTGGGGAGAAAAAAACCTCATTTTAACATGGAAGAGTCAGGTGCTCTCCCTCTTGGGAGCATCTGGCATATTTCCCATCTCCCTCCTCTTCCCCCAAGCATGTTACCCTTACTCTTCATTCCTAAGCTCCAAGGGTCCTTCTTCTGCCTGTGAGTTGTTTCTTGAACCTATTTCTTCTACAGTTCACTTCTACCTCTTGTGATTTTCTAAATAAACTTTCTTATAAAAAAGTAATAATAGAAGGGAGATTCTGAGCCTCTGCCTGGAAGAGACTTACTAGAAGATGTAGATAAGAAAAGTTTCATGATCCTGTTTGAGAGAACCAGAAAAGTGAAAAGTAAAGAACAACAATTATAGGAGAGGACAGTAAGTAAAGATAAACAGATTCCTATAGTGTTAGTGGAAAGCAGAATGAGTTATGTGACCCTAACGATATCTCAGAGCCAGTAACCAGAGAAGACTATGAACCAGGCAAGAAGTGGCAATTTCTCTCTTCCAGTGTCACTTGCTGAGAGCAGCATATTAAGCTCTGTCACCAGCTGTGCAGAGCTTTTGACACAGGGCTTAACTAGTTCTGCCAAGATTGTTGTTATGTCTGCCACTAAAGCATTGGGATAGGGAAGGAAAATTAAGCTTTGAGACTGTGATTTTTAAAAGGATAAAATCTGGCAAAAGCAAATCAGAGAATACATGTTTTGAGGAATGTCACGGTCATTTTTATGTGACAGCTTCACTTGGCAATGGAACCCAGTTACTGGTCAAACACCAGTCTAGACGTTGCTGTGTAGATATTTTTATAAATGTGATTAACATTTTAATCAGTTGACTTAAAATATAGCAGATTACTTTCTATAATGTGGGTAGGCTTTATCCCATCAATTGAAGGCCTGACCCTCCAGACAGCCTGTGTTCAGATTAGAGTTTGCAACATAAACTCTAGGCTTCTGCCCTGCCCTGCACATTTTGCATTTGTCGGGATCCCCACAAGCTTTTGAACCAGTTCCTTAAAATAAATATCTTCCTCTATCTTTGTGTCTTTCTGTCTCTGCATCTCTGTGCGTGAGCGTGTGTATGTATATGTCTGTGTGAATATGAACTCACATATCATTGGTTCTGTTTCTCTGGAGAAGCTTGACTAATATAAGGATCTAAATAATCCAAATAATAATATAAAATAAGGAGATTAAATATTATTCAAGTTAATAAAAATGATAAACACTAGTAAGAAAAATGAAATGTCATTAGTTAACTTATATAATACATAGGCCAATATGCCAATAGTATTCCCATGGTATAATTCTCAAACAAATAAAAGACAATTAAAAGGACAAAGAAGCATCAGGGTTTAATAAATTTAAAAATGGTGCATTAACTAGTCTTATTTCAGATTCATAATGTGTATAAGAATACTACATTCATGGGAAATCTCACTGTAAAGACAATTCTTTGCCATTATTTACCTAGTATTTTACACACTCTGACTACCAAATACTTAGTGGTGTGTATGTGTGTGCATATGTGTGTGTGTGTGTACACATATGATGTATGTGTGTGTTTGGTAAGTCTGTTATGAAGCATTCAATAGGTCTAAGAAGAAGAAAAAAGAGTATAATAGTCATCTAGAGTTGCCATGACAAAATATTAGACTGGATAGCTTAAACCAACAGAACTTCATATTTGCACAGTTCTGGAGGCTAAAAGTTCAGGATCAAGGTGCCAGCAATGGAGATGTCAGTATGGAGGTTCCTCAAAAATTAAAACAAAATATCACCACATGATCAATAATTCCCATTTCTGGGTATTTATCCAAAAGAACTGAAATCAAGATATAAAAAGGATATCTGCACTTCCATGTTCATTGCCCCATTATTCATAGTAGCCAAGAGATGGCAACATTCTAAATGTCTCTCTGGAGTGGGTAATATGACTTACCTCCTCACACAACCACATCAAAATTACAGCGAAACTAAAGAACAGCCATCATTCAGAAATATCAGAAATCAAACTGAATAAAAGTTATACAACTACAGAATAAAAGCAGAAATCACATCATGACTAGTAGGAGGAGCAGAGATGTGGAACAAGCTGGTCTCACATCCTCATGTGGCAGATAAAAATTGGGAGAGATATCTCAGAAGCAAGGGGTCCAAGCAACACACCAAGACTCCAGCCTAGTGTTCCAGTGCCAGGAAGATTAAGTCCCTATAATTTTTGGTTGTAAAATCAGTGAGGATTCAGGCTGTTGAATGCAGAAACTTATAGAGTACCTCTTACAGGGCCCACACATGGACTTGTTCAAAAGCACTCCCTCTGAACTCCAACAATGGGGCAGCAGCTTAAAGGCACCAGAGGTATATGGGAAGGAATTGAGTGTCTGATGTCAGGATGGAGAACTTGGGGATAGCTTTATCCCAGAAAGAAGTGCTGGCAGAGGCCATTGTTGCTTTTCTGAGCCCTCCTCCCATCGAGCTGGCAGGTGGGTGCCATATTTGAGACTCTATCAACCTGGCTCTTACTGTTTGCCCTACTTCAGTGATTCCCCGAGGCTCCACCCCACCAAACTTTCAGGCCCACACAAGCTATTTTCAGTGGCATTTCCATATGAATAGTTTGTCTTGGATCATGCTTCAGATTTTCCTAAGTTCTCTCAAACAAGCAGCATCTGGCCTCAGAGAGCCCTGTACCTCTCGCAAAGTGGACTTAGGCCTGGAACTAGCAGCAGCCGGCCTTGGTTCACAGCTTTGCTTTGCTTGGGCACCTCAGCCTAGCACAAGTAGCAGCCATCGGTAGGTTGCTTTTTACTGATGCCAGTTGCCCCAAACAGACCACAGACAGTGGTTGATTTTGGCCTGCACTGCCTGGGAGGCCCCAGATTCTGCACACCCATTGGACAGCTACAGACCACATTGGAGCATCACAACCCAATCACTTCCATAAGCAACACACTCAAGAGGAAGACTTATGGGGCACCAGAGCCCTGCTGAAGTAAGTCCAACTCTTTGGAGTGGGCCCTGGACAGCTGATCCTCCATGATAGTTCGACTTGGTGGTCAGTAGTCACAGCCAGTCCTTACAGCTGATTGGCCTGGGTAAATCCTTCCCATTGACCTTCCAACAGCAATCAAGTCTCAACTACAAAAAGAGAGCATTCATAGCCCACACAATGGGTGCACCTCAAATACCCAGCTCAGGTGATGGGAAAGGCTGTGCTACTGGACTGTACAGGAAAACTACTACATTAGGTCACTCTACCAAGCCTATTATATGTAGCAGTTCTACTTAATACATAGAAACAAACACAGGGTGACTGTCAAAATGAGAAGAATAAGAAACAATGTTCCAAATTAAAAAACAGAACAAAACTCCCATAAAATAATTATACAAAATAGAGACAAGCAATCTATTGGATGGATGCAGAGTTTAAAACATTGGTTATAAGGATGCTCAAGGAACTTAAGGTAAGAGTAGAAGAACTCAGAGAGAACTTCAATAGCATAAAAAGGACATGGAAACCATAAAAAATAACCAGTCAGAAATGAGGTATACACTAACTGAAATGAACAATTTTCCAGAGAATCAACAGGATAGTGGATAAAGCCAAGAATCAAATCAGTTATTTGGAATATAAGGAAGCAAAAAACACCCAGTCAGAACAGTAAGAAGAAAAAAGAATCCAAAAAACTGAGCATAGTTTAAGGATACTTGGGACAACTTTAAGTGTACCAATATTTGCTTCATGGGGGTGTTGGAAGGAAATGAGAGAGAGCAAGAAATTGAAAACCTAGTTGAAAAAAATGACAGAAAACTCTCCTAACTTGATAAATAAAATAGACATGCAAGTCCAGGAAGCACAGAGTCCCAAACAAGATGACCCCAGAGAGGTCTATACCAAGACACATTATAATTAAAATGCCAAAAGTTAAAGACAAAGAAAAAACTTAAAAGCAGCAAGAGTAAAGCAATTAGTTACCTACAAGAGAGCTCCCACAAGACTGTCAGCTGATTTCTCAATAGAAACTTTGCAGGCTAGAAGGGATTGGCAAGAAATATTCAAAGTCATGAAAAGCAGGGACCTACAGCCAAGATGTCCTATACAGCATAGATACAATTTACAATTGAGGAAAGATAAAGAGCTTCCCAGACAAGGAAAAACAAAAACAGTTCATCATCACCAAATCATTATTATATGAAAAGTTAAAGGGACTTGTTTAAGAGAAAGATAAAAACTATGAACAATAAAATAGTAATAAATACATATCTATCAACAATTGAATCTAAAAAATATAATAAGCAAGCAAGCAGAACAGAAAAAGATCATAGATACAGAGAACATTTTGGGGGATGCCAGGTGGGAGGGTTGTTTGGGATGGGTAAAAAATGTGAAGAGATTAAAAAGTACAAACTGATTTTTCCAGAATAGTCATGGGGATGTCAAGTATAGCATAGGAATTATAATAGTTAAAGAAGATATGTACATGACCCATGGACATGGACAATGGTGTGGGGGTTGCCTGAAGGGGTGGGGTGTGTCTGGGTGGAGAGAGGCAAAGGGGGAAATTTGTAACAACAGTTATGGCATAAAAAATAAAATATAATTAATAAAAAATAAAAGGAAGGAAATCCTAGCCTATGCTTCAACATGGATAAATCTTAAGGACAATATATTAAGTGAAATAAGCCAGTAATAGAAAGGTACATTCAGCATGATTCCACCTAGATGATGTATCTTAAATAGTCAAACTCATAGAAACCTAAAGTAGAATGGTGGTTGCCAGGTGCTGTGGTTGGATTTGGGGGAATGCAAGGTTGCTGTTTAATGGGTATAGTTTGATCATGAAAGATGAAAAAGTTCTAGATATCTGCTGTACAACATTGTGCTTACTTAACAATACTAAACACAAAAAAATGTTAAGAAGGTTTTCTCATGTTGTTTTTAACACAATAAAAAAATCTCATTGCATGTAGTTAAAATGATTGTTGTTTATAGATTTATTATCATTGTGTTTTTTTATTAACATTCCTCTTTGCACTGAAATAATTTATTGTGAGCAAACACTCAATATAAAAAATGTTAAAAGATGTAGTCAGAAAGAGAAGGACACATAAGAAAATTGTGAATATCCAAAACACCTGAAAGGATAAATATGTTGATAGATCTAAAAGATACATTTCTCTTTTGTTTTATTTTTTAAAGACAATAATTACACAAACATAGTACCTCTGTATTGAAATGCCTATAACATCTGTACAAAAATGTATTACTACACTGCATATTGTACAAGTATCCAAGTTAGTTCTTCACACATTAGCTTGAAATTATTTCTGATGAGGCCTCCATTAGTTCACTGCAGGAAAATGTGAACTATTTGGAAGAAAGAAGTGTGCTTTTAATCATGTGACTCCACACCTAACAGTAGATATTTTTACATAATTCTTAAATATTAGTTGATTGAAGGATTAAAATTCGAAGGTGAAATAAAATATAATTTAAATTATTTCTTTCATCAAAACATCTTTTTTTTTTCACATTACAAAGCCAGTGCTCTATAATAAAATATTGGAGACCTGAAGTGTGAATTTTTTAAAGACCATAAAATGGGCAATAAAAAAGAGTGAGTTGATTTAGGAAATAAATTGTCTATAAAGCTAAAATTCTTTCTTGGTAATTGCCTTGTTGAGTTTTCATTTAACTGATTCACACTCTAAATACTGTCAATTAATGTATCATCACATGTGCTGTACAACAATTTAAAAGTGTTTTTAATGAGTTTCTTCTGTATTTGCTGATTGTCTTTTAGGTTTATTTTTTTCTATTTATTATGACAAACAATGTTTGATACTACAGAAGAATATTTGATATTTATAAATGTATGTCCTTGAGAGAAATAATAGGGTATGTACAAAGTATAGTTTTCCAGAAGTATAAGACTCTCCAATGTAGTGGTAGCTTGAAACAAAATATTAATTTTAAGTCATTATTTCAAAAACTAAAAATAATACTGGTCATTTATTTATAATTGTTGTTTTATGTAAAATTACCTACAAAATATTGAGTAAACATAATAATGTGAACTATATAAATTCATCCTTTCAAATATTTTCAGGAAGATGGGGAAGGATTCAAGATATTGAAATTAAGTGATAAAATATCTATATTCACAAATACATTGAAATAATGACAAAATATGATTTCTGAATTTGCACTTCTTTGTTGTATATAAAACACACATGAAGTTTATAGGTAGTTATAGAAGATATAGAGATATCTTCAGGGCAATGGTGTCACACTATTAACTTTATGCTGTATTGCTGTACAAACACTTAGGAATTTGTCATTTCTAATTAGAGACTTGCTTAACTAATAAGAATTTTGGAACAGTCACCCACCTGCCTGATTTATCAGCTAATGAGCACCATGGCCACTTAAGCAATTTATAGTACTCTTTACTGAAAAATGACTCTCTGTATAGCATAAGATGATTATGGCATCTTTGGCAACAAAACTAGATCATACTATCATCAGTTATATTTTTAGTCACTTCTTTTTGTTCTTATTTGTACTAGCTCTTAGGATAAATTTGTGTAAAATTGGGCCCAAAGCAGGCATACATTAAAGAGTCAATCCACTTCCTTGTAGCACAGAAATAGTATTTTAAAAATGTAGGTTCTGTAAATTATTATTTGAACAAAATATGATTATCATAAGCATCAGCATATATTAGTTAAAAAGATACTCTTGTGGCTTCAAAGAATTTGCAGTCAGTCTAGCAGGTAAGAAACACATTTTAACAGTAACTAGAATGCAATGTAGTATGGGATTCTGAAATAATCCATACAGGGATCTCTGAAAACACAAGGAAATTAACACCTGAGGGCATCAGAAAAGGTTTCAAAAACAAATAGTAATTAAGTTCCATGTTGAAGATTGTATAGATATTAACTTGGTAAAAAATTGAGACAAGAGTATCAAGAGAGTTATTTCTGGTAATGAAATAGTTCTGTCTTTATTATTTGTGTGATAAATTACACAGAATAACTTATAAAACACAGACACGCAAATGAGTACATGTATAAAGCTGAAAAATATATGCAAATTACACTAATTTCCATTTTTTCACTTTCATATTGTTCTATGATTATATAAGATATCTCTGATGGAAATCTGGGTGACAGATACATGGGGCTTCTCAACTTTTTTGCAACTTCCTCTGAATCTATAATTACTTCAAAATAAAAATATTTCTAAGGCTCAAAGAGCAAGAAGGAAGCAAAGTTCTTTAATGTTTTCAAAGAGACAGTGCATGTGAGTCTGACGAAGCAAAGTTTAGAAAGATTCAAATTAAATAAACACTTATTCAGCACTAGTCTGCCAGACATTGCAATCTGTTTCACATGTATTACTTCTCTTAATTTCTACAGCAAACATATCAATTAACATGTATTGAAGTTACATGAACTTACTTTTAAAGGAGAATGGATTAAATCTTGCTAGCAAGAAGAAAGAATTTAGAATTCTTTACTTCCCAACAACTTCATACCCTCACTCCTAAAATATGTGAGCACACACATATTTGCCACTCGGGTTTTGATAGTTATCTTAAAGGCAGAATATTTCGATTATGTTGAACACTTGCTGTCATGGGCCTAAATATGTCCTCTCAAAATTTCTATGTTAATATCCTAAACCTGAGGACCTCAGATTATGACCATATTTTCCAACAGTGTCTTTAAAGAGGTAATTTAATTAAAATGAGGCCATTAGATTAGTTCTAATCCAATTTGACTGGCATTCTTATAAAAAGAGGAAAGATTATATTGAGGACACAGAGAAAAGGAAGTCATCTGTAAGCCACAGAGAGAGGCCAAAGAAGTAACCAAATCTGTGATTTCTTGATCCTAGAAATGTGAAAAGAAATTTTTCTGTAGTTTAAGTAACCAGCAACCCAATCTGGTATTTTGTTATGGCAGCTCTAACAAATTAATACACTTACATATTGATTTTTCTTTTGTTACTTCTTAACTTTGCTCATTGGTCCTCAAATCTTAATGTGGATAAGATATAACTTATAAGGCTTTATACTGAGAAGTATGAAAATTTTACTTAATATTTAGGAGTATTACAATATTAATTTTGAATACATAAAATAGTTGTTTTACAGTCTGATTTCACCAACTAACTTCACCTTAAATACATTCTACTATACCTGTAGGTATGTAATTGTCTAATGGTATAAGTAATATGACTAATGAGACACAGTCCTATTTTTCAAAATGTGTTATTCATTTTTACAGTAAATAACACATGTGAAAAGTATATGTTTAAGACTCACTGAAATAAAATCTTTAGCCTTGTCTCTAGCAGTTTGCTGGTTTACAAATTTCCCTAATCTCATGCAAGAATTGATTAATTATTTTGATTTTTAAAATATTCAAAGAATGAGTAACAGCTATTCTTTGTCATCAAAGACTTATTTCAGCATACGACTCTTCTGTGAGCAAGAGATCGGGTGTGGATGATGGAAACGTGGCTGACGACCAATGAGAGACAATGACTGTGTCTGTGTTATGATCTGATTGTGCTTTGTCTAGTTCTCTTTTATGTTCTCGCAGTAGCCATTTAAACCTCTGACAGTGTCTGGTGATATAAGATTGCTTGAAAATGAGTTCAAAAACAAAAACTTGTCTTTCCATCAGGAACAAAACAAAAATAGTGACTTTTCACTATATTACACATACCTCTATCTTCTTTCGGTGCCTACAGTTTAACTGCCTTAGCATAGTTGGTCTTGTTAAAATAAAATAAAATGGAGATCAGACATGAACATCCTCCCAACAGACAAAATCATCCAAGCCACATAAGCAAAACTAAACCTAACTTATTTCATGAACATAAGCCTAACTTCTCAAAAATGCCTCTGATAATCAGAAAAAAGGAGAAAAAAACCCAAAACCCAGAAGATAATCACTTATAACCAATTCCCTTTTATCTGGATATCCACAATGTAATAACCAAACACTGTAAAAATTAAACAACCTCCTCATTTTCACCTTATAAGTTATACTGTGAGGTAGGTCTCTGAGCTTCATGTCAGTTTTGGATTTAAAACTCCCCAGTTCACAAACTGTTTTTATGTGTGAAATAAATTCTTACTAATTTCTGTATTATTGATAGAGTTTTAATTTATCTATTTCTGGATTTATGACACTACCTTAAAAAATTACCGTAACTTTTGCCTTAATGTTAATAATGACATAAAATGGAGTGCTTAACATATAAAAAGATTAATCAACCACTTAATTGATGATTATATAAACCAAATTACATTTATACTTTATCATAATTTTATAAATTGAGTTACAATTTATACCTGCATGGAAAAGTTTTCTACTTTTAAAAAATATGACTTTCATCTCTCATTCTGAAGAAGTAAGTAATGACATATGTTTCTTTGCATAAAACTAATAAGACCAGTTGTTAATAGAGGTTATGTTGACCATGACTTTGATTGGAATATCATGCCTAAAGGAGACATGCTTGGGCTCTGGTTGTTACCAAAAAGCCCTGAGGAACTGGGATTGACTTTTGAAGGTAATAAAAGCCCATGAGAGAAAAAGCCTGGTACCTTGGTTGGTTGTGCAGTTCATGGCAATCTTTCCAGGGAAGGAACAAAGGTTGCTTTCCTGAAAGATGGCTAGAAGGAACCTTAAGGCACAATGGAAAACCTAAAGGACTTGGAAAAGACTTGTTTACAGGCAAGACTGAATGGCAGGTATGTGGCTCAGCTCCTGTGCCCTGAAGGGCAGACTGAAAGTCACCCTAAAGGTTTCTAATGTAAGTTCCAGCAAAGCAAACTTAAAGATCATATGTGATTATTTGCTGCTCTTGTAGTGTTTATGACAATGAACAAGATAAATTAAAAATGGACTTAATTCAGACCCTTTAATGACAAGGACGGTAATCTTAAGGAGAAAAATTGTGATTCTAGGAAAATCACAATGCTCAGTGGTAGACTATAAAGTAGTGCAGCTAACCGTCTTTAAAGTTTCTTTTCATTTAAAGTTTGTTTTCATTTGAAAGTGAAACTATGTCTGTGGGATCATCAAAGATGCTTAATTTACAGGCAAGAAGAATGTCAAATGCCTTGAAACTGGATGTCTTTCCAATAAGATAGTCTTACTGATTTAGAGACTTGTTTATGGGTTATGTTACATAAATTAATGTGTGTTTTCTGTTTTCAAAGGGCATAAGCCTATGATCTCATTACCTGAGTGATTATCTGTATGTATAGGCCTCACTTAATCCTGTCTGCATCGCTGCCTCCTGAGACTCAATGGTTTGGCTGAACTAAGTGGCTGGGTTGGTGAAGCATGGGGTGGTCTGTGGGCTTCACTTTAAAACTGGTTTCTCTTTTCTATCCTAATGGCTTGGACAGAAAGGGCCCAGTGGTCTGAGAGGGGGGAAACCTAAAATATTTCCCTCAGCCCAAACTAAGTATAGTGGGCAAAAGGGCTTTGAACAGGCGTGACATGCCTGGCACACACATTCTGCCAAAAAAGCCCTTTTTTTTCCCCAATGTGGGACATTGAAAAATTAATCCCTGCCTTTTGTCATCTAGTGGTTATGGATTGAATGATGTCTTTTAACCCTGTTGCCAAATCTGTTGCCCCCAGAATACAACAAGGATGCCAGCCTGTTAAACCAAGCACGCTATTGTCCAGGGACAACCAACTGACCTGGAGTCTGCAAGATCCATCCCCATGTGGGAAGGCCACCCTCCCCTCCATACCCCCAGTCTTACTAGGGATTTCTGGACCCAAGAGTAGGTAGGATGATGACCATGTCCAGCTTGAAGCAGCTAGAGGAGCATGAGACCTTTGCCCATTGTCCTTTGTAAGATTATAAAAGGTCTTAAGTCTGAGAGGGGGGATTGTTATTTTTTATTGTTATTAAAAATTAATTAATTAATTAAACATTGGAAAAAAAAAGAATAATATGGGAAAGGGTAAAGCCGGAGAACTTGTATGCATGACCGATGGACATGAACTAGGGTGGGTGGGATTCCTGGGGGTAGAGGGTTAATGGGCGGAGGGGAGCAAAAAGGAAAAAATTGAAACTATTGTAACAATATAATCAATAAAATATACTTTAAAAATATGGCTTTCAAAATATTTTCACTTCTACTCATCTTTTCCCATCAATTTTGTTTTATAATGGTTTCCTCTCTCACAATTCATTCTGCTGTGTTTCCATTTCTATGACCATTTTGGGGGAAGAAACATGACCAGGAGAACAATGTGGAAGACTCAAAATCAGGACACTTGGGTTTTAGACCTAGTGTGTTCTTAGGTAAGTTACACACTCTCTCTGAGACTCCGTTATTTTATATTATTTTTCCCTCCTGAATTCTTGAATTCTTTGGGGGTTTATTTGGCCTGTCAGCCTTTTAAAAAAAATAATTTATTTATTTGTTTGTTTATTTATTTATTTATTTTATTTTTAGAGAGAGGGAAAAGGAAAAAGAGAGGGAGAGAAGAGAAACATCACTGTGTGGTTGCCTCTCACTCACACCCCCAACTGGGGGCCTGATGTGGAACATAGTCATGTACCCTGACTGGGAATCGAACCAGCGACGCTTGGCTCTCAGGCCGATGCTAAGTTATTTTTTTATTGTTCAATTATAGTAATCCCAATCTTTCCCCCATTGCTCTCACCTGTAACCCCCACCCCAACAGCTCCCACAGTCAATCACCATCCTGTTGTCCATGTTCATAGATCCTTTATACTCAAGGAACAAGTATAATAAACCTGAATTATTTTGTTCATGTAATGTGTCAATCTAGATGATCCCTGTAATGGACTGTATTGTGTTCTCCCTAAAATTTATAGGGTGAAGCCTAACTCCTAGTGTGACTATATTTGGAGATAGTGCCTTTGGGAAGGTAATCAGGTTGAATGAGGATGTAAGAATGGGATTCTAATCCAATAGGACTACTGTCCTTATACAAACAGGAAGAAACACCAGCAGTTTGTGTGCATAGGGGAAAGGCCATATACAAACCAAGGGGGGAGGCCTCAGAAGAAAACAACCCTGCTGGCATCTTGACCTTGGACTTCTAGCCTCCAGAACTATGAAAAAAATCAATTGCTGTTGTTCATGTCCCCAAGGTATGGTATTTTGTTATGGCAGCCCTACCAGCCTAATAGCAATGCATAAGGTGTCTCTCCTTGTGAATGTATTTCTCTGTTATGGATGTCCTAAATCTAAGGCCATCCAGAAATAGAGATGAACGTATCAGCAGTTTAATACAAGCAGTAAGAGAAAAATATTTTTAAAAATACTATGGAACATCTCTTATTCACATTAAGAATGTTTTAATCAAAAGATTCACATGTAATTTCATTTCAGCTGTGAGGTTTTCTTTAATATATCAAACTAAAATTATATTTTACATCAAAGTATTTTTTTCCCAGACCATTGGAACCTTTTCATTGCATCTAGATCATTCATCATATGGTGATAAAATTACAAATTAGGCTTAGCGGAAATTTCCTTTGGAACAAGATGGTTTCAAGTTAGTGCAAGAGCAAGAGAATTATTGATTCTAAGTTAAAAAGCATATACAGCATATTAAATGCAGACAAAGAAGCAAGAATCAATACTGTTAGACTCCACATAGAGCAAAATAATTAGAGATATAAACTTACAAAGGGAACAAACATTAAAAACAAGATCATTTATCTTTGATTGGGGAAGTAAGGTCTTATAGAAACCTTATCAGCAGTATTACTACCTCCTTGTCCTAGGATTTTCATTTAGTGTAACAAAAAACCTTCCAAGAGTAAAATGTGAAAGAAGCTGCTGTTTCAGCTTCTCCAAGCTTTGATAATGATGACCTAAGTAGCATAAATAGAATGAAAGAGTTCTGGGGCCTGAGCTATTGAGGCCAGAGCTGGTAACATATTCAGACTCTCCCTTAGCCTAGATGTCTCTTTCCTCCAATGGGAAGCCACATATTCAGGCAAGAAATGGATTTTAAATTATCCCAAGTTTCAGGAGAAGATTGAATGAGCAGACTTTAAGTTGGAGTAGCATAGAAAGGTTGAAAAAAAAAACATGAGAATTTTTTAAATGATCAAATTTTAAGCATATGAAATAAATCTAAACCCAAGACATTTGTAATGATCTATAAAGTAGAAGATATATGTTTAGTAATAGCCAGAATTATAAGTTAATAATGATTACAAAAGTAAAATTATTCTAAACTCTTTAACTCATGTGAGAGGAAATATCTCTGATTTCTATTCTTTCAAATAAAATAATTTGTAGACTATTATTAAAAGATCATTATTAAAACATTTGGGAGGATTGTCTCCAGTTCAGTCTCATACAAAGGCACACTGACATATATAAAATAACATCAGGTAAAATATTTTTACAGATGCTTGATTTCTTATTTTATTAAAATTAAATCTCTAGTTGGGAAACTATGTATATTAAACTCAGTGTCAGCACCTCTGTAGCAGTCACAATTAAGACAAGTTCACTGACTCGATAGTCTTCCCACTGTGACTGGGAAGGAGGGAGGCAAAATGGTGTTTACACACCTGCAAGGGCTTTTTATTCACCTGCAGAGTCCTGCTAGAATGCTTCCTGATCATGGCCACTGCAATCATTACCTCCTGTGAGAGGAAAAGTAGAGCAGCTAATGTTAGAAACACACTAGTTACTTCATTTCTGTCGTGAGGAAGATCCTGTTTATACAATTTTCTTTGATTAAGTGTGGCATGCTTTCCATTTTTATGAAGGGCAGCAAGATTTAGATGAGTAGAGTTATTTACAGAGTGATAAATATATAAAAGCAAAGGCAGGGCATTGAGATAGTTTCACATTTCTGTCTACCTTGAAAAGTCTTAAGTAACCAGTTGTGTGTTCGAACACTGGAATGTATAGGTTTCATTTATCAGATGACTTTATTAGGTGTTTTAAACTTGCGAAGTTACATCGTTTATACTTAGGTCATATACTGGCATCTTCACTTAGGAAGAGACTGGACTGCAGTGACAGGGAGGAGAGGGCTGGCTACAAAAATATTAGTTGATGGAGGCCTGGAAAACAGAGTAAATAGCAAGAGTAAAACAGACGTTAGAGGAGTAGAAGGAGATACACAAAAAGTAAAATATATGTATTTATTATTCACCATATAGAAGCATCTCACATGCATTAGTTTTCATTTGAAATTTTAAAATCATGCCCTTGAAGAATAATTTGAAAAAGTATACTCTATTTTTAAAAAGTTTGGTGAAATTAAAAGCAGATACATTTAGAAAGAGGGGTTAATGTGAGTAAGTTAGTAATTACCATATATTAGGTGAAGACAATATGTCATGTAGAGTTCTAAGTTTGTTATGGATACTAATTTATTTACTCATCTCAGCAACCCTAGGAAATTGGTAGGATTATTATTGCTCCTAGATGAAGACCTTGCTTGCTATCGTACTGAGGTAATGATAAAGACAGTAGACGTCAACTCGCCCACCAGCTGTCATATGCACATACTCATCTTTCCTACCTGTTTCCATGGATAACTAGTCACTTTCCTGTAGAGCTCAAATCCTTCCACATGTGACTAGACCTCTACCATAGCAATTCTGTTTTCTCTCTTTTACAGCCTCAACTTTTCCTGCTTTATTAAATCATTTTTATCACAGTGCAACCATGCTATTTCTTCTTTTCTCATTTTATCCCTATTACCTGGCAAGCTATTATCCCATTTACTTATTCTGCCATTGAAGAAAAACTCAATCAAATTGACAGAATCTAGTCCTTTGTATTCATTATATTTCTTAAACCCACACTGCCAACCTCTAACCCCCACTCCACCAAAACATTCTTGTTATATGCCAGTAATAATTTCCATGCAGCTAAATTTAATGGCCATTATATTTGGCCTTTGGGTATCATTTGTCATGGTTGATTACCTCTGTTCTCCTGGATAGAATCTCTCACTTGGCTTGATCATACCCAAGAACTATCCAGAGAAAAGCAATATTTAAAAGATGGTCTTGCCATTTTTAATGGAAAATTCAGGACAGAACATGTAATTTTTATATAGTACAATTAAAGTTATACAAAAATATAAATATTAAGGGTCACCTTTAAAATGTGTGGTGCCTAGGACAACAGTGTCAATGGACTCTTTACCCCCTGCTTCAATATTTGCAAGTCATATATCAAGCTAAAAGACCTGTTAATAAATAAAATATATTCTGTATTTTATTTTTACTTAATTCCTTTTCTACCTAAATTTATTGAGTTATAATTGACAAATGAAAATTATATATTTTAAGGTGCACAATATGATGTTTTTATGTACATTATTAAGTGGTTATACATTCAAGCTAATTAACATATCTATCATCTCACAATTCTTTGTATGTGAACATTTAAGATCTACTTGGAGCAAATTTCTTTTTTTTCTTTTTTTAATTATTTTACTACAGTTGGCTCAATTCCCCCCGCCCCCGTGCCCTCCTCTGCCCCACTACAGTCAGTTCCCACACTGTTGTCCATGTTTGTGGGTCATTCACACATTTCTTTGTTTAGTCCCCTCCCCTTCTTTCTGCCATTATCCTCCTCCTCCCTCCCCTCTGTTCACTTTCAATCTGTTCCATGTTTTCATGTCTGTGGTTCTATTTTATTCATTAGTTTATTCTTTTCATTAGAATCCTCTTATAGGTGATATATGGTATTTGTCTTTCACTGACTGGCTTTTTTCACTTAGCATGATACTCTCTAATTCCATCTATGTTGTCCCAAAAGGTAGGCATTCCTTCTTTCCGCTGCATAGTATTCCATTGTGTAAATGCAGCAGAACGTTTTGATCCACTCATTTACTGATAGGTATTTAGGTTGTTTCTAGCATTTGACTATTGTAAATAGTGTCTCTGTGAACACACCAAGAACACAATAATATCTTGGATCTGAGACACACTTGTAACTGACCTTTTTTACCTTTCAATGTGAGCTTATACGCTTTCATAACAAAATTTTTCATGCTTGAATTTTTACCTAAACTGCACTTCTGCTTTTTTCTGTTTTTACAAGGTTATTCACTTTTATTCATTCTCAATTATCAATATTTGTAGCAATATAAAATTTAATTGTATTTAAAAATGTGCAAAATATATGTTTTTATCAAAAACAAATTGAAGACAATAAAAAATATCAAAATAATGTTTGAGAAACTTTTTTATTGTATTCTAAAACACCCATTACTTTTTGATATTACACACTAAAATTAAAAAGCAAAATAAAATTCAAAGTAATAAAGGTTAAAATTTAAATAAAACATTTCAATTAAATTGGAATTTTAATTTGGGAAAGAAATTAAATATCTTTTAATAAATATATAAACATGTTATTCAGTATTTAGTATTGTCTGCTGACATGTGAATAGCAAACTATTATTACTTTTAATACACATTTTGTTGACTCCACTTATAAAAATATGAGTGACTAAAATTGATTGATATTACAAAACCTTCCTCAGTACCATGTGCAACTCCTGCAAATCCTTGCTAATTTGTGACAACTACAAATAATTATGAATAGAAACAAAAAGATGATGTCTACTATTGACAAATCATACTTTGTTATGCAAGAAACTATTACATTCTTGTTGAGAATTTGACAAGTCAAGTTGTTTATCATCTCATTTACTCAATTCTACTGCTCAGATTATCTCTCCTTATACTTCTAAATAATGTCTGTTTCAATATCAGGTAGGACACAATCAAAAACTACCCTAGCAATTGAACCCAATCATCTTGTTTTCCAAGGATATAGGGAAGGACATGTGGAGAAGAGTACCAAGGAGACTGAAGGGTGTTAAGAGAGAATTTTTAATATTACAGGTAATATTGTGCCAGTTCTGAGTACCAGATCAGAGGTAATGGATTTTTAAATTAATAATAAATATATTTGTATATTTGCAATATTCAATGTTTTATGTGAATGCTAAAGTTGGAGCCATTGTTTATGAACCTATGGTATAATTCTGCAAATTATTGTCAGTTATTTTTGCATTAGGATTATTATTTTGTTGACAATGAACCAGGCGTGACTATGATATACACCACTGATTTACCAACTGTATGTTCTGAAGCTTCCATTGATGGAATTGCAAGGAGGAACACAGAACAAATTTGAATGTGGGCATCTGATCCCAGTTAATATCATAGCTATGGCTTTAGCTGATCTAAAAAAGGGATTTTTACTCTGATTTTCATTTTTTAAAATATTGTAATCAAAACTTTTGAAAAATTGCTAGAATACATCATAGAATGCAACTTGAAATAAAATAAATTGAGATTTATAGTAAAATGCATCATAAAAATGCCAACTATATATCTGTATTGTTTGTGACTCTTTATTGCATTTACTAATTTAAGTTTTTTGATAATAGGCAGTATTTGATGTTGCAGGGTTTAGACTTATAAATTTCAGTTACAATTTGAATAGATAGCATAAGGTATTTAATTACTTATCTCTAAGCAGCTGCATCTTTCTGAGCTCTTTGAATTGAATTGGCATTTGAATCTGAATACAAACCTTTAATTTCTCAGCTATGTCTATTATTCTTTGCTTTGCTAGGAACCAAAGTTTTAAATGAAGGAAAGGAAACAAGGTCTAAGTTAATTAAAATTTGTTTAAAGCAAAAAATAAAAAATAAAAACCAAAACAATGTATTACTTATTCATATGAGAATATTTCAGAAACCAAAAGAAATGCTAAGTTTTTATTGTTTAACTTTAAACTATGAATAGATCTTCAGAAAACTTATTCATTTTGAAATAAACTAAGCATATCTAAATAAATGCTTATAAAAATTGAGAATGTCATACTTGGGAGCGAGAGCAGCAGGACTTAATTAGAAAGAGCCCAAACCCCTGATAGTCACTTTACCCACTCCTACCTAAGTTTGAAATGTATAAGGCTATTGATTGATCAAGAAATTATATATTGCACATAAATTATTATGGCAAATATTTTCAGAGTGAAACTTGAGAATCTGATGAAAAGGGAATAAGAAAATATCTTCTCAAGAAAAAGGATCATCATTGTGGAAAAAATAGCTCATTTTATACATATTGTTTTTACTGAGTTTTATGAGTTATTTATATATTCTGAATATTAACTCATTATTTGATATATGGTTTGCAAACACACACATTCCAAAGGCTACTATTTATTTATCTATCTATCTATTTATTTATTTATTTAAATGTATTGGGGTGACATTGGTTAATAAAATTATACAAGTGTACAATTCTCTTTTTTGTTTTTTTACATTTTTTTCATTTTTTATTGTATTTTATTTTCCATTACCATTTAGTCCCCTTTTAACCTCCTGAAATCACCACATTGTTGTCCATATCCATGAGTCCCCTTTCCCTTTTGCTCAAACCCTCCACCCCAACACTTCTGTGCCCCACCCTTAGCTGATATCCTATTTTCTGAGTCTGTCTCTATTTTGCTTGTTAGTTTAATTTGTTCATCATATTCCACATATGAGAGAAATCATATGGTCCTTGTCTTTCTGTGACTGGCTTATTTCACTTAGCAGAATGTTCTCCAGGTCCATTCATACTGTCACAAAGGGTAAAGCTTCCTTCTTTTTTTACAGCCAAGTAGTATTCCATTGTGTAAATGTCCCATAGTTGTTTTATCCACTCATGTACTGATGAACACTTGGGCTGCTTCCATATCTTGGCGATTGTAAATAATGGTGCAATGAACATCAAGATGCTCACATTCTTTTGAATTAGTGTTTTTGGTTTCTTCGGTTATATTGCCAAAAGTGGGATCACTGGGTCAAAAGACAGATCCGTTCTTAATTTTTGGAGTTATCGCCATACTGTTTTCCACAGTGGCTACACCAGTCTACATTCTTACCAACAGTGCAAAAGGGTTCCCCTTTCTCCACATCCTCACCAGCACTTATTGTCTGTTGATTTATGGATAACAGCCATTATGACAAGTGTGAAATGGTATCTCATTGTGGTTTTAATTTGCATTTCTCTGGTGGTTAGTGATGTAGAGTGTCTTTTCATATGTCTTTTGGCCACCTGTATATCTTCTTTGGATAAGTGTGTCTATTCAGGTCCTTTGCCCATTTTTTAATTGGGTTGGTTTGTTTTTGTTTGTTTGTTTTTTTGGCATTGAGTTTTATAAATTATTTATTAATTTTGGATATTAATCCCTTATCAGATGTATTAGCCAACATGTTCTCCCATTCTGTGTGTTGTCTTTATTTTGTTGATGTTTTCCTTTGATGTGCAAGACCTTTTTAGTTTGATGTAGTCCCATTTGCTTACAGTACTTTTTCTTTTGTTTCCTTTGCATTGGAAGATATATATCTGATAAAATATTGCTATGAGCTATGTCTAAGATTTTTCTGCCTATGTTTTCTTATATGATTTGTATGGTTTTGGGTTTAACATTTAACTGCTTGTTCCATTTTGAATTTATTCTTGTGTGTGGTGTAGGAAGGTGATCTAGTTTCATTTTTCTGCATGTGTCTATCTAGTTTTCCCAACACCATTTATTGAATAAACTATCTTTATTGTATGTGCTTGCTTCCTCTGTTGAATATTAATTGACTATAAATGTATGGCTTTATTTATGGCTCTCTACTCTGTTCCATTGATCTATGTGTCTGTTTTTATGCCATTATCATGCTATTTTGATTAGTATGGCCTTATAATATATTTTCATATTAAGTAGTGTCATCCATCTGACTTTGTTCTTCTTTCTCAAGATTGTTGTTCCTATGTGGGGCCTTTCGTTGTTCCATATAAATTTTTGAAATATTTGTTCTAGTTCTGTGAAATAAGTCATTGGAATCTTGATAAGAATCACATTAAATCTATAGATTGCTTTGGGTACCATGGGCATTTTAATGATGTTAATTCTTCCTATCAATGAACACAGTATATGCTTCCAATTATTTACATCTTCTTCAATTTATTTCTTCAGTGTCTTATAATTTTCTAAGAACAGGTATTTTACATCTTTGATTAGTTTATTCCTAGGTATTTTATTCTTTTTGAAACAGTTGTAAATGGGATTGTTTTCTTTATTTCCTTTTCTGTTAGTTCATTGTTGGCATAAACGTGCAACTGGTTTCTGGATATTAATTTTGTATCCTGCTACTTTACTAAATTCATTTAACAGTTCTAGTAGTTTCTTGGTGGAATCTTTGGGGTTCTCTATGTACACTATCTTGTCATCTGCAAAGACAGCTTTACTTCTTCCTTTCCCATTTGGATGCATTTTATTTCTTCCTCTTTTCTGGTTGCTATGGCTAAGACTTCCAGTGCTATGTTGAATGAGATGTGAAAGCATAAATCCCTGCCTTGTTTTTTATTCAAGTGTACAATTCTATGATATATGATCTATACATTGGATTGTGTGCCCACCAACCAAAGTCAAATTTTCTTTCATCATCATATATTTGACCCCCTTTACCCTTTACCACCCTTTGTGCCCCTTCCCTCTGGTAACCATCATACTGATATGTCTATAAGTTTTTGTTTGTTTTTCTTGTTTGTTCATTGTTTTTTCTTTAGTTTTATATCCTCCATATGAGTGAAATCATATGGTTCTTAACTTTTTGTGTCTGACTTATTTTACTTAGCATGACATTCTCAAGGTCCATCCATGTTGTTGCAAATGGCAGTATTTCATCTTTTCTTATGGTTGAGTACTATTCCATTGTATATATGTACCACATCTTCTTTATCCAATCCTTTATCAAAGGACACTTCAGTTGTTTCCATGTTTTGGCCACTGTGAATAATGCTGCAATGAATATAAGGGTGTATGTATCTTCATGAATAAATGTCTTAGGTTCAGTAAGAGCCTCAAAATCCCCTACCTAATAAGTTGATTAGCAGAAAGTAAAAACCACAAACAATGACTATTGAGGAGTCTAGTGAAAAGTTCCTCAAATCTTGCAAAACACCAGTAGGGGGTAGAAAATTTTTTACTCCCTTATTTTATTCTTCTCCCCAGGACCATGCCCAATAAATCACCAAGGGCCTTCTCCCCAGCAACATACCCAACAAAACACCAAGTACCTCATTGTTCCCACCATTGTGCCCACCGTTACCCCCACACGCAACCCATTGTTCCCACCATTACCCCCAGGACCAATCATTAGATGCCTCGATAAACTGTTCCAGTCATTCCCTATCCCTCCCTTTAAAACCTTGTCAGCCTGTACGCCAGCTGCTGTTTTCTCCTTTGAGACAGCCCGGCAGGTTCCTCTTAATAAATCTTGCATCTCAGCTTCCTTGGTTTCGGTTTTTACTATTTCTAACAAAAATGTTTTCAAAATTTTCAGATAGATACCCAGAAAATGGGTTCCTGGCTCATGTGGTAACTCCATTCTTAATTTTTTGAAGAACCTCCATACTGTTTTCCATAGTGGCCGTACCATTTTAAACTCCCACCAGCAGTGAATGAGGGTTCCTTTTTCTCCACAACCTCTCCAATACTTTCTATTACTTGACTTGTTGATAATAGCCATTCTAACAGGTCTGAGGTGGTATCTCATTGTAGTCTTGATTTGCATTTCCCTAATAGCTACTGAAGTTGAGCATATTTTCATATATCTGATTGTTATCTGTATGTTTTCTTGTGAGAAGTGTCTCTTCAGGTCCTCTGCCCATTTTTTAATTGGATTGTTTATTTTTGTTGGTCTTGTTCTTGACTTGCATAAGTTAATTATGTCTTTTAGACATTAACCCCTTGTTAGAGCTGTATTTGCATATATTATCTCCCAGTCAGTTGGTTGTGTTTTGTTTTGTTGGCAATTTCTTTTGTTGTGCAGAAGCTTTTAAGTTTGATATACAGTAGTCCCTCTCTATATCACGATTCACTTATTGTGGCCTCACTGTATCGTGGGATTTTAAAAAATATTTAATCTTTTATCACGGATTTTTTGCTATATTGCGGGATTTTGTGGTACTGTATATGTATGTTGTTAAAGTTACATAGGTTTAAGAGTGTAGAATAAATGTGAGGTTCCTACTTTGTGGGGGGGGGTGTCTAGAACATAATACCCGCAATAAGTGAGGGAATACTGTAGTCCCGTTGATTTGTTTTTGTCTTTACTTTCCTTGCCTTTGGGGTCAAATTCATAAAACCTCCTCTAAGACAAAAGTCCAAAACCTCACTACCTATGTTTGTTTTCATCTATGTAATTTATTGTTTTTTTTGTGTGTGTGTTAATTCTTGTATATGGGACAAACAGCAGTCTAGTTTTACACTTTTGCATGTGCTTTTACAATTTCTCCAGCATCATCTATTTTCTTCCTTGTATGGTTTTGGCTCTTTCGTTGAAAATTATTTGTCCAAGTACATGTGGTTTTATTTCTGGATTCTCAATTATATTTCATTTGTCTGTGTATCTGTTTTTCTGTCAATACCATGTTGTTTTGATTATTGTTGCTTTCTAGTATAATTTGAAGTCAGGGAGTATGATACCGCTGGCTTCATCCTTTTTTATTTATCTGGATTTCTTCGGCTCTTAGAGTCTTATGTGATTTCATGCAAATCTGATTTTTTTTTATTTCTTTAAAAAATATTGGGATTTTGAGGAAGATTGCATAATGTCTGTATAATGTTGAAAGCCTTTTATTTTATTTATTTACTTTGCTGTGCAGAAACTTCTTTGTTTTATATAGTCCCACTTGTTGATATTTTTTGCTTTTGATGCAAAATCATTGCCAAGACCAATGTCCAGGAGCTCCTTCCCTATGTTTTTTTCTAGGAGTTTTATCGTATTGGATTTTATCTTTAAGTATTTAATCTATTTTAAGTTAATTTTTGTGAATGATAAAACATAGGGATATGATTTCTGGCTTTATGTTTTTGTTTTTTGCAGGTGGTTTTCTAGCTTTTCAAGTATGTTTTGTTGCATTAAATGTCCTTGGCTTCCTTGTTAAATATTAGTTGACAACAAATGTAGGATTTATTTCTTAGCTCTCTATCCTCTTTCACTGTTCTGTGTGTCTATTTTAATGCCAGTACCATGCTATTTTAATTAATTGTAGTATAGTCTGAAATCAGGAAGTATGATGCCTCTGGCTTTGTTCTTTTTCAGGACTTCTTTTGTTATTCAGAGTCTTTTGTGGTTCCATACAAATTTTAAGATTGATTTTTCCATTTCAGAGAAAAACACCATTGGAATTTTGATGTGGATTTCATTGGGAACAATGGACATTTTAACAATATTAATTATTCAAATAATTGGACACTAAATAGACATTTTCCAAAAAAGACACCCAGATGGCCAACAGGCACACAACAATATGCTCACTATCACCAATCATCAGGAAAATGCAAATCAAAACCACAATATTATTTCAACCTGTTAGAATGACCATCATCATGAAGAAAGAAATAACAAGTGTTGTCAAGGATACATAAATAAGAGAACATTTGTATGCTGTTGGTGGGAATGCAAATAGATTAAGCTACTATGGAAAAACAGCATGGAGGTTTCTCCAAAAATTATAAATAAAACTTCCATATGATCCAGCAATTGCAATTATGGGTATTAACCAAAGAAAATGAAAACATTTTATCAAAGAGCTATATGCACTCCCATGTTTATCACAGCATCATTCTCAATAGTCAAGAAATGGAGACAACTTAAATGTCCATCAGTGAATGAATGGATAAAGAAGATGTAGCATATGTACACAATGGAATATTATTTAGCTATGAGAAAGAAGGAAATCATGCTGTTCATACCAATATGATGGACCTTAAGAGCATTATGCTGAGTGTGATGTCAGACAGAGAAAGACAAACACTATATGATACTATTTATATGTGAATATAAAAAAGCCAAACTGGAGAAAACAGAGTAGACTGATGACTGCCAGTGGCAAGTGGGTAAGGAAATTGGGAATATGTTGTTAGAGTCCTTGAGATCTAATGCATGACATAGTAATTATAAACAATAATATTTTATTATAAATTTCAAAGTTGCTAACAGACTAGATCTTGTTTCCATCATGAAAGAGGGATTATAATTATGTGAGGTATTAGCTAAAGCTTTTGTAATAATCATACTGAAATATATAAATGCACCAAATCAACATGTTATATGCCTTGAACTTACATAAGGTTTTACATCATTATGTATTATTTTAAAAAAGAATACATAATTGCCTTGATTGTCACACCGAAACAATCAAGGTTGCTTTGAGGTGTAGCATTAAGGATACCTAGCTATAGGTAACAATTAGATATTTAAATATTTTATCATTTGTTGATGTTACTACTATGATCATGTATTTATATATTTCTCTTGTTAGCTATGCTTTACCAAACAGAGCAAATAGTGATATTCATTCTTCTCTACTTTTCACTTTCATCTTTATATAGCAGAACATAAAAAATTAAAAATATTAGCACAATTGGACTGTAGAATGGTACAATTGAAATGAACTTGAGAAATAATTTTTTCCAAAATCCTTATTTTGTATGAGAAGACTACAATCTAGTAGTAGTATGCGATTTGCACAAACCATAGCAATTCTCTGAGAATCATTTCAGTGACTTCACTTAGTAGGAGGCATTAGGTTTTAATAGTGAGTCAAAGGACAGTGACCAGGACCTAAATGTTTTCCTCAGCTTGATCAAACTTTAGAAAAGATTTCCCTACCTCTAGGACTAGATCTCCCTTTTCTCAGAATAATTACTGTAGAAATTTTATAAATTCTTTATTTGTCTCTTTGAGTTGTAAATCTTTTAAAAAGTTTCTTACCAGTTTATAACCCAAGAATGTATTTGTCAAGGACTTGGGAGTGATCCTTTTTAAATGTAATCATTAAGGAAGATAGTGTCTCTATTTTCCAGTCTCTGGGAGGGTAAGAGCCTAACTTTCTGCCAGAGCCTTGCTCCAAATTGCAAAACTAGCTTCTATTAAAAAGAGAAATTTACTTCTCCTTTGAGTAATGACAGTTAGCAAAAATTCTCCAGCTCTTTGTTTAAATGAAGTGAGTTCAGAATTAATTCTTGGCCTCTCTTCCCCATTACAATAACCTTGAATAAAGTCATATTGCCTATTTAACTTTGTCCTGTGCAATTTTTGCATTGACAACAGCTAAGTGCATTTGGCCAAATAAAGATGTTAGTGCATAGCATAACTAGAAAAAAATAGCTTATTTAACTGATGAAATATTAATAGGTTTGGGCAGTGGTATAAAAGGAGCTACTTGATAATTTTTGTTTTGTTTTTGGCTACAAGGGAAGGTGAAAAGTGTTACTAATGGGTCTCAGCACTTCTGATGGAAGTGGAATGTCATTAAAAGTACAACTACAGTATTGACATATTTGTCTTCATTTTTATACACACACACACAAGACTGATTTGGACTGTAGTATTAGGGACATCTAGCTTCTCTTCTTGCAAATTGATAATAATTTTCTTAAAGTAAGAGGATCTGATTGTATATCACATTTACCATAGTATTTGCCTTCTTCTGTTGCAAAGAAGTCATGCTAAGAAAATGCATAAGTTGCTTTTTTAGCAAGCATCATCAATTATGGCAAAATAGTGTCAGCTGTGGTAAAGGTGAGTAGTTATATTAGTTATGGCAAACTAATCATAAGGAATTCTCTGGGCCAGGCACTGTCCTTAGGTGATACAGGTGAAATGTTCAGACACTTAAACTTATTCAAAATGAGTGATTTAAATAAAACAGAGTTACATTACACACATACAAATACACATGCATATTGACCCTTCATTACTCATTTAGAACAAATTTCAAGATATAGAGATGATAAAAATAGATGTGGTAAATTAAACCAAGGCTATCATTTTGTGTTGTGATGATGGAAAAACAATAAAAGAAACTAAAACACACAAACAAAAAACTTTCCTCTGATGTTAAACCTCATTCTATTTCAGTTTTTTTTGCAATTTAGGGTTATCCTAATTACAAATCACTAATCATTCCTTCTTGACATCAAGAAATGTGAGTAAATATTTAAAAAATTATAACAAAACAATATGCTTGTCTTTCATATTTGTTTTATTTCTATGACCTTGTCCTAAAACCTTCTCCTTACCTCCCAGGGAAGATAATGAGAAGAGTGGTGTGGTTGTGCATTTTAAAAATTATTCTTCTAAATTCAGTATTTACTTTGAGAAATTTGCTCCATGAGATGTTTGCTTAGCAAATTTAGATTTTTCTTTTAACTCTTCAAGATGTCAGCCCCTACTAAAAGCTAGTAACTACATTTTTGAAATATATGTTTTGAAAACCTACTTTTTTGCAAGTGTGATTATAATTGTGAATTATGCTATTTAACTATAAATCCAGTGTGATAAAGTGGAACTATTGAAAATACAGTTTCCTTTAGATTTATCTTATCTTTAAGCAAAGGAGTATTTAGGTTATTATTACCTACACAAACTGCACATCTGTGTGTTTTCCTTACATTCTCTCATATCCAAAAATTGAGTCAGTGGTCAAGGATTTAGTGATAATCATCAACTATTCTCTGTTTCTTATAGTATTACTATTAGATACAAAGGAATTGATTTGAAAATTATCGATATAGGTTTATTTCTGTTATATATTAACTACAGTGTTCAACCCCTACATAAAAATAGTCATAAAGTGATAACATTTTTTTGAAGAAAAATAGAAATTCTCATAAATATTTATGAAAGTCATTCTAGGTTTATTTAGGAATTATTTAGTCTCATCTCATATTGGAAAAAAAATTGACAGGAAGAAAGTTTGTTGATAAAAATATGGAGGTTCAGAGATGGGTAGTAAAATATGAAAAGATACTCTTTGTTATTCACACGATGCTTAAAATTTTTTATGTAAGTAAATAATTAAAACTAAGTCAGTATTAATTAAGTGCCTTGATCTCCAGCCATGTTTTCCTGGGAAGAACTCAATTAGTTTAAATTATAACAAGGACAAAATTATTTTAGTTGTGTTTCAAATAAGGCTGTGATACTAACCATCTTTTTAATATCACTAATTAGAATATTATTTCAGAGAATACTCAATTAATTGTTATAATTTTTAAACAAGTTTTTATTGTAGTTATAAAACTTGTCATTGTACTGTTATTCTTTTTTAAAACCTTGTTTTGAAGTAAGGAAGATAAAATTTTTAAGGAAAATAAAAACTTAGCCTAACTTTGTTTTATCAAATTTTTATAATTGGAATAAAGTTCCAGATATTGATATCTTTAAAAGAATTAGCTCATAAAAATTATAAACTTCTATTTTCTAAGTAAAAAAATTTTTTTTTTAAATTTTGTTTTAGGGATTTAAATCCCAAAATAGGACAAAGTATATTTTTATAATAAATTTCTGAGAGCTATTAGCATACTAATGTACATATTAGCTATGTACATTTCTTTGAACATCTACCAGAAGTGGCCTTATATTCTGTACATTAGACATACATTTATTAGTGGTAAATATATAAAAAGTAAATTTAATTATATCTGCTTTTTTCTACAAGTTAAAATTGTTTATATTTGAGATAAGTATTCTACATATAATGGCATTTTATGATAAACGTAGAAGAGTTCTAATCATTGTGAACAGTTGTGCAACTATGGACTCTGCTTATTCTTCCCTCTATTTTGTATGCAGAAAGAGACTGGGATTTCAATCTTCTTAAAGGGCACTGGCTTTTGGCATTAAACAATTCAGTAGGATTTTGTGTTTGTCTTTGTTTTGTAACACTGGGGATGATTTTTGTATTGCTCTCCCAGCTACATGCAAACTATCAATAAACTGGGGTGCTGAGACACTCCCCAGACTAGTCACTCACTTTGCTTACACGAAGATAGCTCTGAGATACTCTCACCACTGATCCCAACGTTCCATACACGTTGTAGTAGGACGAGACCTAAATGTCCTGTTTTAGGCCATTCAAGCTTCAATAATAAAAATCATAGACTGGGTGAACTTATAAGTAACAAAAATTTCTCTCTCACAGTTGGGGAGGCTGGGAAGTCCAAGGTCAGGGCACTGTCAGATGTGGTATCTGTTGAGGACCCGCTTCCTGGATAGCTGCGTTTTCATTATAATTTCACAAGACAGAAAAAACAAAGTAACTCTTTGGGGTCTCTGTTATAGAACAAAAATCCCAATCATGAGGGTTTCCCCAGTGACCTAATCACCACCCAAAAGCCCCACCTCCTAATATCATACACTAAAGTAAGATTTTTAACGTACAAATTTGGAGACGACACAAACAGTCAACCTATAGCCTGTACTATTAAAGCACGGTAGGTAAGCATCGTTAGTTGCGGGTAACATAGAAAGTCTGTGCTGGAGAATTTATAAGTCGAGTTACTGAGTCCCCAGACAGAGCAATGTTATAGCGTAAGCACTCCGTGTTTGTTAAAACCCCAGAGCCTAGGCTGTCACGGGGACTGGAGAACCTACAGTCTCCAGCTCACAGGAACTGAGGCTGGAGGGAGACTTTCCCCTCCAAGAGGCTCCACCCGCTGCCCACACACCTTTCTAATTCTGGCAAATGAACTTTCCCATTTTTCTTTCTGTCCAGTTGGTTCTCTTTCATGGGAAACACTTTTGTCTGGGGGAGAAATATTAGAGAATGGGAGTAAAATTAATTTAAGTATGTTGAAATAGTTGTCTTCATGTTTCTATCGAGATTTGCAAAATAGGGGAAAGCTGATTTCTGAAATTCTCTGTGCTGGCCTAGGGAACCCCTTTAATGTGTACTAGTCTCCAATTACAGTGTTCCACAGGGAAGTTAATGGGAAGAGGCTTACGTTTACCAGTGAGCAATGGAATAATCTGTTCTCTGTGATCTATCTGTAGGTCCCTTGACAACAACATTAATTCAGCATTTAGATACGCTGGGATGCCCATGGAATTGCTTAGGACTTAGCTTCTAAGGGTGCTCTAGTAGGTGTTTTTTTTGTCACCTAAACACTATGCCCTAATAAGTAAGGCTTTCTTTATATTGAGTTAGCTTTTCATTTTATGAAAGCAAAAAATACTCATATAAAAGCAGCAATTTAAGAGAGAACTACAAAGCTTAAGCAGTTGGAAATAGCTTTTACAAGTAAATGTGCTAGGCAGTAGCATGATGTTTTCAATGCTAATGTAATTTAAATAATTTTTAAATAATATGAAAATTCCACATGGCTTTTTTTCCACTTCTGTGGGTTAGGCTCAGTCAGTATGTTCATTTTTAATATGTTTTTCAAAAGTGTATAGCTTTATTTGAATTAATTTACCATACATATTTTAAATAAAAGAAATGTCCTAATTTTCTTCTACTTAAAAGCTTGCTAATTAAAAAAAAAACCTCACACTTATACAAAGGTTGCAAAAATAGTTCATTGAACATCTGTGTACTGCCCTGTATATTTACCAATTTTCATCATTTTGCCACATTTACTATATCCTCTACCATCCTCCCTCCATTTTTGATATTTTTCTCTTTTGGCTAAACTATTTAAGAGTAAATTATAGACACCATGATCCATTATTCCTTAATAATTCAGTATGTATCTGCTAAGAACAAGGAAATTCTATTACATGTCCATAGTACAATTAACATATTCATGAAATTTAACATTGATATAATTATATTTAATACCCTGAATGTACTCTTAATTTTGTCAATTGTTCCATTAATGTCATTTAAATTATTTTGTGAAACGAGAATCTAATTCAGGATAATACATTTTATTTACTTGCATTTTTTTAAGCTATCTTTACCCATGAACAATTCTTCAGCTTTTCTTTCTTTGTATCTCATGACAGTTGACATTTTAAGAAAAGTTTATGAATTTGTCTTATTGTTTTATTATAACTAGATTAAATTATGCTATTTTGGCTAGATTCTATGTAAGTAATATTGTGTCCTTTCAAATACAACATATTGGAGGGACTTAATGTCAATGAGTTCCACTCTTTGTATATTAACCTGAGATAATTCAATTAAGGTAGCATCTCTCAGATCAATACATTAATAAACACTATGTTTGGAGATATTTTGAGACTATATAAATATTCTCTTCCTCAAAAAATTTTAACTGATATTAATAATTTTCACAGTTATAAAAAATTCTTGTGTGAATCACGAATGTGAAAAATGTTGAACTGGATTTTAAAAATCTATTATTTTCACACCCATTTTTATCTATTCACTTAAATAATCACTATACATTTATATTCAATAGATTACAGTTTACTATATTTACTATACTGTTTTATGCTAAAATTTTTCTAACATTGGCCAGTGGGAACAATTTCAGGTTGACTTCTCCCTTCTTCTTCTTCCTCTTTTTTCTTTTTTCTTTCTTTCTTTCTTTTTTTTTTTTCCTTTAGTATTTTCTTACTTTCTGGCATTAAAAAAATGTTCCAGGCGTATTTTATACCTTCCCTGCCTCTTCCTTAGAATCAGCAATTTTTCTGCAAATTCCCAATTTCATTAAGTGGAGAATGATATGATTGTTACATGAGTTCATTCCTATTGGTTGGCATTGTACTTGGATTCTTTCAACAAAGGGAACTATAATTATGTAGGTTTGTAGAAATTAGGAAGGTAGGTTGGTAGATAGATAGATGATAGACAGACAGTTAATAAGCTTATACTGATATCTCTAATCCAAAACCAACACCACAAGTTTTATCCTCATCTTACCTATTTTCTTCTATATTTATATCACTCCCTTCCCATAACACGAACAATGGGTCCTAATTGTGTTAATATTTTTACTTATTTGCTGATTTCTAGAGTATATATAATCCTCCTGTTCAGGGAAGAGTTAACACAGCAAGCTTATACTGCTATCCTTGAAAAGGCTTGCTTGCAAGGTTTGCCCATGGCTGGTATCTGGGAACTCGGACTTTTAAGGGTTACCACACCCCTCCAAAGGTGATGAGTTGCTCACTTCACCTAAAATGTTTGTACCACAATAATGTACACACAGAACACCTACTTTCTTTCTCAGGGTCTGGAATTTTTGTACATGCAAGGTACATATCGCCCATATGACCAGGCCCAATAAAAACAAGGACAATGAATGTGTAAGAGTTTTCCAGGCTGGCAGCATTTTGCTTGTGTTGTTACAACTCCTTGCACGGAGAATTAAGCATGTCCTGTGTGCTTTCACTGGAACAGGAACCTTGGGAGACTGCTCTTGGTTTCCCAGACTTCACCCCATTCAACTTTCTCTTTGTTAGTTTTGCTCTGTATCCTTTTTCTGTAATAAATTATAGTCATGAGAACAACTATATGCTGAATGCTGTGAGTCTTCCTAGGAAATCATCAAACCTCGAAACAGTCTTGGGGACCTCTAATATACCTACAAACAGAAAACCTCTAAGTGGAGTTGAATTAATTACAATTATTTTGGTCCCTAGACTGAGGATACATAATCAGAAACTAATTATTTTCTTTCTATCTTTTATTTAAAAAGTATTGTAGGTTTACAGAAATTACACACACACACAATAAAATACAGAGAGCTCCATGTACACTTTGCCAAATTTCCTCCAACAGATATATTTTACTTAAGTATAATGCAATGTCAAAAGAAGGAAATCAACATTAGTATGTGTGTATATAGTTCTATGCCATTTTATTATGCATAGCTTCATGTAACTACTACAACAATAAAAGTTCAGAAGTACTCTATCACAGAGATCTACTTCAGGTTGCCCATTTGTAGTCACATCTGATTCCCTCCTTACCACCATCACTGGCAACAGTGATCAATTTTCACCTTTATATTTTGTCATAAAAAGAATGTCTTATAAATGGAGTCACGTAGTATGTGACCTTTTGAGATTGGCTTTTTTCACTGAGGGTGATTATGATTAGATTAATCCTACATCAATAAATAACCCATTCCCTTTTATAAACTAATAAAATTTGTTTTTAGAGCAGTTTTAGATTCAAAGCAAAAATAAGCAAAAAACAAAATTCCTGTCTGCCTTATATATGTACAGCCTTCCCAATTATCAGAATGCTCTACCAGAGTGGTACATACATTTGTTATCATTTATGAGCCTACATTTGCATATTATTATCTCCCAAAACCCGTAGTTTACATTTGGATTCATTCTTGATGTTGTATATTCTTTGGGTTTTGACAAATGTGAAGTGACATGTATCAACCACTAGAGCCTTGTATAGAAAAGTTTTACTCTCTAAAAATTTTTTGTGCTCTAAATATTGTATTTATCCCTCCTGTGATCTCCCCTAATATGGCAGTCACTAATATTTTTACTGTCTCCACAGCTTGCTTTTTCCAGAATGTCATATAATTGGAATCATATAGTATGCATCTTTTACAGATTGTCTAATTTCACTTAGTAATATGCAATTAAGTTTCCTCCATTTTTTTTCCCATGGCTTAATAGAGCATTTCTTTTTAGCACTAATATTCCATTTCTGGATGTACCACAGTTTAGCCATTCACCTACTGAAAGACACCTTGGTTACTTCCAAGTTTTGGCAGTTATGAATAACGCTGTCATAAACATCCACGTACAGGTTTCTGTGTGAATGTAGTTTTCAATTCATATAGATAAATGCCAGAGAGCGAGACTGCTGGATGGTATGCTAAGAGTTATGTTTAATTTTGAAAGAAACTATCAAAGTGTCTTACAAAGTGGCTGTATCATTCTGCAATCTCCTCCAGAAATGAATAAGATTTTCAAACATTCCTCATCCTCATCAGCATTTACTGTTATTAGTGTTTTAAATTTTGGCCATTCTAATAGGTGTGTGGTGGTATTTCATTGTTTTAATTTGCAATTCCCTAGTAACATATGATGTGGAGAATCTTTTCACATGCTTTCTTCTGGCAGTGTAAGAATATTCAAACCTGTAACAAATTTTTATTAAGACTTTATTTTAAAATATTAAAAAATTTACTTGACCTAAACAGAGGATATGCCTGGAAGGAAGATATCAACAGCTGAGAGAAATGTTTCTTAGAATGACATTTGGCATCTTGTTTTATGGATTTGAGACTAAAGAGGGACTATAAGAAAGATTATATAAGTGTGGGAGAAAGCGAGGCAGGGATTGAATGGTTTCACTTCTGAGGGGTCTGAAAAGAGTAATTTCAAACCTAGATTAACAGAAGCAATGAATAAGCCTTGCATAAGCAAAGGTAAATCTTTTACTAAAGAAGTTCTATGCCTGGCATATGACTATTCACCAGCTAAGAAGTTCTAATCAGATCACCCTGTGAGGTCACTTTCCATAAAACCCCTTTTTCCTCCATATGTCTTTGACCTGTGAGTTACTTAGAAGTGTTTATTTAATCTCAAAATGTTTGGGGATTTTCCAGCTATCTTCCTGTTATGATTTCTGGTTTAAATAAATTTGTATTTTTTATAAACCATTCAATCTATGGTATTTTTGCTATAGCAGCACAAATTGATTTAGACAATAACCAAGCAGATGTCTAAGAAGAGTACTCCTAAAAGAGATAATAGATACAATAAAAATCTGAAAATGGGAATGTTCCTATTTTATCTGAGATACAACAAGGAGACTAAGTATGATTGGAGCAGGGAAAGTAGAGTCTAATGTAGACAGAATAGCAAATGTATTTAAAAAAAAAACAGGTTATGTATGTTCTCATAAAGCACTTTAAAAAGTGTTTTTAATTGTGAAATAAATAGGGAGTCACTGCAGAGATGTAAGCAGAGAGGTGGCAATATAAATTTGGATTCAAAAGGGTTACTCTGCCTATTCAATTGAGACTGGACTACATGTGGATGGGGTGCGAGGTAGGTAAGGAGTAGAAAAGAGAAACTTGTTTGAATCTGCTTGAATTATTCCTGATGAGAAGAAAGGATAAGATGTGGTCAGAAATTGGACATACTTTGAAGGAAAACCAACAGGATTTTTTGATAGATTGAAATAAAGGAGATCACTCCGTATGATTCTGAGGTCTTTGGAAGACAAGTGACAAAAGTATGTGAAGGAGAAGCAAATGAACTGCGTCAGATGCTGGAGGCTAAGGTTAGTAGATAGGATGAGAACTGCTAACTGACCATAGTCTTATGTTGCTTAAATTAATACTTATTTTAAACTATTCTATTTTGAAAAAAATATTTTAAGCATACTTACTAATTTGAGAATATTTTATTATGTCATAAAGCAACATGTAGGAAGAAAATATTTTTAGTGATATATTCTACACAAACAGAATTAGTTTTTTGAACTCATCCCCTCCAAAATTCAAAACTTTTATTTACTAACGACCATTTACTTTGGAAGATGAATAATGATATCTAGAATCAGTGATTTCTATTTGAAAATATAAATAATAATTATTGTTGAAAAGACCCTTGCTTGGATTTGGTAACAAAATATTTATTTTTATATTAAATAAAATATATGGTGTATTATAAGCAAATAATTTTTAAATTAAATTTCATGGCTATAATGCAATACCTTTCTTTGTCATCAGATTAATACAGTAAAAAATATCTCCAACAAGAAAAATCAAGATTGGAATCAAGTTACATGTAGAAAAATATATTTTTCTATTAAAATATTTTTATTAAACTTCTAATGAAGGTCAACTAGACAATGAGGCAAATATAATTGTAGTGAAGTCACTAAATCAATAATATTTTAATGCCAAAAGTAATAATTAGAGGGAATTTTAATGTAAGGATCAGTAGAAAGGCTTCTTATTTTGGGAACTATTATATACACATTTAAAATGAGATTAAAAAAACATCAAATGACTGATGGAGTAATTATGAAAAATGTAGTTATATTTGAATGCATACATTATTTTGCAGGTGTGAAATTCATACTAACTGGAATCATTAAAATAACATTTATTTTTTGAAGTTAAGGAAAGGTTATTAAATTTGACAAAAATGTTTAATATACAAAGGATAGCATAAAACTTTAAAGTATAATTACAGCTCACTTTTTAAAAACAAACGTGGTTTTCATATATTCAGCATACTCAATGATACTGTTACATTTTGTTCTCCTCATCCACAATACAAATCACTTGAAAGTTTCATTTGAAACTACACTCAGATGTTAAAAGAGACCAGTTAATAGTCATGAAATTACAGTAACCTTTCACCCTTTAGTCATACAAAGCATTGTGATTTTAGATGAGAGAAGAACATCAGAAGAGTATTTTATTGTAATCAACCAGTGGTGCATATTCTTGTAAAATAAAACATTGTCAATAGAAAGTATTTGTGTAATAAACATCCTAACCTATTGAGAATTTTACTAAGAATTTATTTGAACCAAACTGACAACATTGTTGGGAAGCAAGATATCAACTGCTCCATAGAGTGACAGTTTGTAGTTTCTTTTATGCAGTTAGAACTCAGGAAGCAACTTAAATAGAAGTACAGGAAGGTAGGAGGGAGCAAGGCAAAGACTGGATTATAGGATCGTTAACAAGATTATGTGCTCTTCTGAGGCAGTTACCCTTCCCAGAGCTCTGAAAAAGAGGCATTTCAAATGTGTGTAATCTAGAACAGTGGACAGGGCTTGCTTAAAGCAATGATAAATCTTTTACTGAAGAAGTTATATGCTGGGATGTAACTACTTACCGTGACCTGTCCAGTTAGCAATTTATGATCAGATTACTCTGTGAGATTATGCTCACTTAGATTTATTACAGTGCCTCCTTTTCATCTACATATTTTATGCTTATTGTTTTTATCCTGGGTTTTTGGAAAGAAGTTCTTGTGCTAATGCTTTTTGTAACAGAACCCATCCTCTCAGTTTTTTCCTGGTCAGTAATTTGTTAGTTTTTAAAATCTGTTAAGTGTCCTTTGTGCCTTTTATTAGTCCACACCATTTTTCTCATTGCAAAACAACCTTTTGATACTGATATGTTAGAAGAAACTTACTTCTAGACCAATGTAATATATTGATGATCTATCCATGTGCATTACATGTCATATGAACAAATCTGACTTTTTATTTACATCTAAATTGTATTTAAAAGTGGAGGAATTAAAAACTCATTTAAATTGAAGAGATAGATACTAAGAAAATCTCTTCTACATTCATATCTGCATTTTTCAATAACAAAGTGTATTAAAAACTTGAGTTTTCTCTCTGTAACATAAATTGCCTATATAAAGTGATGGAAAAAGACAGACATAATAAACTCTATCAGCTGAAGTCTCATCTGGGACCTTGAACAGTCACCTTCTTCCTCTTTGACTTTTAGTCTGTCACTTTCACCCACCTCTTTTATCTGCTACTTATGAAAATATTCAGTCTGAACTACTCCTAACTCTCTTTTCTTTAAAAATATAACTATTTCATTGTGGTTTCATAACAAAGCAGGTGAGGGGTCCCCAAAGTCCCCACAGCTCAAGGTTTTGGGAATGGGGGAAAGAGACAATACAGCTTTTAAGGTACTTTGCATATCTGCAGTATTCCCTCACTTATCGCAGGTATTATGTTCTAGACACCTGCGATAGGTGAAAATCTGTGAAGTAAGAACCTTACATTTAGTTTAGTATTTATATATATTTTAAGGCTTTATAAACCCTCCCCACACACTTATAAACTGTTCCCAGTTCCTTATTACCCTTATAGCAAAAAATCCGCAATAAATAATTAAATATAATATTTTTTAAATCCCACAATACAGTGAGGCTGCAATAAGTGAACTGCAAGCTCATGGCTAGGTAACAGCTGTGCTGCAGCCCAGGGCAAAAGGGCAGATGATAGGCTTAAGATACTTTTCATAACCATGACATGGTGATTGCCAGGTCTTTCCCAAAGGGAAGCTCTGCTGCCCACAGGTAAAAGGATGGATGATAGGTTTAAGATACTTTTCATCACAATGATGTATGGTGCTAGGGGTCAGCATTCAAAATTAGGGAGAGCCATGAGGATGTGGAAAGAAGCCACGAGGTCTGAAAGGGGGTACATTGGAGTTGGCTAAAAGGTCTGGTGTATCAGGGGAAGGCCATGTGGTTTAGAGAGAGTCTGCCATAAGGTCTGGATTAAGAAAAAGGAGACCCACTGGGAAACTTGCCTGGAGAACTTGGTGGCATGGCTGATGAGGCTGGAATTGTAGGGAAGCTGCCTAACCAAGCATGGATTAATGGGAGATGCTTGAAACGCTGAATTGTGACCAGGAATACTGAGCTATGGACTTCTGCTTTTCTGAAAGATGGTACCTCTGACTGACGTATTCTGAAACTGGCCTGGTTTGGCTGGGGGAGGCAGTTCTAAGTGTTCTGGGGTGTTTTAAAGGGAGTGAGACATAACAGTAGAAACCCGCCGTTATTCTGAATCTGTAAGACTTACAGAAACCCCCTTTCCTTTTCCACCAAACTTTTGTATTGGGAGTCATGCTTCTTGGTGGTGGGCAATTGGACCCCACGGCTGTTCCAGAACAGTGTAGGTTCGGGTTCTGTAACAGTTTGAATTTGTACTTTCTAGATAATCAGTGATGTTGAACTATTAATATGTCTTCTTTAAAAAAAAAAAGTCTATTCCTGTGTTTTGCCTAATAATTTTTTTTATTTTCATCTTACTTATTCATTCATTTATTCACTTTTTCTGTTATTGAATTTTATAAATTTCTTATATTTTTTGGATTACTAATCCATTATTAGATATATGGTTTGCAAATATTTCCTCTCAATCTATTAATTGCCTTTTCATTTTTTTTATGATTTCCTTTGCTGAATATAAGCTTTATAGTTTTATGTAATCCCACTTGTTTATTTTCCTTTTGTTGTCTGCTTTTGCTGTCAAATCTAAAAAAATCATTGCAAAGACCAACATCAAGGATCTTTAACCCTATGTTTTTTTTTTCTAGGAGTTTTATTTTTTCAGGTCTTATATTTGTCTTTAATCCACCTCAAGTTAATTATTAAGTATGGTATAAAATAACATTCCAATTTCATTATTTTGCATGTCAGTGTTCTTAGCACAATTAGTCATCACTATCCTTGATAAGACTTATTTCAGGAAGGAAATCAGGATGGAGAACAGATCTAATTTGCCATATTAAGCAATTTATAAATCAGGCAACATTCCATCTAGCAAGTAGAAGGGTATTTCAAGGAGTTGTACAAAATGGAATATTTTTATATGCAGAAAGGTGAGAAGTTAAGTGTTGATTGGTCTTATCAGGCAGATCACCTCTTGTTGAATAAGAAATTCCAAATTAATTGGTTTAAAATTAAACTCCTGGGAGAAGCTGAAAC
The DNA here is from genome assembly GCF_987537825.1 of Furipterus horrens. NCBI lineage: Eukaryota > Metazoa > Chordata > Mammalia > Chiroptera > Furipteridae > Furipterus > Furipterus horrens. Next base: position 177,351,774 of record NW_028327171.1, read on the forward strand.
TTCATTGAGACTAGGTGTTAAGTTTTGGTTTTGTGGCTTGGATTAGCAAAAGTGAATATTTTTGTCCTTTTTGTTTTTTAACAGTGGTGATAGCCAGATGCAAAGTTGTGTTTATGATGAATAAGATTTTTGTTCCAAGAAACTTTCATTCTATTGGTAAAAGAAAGGATATAAACAAATGAATACATAAAAAATTTTAAATTGTGATAATTGATGATTAAAAAAATTGTAACATTGAGATGGAAAAATGCATCAGTGAAAATATGGCATTTGAACAGAAGACAGACTGGGCAAGAAGGAGCAGACCTGGACCATATGTTTTCGTGATTACTCTAGTGTTCATTTTCTATGTGTTTCCTGCCCTGGGAGTAATTTTAAGCATGCCCAGAGGAAGTATAGTTGAAAAGATTCAATATTCTTAAATCATCCTTTTCTAAATTTAAGAAGGAAACCTTTTTTTCTCTCACATAACTGTTAGTAGTTATGACATCAGAGCACATATTGTTTTAGAGTTCATGTAATAGTATGTACAAATGTGTTAGATATACAGAGATTAGTTAATATAAGATGTTTAATTTCACATTATGATTATAGTTTTAAACAAGAGATTACAATTTGCATACTATGCTCATTCTAACACTTGGGAGGGAATATTAATCAAGGGACAACAAACATATTGTACTTTTTCTTATGTTACAATATTTCTTCTGCCAGGGAAATAGGATAACCAGTGTCACTATTGCTGTGGTGTTATGAATTTGTCAAATTAAGACTTGTTAAGTGGTACACGGGGTGCCAGATGGTGAGCTGGGTTCAACAACAGGCCATAAGAAAAACTAAAATATGTTAAGTAGAGTTTATTACTCACAGGTCCTGGAGGAAGTACCAAGCATGGTTCAAAGGGCCACATGGGGAGGTCAGGGCTAAGTGCAGACCAATAAGAGCTGGAGCACAGGATTTTATTAGGATCCATGGGTAGAGTGCTTTGGGATTCCCTGGATAAGGCCTGATAGGTCAATTCAAGTAAAAGAGCAGGGTTTTGGTAAACTCCATGAATGTCTTTTCTAAAGGGCACATAAGGGGAAGGTATTGGGAGTCAAGAGAGGAGGTGGTTAATCAAAGAGGATATTGGAGAAGTCAAATCAGTAATTTACATTTACCTGAGACTCTTTGGGCTGCTATCTAGGGTATCTATTTGCATGACAGACTAGCATCAGTTTGTTACTAGATCACAAGATTCATTTGCCTGCATGCATCAGAGCTCAGTAAGACATGAACAGTAGCTTGCAGCAAAGAAAGAAAGAGTTTATTTTTAGGAAATGACCCACATCTGGAGTCAAAGACCTGACTCTCCCATGCTTCTAGGGCATGGGTTAGTTACATAGGGGGAAAGATCATTAATCGTGGTGACTAAGGAAGTTAGAGACGTGGTCAGGGTCATGGTTTCTAATGACTGGCTGGGGCTAGGGTAGTAGATAGTAGATAATTAAATCTGGTCCTGATATCAGCCATGACGTTACTTTGTCTGGTGTTGAGGCTTTTCTGAGCCAGGAGCTAAGTACAACTGAGGCCTAAATGTTTTCTCTAGTTTCATAGGAACTCTGACTCTGGGCTCAACAGATGTGAGGCTTTGATCCTAAGATTATATGATGGCGACCAGAATCTCATTGTCCAGAGGGCTTAATGATTAAGGGAGCAGTTATGCAGGGGGAAGGAGGCAGGTGACTCAGGGTGCTGAACGAGGTCAATTGAATCAAAAGGAAAGGAAGGAGAAACATTCATATTAAAGAAATAACATTTTTTATGCAGTTGCAAGTTTATTGCTCTCTTTTGGCCAAACAAAATGGATGCTGAGGCAACAATACTATGGAGTAGCGTAGCTGAAGTTGTGACAAGGTGTTTTAGATAATGCTATTTTAATTCAGCTATCCTATGCACCTAAAAGTTGTGATATGGGATGTGTAAAAGCAATGATTAAAAAAAAGTTATAGCATTATTTTACTTTTATTTATTTATTTTTAAATTACCAGCTAGTGTGTGAAAAGCATATCCAAAATCTGTGAGCCATATATCAATTCCTACCCGTGGGATAAAGAAGTGACCCAGAATCAGGGTCTATTACAGTAATACTAATTGTTATAATGAGCAAACCCAAATAAACATAATGGCTCAGACATGATATCAGTTAATTTCTCATTCATGAAAATTCCAAATTGGAAATTGGTCTCTTCTAACGGGAAACTCATTTTCATTATATATTGTGACCTTACTATATTTAGAGTGTCTTCCAATATCACCATATCTATCTGCATCAAGAAGGTAGGAAGGAAAAGAGAGTAGAGAAGCACATTTGCATCTATCTAAAATATTATGCATCACTTCTGCTCAAAATCTAAGGTTGTCCCATGGGCTAACCCTGTAGAAGGAAACCACTTACTGTGCATGCACACACACACGCACACACACAATTATAATGAACTATAGACATAAATATAGAGTGTAATTATAAAACACTTAAAGGAGACTTCCAGCCAAGATGGAGGCCTGGACTGACTCGCTCCATCTCCCTCCACAACTAAGAAGGAATACAACTAACACAAAACCATAAATAAGCAGAAGTTCCAGAAAAAAAATGGAAGTCCAACATATGAAGTTATAAAGAAGTGGTGCTCATCTGGACAGGTAGGAGGGGTGAATCCAGGGAGGAGAGTTCAAGCTGTGCTGTCTCGGCAGCAGTAGCAACAGAGGCAGGACAGTGGTAAGCACAGACACCCGTATTTAGGAGGAGGTGAGAAGCGCCTGGGGAGCACCCCCGGCTACAGACCAGACCCGTCAGCTTGCGATTCCAAAGCCGAGGAAGGCAGACCTCCATTGCCTTGGACTCTAAGGCCCAGAGTAGGTAGGGATGGAGGAGGAGGCTCCTGGTCTCTCAGCAGAGAGTGAGCGGCAGGAATCCATCTTGGACCCCCACCCCCACAGAAAGCACCACAGAGCGGTGAGACAGGTCACCCAGTTGTGATGAGTGCATGGGTCTCCACCCCCTATAGCGTAGGAGGTGTGACAGCCCTTTCCAGGAAGAAAAGATAAACAAAAAACCGTTAGGATGACACAGATCATGATAGAGATCCCAGTGACGCAGTTGACCAGACAGCAAATATTTAATCTAAAGAAGCAGCAGATAGGAAATCTTTCTGAGGCTCAGTTCAGAGCTTTGGTTATAAAAATGCTTACAGATCTGACAGCAGATTTTAAACAAGATGGAGAAGGAATGAAGGCTAGTCCTGCTGAAACGAACAAAAACACATACGAAACAAATTGTGAGGGAGAGAAAATCAGGTATCAAATCAACAAACCAGAACATAGGGAAGGAATAAACAGTCAATTAGTGCAAAAAGAGGAAACGAGAAGTGAGGAAAATGAGAAGAGGCTCAGAAACTTATCAGACAGCTATAAGTGGGCCAAAATTCGAATCACAGGTCTGCCAGAAGGTGAAGAAGAAGAACTAGAAATTGAAAAATTATGTGAAAAGATAATGAAGCAGAACTTCCCTAACTTGGGGAAGGAAATAGACTTTCAGGTCCAGGAAGCACAGAGGGTTCCAAATAAACTGGACCCAGGGAGAACCACACCAAGACACATTATAATTAAAATGTCAAAAAGTAAGGTTAAAGAGAGAATCTTAAAAGCAGCAAGAGAGAATAAGAGAATTATGTACAAAGAGGTCCCAATTAGACTATCAGCTGATTCTCAAAGGAGACTCTGCAGGCAAGAAGGGACTGGCAAGAAATATTCAAAGTAATGAAAAGCAAAAACCTATAGCCACGATTACTCTGTCCAGCAAAGCTGTCATTCAGAATAGAAGGGCAGAGAAAGTGCTTCCAGCCCAAACTAAGTAGACAACAAGAATGGGGAAAGAATTACAGGTATGGGGAACATTTTGGGGGGAAGTCAGTGGGGAGGGGTAAGGGGGGAAAGGGAGGGAGATGGTACAGGAATTAAGAAGCATAGTAGGAGGGAGTAGAGTAGACAGGAAGATGTTGAGAAAAACTGCACAACCAATAGGCATGGACTAAGGGGGGGGGACAACTGGAGGGAGGGGGGATCACTCGGTGGAGAAGAACAAAGGGAAAAGAAATTGGGACAAGGGACAACTGTAATATCATAAACAATAAAGCATATTTTAAAAAAGAAAATAAATGATTGTGTTAAGAAAAAATAACACTTAAAGGAAAATATAGGAGGATTTTTGTGCTTGACAAAAAAGCAAAATGTAAAATAGGGCAAAGAAAGAAAGAAGCATAAACAATGGGAAACTAAACTTCATTAGAAGTAATCATTTTGCTCATTCAAATAAATCATGAAGAAAATATGCAAGGTACAAACTGGGAGAAAATATTTGCAAAATACATATCTGAGCAAGTACTGGTATACAGGACATACAAAGAACTTCTATCATTTAATTTTTAAAATTAAACAAATTAGGGAAATATGTGAATAGGCACTTTAGAAGTGTATGACCAATAAGAACTTTTTTAAAATTCTCAACATGAACACTTCAAGGAATTGTAATCTATTATCACAATGATATACAACTACACACCAACAAAATATGACTAAAATTTTAAAAGTCCTACAATATCTAGTTTTGCCAAAGATATGGAGCAATATGAATTCTCAGACACATTTTGTGGAGATGTAAAATGGTGCTCATTTTGGAGGAAAAGTGTTGACAGTTTCTTATAAAACTAATTGTGCATTTACCCTACAACCCACGGTGGTATTGTGAGTTATTTACAATACAAATTTCTATTTATCCCCATTGCTGGCACAATGCTTCTAAAATCCTGGGGGTGATTAAAGTGATAAAAGTGTCATGATAGTCATAACAAACCCCTGTAAACCTCACCTGAGTTTATGTTAATGAGGTGATGTTTGGAAATCCCTTAAAGATGAGGCTGGTTGCCAAGGAAATCAACCCTGGGATTAGAGGGTTGAAACTTTCAAACCCATCCTCAGTTTTCTGTGAAAAGGGAGGGGCTGGGGATGGATTAAAACACCAAGGATCATTGAATTAGTCAACCATGCTCACATCATAAAAGCTCCATAAAAATCCTAACCTAGCTAAAGGGTTTTAGAGAGATTTCAGGTTGGTGAACATGTGAAGGTGCCAGGAGAGAAACTTGCCCAGAGACAGCAGAGAAGTTTCTCAACCCTTCCACAAACTTGCAGTATGCATCTCTTCCATCTAGCTGAGCTAGACCATTTAATAATAAAATGATAATGTAGTAAGTAAATCATTTTTCTGAGCTCTGTAATATGTTCTAGAGAATTATTGAAATTGTGTAGGGAGTCATTGGAACCTCCCATTTACTGCTGGTCAGTTAGAGGCGCAGGTGACAACTTAGACTTGTTGTTGGCAACTGAAGTTGTGGGGAGGGGCAGTATTATGGGACTGAGCCCTGAACTCATGGGATCTGATACTAACTCCAGGTAGGTATTGTCAGAACCAAAATGAATTTTAGGATACCCAGTTTGTATCCAGAGAATTGGAGAATTGCTTAACGTGAAGGGAAAAATATCCACACATTTGGTGTTAGAAATTTGATGTGAGTAGAAAAGAAGAAACAACTTTTTCCTTTAGTTGGTATAGAGAAGGGAATACTTTTTTCCCTTTCCACCCAGGAAGCCCACTTTCAGGTATTTACCCTAGAGAAATGGAAATATGTATGCAGAAAAAGACTTGTGCATAAATGTCTCTAGCAGTTTTACTTATGGTAGTCAACAGATGACTATCAATAGAGAAATGAACAAACAAACTATTGTCTATTCATATATTTCCACACTACTTGGAAATACAAAGGAATGAAATACTTATCTGTACAAAAGCTTGGATAAATCTTTGAAACATAATGCTGAATGTAAGAATCTTTATACAACTGTGTACTATATGATTCACAAGGTAGGACTTCCTAAAAAATCAGTAAAACTAGCCAATGGTGAAAAATATGGGTATGGTACTTATTTTATGGGGAATAGGAGAACTGACTAGGAAGGAGCATGGGGTGCTTTTCTAACTGATAATTTTTTATACCTTAACAGAAATTTGGAGTTACACAGATGAATACATTGACCAAAATGCAATGAATTTGTGCATTTCATTGAACATAAATACTACATCAAAAGAAAAAACCCTCTTCCTGTGAGCCAGGTGTCTCTGGTTCAATTCCCAGTCAGAGCACATTACTAGGTTGCACGTCAGGTCCCCAGCTGGGGGCGCAAGTGAGAGGTAACCACACAGTGATGTTTTTCTCCCTCTCTTTCTTCTTTCCCCTCTCTCTAAAGATAAAACAAACAAAAAAAAACCAAACAAATAAATAAATAAATAAATAAATAAATAAAAGAAAAAACCTTCTTAACTTCCATGACACCCAGTTAATTATATTTATGCTGATATATTTAGAGAGGACAGAGGTTACTGATACTTTGATCTTGATATATAGAACTTACAAGGTAAATTAATGGATAGATAGGGATAGAACAATATGTGATAAAAACTAAGCAAAATATAATATGAATGGTAATTAATATAGAAAAAATATATTCATTGTAAATTCTTAAACAGGCTGCGTGTTTGAAAATTTTCATAATTAAATATTAAAGACAATTTGAATTGTTTGGATTGATAGATAGTCACATTGTTGCTTGTTTAAGCAAATACTCTTAGTTGAAACCACAGGTTTACACAGATTTGAAATCTTGGATCTAGTTACATCTTCAGACTTATTTTAATAATAAGAGTGATTATAATTAGAGTGATTTGTAAAAATATGACTTGCGTAGCTCGGTGGAGGGAAGAGGACATCGTTCTGCAAACTGAAAGGTTATTGGTGCAATTCCTATCCAGGGCAACTGCCTGGGTTGCAGGCAGGTACCCCAGTTGGGGGCATGCAAGTGGCAACTGATTGATGTTCCTCCTGCACATCAGTGTTTTTCTCCTTCTCTTTCTGCATCCCTTCCCCTTTCTCTAAAATAAAAAATAAAATATTTTTAAAAATCAAAGTATTGATATTTTATTAAAATATTTTTAAATGACCTATTTTACTATGCCTTATCTTAGTTTTTCAAAAAGAAAAATATATTTTATGTCACTTTCTACCTAGATCTCAAAGGCACTTAATACAAATTTAGTATCTTAGAATCTGAGGTCTATAATTTGTGTTTCTATGGTGATATATAATTATTTCAGAAATGTAGTTGTTGCTATTGCACATTTCAGAGATTTGCTGTTAGAATCATTCAGATTTGGAAAATCATTATGATGAATTACTTTCCTTCTAAATATTAAAACAATTGAACAAAAACAACTTTATAAGACATAGATTATGTCTACTTTTTGGAAAGAAAACCAAGATTCAAAGATACCGATGAGTTTCTCCAGTTTAAATGATCAGGAGGGTTCAATGGGAGCAACTGCACATTATAGTATTGTCAGGACAGCACTTAGAGTACTAAAAGGTAAAAAGGTAAAAAATATGTTTTATTTAAAACCACATACAAAAACAGATTATTGTGATCAATTCTCAATTCAGACTTAATTTGACCCCCTCTCATGTGGACTATTACTGTTACTTGACAATTTTAGGCTATTTTAACTGGGAAGAAATAACGTAAGTGCAATGATGCCTCCACACACTTGCAGTTTTAGTGTACTCATTGGTCCTTGATTATAGAAATCCTGAAAATGAATATCTATACAGGTAGTACAATTACAATAAATTTCAGTAACAGATGCTTACTTGAATAAAGCTGTGTGTTCTAGTTAATATTTATCTGTCATCTAGTGAGGGAAATGGAATAAACTTAAAGTTCAGAAACATAAGTTGGCTTGTGAAGACTTTTGTAGTAAAGAGTGACCTCTTGAAGGAGGTCCCATTGTTTTGGCACTATCAAGAATGGGGTTTATAATAAGAGAACTACCATAGCAATGAAGCTAGAAAAAGTGAACGAATAAACTGCAATTAAAAACAAATATCCTCAGGATTGTTGTCTTACATAAAACTTGAGTTTAGTGCCAACCCTTGACTAGAGGAGAGCAGTGCAGTTATTGTTTAACCCAGAGTTTAAACACTGAGGGAGATAAAATACCTTAACAGGAAATGTTTTTGTTTTTCAGAGTTAGAGAAAGATCTTGGGCAACCAAATGAAAATAAAAATGTGTGTGTGTGTGTGTGTATGCTAAAAAAGTTATTCTACAGTGGAACAAGTTCTTTAAAAAGTGAATTCACATCATCATTAATATCTATGTTTAGTTTTAACACTGAAAAGTATCACTTTTTCCTTTGGTTAAGGCCAAACTAAGTTAATGACACATATTTGGAAGACACAGAAAGATACAATTGTAAAGAATTAACAAATGCAGTTGATTATTGTGTGGGAGGATTGCCAATTGATTTCTCTTGTGGTGATTTAAATTAGACTAAATTCTCATCTGGTAAGAGTAGTTTTTTGCAGGGCAGGGACATAGAATAAATGACAACTTAAATGTCTTCAGGTTCTATTTTAAATATTCTCCCCAAAACACATAGTCACTTTTACAATATATGTTTTTAAATAATTAATTAGAAATTATTCATAATAACAGGATTTGATGCTTTGCTTAATGTCCTATGATATAAGCAAAGATAAAAATCCTCAGATTGTTATTTATATTCCATGCCCTTCAAAATAATACATGAAATGTTTTCTCCCTGGACCATAGCATTAGGATAAAAATCATAATTGAAATTTTCATTACAAAGTCTTGCAAAATGCTGTGAAGTGCATCCAACTTGGCCCTCCTGAGGAAAACCCTCTGCTTAACAGCACTAAGGACCACAAGGAAGACTGCCTGGTAAGATTATCTGGCTCTTTTTCTAATCTCTTTCCCACCTTTTTTTTGTTTTGTTTTGTTTTGTTTGCATAAATTCTATCTTGTTTTCTTCTAGGCATTAGCCTTTTTAATCTTAAAATCATTTTATTTTCTCAAAATGGTGAACTCTTAACAAGCAAAAGATTTGCCTTTCAAACTATTATCTGTTATGAATTCCAACTATTACTTACAATCTCAGATGCAGAGTATTTTAGTTATTTTTCTCCAAACTATGTTTCATAAGGTTTTGAACGATGAGAACGTGGATATCTAAAGCTGAAAGGAAGGGAAATACTTAATAAAACTTTAAGGAAATCTTTGGTGGATGCATGTATTTACCAATGAATAATGTAACTAGTTCTAGGTAGTTATGATTAGATATTACTTCTTAGATGTATTATTTTCCATTTGGTGCTTTGATATGAATAATCTTTATACTTCTGTTCAACTCTAATGGACTATACTTTTTATGATATTTATTGATTTAGTACCTCCTATGAAGGAAAATAAAATGCAATATAATTTGGATGAAATTGTTAGAGTATCCATAAACATTACTTGCATATCTTTAAGCACTCACCACCTAAACGCACAAATCGTATTCTTATTATGGCATGTTGATCTCCAAGAGGTACTTTCTAATGGGCTGATTTCATGATCAGAATTCATTACAATGCATAAGAGTGATGTCTTTCCTCTCAGTAGGATGATAACTAGCAAGCACATAATATAGTACAAGATTGCCCAGTCATATCATATCTTCTCAGGACACATATGGCCTAAATCAAATGAGATGCTGATTTTAGTCTACTTCACAGTACACAGGCATTCATTGTCAGCATCATTTCATGATATTATTAGAAAATTATGTAAAACACTATTGTATAAAAAATATGGTATTTTGTCCAAAAACATGCATAGGCTCATAGTCAATTTGCTTTATATTCATAAATAAAGCAGAATAAGTCATGGATCACTTATGAAACAATATTGTTGAATATATTAGTCAAGCACTACATGGTGCGGTAAAACCTCCAGTCTTAGCCCCCAAATCTGATGTGGATTGATTCTGATTCTGATATATTTAGACATGCAAAGATCAAAGTTTGCTTGACCTTCAGATGCCACTATACCATCTCAATGCCTGAAGTCCAACTTTATCAAGATAGAAGAGGTTTTATTAACTTAATAAAATTGAGGCGGAAATGAATGGTCATGTTCTTATATGAAGGTAATAAGCAGTGTCCAGTATTTCTATCAATGATAGCAGAGTATAAACCACATGATTACAGATGCATATTATATATAAATCACATGATATATGTATATGTATATACAAACATGTTTTACATGTACACATGCATGTATGTGTGTCTGTATACATACATAAAATATACACACATGTACTCACATATATGTACTAATTACATTAGTTGTATTGAGTGTAATATTACATATTATTATATGTGTGCATATATGTATGTATATATCATAATAATGTGTAATGTACTTATATAGTGCTCAGTTTCCATTTTTATAGCAACTATATACGATTATTTCTTTAATTAACAATATGTGTTTGTATCTACTATGGGCTAGGACCTAGCTGTTAAATGCATATTTATTACAAGTGTATTGATGGCTAATTGATGGATTATTTAACCACTTCTAATTAGTACAACTGCAGGTGTATAGTATTGAGATATAATTTTATTACTATTTTGTTACAATAACTTATCTGTTAGAGCATTTTGTATAAGTAGACTACCAGGTCCTTGATTCTAACATTTTATTTCTTTCTTCATAAATGTTTAAGAGGAAAATATTAGAAATATATATAAATAGACACTAAAGAATTACTGGAGCAATTCAACACACTCTTGCTTCAGCAACTTTATTTGAATCTTTTTAATATCTATTTGTTGTTTACAACAACTGTGGATGAAATGTAAATTTTCCCACAGGTTCTTAAAATAGACATGTTTAAAAAAATTCTCCAAGGAACATGTGAGTTGAATAACAAGAAGTTTTCTGTTTATAAATCTTCTTTAGCATATTTTTCTTGGTGCAAGTCAGGCAAACTAAACAATTTGACACAAATAAGAACTGCTTAAATCATAATTTAAAAAGAAGTCTTGAAATAAGTATGTCTCCTCTTGAGAAGAATTAATGTGCAGGTAGTATGAAAACTCGTTCCCAAAAGGTAATTGGAACATTTTTCTTTTATCTGTGAAATAATTCTTAATAATATGAAAGTACTCTAATTTAAAAAATTGGAAAATAAAGAAAACATAATGCAAGTTAATTCAAAATATAAATGTTAGAATGAACTGCTGATAGAACTCTCTTAAAAAGTTTTATTCTTAAACTATATCTTACTATGGCTTCAATATTAGTACTTATACTTTTTAAAAGATATAGTTTCTAAAAGATATCAGCAAATTCTCAGCTGTGTTATAAAACTTTAAACAATGAAATATTCTTGATTTAAGGGTAAGTAGACTATAGATTATATGTTTTAGCTCATTTGCCATGGCAAAATATGATAGGCTTGGTCCCAGTAATAGAATTGTATTTTCTCATAGCTCTGGAGGCTAAGATCCAAGAACAAGGTGCCAGCATTCTTGGTTTCTGGTGAGAACTCCCTTACTGGCTTGTCTCTGTTGGTCTTCTCTCTATGGGGGAGAAAGAAAGAGAAAACGAGCTCTCTGGTATCTCTTTTTATAAGGGCACTAATCCCATCATGAGAACCCTACCTTCATGAATTTGTCTAAATCTAATTATCTCCAAAAGGCCCTATCTCCAAATACATCACTTCAGAGGTTAAGGGTTACAACATGAGAATGTTGAGAGGACACAGTTGAGTCTATAGCACATTATTCATAAAAGGGAAAATAGCATTTCAAAAGTAATTTTAAACATATTTAGAAGAAATAAAAGCTCATAGTGAAAGTTTTGAAAAAGAATTTTTAAAGTGAAAATAAGCCCTGCATAATTTTATCACCCAAAGGGAACTACTGTTAATGTCAATAAAAGTATGTAACATATAATTTAAGAAAAATAATGAAAAATACACAAAATGCTGATTGTTGATTGGATAATTTCTGGGTGATGGGCCTCTGAGATAGCTAGATAAAGGTGTATTTATGTGTGTTTATGAGGCTGTATGTGTGTGAATGTGTGTGTGTGTATGTGTACAAGTACTTTATATTCCTTTTCTTTCATAATTAAAGAAGAATCTCAATTCTTACATATCTATTTATCCCAAGATTACTTAATTGGAGACTTCAATAATTTTGTCATTTTAAGAATGGTACAAAAATAGAATCACACAATAGCCAATATTTGAGTATCAGTTTACTTCACTGACCATAATTCTCTGGCAGTTTATCCAGGTTATTGTGTGGTATATGTACAGCAGTTTAACAATTCACCTACTAAAATATATTTGAGTAATTTACAACTTTTGTGTGTTATAAATAAAGCTGCTATAAATATGCATGTATAGGTGTTTGTGTAAGTGTATGTTTCTATACACCTGGAATAAGTTTCCAAGAGGCAATTTTGGGTCATATTGCAGTGACACACTTAGTTACATAATAAACTAACTGCCAACCTTTCCTAGAGTGGTTATACCAGTCTATATATAGTACCATTAATAATGTATGAGATATCTACTTTCTCTAAATCCTCACATTACTTCCCATGGTCAATACTTTTTAAAAATCTCATTTTAATCATTATTGTATGTATTTAGTGAAGTTCGTTATAGTTTTAATTTGTGTTTCCCTGATAGCTAATGCTGTTAAATATCTTTTCATGTACTTATTTGCCATTGACATATCCTTTTCAGTGAAATGTCTATTCACATTTGTTTTGTGTGTGTTCTGATTACACAATTCCAAAAAGGGGGTGAGGCAACAGCAGGGTGTCCTACAATTCAATTCAATTTAATTTTGACACTATGTACCTGAAGATAGCATCAGATCTTTTACAAGGTGAGGGCTCAGTGTTGTAAGACTGCCTCTCATCCCCTACTTTAGCTGCCAATTGCAAGCCCTGTTAGTGCTTCTGATCACCTGAATATAGATCTGAGTTTCCAAGGACTCCTTCTTGGGCTCTATTAGTTTGCTTGAGTGGCTCAGAGAACTCAAAGAAACATTTTGCTTACTAGATCACTGGTTTATTACAAAAAGATATAACTCAGTAACAAAACTGATAGAACAGATAGATATGCTGGGCAGAGTATCTGGAAAGGGTATGGAGCTTTCATGCTCTGTGTACCATTCTCTTGGCACCTCCACATATTCACTAATCAAGAAGCTCTTCCAACCCTATCCTTTTGGATTTTTATAGAAGCTTCATTACCTAGGCACAATTGATGAAACTATTGGCCATTGGTAATTGATTCACCACACTGCCCCTCTCTTCTTTCTGGAGGTTGGGATGGGACTGAAAGTTCCACTCTATGCCTGATTGGTTCCTCTGGCAACCAGCCCTCATCTTTGGGTGCTTTCCAAAAATCATTTTATTAACATAAGCCAGTTGTTGTGAAAAGGGGCATGTTATGAATAACAAGATATCAATTTCATTTTTATGCTTATGAAATGATATTAGGAACCGAGGACAAGAATTATTACTAAGAAAATTCCAAGGATCTGGAGATCTGTGAACCAAGAACTGTTGAGAAAGACCAAATATGTATGAAAAATATGTTTTGAACATCTGAATAACCTAAGCCATATTTCTTATAAATCACAATATTACAAATGTACATTTTCCAATTGGATTTTTTTTTTAATTTAGTACTGAGTATATAGCCTATGCACTAGTATTTTCTTAGATATACAATTTGCAAATATATTCTTCCAGTCTACAGTGTTTTTATTTATCTTAAAGAAGATAGTCATTCATGGAGCAAATATTATTAAGGGTGATGGAGTACAGTTTATTATATTTTTATAGATTGTTTTTGGTATTGAACCTAAGAATTCCTTGTCTATCTGTAGATCCTGAGTATTCTCTTTCTAATTGTCTTTATATTTAAGTTTGTGATCCACTTGAGTTAATTATTTGTATAAGATGTGAGGTTTAGACTGAGCTTCACTCCTTAGCCAATGAATGTCCAATTGCTCTGGAACCATTTGAAAAGGCTTTTCTTTCTCTATCAGATTACTTTTCCTTCTTTGTCAACAAGTAGTTAGAGAAGCAAAATACTTCAGTATAAATTAACTAAGATATGTATGGGATCTATATGTTAAAAAGTTACAATGCTGATAAAAAATGTAGAAGAGTAAAATACATAAAGGTGGAAGATACTCTGTGTTATGAATTGTAAGACTCAATATTATCAAAATGTCAATATTTTTCATTTTGCACAATATATTTAACACAATCCTAATCAAAATTTCAAAAAATTATATTGTAGATGTTGATAAACTGATTCTAAAAATTTTATTTAAAAAAAAGAACTAGAATAGCAAGATAACACTGTAGAACAACAAAGTTCAAAGAACTCACATACCCAAATTTAAGACTTACTAGAAAGCTATAGTCATAAAGACAGTATAATATTGGCAAAAGAATAAACACATAAATCAGTGGACCAGAATAGAGAGCCTTGAAATAGACTTGCACAAAATAGGTTATTCTTACAAAGGCACAAAAGCAATTCAATGGATAAAGGGTAGTATTTTCAACAGTGTTAAAGCATTTACACTTCTTTGTGCAAAGTATGAGCCTAGATTGACTTCTTATAAATTACAAAAGAATTAACTCAAAATGCATATTAGGCTTAGTATGTGTGTGTGTGTATAAAACAGTTGATATGCTAAGAGAGGAGAGAAGCCATTTTTATGTAAAACATTCCATTAAAACCAGAGAAGGCAGAAAACAGGTGGAAGACTAAATAAATAAACAAACAAACAAACAAAAAAACAAGGGCAATTAATAGAAATAAATTGTAAAACAGTAGATATTAATCCACCTATATTAATAGGCACTTTAAACATCAATGGTCTAAATACTATAATTAAAAGACAGAGGTTCTTAAAGTAAATAAAACCAATACTGAAAACTATGTTGTCTATAAGAAATCAACTTTACATATCAAGAAGCAGATAGATTAAGAGGCAAAAAGAGGCCTTGCAGACGCCGTTGCCGCCGCTGCCCCGGATATTCCCACATCCAGCCATGGTCAACCCCACCGTGTTCTTGGACATCGCTGCCGACGGCGAGCCCTTGGGCCGCGTCTCCTTCGAGCTGTTTGCAGACAAAGTCCCAAAGACGGCAGAAAACTTTCATGTTCTGAGCACCGGGGAGAAAGGATTTGGTTATAAAGGCTCCTGCTTTCACAGAATTATTCCGGGATTTATGTGCCAGGGTGGGGACTTCACATGCCACAATGGCACAGGTGGCAAGTCCATCTACGGGGAGAAATTCGATGATGAGAATTTCATCCTGAAGCACACAGGTCCTGGCATCTTGTCCATGGCAAATGCTGGACCCAACACAAACGGTTCCCAGTTCTTCATCTGCACGGCCAAGACCAAGTGGCTGGATGGCAAGCATGTGGTCTTCGGCCAGGTGAAAGATGGCATGGGTGTTGTGACAGCCATGGAGCACTATGGGTCCAGGAATGGCAAGACCAGCAAGAAGATTACCAGTACTGACTGTGGACAACTCTAATACATTTGACGTGGGTTTTATCTTAACCACCAGACCATTCCTTCTGTAGCTCAGGAGAGCACCCCTTCACCCCTCTCTGCTTGGAAATGTTCTGTAATCTTCGTGCTCTCGCCGCAGTTCATTGGGTTCCATTATTTTCCTTACCCCTTCCAAGTCTAGCTGGATTGCAGAGTTAAGTTTATGATTATGAAATAAAAACTAAACAACAAAAAATAAAAATAAAAAAAAAGGCAAAAAGAAAAATATACCATGCTAACACTATTAATAAAAGAGTGGGAGTAGCTATATTAATTTTATACAAATCTTACTTCAGAATAAGTGATCAGGAATAAAAAGTGGCATTACATTTAAAAAAGTGTCAATTTTCCAAGAATATTTAACAACTCTTATTGTGTATATGCCTAAAAACAGAGAGTCAAAACTCATCAGGCAAAAACTGGTAGAATTGCAAGGAAAAATAAATAAATCTTCTTTTACAGTTGGAGCCTTAAACACCCCTCTATCAGTCTTTGACTGATCCAATAATTGATAGATTACTGAGGATATAGTTAAACTAAACAACATCACCAATTGGATCTATTTATAGAACATTCACTTTTTTTTTTCTATGCTACTTGGAACATTTAACATGTGCATTAGTTTGTTAGTGATAATATAAAAAACAGTACCATGAACTCACTAACTTAACATAAATTTATTTTCTCAAACATCTAGAAGTTAGAAGTTCACAATCAAGGTATCAGCAGTTTCTTTTTTTCTGATGTCTGTGAGGAAGAATCTGTTGCAATTTACTTTTACTGCTTCTGTTGGTTTGCTGGCAGTCCTGGACATTTCTTGGTTTTGGAAACATTATCCTGATCTTTGCCTTTTATCTTCATATAGCAATTTCCCCATGTGTTCATGTCTGTCTCCAAATTGATCCTTCTTATAAGGACACTAGTCATATTGTATCAAACCTCTCCTCCCAAATCACCTCATCTCAAATAATTACATCCACAACAATCGCATTGCCAAATAAAGAAACATTTTTAAGTCCTAGGATTAGGACTTTAACATATGAATTTTAGGAGTACATGATTCAAACCATAATGACAAATAGAGCACATTTCTGTAAATGTAAACAATAGAAAAGAAAACATACGAAGTGTCTTCTCAAGTCACAACAAAATTAAACTAAAAGTCACTAACAGAAAGAGAGCTGGACTATCTTAAAATACTTGAGCTTAAACAATAAAGCCCTAAATAATACTAGGTTGAAAGCTAAGTCTCAATAAATTAAAAATCTTTGAAACTAAATCATAATAAAAACACAACTAGTAAAAAGTGTAGGAAACAGCTAAAGCAAACAATTACAGAGACATTCATAGCATCTAATTTATATGTTAAAAAGAAAGATATGTAAACAATAATCTAAGCTCCTCCCTTGGAAAACTGGAAATAGGTGAACAACTTGAATTTAAAGTAGGTGGAAGAAAAGATAAACATTAGAGTGGAAATCAATAAAAGTTGTAACAAAATTTATAGAGAAAGACAATGAAACCAAAAGCTGTTTCTTTTAGAAGATCAATAAAACTAATAAATTGTTTGCTAGGTTATCATCAAAGAAAGAAAGGGAGAAGGCAAAAATAATATTAGAAATGAAATAGGGTCAGCACAACTGATTATGTAGATATTAAAAGGGATCTTATGAGCAACTATGCCCACAAATTTGATAACAGATGAAATGGACCAATTTCTTAGAAAGACACAGGTTGCATGTCTTTGAACTTTCTTCTTTCCTATGTTCTCAAAACTCTCTCTGACCACAATCAGGGAAAAAGTCTTTACCTATAGGGCCTCATGTGATTCAATTGGAACCATCTAGATAACCCAGGAAAATCTCCTTGTCTCAAGGCCCTTACTGTTAATCATATTTGCAAACTCTTTTTTGCCATGTATGGTAATATATTCACAAATTCCAGGTGTTACGTTGTGGACATCTTTGGTCGTCTATGATTTTGCCCACCATATTGTGATATGATTTAAGAAATTATAATGAAATCTTCCTTAAAAGACTAGAGAGGATATTTAATAGTTTGGAGACAATTAAGTTAAATATTGTATTTGTTAAAATAATAAACATAAGTCTCAGAATAAGAAACATAGTTTCCTTGTATTTTTTTGTTATCAAAATATCTGCCATGGGAAGACCTAAGGAGATCCTTCTGTATAAAAAAAAAAAAAAGTCATGTGTTTTGAATGGGGATGAATTATGTGCAAAGTTTTCATTTTAAGTAAGGCTTCTTTTAAGTAACATGCTATAATTTAAGCTCCATGAAGGCAATGACCCAATTTCTTGTTTACTGAAATATCTCTGCTACCTAGAACACTACCCAAAACATAATAGGTGCTCAAAAATATATATGGAATGAATAAAATAAAGAATCAATGGGTAGAATATAATTAATAATGCTTCAATAAGGAAGACTCAAATTAAATACTCAAAAATTGATAACTGACAACTATAAATAGTTATTGTAATAAAAGGGTTGCCACACATTACAAAGTTCGTATTACATGTTTTCACACAGATGAACCAGTATTTGATACAAGTTTTGCTATTACTGTATTTTCAATAATGTCTTTTGTTGTTCCATTTTTCAAGTCTTGCTAACTTTGATTTTTACTTATAAATTATTGTAAGTGCAATGTAATCATTATTTATTTAGTTTAGTTGTTTTTTTATATGTTTGTTTTTAGTTACTTTACAGTGTGTAGCAATAAATCTTTGATTAATATTCTTTAGGTTATTATTTTCCATATCTTGGTCTTTAAAATAAACATGTATTGTTATTCAAATGTGAATCATTCATAACCTTAGTTATAAAGCTGTTAAAATTTGTTTGTACAATGTCTTTATTATCACGGTAAATTTCACTTTCTAATGTAAAAATAAACTAAGTAGGGAAGGAAAGTTTTGAATCCTTAATTAGATTGTGGTAAAGAAATTACCATAAAACACTAGCTCTGTGTTCAGTATTAGATTTCACATTTTAAGAAAACTAGTAACACATTTTAAATAAATAACACATTTCAGTTTTGCAGAGGGTAACAAACAATAAGGAAAAAATATCTGATAAAAACATCTCACAAAAACAAACAAACAAGATATTCAACCTCAAAAATAGATCCCTTCCTTTGAAAGGGCATGAAACTTTTATTCAAATAGTCGAAGGAGCTTTTTGTGTTAGAGATATTGAACTTCACCATTCATTTCATAACTAATATGCATTGGAATCAATGTAGACATTACCATACAATATTTCTCTATCACATTTTATATAAGAAGCCTTATATTTAGCCTTTCAACTCTAAATTTAATTCTATCTGTTTTTCTATCACTGTTTATCTCTTTTTTTCTTATTTTAGATTTCACTGGGGATATTGACTGGGGGACAATATATAAAAGTTAAATCAAATTTAACTGGTTACAGATCGCCAATAGACATGTGAAAAGATGCTCAATGTCACTAAACATCAGAGCAATGCAAATTAAAACCACCTGAGATATCACCTCAAACCTGTCAGAATGGCCATCACCAACAAATCAACAAGCAACAAGTGCTGGCAAAGATGTGAAGAAAGGAGAACCCTTCTGCACTGTAGGTGGGAGTGCAGACTGGTGCCGCCACTGTGGGAAGCAGTATAAACTTACGTCATAAAATTAAAAATAGAACTGCCTTAGGATCTAACAATTCCACTCCTGTGAATTTATCCCAAGAAATCCAAAACATTAATTTGAAAGAATATGTGCACCCCCATGTTCATTGCAGCATTATTTACAATAGCTAAGATTTGGAAGCAGCCCAATTGTCCATCAGTAGATGAGTGGATAATAAAGCTGTGGTACATTTACACAACAAAATACTATTTGGTTATAAAAAAGAAGAGAAAATTTACCCTTTGCAACAATATAGATACACCTGGAGATATTATGCTAAGTAAAAGAAGCCAATGAGAGAAAGGCAAATTATATGATACCAGTCATATGTGGAATCTAATGAACAAACTGAACTGACAAGCAAAATAGAGACAGACTCATAGGTAGAGAGCAGGCTGACAGCTTTAGAGGGAGGGCTGGTGGGGTGGAGTGAGTAAGGGAAAAAGAAAAATAACTCACAGAGATAGGAAACAGTGTGGTGACTGCAGTGGGGAGAGTGGCAGGTGGGGGTGGAAGAGGGTACATAGGGGATAAATAGTAATGTAAAAAATGCAATAGAAATAAACTATTAAAAAACTAACTAGTTAGTTCGTCGATTATGCCAGGCACTTTGCAAGGTATTCTCATGTATATGATTTCATTAATGTTTCATAAATATGCTATGCATGGACTTTAAAAGCACTGGTTTAAATATGAAGTATGAAATATGAAAAATGTTGAACATTTGGTGGATTTCCCTTTTAGTGTTTATGTTAGGTCTACCAAAAGTAAGGCTGCCACTTCTTCTGAGACTAGATTATATTTTGATTTTTTTTAAACCACAAAAAAACAAAACTTTGGCAAATAAAGACAACTAAAATTATTTAATATGTCTTTATTTTTTTATTAAAATATATGGAATAGTATCTATGTATTACTGGCATTCTTTTCAGCTGTGTACAAAAGTTGAGAATGATGAAATGTTATTGGTATATTATTTTTGCCTTATTCACATACAGAGAGGCATGATCACTAATCTATTCGGTGATATAGGAATATCACAAAGTAGGTAAGATTTCTATAAAAGTAGTTGTAGGCTCATAGTTTTTCAGATAATTATGACACTCCAGATACTATATAGCTTATCTTCATATGTTGGCATTCCTTCTTTGAAAACAATTGTCTTAATTCAGTAATTCCATATAATCCTTTGAAAAGGGAAAATATTATTTATGCTAGAGCACTGGGGTTTCTTTTGGGAACATGGACCGTCAATAATAATGTGAATAAGTAACTTTATTTGATTAAGCAACAGTAAAATCAGTTTGTTCAATATGACTGTGACTATAATCTTGTTCATCAAAAATAATTAGATTAGATCTGATTACTAAAACTACTAAATTGGTTCACTCTATAGATTTTATTTGAATATTTTCTCCACAGCTTAAAGAAAAAAGAAAAACCTTTACAGATTCTGACTATGATTGAATAATAATTGTCTAACAAAAATGAAATAAAAAAATGGTTGAAATTTAGTGCCATGTAGACATCATTGGAAGTGAAATCACAAGGTTTGGGATAGAAAGAGAAGTTAGCTAGTCAATAATAAATTGTTCTCAAAGGCCTTGGTGAGACAAGTACAGTTAAACTCCTTCATTAGACTTAAATTCATTTAGAACTGATATTTAATTATTTTTAACAAGACAACTATTTTTGGTATAAGTTTTACCTAATTCACTCATGCCAATTCCATATATAATCATATATTATTCTTACATTTTCAGAAACAATCTGTTAATAAAAATTAAAAAGTTTTGTGCTTCAAAATTAACTATCAAGAAGTGTGAAAAGACAACACATAAAAGGGAATAAAAATCTGTATATAAAATATCTGATAAAAGACTTGAATTGAAGTTGTGTAAAGAATAAAAACACCAATTAAAAATGGTCAAAAGCTTTGAATAAATATTTCTCCAAAGAAAACACAGAAATGGTCAGAAAGTACATGAAAAGATGCTCAACTTCATTAGTTATTAAAAAATTTCCAATTAAAACCACAATGAGCTATTACTTCAGATCTTATAGCATGCCTGTCCTACAATAACAAGGGTTATACAGAGCAACTAGAGCCTTTTCACATTATTAGCGGGTATGTAAATTAGTGCCACCAGTCTAGATATAATCTGGCAACTTTTTAATAAGTTACACAAAAGTGTACAATATGATACAAATTTTAATTCTAGGTATCTACCCTGAAAAAACTATGAACATATCTCTGCATAAAGACTTCTATGCAAACGATGGTTATAACAGTTATTCAAAATAGTGAAAAGGTGAAAGTAATCTAAATGTTTTCCACCTGTACACAGGCAAACACAAACATTACACTGAAGACCACATATAGTAAGATTTCATTTAGTGCAGAAAATTGACTGACAATAGTGGTTGCCTAGGGCTGGGATTATAAATGGGGATTGGCTCCAGTGGGCATTGGAGAGCTTTCTAAAATGATGGATTGTGATGATAGTAGTTGCATAACTATAAATTTACTAAAAATATTACATTATATACTTAAAACAGAAAAATTTTATGGTATGTAGTTATACCCAAATAAAATTGTTTAAGAACTTCATATCTTCAACATATTGAGCTTTTTCAAATCACAAAAATAATATATGGATGTCCTACTGGAAATTTTGGCAGTCAGAATGAATGAAATATATATCCATTGTGCATAAAAAATGTTATTAAATCTCATTAAAACTGACACCATATAGTTTACTTTATTTTACTTTACTTTCTATCTGCAGTTCTGTCAGATATTTATGACTGTGGGGAAAAATCTCTAGCACAAGGTTTAGCAAATTTTTACTGTAAAAGAAAGTAGGAAATAATTTAGATGATCTTAAACATAATACATATAATAAATAGTCTCTGTGAAAGAAGCAGACACGATATCTAAAAAAATGAGTGTTGTTGTGTTTCAGAAGAACTTTATTTACAAGATATGATAGTAGACTAGGTATGGCCCAGGACCATAGTTTTATGGCACTTACCCTCACAAAGGTAATTTATGAGTGGTTAAATTCTTATGTCCTTTCTGAAGAAAAATTAGTCAAGTATCAAATGTTTTGTCTTTTTTTAATACACAAATTTTAGTTTTAGATTTTTGTCCTAAAGGAAAATAGATGGATCAGAAAAAACAAAAACAAAAACAAAACTATATATTTATATATAATATGCCTGGAAAAGTCCAGCCATTGTTAATATAACGAGAATGGTTTGCACAACATTGATGTAACTTGGCAGCAAGGGACAGTGAACTAGAATGTACATATGAACAATGATGACTTCACTGTACTAGTCAGTGAGGGTGGTAGATGTCATTGAGCAAGTATGTGTACTGTGTGGCCATTGATTCAAAATGAGCAAGAGGAGCAATGAATCTTTATCAAATTTTGCCTTAAGCTTGAACATTCCTTTGCAGAAACTATTTGGATGATTCAGAAGGCCATAGCTACGGACAACTGGTGATTGGCAGCTTCATCATGACAATGTGCCCACTTATGCATCATGTTTCATGCAGTTTTTGGCAAAACATCAAATCACCCAGGTGACTCAGGCCCCCTACAGCCCATATTTGGTGCCCTGGGACTTTTGGCTTTTCCCAAAACTAAGATCAACTTTGAAAGGGAAGAGATTTCACACTGTTGATGAGTATCAGAGAACTGTGTGAGACCCCAAAGTGCCTACTGTGAGGGGGCTGGGTCATCATTGTCCTATATACAATGTTTCTTGTATCTTGTATCTTCTTCATATTTTCATATTACATGTCTGGATACCTATGGTCAGACCTTTTGTGTGTTTGTGTATATGTATATAAAATTAATTTGTGTTGATTACATAAATACATACACTGAAACTATATAGCTAAATGTATATTTATGCAAATCAATATTTATTGGCATTGAAATATATTAAACATATCAAACATATAGCTGCATAGATTGTAATTATTCCATCTTGCATAATTACATGTCTATATATCTGTGCATGGTTTATATACCTAGAATTTCATAGGGGCAAATTTAGGAATATTTTAAATGTTTAAATACAGTATTCCCTCACTTATCACGGGTATTACATTCTAGACCCCCCTGCAAAGTAGGAATCTTAGTTTTATTCTACACTCTTAAACCTACGTAACTTTAACAACATACGTAAACAGTACCGCAAAATCCCGCGATATAAGGAAAAATCCACGATAAATAATTAAATATAATATTTTTAAAAATTCTGCGATACAGTGAGACTGCAGTAAGTGAACCGCGATATAGAGAGGGACTACTGTATTTTATGTCCCACATGACATATTTTCCTACAGTGAATATGTAGACCAATCTTATG
This sequence comes from Furipterus horrens, assembly GCF_987537825.1. NCBI lineage: Eukaryota > Metazoa > Chordata > Mammalia > Chiroptera > Furipteridae > Furipterus > Furipterus horrens. Next base: position 177,375,455 of record NW_028327171.1, read on the forward strand.
AATGAAACTGAAAAAATAGGCGTTTGTGCTGCCTGTCACTACTGAACCAATATGTAGATACAAGGATTGAATCTTTATGGGCACTTTATTTAAATGATGGCAATCTGAGAAGATGGTGAATTATGCACCCTAACAACTGTCCTCCCATCTCATCTCCTTTTTTTAAGGAGAAGAAAAAGGTAGGTAAGGGGTTTGGAAAAAAAGGGTAATCAGATAAGAGTTGCAGTCCTACATTTTTTTCCCTAGTTATTTCTTTATCTGCTGATCAACAATTTTGTTTCTGCCCCACAGATACTCCCTCCCTAGAATGCAATGGCTCAGACACCACCTTGATGGCTTGCATACCCCTTGAGTACAAAGGTTGAATTGTTTGTGAACTCCTGGAGTCACAGTCACGTGATCATGCATTGCAGTTTTCCACATGCATTAATCACTTAAGCCTATCAATGATAATTATGCTAAAATCTTTAACCCTTGAGTTCCCCTATCACATGAAGTATAAAAATAAAAACTTAAATTGGCACATCTTCTTTAATCATTAAAAACATAAAAATCTGTTTTTAATGACTTTGAAGTTTTAATTATTTGGAGTTTCTAGTTAATTAAACTTTTATAAATTTCACTATACCTCTACAAGAAAGTACTTATCAACTACATAAAATAAATTGCATAACACATTACTTCAAAATCAGTTAATTAAATATTCAAATCCATGTCTGAAGTTGAAATATCACTGATTAAAAGCAATCAAATTCTAAAGCAATATTAAAAGCCCTACCAGTTCATTCTTTGTAAAAATTGACCTAGATCACTAAGTTATACTCTTTTAATTATAGCAACAAACATATTTCTGATACATATTATTCTGTACAATCATTTATTAATTTTCCCCTCTATCTTTCAAATGTCATTTGAACTGCTACATAAGCTGCAGAGTCTAAATCATTTTAATTGCTAAATTTCCTTCTTAGGACTACTTAAAAATAAAAAGGCAATTTAGGTAATTAATCTGTCAGTGAGAAAACAACATAGATAAAAGCCTTGATTAGCTAGAAGCTACCTTATCAGACACGTCGGTTAACTACAATTTTGAAAACACAACTTCATGAGAAAAAAGCAAAAAGTAAATTTTAATTTGGAAATAAAGCAAGCAAACAAAATTTCCAAAATCAAGACTTTGAAAAACCATCTCTCTTTTTTTTTTCCCCTTAAAAGAAAGGCTCATCATTTAAATCCTTTTTCTTCCTTTACCCAAGACCCAGAGGAGGATGAGCTTACACTCTCCTTCCACTGCTATTATTCAAGGCTAATGCATCCACTTTTGACTTTGATTGTTATCATCCCATGACTGAGTTTTCAAACTATACCAAGTCTAGCAAAGAACTGTTTCTTTTATTATTTTCTTTTTTTCACTTCTCAACCTAAATAAAAAGGTAAACTGAGGCAAGCTCAAATGACAAGAAATTGAATTTTTTGAGAATACTAGAGAACTTGCCATTTGGGAAGTGCATGCTGCATCAGGATACAGGCGAGCCTGTGAAGGTTTGGGGTGGGCTTTATTCATGGGCAGGGAGTGCAAAGAGTTGGAAGTCCAGTCAGAGTTTAAGCAATAAGTGTTACCAGACAGTAACTTGGGCCCACAGCAGGTCTGCCTCAAGACAGCCTGTATGTGGGTTCTGAACTTCCTGCAGGAAAGATTTTACAAACAAGTCCAGGTGATTTTGCAAATACATTTATTAAAGCTGTAGATAGTTAAATAAGCAAGGGCCTAGGATAGAAGCAACAGGAGAGAGACTAGGTGGGACTGCTTTGGTTCACTAGAAATATAGGAAGAAAATGAGCCTAGGCTGGACTATATGAACTTACTGAGAAGTAAAAGTCACAGTGACAGAAATGAGCCAAGGTGGGGCTGCTGTTAGCTCACTGAAAAGTCAGAGAAAAGGGAGGCCTTGGAGATAGGCTTAGTGATAAGCCCAGGATAGGCTGCCACTGCCTGTTCCTCCCCTGGTAGCAAGTCCTATAGTTACCAAGAAAAGCAGGGCTCATTCATGTGGTGCCTTGGTGTATGACCCAACAATTAGAATTTAGAAAAACAGGTCTTTATTTATAATATTCCAACCTTGGGAGAGGTAGTCTGGGAACACTTCAGTTTGGAGCCCTGTTCTTCCATAACACCCAACACTTCCCTTGCTCCGTCAAAAGGCTATAAATCAAAAGTAAGCTCAAAAGTTCCACAGCCCTTATCTGTCAGCTCTCTCCTTCAGGATCTGGGGTACGTTGTCATCAGCCTCCATAAAATAGTCCAGAATAGTCCAGAAAAGCAAGTGCTACGTTATACTGGATCATGGTGAAGTCCAGGAAAGGCACAAGGCCTATGAGAGAGTCCTCTCCATATATCCTGAGTTCCAAGGGTCCAGATAGAGTCTGGGACTGCAGGGTAGGGTTCTTGGAGGCTTCAGAGTCAGCTGGAGTAGCCTCAATCAAAGCAGCAATGCCTGCTTTCCTACTACCAGGCTGCATGGCCGAATCCTGATTTCAAAATGCATAGCTCCTTCTTCTCTACAGGCAGCATTGCTGAATCCCCTTCTGGGTCATGGCTCCTTCCTCATGGCTACTCCTCTACTCTTCTGTAGTCACTCCACCCACAGGGCCCTCTCCCAAGGCAGATCTGTTGTCCCACAAAGATGCCTAGCTGCTACATCATGGCTCTCTCCCCTTATACCAGACCTTGTAGCTGACTCCTGTCTACACCCTTTCAGACCACATGGCTTTTCTTCAAATCCATGGCTCCCCCTAATTTTAAATGCTGACCCGCAGCACCATACAACATTATTATGAAAAATTATCTTAAGCCTATTACCTGCCCTTTCACATGGAGGCAGCTTAGCTTCCCTTTAAAGAAGGCTAGTATCTTAAGTATATCATCTGCCCTTTTGCACTGGGCTGCAGCACAGCTATTATCTAGTTATCCACTTGCCATAGATATGCAAAGAACCTTAAAAGCTATGTTATCTCCTTTCCTCATCCTCCAAACCATGAGCTGTGGGGACTTTTGGAAGATCTCAATAGAATATTCATCAGTTTTAAACTAATGTGCCAAAATGAGATTTATTCCCTTTGTCTGTCCTTGGGTGTGGTTTGCACAGATGGTACTAACTGGATTTCTGCTATCTCCCTGAGTAGGTGTATTTAAGCTATTTACCCTCTGGTCAGGGAGGAGAAGTGTAACACATTTATTGTTAAGTGTCCTTGGTTATGGAAGATGGGATCTTGTGATTTTCTAGATGGCTCTAAACTGCTTGGCTATTTGACTAAATGTGTCTCTTTTTTCCCTATTCCAATTGTCCTGGCTTACTGGTCTGTCTCATTAGGATCAGGAAAGCTTCTTGGTGGATGTTCATTGGTCCAGAGATCAGTCTTGGTTTTCTGTAAATGAGGCATTTATGGGAAATTAGTCTCTTGGCTTTTCAGTTTCATTCTTCTGAAACTGCATGGGTAATGTTATCCATTTCATATCAAGTGGTTTCATTTTAGACTGAAATTATTTCACACACTTCAGTCCTTTAGCTATAATATATCTTTTTCTCTTTCATTAGCAAAAATGTTTACTTCAAAACCAAAGTTCTCAGACTATTCAACTACATGTGTCATCACGTATTCCTACTATCCTCTTCCTTGAAATTGGTTTTCTCTCCAACCATTGTTCTAAAATCTTTCTCAGATCCTAATGATTTAAATGTGTTCTTTAATTAGAGAAATGTGGTTTATTTGGTGATATTTATATAAGCTCATGCAAACTGCTTAATCTCTCTCAATCTTAGTTTTATCATACTTGGAGTAAGGGTTACTACAGTTCTCATAGCTTTTTAAAACAAGTTTGAAAAATTAAGTGAGAAAAATGAATGTGAATAGCTACTCAATAATTTTACATTTTTAGAGCAGTTTTGGAATAAGTAATTAGTATTTTAAATGTGTTAGGCTTGTTAACTTATGTGGATGACTTTATCAACAACTAAACACCTACACTATATTTTACCTACTATTATCACTTGTGCATTTTATTATCAAATCATGCAAACCAATCTTTTAGGAAGCATCAAATTCATTGCACTCATATTATTTTTTGAAGGCTCCCCCTCAAAAAAGAAAAATCACTACACAACCTTTCAAAAACTGTCTGTCAACTTAGTATCACAGTCCCAAATCTTTAGCACTACACACAGGCATTTGTTACATGTTTCCAAACTAAAAAATTCCTAAATCTTTACCTCAAAAACTGTGCCATTGAAATGGAGCTATTCTCAGTGTCTTGATTATGAAAGCTGCTCCTTTTCATTCTTGGTCCATGCTCTATGAAACTGTACTCTCTCTCTCTCTCTCTCTCTCTCTCTCTCTCTCTCTTCTCTCTCTCTTTTTCTCTGTTTTCCACGCATCCTCCCTCTCCTTTCTCACCTTGTTTCAGAATTGAATTGACCTACCATTTCAGCTCTAAAGCCTTCCCTGGATCCTTAGGCAGAATTATTCCATTTACAGTAACCACTGTAACTTAAATATATCTGATTTTGTTACAATATTGTTTTATAAATGTTTAGCTCTCTCTGACCTTTTACACAATAAATACACTGATATTTTGTGACTTCACTCATGATTGAGTCCACATAGGAATTATCCAACACACGTTCTTTGAGGAAGTTAATAAGTCATTTGCTATAGCAGTCATTTTAATGTGTTATGTGGATATGTATTCAAAAACTACGATACTGAAGTAATATAAGATTCTAAAAAATGTTTAAGTTTTTGTTGTTTATACAGTTGAAGATTGTCTTAACTCCAACTTTTCTTGTAAATCAGAAGATTGCATGTCTAGTGAACAACTGCAAACAGGCATTGCTGTGATTGGCACAGTAAGAATATAAGGTGCTATGCAAAATGGACTAGAAATGTATTACTTTCATTTTAAATGTCTCAAGAGAAAGCCGAAACTGGTAATTTCACACAGTTTTAATATAGATTTCAATAAGATGACAAAATTGTTTAGATCACATTTTTTTGTCTTGCTACAATTTCTTGAGTGTAAAAAAAGGCTGCTTAGTAATATTTAAAGTCTATGTGATGAGAGTCCATGCTTGAAATAGGATAGCAATGAGAACAGCTCCTGCATAACTGTCTCCTGTGTCACCCTGAACCAGTTCTGAAGCTGTGTTCTTTCTGAAGATCAGTTTATATAAATTTAATTACCCACCAGAAGAATTTCAGAAAATTATGAACTTCTCTTAAGTGATCTTAGCTTATTGTTTTGATGTACTAAATGGGTCTTTATGAAATTGGAATTAAATGAGGGGTTTGAAACACATGAGCCAAAGGAAAAATACAATCACACTGTCTAGGATATTGAAATTAGTCTATTACCAATGGGGAGTAGAAGGGTGATTTTATAAATAGAGAAATAATATCAGATTAAGGATATAGTTCTGACTGTATGAAACAACTGCTTTTTGGAGGAAGGAGAGAGAAAGACAGGAGTGAAACAGAGAGGAAGACTGGACATGAAGTTATTTGGTTTAAGGTATTCACTCTGCAATTTTCCCAGTTACTTTCTGTGACACCATCTACTTACCTCCTCTTGCTGAAAATTCTCAGTCTCATCTTTGTTCTTCAGGTGACGAAAGATCTTTATATAACATATATGGCTTCTCCTTTTAATTTTCACTTACTTATCTGAGCTCTTCTGGCACTTGCTTTTTCCTCTACACACCTCTATGCACAAAATCTTTCTGTCTCTTTACTACCTAGGATGCTCTTTGACCTCCTCCTGGCCCTGACACTGTCCCAGTCCTTGGCCTAGTTAACTCCTCCTGTTCCTTCAGAGGATATAAAAGGACACTTTAACCTTTTTAATCAGGTAAAAAGAAACAATCCCATCATGGAGTCTCAAAAGCATAATCATCTCTCTCTCTCCTTCATAGTACTTGTTACGGGAACAATTCACATTCGTTTGTGTGGTTATTTGATCAATACTTTTCTCTCCCAATCTTATTGCTACATCCACTAGAAATAGGGCTGTGTCTGTTTTCTGTTGTTTTCTCCCAATGTCTAGAAATTAGGGTTGCTAAACTTAACTAATAAAATTATAGGATGCCCAGTTAAATTTGGAATTCATTTAAACAATAAATTATAGTTATTTGTAATATAAGAGATTAAATTTAGCTGGCTGTCTTACATTATTTCTGGCAAACCTACTGGAAATGGAGCATGTATTAGGTTTCAGTGAATATATTTTAAATGTATGAATGGGTGCTGGAAATTGACATGTCAGTGTTTGCCTAGTTGTAGTTTCTATTTTCCTCTTAACGCAGTTTTTATGTGTTATCATCACCAATAGTCTTTGTTTCCACACAGGCTTTGACTTTACACAAGAGTGATTTCAGAAGCTTAAATCTTTTGAAATTTATTTGTTTTTCAGTTACTGTGCTCCATGGAGAGGTCATATGCTCTTTATGTGCTTTCTACCATTGTCAATTATCTCACATCTGGCTGCTTCATCCATTCACAGTGTGTCCCTAGAAAGGGCTGTTTTATGCAATAGACAGCTTATGTACAAAACATGTGGCCTATCCCCATTTCAAAGCACCACTAAATGTTTATGACTTGAAAAAAATATAAAAGGAGAAGAGGAATTTTGTAAAGTCAAAATTAAATGTATAATTAAAATGAAGAAAGTAACTTTTAGTTTAATTATTAAATTTAGCATTCATAAAAATGTCATTACATTTGGAAACAATATGCATGAAAGATGGTTGCAGAGAAATCATAGCCCATCATTAATTATAAAACACATGCAAAAATAAAAATATTATTTTAATTTTTAAAGTATGATTTAAATATAGTGTGGGATAGGTATGTATTTGATTTATTTATGTTGTGAAATGATGTCTTTAAAAGCCACAGTGCCTATCAAGATCAAGAAAGCTAATTTGTGTCTACAGGTCTAAGTTTGAGAGATTGCAGAAAACTTGTAGAAATTAAAGTTTAAAGAAAATATTTAGGAGTAAAGATTATGAGCTCTGGCTGCTAGTCCAGCCTTTATTAATTTAACTTACCCTGAAACAATTCTTTGCTTATCCTTTCTGAATTTTAGTTTATATAAATTTAATTACCCACCATAAAAATTGCAGAAAGTTATGAACTTCTCTTAAGTGATCTTAGCTTATTGTTCTGGTATAATAAATGGGCCTTTATGAAGTTGGAATTAAATGAGGGGGTTGAAACACACATGCCAAAGGAAAAATACAGCCACATTGTTTAGGACATTGAAATTAGTCTATTACTTTTGGGGTAATTAATGAATTAAATTAATTAATTGATTTAATTAATTTAATAGATGCCTTAAAGCAAACTGAACATTTTTGTCACTCCTGATGTAAAATTATCCACTGAATTCTAATTTCTCTAACTGGATCTCTATTGTCTTTTGTGCCTGAATAAACTTTCAGTGACCTGACCTCATATTCCAGTTTTATGAAACAGGGCATTTGTTTGTTTGTTTTTTGTTTAACATTCCCTACTCACATCCAAAAGTATTATTCCTGAAACTCTGTCCCACACTGAAATATTTATATGATACCGAATATCTGCATATGAACTCTGCTTTTAAAAATATGCTGTTGTTTTTTTTCACAAACACGAGGTAGACACTCAAATGAGTGGTTAGTCAATGGATAAAGAATATATTTTAATATCAAATTATTAAATGAAGATTGATTTATATGACCTATTATTTTACATTGGTTCTTGGAAACAAACAACAGGACTGTAACTATCACCTACCACCTATCATGTACTCTCTGAATATGATGTTCAGCCTGCCAGTGTGGGCTTCCCTCAAGAAAGCAGCTGTAGACAGGTCAACCACCTTGTGTTAATTTCACACCACCAGGTAGATTAGGTTCCAGATCTCTTCCTTCTATACTAAAATGGGTCATGCCTGGTTATGTCTCAAGATATGTCATATTCCATGGAACTACTCTCCTGAAGACATTTTAAAATTATCTTTTCAGAGTCAACATAAGACAGCAGATGGATAATCTGCTTGAAGGCAGCTGAGGTCATATATCATTAGGCATCAGGGAAATTCTATATGTAACCAAACATCTGCATTTGCAAAATAGAACTGAAAGCTTTACAAAATAATTCGCAGAGCCTAATTTCTTGCCAATTTAACAGCTTAAAAATGTGGAAAAGGTAATCATAAAAAACAGTCAGTGAATTTTTGAGCTGAAAGGGCCCTTAGAGATCAGGTTTTCCAACTCAATAATTTCACAGATGGAAAAATAGAGCCAAGAGAAGTTAAACATTTCACTTAGCTTCACATAAACAGTTACTGATAAAAGTGGGACTAAAATGCAAGTCCTTTGCCAGTGCTTTACTGCTGTGCTGCCACCCTGAGCCTATTCAATTTATTAAATACTGGGGACATTATAGATTGTAGGCATCAAGGCTGCACTCTAAATATAATGCCAAAGTTACAATCATTTTTAACACAGTTTCTGTAATCATATTGGAAAAATGACAATCAAAATTATCTCTCATAGAAGCCCAGAGAATGCTTTCTCCTGCAGGAAATAATATCAAATTAGGATAACAAGATCTTTATAAAATGAATGTTTCCATTTGCGGAATTAAATATTTAGAGCTTCCCAGAAATGTGTTGGCGTAAGTTCACGTTTGAATATTTCATTTCCAGTTTAAAATAAGTATCTTAAGAAATAAGGGAATGTGAAAAAGGGGCTCCCCTGTATCATCCCTGGAAACTTGGCTAGGTCATTTTCTAAATAACCAAAACTATGAAGAATTTTTGATGGATATAGGTTAGATGAGGTTCTAGAAAGACTGACAAATCATCTTTAATAATAGTATGGCTTAATGGGAAAGCCATGGAGATGACAGACCACTGGGGAATAAATAAAATGGGTCAAGGACTGACAAGTGTATTGGTAAATTTGATGAAAGTTCTTTTGTTACATTATTTTTTTAAACATGAGTGTTCAAAATGTGGGGGCATTATTGATTGAAAGGTACAGCTGACAATTTGGGTTTGTGTCAGAAATGCTAAAATCTAGCAATGCTGACAACAGTCCTGCATACCATAGATCTGCCCCATATTCTGCATCCCTCACAGTTTAAATGTTCCATTGATTATTCATGTTGGTAAAATAGGTTTATTAATAGCTGAGACTGGAACCTTATCATCTTACACATAAGTACAAAGTATTATTGAATAATTTGAATACTTAATAAATTTTCCAGTAATGTCATCACTATGTAGATTTTTTAAAAAGATTCTATTTTTCAGGGAGAGAATGAGTCATTTATCATTTTGGAAAATTGTTTCTTGTGATATTTGAATAATCTGTGCCATATAATTGTTTCAGTGCACACATGAATACATGGCATTTATTATGGATCTACATTCAGATACTAGCCTCTGGCTCCTTCAACATTTCTCCTGGTACTGGTTTGTATTAAAAATGTTATTTTTTTATAAATTATTTCTTTTATTTCACCTTTATATTAAATTTAGGGCATGGTATTTTTTTAAATATATGTAGTCACAATTCTGAATTTAATTCAGAATGACCAAGGAGAATTATACAATATTTGTTTAAAAATGGGGCATTGTATATGACTGGGTGTGAGCCAGTGCTTTTGTCACTGTTCTGCAAGAGTGTTGGAAAAGGTCAAGGGCCCAGAAAAGACTAAGAAACAAATTTAGTCCTTTGCTGTGCCAACAACAACAGGAGAAACTGCTCCAGACCAGGGGTCACTGGCTCAAATGCAAACAGAGGCCAAGAAAATAATAGGAAGATGTAACTTGGGCAAGTAGAATATATTGGAAATGCTGCCCTATCACATGGATCAACCACCCATCTCTAGCTAATTGTTGTGCTAAAGTGTGTTAATTTATTTTGGTGAACACATTGATGCATCACCAAAAAACCATTTCAAGAAAAGTCTTGGTGCCCCACATTGCTTTTAACTATCAACCGCTTCAAGGATTGCCTCACTTTCAGGTAGCTGCCTTCCCATCTCAGCAGTACAAATTTAATGCCTGTTTGAGGCAGTGGATACATACGAAACTGAACTGGGCCATTTTAGCCCTAGTGTGTCCCATGGGATCCACTGAGGCTCTCATTGCACTTGTATCACACTAACTTGCACTGGATTCTTCCCTTCCACAGGTATTGATCCTGAGGGTACTTCCTAATTGCCATTCTGCCTAATAGATTCAATCTCAGAGTCTACTTCCCAGAGATTCAAAATTGTGACATAAAGTGTTAGTATCTCATGCTAATTTTAAAGAGAAACCAGCAATGTGAATTCTTATCTGAACTCTCCTGGTTTTTAACTGTTGACAGCTAATTTAAATATTCTTCCCAGCAATACATCTGTAGGCTACATGTAGGTCACAGTTACAAGGACTATAATTCAGGATTTTCCCAAAATAGTTGTCCTAGAATAAGCATAAATAACAACCCACTCACTGTTGAATGTGTCCCAGCTTAGACAACAAATGAATATTATGATCACCCTTCTCTTAAACCATCAGTTTAAAACTTTTACTTGAGAGAAAAATCTTTCTGGGGAAGATTTCTGTCAGGCTCAGTTAGTGAAAATTCATTAAAAAAAAGAATGTGCCACCGATTGGTACAAGGCATCTAGAATATATTTGTTCTTATACTGTCATTGGCAGGCTGGTGAAATTAGATGGAAAAGAAAAAGTCATTTCAGTGTTGGAGTGACAGCCAAACAAAGCTAGGCTGGCACAATGTTTTGCCAAAACCACTTTCTCAGCAAGAGAAAAATCCATATTTCCCTTTTGGGTTTATTCATGTTTTTGGCCTTTTCACAAGTCTATTCAATCAACTGTAAATCCTTTAAGCTGGTAACGAATCCCCCAGTTTGACATCACAGATGAACTGTTTAATGGTCTTTTAGTGTCCTGCCAACATATAAAAAAGATTACATAGTATACCTCAGAACAAACATAAATAAACAGAAAATGAAAAAAAAAATTCAAAGAAAACACTTTACTGACTTAAATATAAATATTACATTTTCATAAAACCACACATAAATGAAAACAAGTCATTCAGTAATTACTCAGTTAACACAACTTGAAAAAATAATTCTATTTAATTTTTGATTCAGAGAACAAATAAAACTACAGTGACATAATACATAAATAATATATAAGTGTTGGTGTTGAGGATATTCAGTATCAAAAAGTATTGGATGCAACCAAAGTAGAATCAAGTCAAATGCATACATTAAAGTCATTCATTTTATTCTTTTTAATAAAAATAAATGAAAGATCTGGTAAAAATAACAGGAGAAAGAAATAAGGCATTTATTTAAAAATATATATACTTTTGAGATTGAGTTGCTTTCCTGAATAAATAAAAACATTCATATAATATCTTGAATAGGAGCTATATTATATATATGTGTGTGTGTATTTATTTGTAGGTGTATATACATATATATTTGTATACATATATTTGTGTACACACACACACACATTAGGAAAATGTATATACTAGGTCTGACTGGAAAAAGTCCAGCCATTGCTAGTATAACAAGAATGGTTTGTTCAACATCAACATAACCTGCCAGTCAAGAAGAGCGGACTAGAATATGTATGCATGAATAGTGACAACTTTACTGTACCTGTCAGTGGGGTGGTAGATGACATTGAGTGAGCATGTGTACTGTGTGGCTATTGCATTCAAAATGACTAAGCAAGCTGAACAATGAATTTGCATCAAATTTTGCATTAAGCTTGAACATTTCTCTGCAAAAATTATTCAGATGATTCAGAAGGCTGCAGCATGGGTTACTGGAGACTGGCAGCTTCATCACGACAAAATTCCTGCTCATGTATCAGGTCTCATGAAGAGTTGTTTTTTTTTTTTTTTTGTGAAACATCAAATCACCCAGGTGACTCAGCACCCCAGAACTCAGATTTGGTCCCCTGTGACTTCTGGTTTTTCCCAAAACTAAAATCACCTTTGAAAGAGAAGAGATTTCAGACTGTTAATGAGATTCAGGAAAATACGATAGGGCAGCTGATGGCAATTGGGAGAACTGTGTGAGGTCCCAGGGTGCCAACCTTGAAGGGGACTGACCTATGTACAATGTTTCTTGTATATTGTATCTTCTTTAATAAATGTCTCTATTTTTCATATTGTGTGGCTGGTTACCTTCTGGACAGACTTCTTATATAGTGGGAAGCTGAACTTAATCTAAAGCACATTAAAGGATGTGACATGTGACAAAACATATGTGCTAATTATACTGTCGGGTAACAGAGTCACTGATAAAAATTAATGAAGAACAAAATGTGAGAATAAGTCTTGTATAAAACAATGAAAATTAGGATATCAGAGTAAGCTCAATGTAACTACTTGACACAAATTAAATAGCCGCTATTTTACTAAATTTTTACTAAAATTACAAATACTTATTGTAATATTAGGCCTTCCAGTTTTATTTTTTACCTTTTAATTTGGATTGTGTTATCTTTCATTTATGGAATAAAAATTATTTTATAAAGTCAATGAATGACCACCTTCTTTGTTATTTCTTTTATTTTCATTAAACAATGCAATTAATTGCAGGTAATTATGCAAGGTCATTTAAATAATTCTAAGGACCACTGCTACCATCAGCAGAACAACTACCACACCATTTTAGATTGGAGAATACAGCATAAAAAGTCAAAATCTGTCTCTGTCCTTCCCCTCACCCAAATCAAAGCAGAGATAACAGCCAGCAGTTTGATATATTTCCTTCAGAGCTTTTCTTTTACATAAATTTGCAATCCCCTTTGACCTCATCCTTATCCTATCAGTCATTGAGCTCAGTAGATGCAACATTTCAAATATATTTTCAATTCCCTCTCTGTACAATAACTATAGCTTTCATGTAAATTGAACTAAAAATCCCCTACAGTTTTGTAGTTCCTTGCTGGTTACCTACATTCAGTCAGGGAAAATTTTGTGAATTAGCTAAATTCTATGCTAGCTAATAATATCCTGAAGAATATATGTTTTATACAATTTTGGCTGTGTAAACATGTTGGATCAATATATATTTCTTAGAAATTACCCTTTGAAATTTTATGTCAGTTTGAGTTTCTCTCTAGTTTTAGTAATTTGTTCTAATGATTTTAATTTGATTAGAGAATAATGAATATCTTCCTTAATTTTTAATAATACTGTCTATGATACTTATTTTTTATCTCTGCCTGTCTCTCTCTTTCATTGGGGAAAAATAATCAAGACTAAAAATAGTAAGCCAATTCATAACTATAGATTTAACTAATTTGCAAATTATTTTTAGTTACCTAGCTAGGTTAATAATAATCCAGTAGATATTTGCTATTACTAGGGAGAAAATTAACATGAATCATATAAATATGTCAAAGAACAAAAGACATATTATTTTTATAGATGGTAAATCATAAGTTTGTATAATAATTGGCATTTAATCCCAATGAAGACATTTAGCAATGGCTAACAAATACTGAGCACAAAATATCTGTCAGATACCATGTATAGCTTTAAATATATTATCTAATTCTCAGAAGAAACTCTGTTTGGTTGGTACTATAACACCTTTTGCATACACGAAGAGGAAAACTTGAAAAGGAATCCATTTGTCCACCGTCAAGTACTAAATAATCTTTTTGACTTGGAAATAATAGAATAAGTAGGAGTGAAGCTGGAGACATGGATTGCTTTTTAAATTTTTATAGATTTTTTTTGTCTTTGGATATTTTCAATAAAATTTATGAATTGCATATATATAATAACTAAGATATGCATATACTGATATAAAAACCTTTTTGTGATCTAGAATAAGTAAAAAGGCAAGAGCATGTAAATTATACTATTTATGTAAAGAAAATAATTTTTAATAGAAAATTGATTACTAAAGTGTAAAGAAGCTTATCATGTATTAGAAAGAATTTATAGTATCATCTCATTCAATATTATTTTCATAAAATTATATATCTAAACCATATAATGATAATCATGTTTATTAGGTTGTAAACTTTTATATAGTTTATTTTCTTCTAAATTTTAATTGTTTTATATTTGTCTGCCATAAACATAATTAACGCAGTTAAAATATTTAAATAAAAATACCTAATGTCCAAAACTAATGGTTTTTTATAAACCATAACACTTACCTATGCTCTTCTTTCATATGTAGTTATTGCAACATTGTATACTAATTTGGCAACTGCATTTATAGTAGAGAGTGCATAGAATTATAATTTATACAACTGTATTTCAGCTCCAGCTATCCTTTCTTTCAGCATTTAAAGATAATTGGCTCAAGTCTATTCCATATATGACTGAAAGCCTTTCATTTTTTCAAGTACTGGTCAGGGATTTCAGTGATTTTTTATTTCACTGGTTGCTTCTGAGGCAGCTTTGTGGCTTCCCTATTCTAGAACTTTCTCAGATCTTTCTTCCTATACTCATTTTCTTGTTTGCAAGATAAATACGAAAGTCAAACGGTTATTGTTTTTAGTTCCCCAAGGTATCATTTACACAATGACTTTAGTTTTAAAAAAGAGATACTACCCCCATTTCCTTGGCAGGGGTCAGGCGTTCGGTCCTAGTCCCCGTAATGTACGGAGGCAGGGGGCAAAGGCTCCAGCCCCATCAGCGCCCTGTCATCCATGCCGTTGGTTTCCAGTCCAACGGTTCTGTCCTCAAGTGCCGGGACACGGGGGAAAAAATAAAAATAAAAAAGAGATACTGAAAACTATACTTCATGCTGAACATATAATATAAAATTAAACTTAAACATATTTGGAGCTCCTTTATTCTTAAGAGTAAATCAACTATCTTTTCTTTTCCATCGGGAATTTCCAGTTGTTATCTCCCCTAATCTGACTCAAGACTCCTATTATATGGTTGGTTTCCCTCTACCCTCTTCACACTCCTCTCTAGTTTGTACATAACGAACCCCACAATTATTATTCATTTTTCCCTCGGAGACATTTATTCGAGTGCTACTCCAAGAACAATCTTTCCAATTAAAATGATTTGTAAACTGTTTTGTTCACCGAAGACATTCTCTCTCTCAAGGGAAATTATGAGGCCATCTCTGATCTTTCTTCCCACAATGTTTACATTAAAACAGCCCAATAGTAAACAGTTATTTCTAATAATCACATTCTTGTCTCATAACATTTATATTATGTGGTCAT
Source organism: Furipterus horrens (assembly GCF_987537825.1). Classification (NCBI taxonomy): domain Eukaryota; kingdom Metazoa; phylum Chordata; class Mammalia; order Chiroptera; family Furipteridae; genus Furipterus; species Furipterus horrens. The sequence continues at coordinate 177,390,741 of NW_028327171.1, forward strand.
TTCAAGTTCTCAGTACTATGGGTCTAAGATGATTTATTTATCTTTGTTTCCTTTTTTCTGTAACACTCCACACACAAGAAGGCCTGCTTCCACCAGACTTGTTAACCAATGGCAAGGCCTGATCTCTAATCATGTTTCAGTTTGCAGATTTAATGAAACAGTTGAGCTACAGGCTTACTAGAGATATTTTCAGTTTAAATAACATGTTTGTTTTTACATGTATCTAATAAGCACAGGGAAAAAAGTAATTTACCTAACCAGTTACCTTTATTTCATTTGCTAATAAAACTTGCTTTATGATTTGAAATATGAATTCTCAAGCACATAAAAGTGCAGTAATCATTATATTTTAAGAAGTATCCATTTACTGATTACCTCCCTGGGTTAAAAATAAGCTTTAATTTTCAGGGGCACCTGTATTAGACATCTTTTTTTTTTTTTTTTGTAACAGTACTTTGAAAATAATAATTATTTTTTGCATCATCTTATGAATATTAAACCTAATCTACAGCTCTAAGTTGGGGTTTCTCTAGGGAAAGTTTAGATGATGGCATCAGTTCACTAAATGGTGTGTTTTGGAGAAATGTTAGAGAAGAATTGCAGTTCTTTTAACTAAAATAAAGTAGAAAAGTAAAGAGAAAATATTGATAACTAATATTTTTAAAAGAAAGACTATGGTGTCTTTTATGGAGTTAAGACTTTAAAATCAAAAACAGTAAATTACATGCATCTAATATATTGTTTTTATTCAAGCATCATATATCTAAAAGACAATGAATAAAAAGATTAAAGGTGGATTAAGAAATACAAGCTAACGTATTGAGAAAATTTCATTGAAAAGGTAAAACGAAGAAAAGGAAACAGCTGTAAAGCAAGAAAACACAGTATTTTATAATATTTTCTCTACTGCTTAACCTTTTCACAATACCTGCTCTTGAAAATAATGGGGTTATACTTCCCGGACAATAGGTGAACTCCAGAGGTAGAACTTTGGTGAAAAAGGGGACGCCGTTTATTCAAAATCTGTACGGTTTTGGAAGAATGGCAGGCTTCTGCCTCAGAGCCCCTCCCCTCCAGAATACCCAGAGAAAAACAACCTTGTCACCCTCTGCCAGACCGATCCCAGGCTGCACCCAGAGTTCCTTCTCAGATTTAACAACACTGTCCTTCAGGAAATTGCAGGAGGCTGTTGTGTTCCAAGCTGCGGTGCTGCTTTCCTTCACTGTCAGGCCTCAGGCTCTTTCTGGACTCCGAGTGCTACCCTTTCTTCCACTCGCTGCCCACCGGCCCAGCGCCTGAGACCCGTCGCTCCCGCCATCAGCTCGCAGGAGCATCCATGCCCCTGGCCAAGCAGAGCCAGTTGCTTGCACCGCCACAGCTGACCATGTTGGGTAGTGGGGTGCTGCCGGTCACTGAAGCCCCTTGTGTAGGGGTTCCGTTATGGGGCAAAGCAAACTTTGCTGAGTCCTGGGTGCATGCCTTCCTATCCCAGAGGAAGAAAAGGGCGCAGTCCAAGACTGTCCCATGCAGCATGGAAGACACAGTGGTGTTGCACGGGTTGCCGCTGGGACATGTGACCCTGGGGCATCGCGCAGCATGTCAGCGTCAGCCAGCCCCTTGACTATGCAAGGGAGGAGAAGAAGTCATGTGTTTCTCCTTACCGTCCCTTTCAATTTCCTATCCCATAATTCCATGTACTCTGGAAGAGTCAGTTTCTCAGCCAATGCATCCTTTCCTTATAGGCTACACTGGCAGGTCAGCCCCAACCCCTGTCACCGTGTTCCAAAAGTGAGTAGGAAGGCTTTTCCCTTCCTCCTTGTGCAGGCTCCTGGAAGGCTTCCTTCTGCAGCATCTGGCCAGGTAGGGAATCTGTTATCACCTGTCAGCCAGCTCAGTTGCTGGGGCACTGCAACACTGCCCTGCTGGTTTGTTTACCCAGGGATACAACACCCCTTTCTATGCTGTCTCAGCCCTGGAAAGTCAATCACAGCCTCGCTAGCAGGCTAGCAACATGCAGCTTCAGTCCCACCACCATCAGCATCTCCTGCAACCCCTCCTTCACTCAGCCCCTCCTCCACCCTGGGTCTAGTCAGAGCTCCCTGTATCATGCCTATTTAGTTAAAGGAGTCTAAATTTTCTTCCCTGTAATAAAATACTTTAGGTACTCAAATATGATCACGTTATTTCTTTCAAACAGAATTCCCATTCCATCTTTCCAAACTAAATTGGATAAACCAAATGATTACAAAGTATTCTGATATCCCCAGGACTCTGGGACCATCTTGGTGCGACTTATACTTCATCTAAAGGATGGTCATGAAACCTCCTTAGAGTAACTTGGTCATTAATTCCTAGTTACACGTGGTTTTTCTTATAGTTTCCATGGACTTTAGCTATCTGCTTAAAATTTTAAACTATTTAAAATTCTCACCTATGACACATACCGTATTTAGAAGTTAAATATTAAAACTATACAGCTAATTTAAAATTAATTTTTTATTTTTATCATTTAATTTATTTTAATGACACTGTATAATGGTAAAATAGTATAGAATAATTCCACCAGTAATTAAAAAAAAACACCCTTCTTTTTACGTAATTATAGATAAATAACCTGACAGTACCATATTACTTGATAAAGAATGGATAGAAATTTCTCAACTTTTAATTTTAATAATCTATTAAGCATTTACTTTTTCAATCATCTCATATTATTTCCAGAGTAATCCTAAGAAGTAGAGACTACTATTACTTTTTCAACTGATTGTACATATGAAGTTATAGCATCATAATGTTATGATTATGTCTACCCCATGAATTACCTTGAATAATTATTGTAAAAATAGATACTAAACTAATTAATGCTGATTATTTTGTTTGTAATTTACCTAATGATTTTTTTTATCTTGCCATATGGTTACTCAAAGCTCTTAAAAATGAGAATATGCAGAGAGACACAGGATGCAAAGTAGTTGGGGATATAAAACTCAGTGGTATAGGATTTATTGGCACTGCTGTTTTATTTATTTTAATTATTGTTTTTGTTTGTTTATTTTTGGAAAGCTGGAGGCAGATACGTTACTCATAAAATCTGATATGGTGGTTATCAAAATCATTGAGAAGTGGAGTCTGTCTGCTTTTCTTAATTCTGGTCAGGCAGTTGACTGTCTTTGAGTAAACAATTTTGAGAAAATAACCCTGAATGACTTCTTAGGCCTGTTCACAGTAGACCATGCAACCTCCTTCTGGGTTTCCTGTAATACCCGTTCACCAGAAGCTAACCCAGAGGTGCTCAGTAGGTAAGGTGTACAACTACCCAAAGCTGCCACAGTGAAAGCACAGTGTAGGCATTCCAGTTCGCAGATTCAGCTGAGCTCCCAGCTGACAAGCAGCATCAATTGACAATCATGTGACTGAATCTCTTGGATGATATCCACAGGAGATGCCAAGCCAGACCTGTACAGCTAATCGCTTCCCAGGCTATCCCCCCCACCAAATTTTTAAGCAAAATCTAATGATTCAGGCCACAAAACTTCAGTGTTACTTATTACATAGTAATACTGAAGTGTTACTATGTAACACATAGTAATGTTAATCAGATCACCTGGATACCAATTCTGCTTTCTTTAACCAGATGAGGATGTGCCCATGTTTAAACTGCAAACTTTTCAGTAATAGAAATGCACAAATTTATGTGTAAATTCTCCTTGAATTGAGGGAAATATAGGCAGAATACCAATAGGGTATATTAAACTTTTCAGGTCATCTCTCTTCTAGATTGTACCAGTGGTCATAAATGGTCTTGTACGACCAGCTAAAGAGCAGGAAGAAGCCTGCATTTAATTTACAAATGGATTCACTAAGTATGTGAGCGCAAGTTGAAAAACAAAAATGGCTGCATTACAGCTGCATTTATGGTGGCTGTGAAAGACAGTGGGTGCATAATGGAGAGAAAAGATGACCATCAGTTGCAGCCCTGAGACAGCTGCAGCAAGATTATAGTTTTTCCATGTACTTCTCTCCTCTTCTAAGTGTCTCTTCAGAAAGAAGGGTTCTACGGGAACCATAGAGGAGTTGTCTCCCAAACCTGTGTAGAAAAATAGATCTGTGTGACTCAAGGGACAAACTTTGGTGGCCATGAGAATGGGCCTTTCCGGTCTGTGAGTGCAGGGAATGTAACTGATCAAGGATTTCAGCTGGTGTGCACTCAAATCCATTGCTATGCTTCCTATACTTCCCACAGTCTGTTCCCAGCCAATGACTGAGTGTAGCAGGGTGTTAACACAAGCCTGTTCCTTGGAAATGAGGGACTCCGATGACAGGCATATTGGATTAAGAACTCACTGATAGTCTTACCAAACCTTAGCACTGCACTGTAGTCTAGTACTCATCACAAATCATCCTATGAGTCTTATAAAAACTTCATATACCAGATATTATCATAATCTTTTACTGTTAGGGACAACAGAAGCATGACAATGTTAAGATCATTTTCTAAATTCCTGTAGTTGGAAGTGTTATAGTCGGAATTGACAATGAGGAAGTCTGATAATATAGTTTGTTTAATACAAATTGGCTAAAATGGAAGTTCCCCAGTATAATTTTATTGAATCATGCATTACTTATTTTTAACTACCAAGAAAGTTAGAGTCTGGGATCTGGATGGAAGTTTAAACTTTTTATGGCAGTGCTTAATACAAGCAGGAAGCATATTAGGAAGCATTTTTCAGTAAGTCAACAGATGAATTCTGGTATACATATGCTATGACCAAACAGGCCACACTCTCATGAAGCTAACAACAATAGAAGTTTTAGAAAGATGTTTAGATGACATCTAAACATTTTGAATTACATATTTTAATTTGCATAGGAAAATTTGACCTCACTCAATCAATACATTTTCAGAGCAGTGTCCCTGTTATGAAATCATGCTGGCATGGAGGCAAGCAATTAAGTGGCCACGTAAAATAGGCACTTTTAGTAATATATATAATGCAAATGCAGGTAACATGATATTGCATTTTTCTGGAACAGTGTGTCTTAAATTTAGCATCATCTGTAATAAGTAATAATTTTAGCAAATCTTTTTTGAGAGGCTCATAGACTTTAGCAAAATAATAAATATTTTTTGTTACTTTATGTGAACAAGTTTAAAATAATTTTCCAGGTGTTCAGATTCATAATTTATATTAGCAACATGTTTTCAAGAATATAAAAATTTGTACTTTGGGAAGAAAAAAGATAATTTGTATAAGTTTGACATGTCAGCCAGTAGCTAAGAGAATCAAGGACTCAAAAGGAATTATTTAAAATTAAACTAATCGAAGGTTTTATTTGAGTTAGTGCTCTGAGAAGATTGTTGCAAGAGATTGGAGTTCATTTTTTAAAAATAAGAAAGGGCCTAAGGCAAATAGTTTTTATATTTAACCATTTAACCATAACTGAGTCATGGGAAATAGAGCATTTTCTTTTCTATGAGTAACCTATCACTAAATACATAAGTTTCTTCAATATGCTTTCAAGATTATACTTTTTCCCCTGTGCATTTATAGCTGTATCAATGTTTTCTTTTTACTTTCTTCTTAACTATTTAATATATTTGCCAGTTATAAGTAGTCCTATGTCATTTTTAAAAAATGGAAAACATTTCTTTGAAAAGTCAATAAATTATAAATTTATAGTTGTATGTGGAAATTGTACAAAAATACGAGGAATGTGTTTCTCCAACAAAAACTTTAAAAAAATCCCCGCAGAGTTCATCAAATAATAATTATATTTTGTGTCTAAAATAAAAATAGGATTCTTAATCATGTTATTTAAAATGATGAGATATCTTTAGTAATTTCAATTCTTAAATACTTAAAATGGCATTATAATTTTAAACAGTTTTATAATAATATATTTAAAAAATATGTTCATATAATTACATGATTAAAATTATTAAACAAAGCTATATATGAATAGCATTACTATCATAATTTCAACATTATCACTATAAATTTGGCTTTATGCTTCTTTCAGACAGAATAAAAATAATATATAATTTTTATTACATAATAGGAGGAAACATTAGCTCATAAAGAAATAGCAAAGGACATAATCAAAATGCCAGGCAAGAAAAGGGTTTCAGGAAGAAAATAGTTTAAATATTTCCAATTATTTTGATGGTCTAAGTAAGATGAACTCTGCAAATGAAGTACATGTTTTGGAAATGTGAAAGTCATTGGTGCATTTCCCAAGAGTTGTTTGAATGGAGTGTGAGAGTAAGAGCCTTTGGGGTCAGGAGGGATTAAAGAGCATATGTGATTAAAGAGAGGCTACCTTTTCAGGGATGGTTGCTGTAAAGGGAAAAAGGAGTGAGAAAACAGCTAAAGGAAATATGACACCAAAGGAAAGACTTTCTTAAGAAAGGCACAGTTATTGCTGTTTATATACAGCTATTCCCATAGCTCCAATAGATATGTAATAGAAAGGCAAAAAATGATGAAGCAACAGATAGAGGGGACTTTTTTTTTTTTTTTTTTTTTTAAATCAATACTGTTAGGAAGGCAAGAAGGGACTAGAGCTAATGTAAAAGTAAAAGGTTGACCTTAAAGAGGAGCAAAGGTAATTCATCCATATCACACACTCAAAATACAGTGACTCAAAGAAGGCTTATTCATCAATGTGTGAATATAAGAAAGCAATGAAAAAAAAAAAAAAAAAAAAAAAAAAAACGAAGCTGTTACCAACCCTGAAAGAAAGTAACAAAATGAGGAAAGGGGAGAGAATGCTGTCAAGTCCGTTGCCTGATGGAGAGGTGATCTCTTCATCAACGGATACATTACAGTGAATACATGCATGGCCTCTTGGACTAATTTTAAAATGGGTGGTTTTGTTCAATATCAAATTTTTTCAACTTTGTTTACACTGAAATCACATGGAAAAAAAAACTTAAAAAAATTGATGCCTTGGGTGCCACAACCAGAGATTCTGATTTCACTGATCTGGGTCTGGCCAGGATGCTGGGAATTTTAAAACCTCCACGATTTTTTTAAAACATGTAACCAAGTTTGTGAACAGCTGAGAAACATTTGACCTGGAAGAACATCTGTAATATTTTAGTTAAAACACGTTACATATTAGCTAATAAATAAAATTTGATTTAATATATGTAAATTATGAAAAATAAATGTCTATGTATGTATCTATCTGTATCACATTTATATGTGATATTTAGGTTTATGTGGGTATAATGATAATAAAATCATGAAAGTAGAAGTGTTGGGTTTTGATTTTTTTTTGTCATTGAAATTAACATAATATTTATGTAGTTTAGAATAAAATCAGTAAGATTATACAAATAACTATCAGATTGAATTTAAAAGGTAAAAATACAATTGACTTATAAAACTATTATTGCCTAATGTTTTTTATTGACTGTTTCTTTGAAAATATAAAATAGTTTATTTAATATCTATTGATCTGTTTGGGAGGGTTAGTGATCATTTACTAATCTTTGACTTTTCTTACTTCATCCTAAATACAACTGTTTTGTTTTTTCTTCCCATTTCTGTTTATACTTTGAACAATATTCACTTATCTTTTAATTATTTCAAGCAAAATTACTTTGGCTTTGCAGACTATGTTCAGCTTTACATTTATTTTTACTTGGCATTTTGATCTAATTTTTAATCTCTTTTTTCAAGTGCATACCTTCAGGTATTATTTTTGAATTTTAATAAAATAAAAAAGAGATTGATTCCATGATATTTTGTATTTTAAGTATTTCACATTTTCCTCTGCATTATTTTCCCTCTTTTTTATATTGCAACTTCGTAAGGCTACTTTTTGCGTGTATGGATGTGCTTGTGTATATATACATTAGTGTGTGTGTGTGTGTGTGTGTGTGTGTGTGTGTGTGTTAGTTTGATTTACTCATATTTGATTGAGTCCCAGACGTTTTTTCAATTGTGTAAATTCTCCTTGCTTATTCTCACTATCTAGCTTCTAATTTTTTTGTTCCTTTTCCAAGAACTTAAGCCAGAGCTTAGCCTGTAAAATGTTTATACCTCTAGCTCAGTAATTACTAACCTTAGAATTCTATAACTATGTCAATTCCAGCATATGAACCTCTGTATTGTGCCAGTCTTTACTGATTATTGGGATAGCCCCTCTGTCAAGGGCCATGACTTTCCCATTTGGTCCATCATTCACACCATTGTTACAGTCAGCACTGGTGTCCTTTTTGATGCCCTGATTTTGTTAACCATTCCTCATTTTATCCATTTAACCTGGGATATCATAAACATTCAAGTATTTCTAACCTGCTCTGGAAAAATTAACTCAAAACCATGTGGGTACAGGGCATCATCAAGGATTCCATCCCACATTTTCTGCCTTCTTTAAGGCTTTTCCCCCAATTTTGTAGCTGAAACCTTTATTTGACTATTTAGGTTATGACTGAGGTTAATTGTGATTGCCAACATCCCAGATTTGTTTCTTCAAAAGTTCAAGTTCTGCAAAAACTTTTACACTTAAATCCTATCAAGGCCAAACCCTTAACCCCTAATAATGATCTGCTTGTTTAGATATTGTAAAACCCCTCTTGTATACCACTGCTCTAAAATTCTGCTCATCAACGATGATGTAAAACAAATTCTAAGTTGTCTGCTTAGTCCTTCCTTCTGTCTCCAGTATTCACTCTTGAAATGTCTCCTCTGTGAAAATACTAAAGGAAGAGACTCAGGTAAGCAGTATACATATTTTATCATATAACTTGGGAGTCTGGAATTATCTTTACAAAGTTAGGTTGTCATTTTTAAATTCTAAATATGGATTATATTTTGAGACATTATTGAATCTTAAATCATTGCTATATTCTTAGTTGAACATCTGCATTAAGTTGTTTATAACCCACTGGCTCTTCTCATAATTTGATTGCATATGAATTAGCAACTCTATTCAGGTCACAAGAAGTAAATAGTTTCATTTTGACTTAATGGTGCCTACTTAAAGTGTAAAAGTGTTTTGGCCTTCCCTTTCACATTCAATAAAAGTTCTTCCTAACGCTGATAGCAGTAGAGAAATCTTGTCTATTTTAATACAATACATCAATACATTGACCAATTTTATAGGTAGGGTAATGCTGCCACCACTGTTTCAGTGGCTTCACATAATAGAAGCACTTTCCTATTCAAGTAATGAACCAATATAGTTTTTTTATAGTTGGGAATGGCTTTTACTCATATGAAAGTCACAAGGACAAGGGCCTCTTCTAATACATCCCTTGAGCCTTTATTATTATCTGTTTATATCTGCAGAAGACTAAAGAGAATATAGAGTCTTTTAGTTCCTAAAAGACTTGGCCTGCTAATGTAATATCACAACAGTTCTACATACTCTCTGACTCCATTCATATACAGAGCTGTTGAAATGAATATGTTATGTAGGTTACCAGTATAGGAGTTACCTATGGAATGTGGAAATTTACTGAAAGGTCCCAAGAAAATATTGTCTGGGGTGATGAAATGTTCTGTACTATGAACTGAGTGTTGTTTACATGGATCTAGACATTTTCAAACTTATCAAATTTTACACTTACAATCTCTGCATTTTGCAGTTTTGCAAATATGCCTGATCTTTTTTGTTCGTTTGTTTGTTTTTTTGCCTGATCTTTTCTCAGAACTTCTAAAGAGAATATAATTTTAAAAGGAATAGTGAGGATTTTTAATCTATGTGTACATATTAATAGTTTAAATATGTGGTAGCACAAACCTGATGCTAAAAATAGCACTATCATACCTCCCAGTTTTTAAACTAAAGGTACTACTACAATTTAAATTTTTGGAGAAGGTATAACTACATTTCAAATTTTCAAACATTTTGATGACATAAATTCAAAGAAAAAAATATTATAGCAGTGTCAAACATAATAATGTTATCAGCATTCCATTGCTGCTCTGTTTATCAGAATGTAATAACTATGTTAGATTAAAAGAAGAGCATTATGATAAGTATTTTTAGTTTCAGAGAGTTATCTATTTGCTTTCTTTCTGAGTTTACCTTGTAAGTTCTTTTGATATAGTGGTATAGTAAGACAATGTAATTTACCTGGTACTATCTGTCCACCTCTCCATCTCTTTATCTGTCATAAGATTTTATCTAGTTTACTCTTAATAATATCCAACATTTAAAAATAAAGTGTTATTTTAGTGTTTTGGCTTGCATTTAATATTTTTAACTGATATTTATTAAACATTTTACTAACACCATGGTAAGAACTTTTTAATTTTATTTAACTGTATCCTCACAACTTTATGAGAAGTTACTATTGTTTCATATTATAGACCGAAAAATTGTGATTTAAAAAGGTTTAACTTCTCTTGGCTTAGTAGTTGGTAATCTGAGGAACTGATATGAAAAGATATGTTAATAAGACTACTTTGTTCATATTTTCATTACACTACAATGCTACAAAATATTTCCATTTTCATCTTTTTACTAGTATACATTAATGGTATTTTTAAAAGTTATATTTATCTAATAAACACAAATGTTCCTTAATAACCATTAAAGTCCTTTGTCTCAGCAATTTTCTTCACTTTTATACATCCCTTAATACACATTTACACATAGTTGATTTTAAATAGTTCATTAGTACATAAAATACTCCTATGATTACTTGGCTAGATTTTATACTACAGAAAGTCATGATTTTATTGTGTGTATAATGAATTTATAGTTTTAACTAAGGAACATTGTAGACTCAATGTTGCATTTTAAAACTGTTTTCCTTCAGGGTAAATTGTCCTAGGTCTTCAAATGATTTTATTTTGAGGCTATCCTAAGGCTACTTTTAAAAAGACTTCAAGTATCTATAATTCTTATGAATCCACAAAATACATAATTATTCAAAGCTAAAACATACAAAAATTGAATAAATTTATCTGTTCCATATTCACTTCTATTATAAGGTAAATTAATTCCATCATTTTTTATGAGATGAAATTTTTAATTTTTCAACCTCTAACACATATTAATATGTAGCCAATGAAAGTTCTTATAGCTACCAAACAATTATTAGAAGCAAGAAGCTTAATTTTTTAAATTAAAAATTTGATTTTTTAAACAGGTAAATACATATTTAATCTATGAATAAATGATATTTCCTCCAAACTAAATGAATTAATTATTTCAGTATTTGACATTAAGTTTACTCTGTTATTATAAAGATGTTTTAGTCACTATAATCCTTAACATGGCTTTAAATAATATAAAACAATGAATTTTAAGAAAATCTGCCAGTTTTATTCTTTGTTGTACCTACTGAGGCAAACACAAATTAGGTACTGATCATTTCTTCAATTTATAATTGTTTTTTTTTTTGTATTTGAAACACTGCTTTCAAAGATCTAAACCCATAGTTAACTGTTCAGCAGTCTTGTTTTTTAGTATCATTCTGTTTACAATATTTTAAAACTCTTATCGACCAAAGTTCATTTCATATAAAAAAATTAAGTTCACTATATTACCCTTGACAATATTTCTCTATTGCTTAGGCTTAAAAATTACTTAGATAGGGCAAGGTGGCTTGCAGAATATTCCTGTAGCATGTTCAGTGAGCTGAATTTATTTCCAGGCATAATTTAAATAGAAAGTATGTCTATATTTGATGAAATTTTATGATACTTTAAGACTTTGCATGTAGGAGACAATTTACAAAACACAGGTTAAGTAAATTTCTCAGTTGATTGCAAAACTTTTATAGTTCTCTGCACAAACAATAGATGCATTGAAAGTCCAGCAATATATGGTGGTTGAAGACTATTTCTCATATGACTCAATTTATCTTTAAGTACTTATACTATTAACCAAAGGATATTACTTGATAAGACAAAATAACTGGAAATATAATAGAAAGAAATAAAATTGCAGATGTCTTTGTCTATCTGGTAAATAGCCTGTAACATATTTTTCCACTCTTCAGTTATATAATGAAACATGTTCACAGTAATAGGAAATACATTATATGTTTTCCTAACTAGTGATCATAAAATATTTGGTAAGTGTAATTTTGGTAGCTACATTCTTAAAAATGTACATTACCTCAAATATATAAGTGTAAATCAATTTATGAAATGTTATCTGAAGTCTATGCTTTCTTATGTTTAAAATAAGATTATCTACACTATTTATAAGAATGTTTTTAATATACTTTTAAGCATTAGTTTTATTTAAATGAATATAGTGAATCTTGTTCTAATTTGAGTTTCTCAATTTGTAGCTAAGATTAATATATTTTCAATGCTTTATAAAATTTATGTGAAGATGTAAGACATACTTGAGTAAAATAAATATATTTAAATTTTACAAATGTTTGTTTAATTTTCTATGTCAATAATACTAACAATATATAGTGAACCAATATAGTCAAGCACACAACAAATAGCCTTATAAATATATGAAATATTGAGAAATCATATCCATCTCTCAGAATACATTAGTCTGGAATTGTGAAGTCAGATATGTGGCAATATTAAGTAAAGAGTTAAGACATAAAAGTGGTGGTGATTGGTGATGTATGATGGGGTTAGGGCTGGATGCAAAATATGAAGGGAGTAGAAAATAATTATTTCTATTGTATGTAAGATATTTCATATCTTAAGATGAAGTAACGTATGCCTAATAGGTTAATTTTTCCTTGAATCCAATCCAATTATTATTGCAAATTTTATTTTTATTTGTTTAGAAAATTTTCTTCCAACACAGAAATACAATTTCTTTTACATTTCCCTCATACTTCCCATACATCTTCAGGATATAGATTATACTTCAGCCATTTATAAACAGTTAGATTTGATCAACAAGTTAAACATTCATATAGTGATTATTGCAAATTAGCCACTTTGATGTTAAAGATTTATATTTGTTTCTCAGACTTCATTTCTTATGCTTTTAACAGATGTAACTTTACTATACTTACAAAATGCCAACTTTTTGAGTCATGAACATCCGTTAAAAATAAAGGGGGATCACCTTGAGTTCTAAAAATGCAAATCAACTGGAAAAACACCAGCTGGCCTTAATCTTTCAACATCGCAGTTTAGTCTGCCTCATGTCAGCAGGCTAGCAGGTATTCTTTTTATAGAAACAGAATTTAACAAGTGTAGCTGCTGTTTTTTTCTTGTCAAAAGAGAGTTTCTCTCTTCCCTAGATGTATCCAAGCATGCACATACACACAGGTTCACACACACATTAATTGCAAACAAATAGACATTTAGAGAATAGCGTTGTGTTAGTGTAAATTACTAACTAGTATAAAGACCTAATCTTTGACTTTATACTACAATAGCTTAAAAGCGCAGATGTGACTTATTATCTTTTCAATAGATTATCAGTAGCAATAAAATAAAATATAAAAAGACAAAAGACATTATTAATTATATACTCTTTCTTTAAGAGAAATGAAAGATGAGTAATGGTCATGAAAGTTAACTGGAGGTTAGGCTCCAGTTTAAAAATATTCTCCTGCAGTTCCTCCCAGTAAAACCTCAGTATGTTCTGATTGTCTCCCTATCCATTCTTTTTGTCCTTATTTTTAAACCATATAATAAGTCACTGTCTCCTTTTTCTGTTACTGTGTCCCAAAAAAGAGGTAATATATGCAACCCAAAATAGCCACTTCTTATTATAAGGAAAGGTTAAAACCATTTATACAGTGACTCATATAGACATTAATTGCTACAGTATCAGGCATATGATGGCTTCTACATTCAGTCAATGTGGGTTACATAGAAGCAATGTGCCCACAAAATGGAACACTGTGTGAAACTAAACTTCTGTTTTCTATTTATCTACTTGTCTCCCCCACTTTGCTTATACTCCATACTAAGTCACCACACAGTTTCTTCTTCTCCACCACTAATCTGCAGTTGCCACGTTTTACTTTGTAATAATGCCATGAAATATTTTGACTGATAATCGCTGAAATTTTTGTTTATAAAAGAACAGTGAAAGCTGTTTCTTAGCATTGAATTTTCTAACTAAATGATTTATGCAAGCCCTGAAATAATGTCAAAATATTATATTTACCCCCTCCCACATTGTATGCCAGGCATTGTTCTAAGTACCGTGGAAAGTACTGGGAAAACAGGCTAACTGCTATGTAGTTCATTAGTTTTGCACCACAGTATATACAGTATAAAAAAGCAAAAGTTGTTCACACATTCTTACATGCAAATAAAAGAAGAACCTGTACTATCTGAGTCACTTTCTGTGTATATCTTATATTTGTTAATATTTCTATATAGTTTTATATCAAAAAAGAAAATATGAATAAAAGATAGTTTTGTTTGACTTAATATACCACATAAAGAAATAGACCATGCAACATACTAAAATATAAAAATTATATTTTATTTTTACTGTATTTTTAAATATATGTAATATTGTTATATTATTTTGGTTATTAAAGCTTAATTATAAAATATACCACACAAAATTAATTTTAAAGGGACATCTTTGGTCAATGTAGATTTGCATTTTTGAGTGTTGTAGATATTTTTATAAACTAAAGCAAATAGATGTGACTATATTTCTTAATCCTTTACCCAATATTTTTCTCTAGAGTTTAGTTACTATTGAACTGATAACTATCTATTAACTTTTTAAAACTTTGCTATATACATAGATATTCATAGATGTATGTAAATATCATTATATAATTAATCTACAATTTTATAAATAACACAATAGTAAACATATTTTTAGCTCAATTTCCATCTAAAATTTTTGATATTTATTTATATTGTTACATGTAGCTTTATTTCAATATTTTTAAGTGCTTTGTATACCAATATGTGAAAAAGCACAGGTTAGTTATTCATTTACTATTAAGCAATAATGTGTTTCTTCTCTTTGCAGTTATTATAAATGGTACTGCAAGAGATGTTTGTATGCCTTTTTTACCTATAGGTACAAAAGTTCTAGGAATTGTGCTCAGTGGTAAACTTTTTGTCATAGAGTATAAACATCTCCAAATTTATTGGTTATTGCCAAATTGTCTCTAAATGTCTTTACCAAATTACATTTCCAATAGAAATGTATGAATAAAATTTTCCCAAACACTCAATCCTTGATTTTATACAGTTTTATAATGTTAATTTTGCTATCTAATTGGTGAGAAGTTATGCTTCATTTTAATTGCATTGTTTTTCATTTTTAGTAACCTTTTTACATTTCCTAATTTTTCAAAAATCTTCCACAAATTTTCTATTTATATAATTTGCCCCATTTTCTATCAAATACCTATTTTTTATTAGCTTAAAAGATTATTTAATATTAAAAATACTTATATTTGTAAAGGTTATATCTACCTGGTCTCACTCTATGGACTTTTCCTTTCATTTTGTATATCTGTTGTCATGAAAATTTTTCTTAAACTTTAAAAATTAATTTATTTATTTGCTTGTTTGTTTGTTTGTTTATTTGTTTATTTATTTTTAGAGAGAGAGAAAAGGAGAAAGGGAGAGAAACATCACTGTGTTGTTGCCTCTCACTCGCGCCCCCAAATGGGGACCTGAGGTGCAACCTAGTCATGTGCCTTGACTGGGAATCGAACCAGCGACACTTGGTTCACAGGCCGATGCTCAATCCATTGTGCCACAGCAGCCAGGGCTCTTAAATTTTTATGTTATTAAATGCATCAATCTGTTTCTTTATAATATATTTTGAGACTTTACTACATCATCTTTTTAAACTTGATATCGTAAATAAACTATGTATTTTTCTAAAAGTTTGTTTTTCTTTTTTATATATTTAATCCATATGCATTCTGTTTATGTGCATAACATAAAACAGAGATCTAAATGTTATCTTTCAATGGAGATAGTAAATATCTTAGCAACGTATGTTGAATGGGTCATTGTTTTTCTCTATTAATCAACAATGTAGTTATATTACATACCAAGTTTTATAAATAATGCAATATAATGCTCCTGGACTCTATATTTTGTTCCAGATACATATATATCCTGGTACTCACTCTTTGATAATTAGATATATTGATATTTCTGGTACATCTATTCTTATACATTTCAGGCTTTTCTTGTCATGTTTACAGACACAAATTTTGATGAAATGATAAATTTGACATCAATTTATAAATTTATACATGTAGTTTATATATTTATTTAATATTTAGTGTGACTGTTTTACAAATTGATTTTTTAAATTAAATTTTAATATCTTATTCAATGGATGTGCAAAGTTTAACTATTTTTATTGAGACTGTATGAATTATTTTTGCTTTTTATTATAAAAATCTTGAATTTTTGCATATGTATTATTTTTTGTTTATATATACATATGTCGGCGGCGGCGGCAGCCGTCCGTCTCGAGAGACGATGGTGTAGCTTCTTAAGAGTCTATCTGCACCGCCGAGAATGGCTGTGCAGTCCGACTCGGGAGTGACACGGTATCTGTCTCCTCCCGTGTTGAATCGACATCTTGCGATGACGCTGGAGTGTCCTCTCCAGTGAAGCTGAAGCTACAGAGCCTGGGCAGGGTGATATGGAGGGTCTGCTGTTGCCCATGCAGCAGACCCCACCTCTCTTCGCAGCTGAAGGGTCCAAGGGAAAGACGGAGTCAATACAGCTTGGCTTCAGGTGCGCCGCAGGAGTTGCTGGTGTTGACTACAACGTCAAACCGCCTTAGGGACTCTGGCTCCGGATTTTCTGTCGGGGTTTACTCCCTTAGCCTTTCCCTGAAGAGGTATGCCTCAAGGCAGCAGAGGTTTTTTGGAGTCAGAGTTTTCCTTCTCTGATATACATATGTACATAATATATATAATACATAATTTTTAATATATCATAAATACAGAAATCAAGAAAGTTAAATATAATTTCATGTATATAAAGCTTTTTGATATGTATATATATTAAAAATATAAGCAATAATAGGTATATAATAATAGGTATATAATAGGTACCTGGTACAGAATCTCCAAGTGGGAACATTAAGGCAAATAGTAGATATATTTTGATATATTCTGAAATTATTTCCTAATAAGTTCTTGGCAATCATAATGCTACAAACAAAATACATCAATTTTAGACAAAATAGTATATCAACATTACTAATGAAAATTAACTATTAAAATATTTTAAATTTGATATATAATAGCTAAGATATTGTATGTATACTCATACCCTCTCCCCTCAAAGGGTTCACTTAATAGTCTCATCTGCTAATTGTGTCCTATTCAAAGCCATGGTTGCCTATGTAATATTGCCTGAGTAAAATTGGATGTGGCTTCTTAAGGTTGAGAGACCTAAAAAGAAAAACATGACTATTGTTCTCTCCTCTTTCTCCTTGCTCCCTTAATGACACTCACAGAAAAACAATAGAATTTTTTTAAAAAGAGAATGCCCTTCCTGTCCAGAAATTTTGTAAATATCTACTTTTATTTTCTCTATCTTTTCTATAACTTTTTCTAAAATATAGTATTTAAAAATGATGTCTTTTTTTTTTCTTGTCTCACAAGACCATATGATCTTTGATGCCCTTGACTACTTTTTGAAGCTCTCTCATCTCTTAGCATTGGAAAAACCACTTCTTCCTGATTCTCTTACTTCTCTGAGACACTCCACCTTAGTCATCACGGTACATATTTCTTCAATATCCACCAGTGGGTTTTTCAGGATTTTGCTCTCATTTCTCTTCACATTGAAAGATTTTGCTGGCTCAAACTACAATTTATATGCTAATGGTGGTCAAATCTGTAGCTCTTAGTCTCCTATGTACAATACATTACTGGACATAGCCACTTGAAAATAATAATAGTGGCTCAAAATCTGACATGATTAAAAGTTATAAACCTCATCAGTGTCTTTTATACTGCTTCTTACCCTGTCATCCGTTATCTACCCCAGCCCTGTATCTAGTCATCACCTGCTCTGTTTATTCTACACTCTCAGCTTGGTGAATGGCTTAAAACTTCTTGTCTTTCAAGCCAGAAACCTACAAGTCAGTCTCAATGATCATTCTCCCCTTTATAGCTTTTTCCAAATGAGTATATTTTCTATCACTTCTATGTCCTAAATATCCTTTGTTCTGCTGTGAACAGTGCCAGTAGCTAAAATTTTAGTTCTTAAATTCTCTCGTGCTTAATTGTCACAGTCTCTAAAACCATCTTTTTGTTTACACTTTTTATGCTCTTTCCTACCCATCCTATTTATAAAGGACAATTTTCAAAAATACTAACTTAATCACATTATACTTTCTCTGCCTGAAATTGTTTAATAAGTTCAAGAGAATTATTACCTAATTCTCTCTAGCTTTTTAAATTATTTTTTCTAATCATTTCTTTATTCCAAATATATCCTACAAAAAGACCAATTCCCTCACCATCAAAATCTTTGTGTTAGATTTTGTACATGGTTTTCTCTGTTAAAAATGCCCAGTTTAATTCCATCCATTTAATTTATTCCTATTTTTCAAAACATGGTTAAAGTATCACTAATCTGTAAACATTTCACTGAAACTTGTACCCAGTTTTCTTTAGTGTCTTTATTAGTCTGATTCTTTAGAGAGACAGAACCAACAGGATGTGTGTGTGTGTGTGTGTGTGCATGCATTTGTGTTTATATGTGTGTGTGTGAGAGAGAAAAAGAGAGAGAGAGAATTGGGTCATACAGTTGTGAAGGCACAAGTCCAAACTTTACAAGGTAGGCCATTAGGCTTGAGGCCCAGGGAAGAGTTGCAGTCAGAGTCCAAAGAAGTCTTGGTGGAATTTCTTCTTGCTAGGGGGCTGTGAGGACAGTAGAGTCTGTCAGGCTTCCTCACCCCAGATGCCCTGACATGGACTGCTTAGAGATAATAATTAGATTTGCATGCACAGCGTACTCACAGTTCTTTAAGCATTGATGTCATATTTTGGCTAGTAGCCGGCTTTGTCTATGCATAGTATATAAGAGGCAGAATCCCCATGGGAGTGTGGTGCAGTGAGCGGAGTGGTGAGGTTCATAAGACGAGCAGTGGGAGCACCATTGGCAGCTGGCTGGTGGTTCAACACACACTCACAGCAGAGGGGTTGCATGAATGCTCTAATATCTACAATAAAGGAATGTCAGAGATTCCAACTTTACTTTGCATATTCTTCTGATTGCTGGACAAGAAGAAACTGCCTTGGTTCCATGACAGAGGCATTTAATATTTGTTCTATAAAGGCCTTCTATTTGTGGATGAGGCCTATTCACATTATAGAGAATAGTGTGCTTTACTCAAAGGCCATTGATTTAAAAGTTAATTGTATCCAAAATCACCTTCCAAAAATCATCTAAAATAATATTGGGCCAAATGACTGGGTATCCCTGGCCCAGCCACGTTGACACATAAAATTAACTGCATAAGTCCTCATTTCTGTGCTTCTATTTTGTAGTTCTATACCACCTTAGCTACTTTTTTTTAAAATTAGATATTTTTACTTTTTAATCAGAGAAGTCTATAGGCATAGTATAATAATCAAATCATATAGAAAGGCTGATAATGAAAAGCAACAGTCTTGCTTCCTTTCCTTCTCTTCTTCCAGTCTGAGTTCCAGGAGAAAACCATGTTTGCTCTTTCCTGCTTGTAACATTTCCAGCAGTTAATTATGTTATAAACAACATTTTAAATAGATTTATCATGTTTTATCAGCTTTGGTGTTGTCTTTCTGTTTTCACACTTAGGTCATCCTCAATAAAAATGGACCTGTCTCCAAAAATAATTTCAGATCCTTTTTATTTTACTTGTAATTTAAGGAATATGCTTAGACCCTTATGTTTTGGTGGTTGTGATTATGCACTTCATAAGATGAGAATATTTGTAACTTTTCCTTTATCTGTACTTTTTCTCTTCTGTATATCTCACTACATCTATCAAAAGTAATATTATTGTGATACTGTCAAATTTTGAAAGATTATCTTTCTTTAAATATTAAAAAAAAACCCTATATGTACTTTCTATATGAGAATATCACATATCCACATAGAAATCCAGGCAGAGGTCATATTCTAGTGTGTGTGTGTGTGTGTGTGTGTGTGTGTGTGTTACAAGCTCAATCTTTCCAGTCTCTTGAGCAACCAGCAAAGCCTTTGACACTGCCTTTAATCCATATATATCCTTACTTTGAGGCATCCTCTCTCCACAGAAAATAGATAACCAGGTGTACTGCCTAAAGCTGTAATAATTGGAGAAATATTTTCTCTCACTAGTGTCTTTCAGCATCACCCCTGAGCATGTCTCTAATGCAGTAGTAGTCTATTTTCATACCAAGCTAATGCATTCATGATGTGTTTCATTCCTTTTCAGTTAATCATCAGAAAGCACCTATAAGGCCTTCTGTGTGACTTGATGTAAGATGACAATGCAAAAGTGGTGGGGACTGATTCATGTCAGTGGTTAGTACATCTTCCTCATGCTCTCTGGATATGCTTTGGCCCAATGCTGAAAGTGACACCTACATTTAAGGATACTCTATTTTATGATTTGATAGGTCTGGCAGTACCCAGCTCCTTAGCTCCTTAGTGAGAAGTTCAGTATTTACTAGGACTCTTCATATGCTAAAAGCTATTTTGTGGATGGTGTGAAGTTCATTGTTGCAAGAAGCCTGGCTTTGCTAGTGAACCCTAGGGGTTTGCACTTAAACTTTCTTATTGGAGCTTTCCAGATATTCCACACAGCCTCTTTCTCTCCCACAAGTGCTCTTTCTTTTTCTGGGTTGTAAAAAAATGTAATAAATTGTCCTATACTCTATGAGGAGTTTTCTAGGTGTCCCAGACCACTGGAACTCAAAACCTTTGTCAAGTGGCAATCCTGAGCCTCTTTAGAATTAGTCTCCCACCAGATGGAGCACATTTTTGCCTTACCAAAGCACCAGGAGTACTTGCTGCTTATTACTCTACTAACAAATGTTAATTTGGTGGAATAGTATGATGTTCTACATAATATCCTCTGCTATTCAAGGATTCTACTATCTGCATTGTTATTGGGAAGTTCAGTTCCATAACTGAATCTCCTGTATTTGACCCTGGCCTATTATTAACAGCCACAACTGAACTTCTCGATGATGATGGTGCACCATTTTTCCTTATTCCTCAACCATATCAGACTATTTCTTATTATCTTGTTAAACAAAGTCTCCTCTAGATCTTTCAAAAGAAGCACTTGCTGTGTTTCCTGACTTTACATAGTAAATCAATTTTATTATGCTCTACCCTTAGCCTATTTAGAAATTTTGGCTCCTCTACTTAATTTATTGTGAGCTATTGCTTTTCTAAGATTACTAGGACCTTCCCAGAAGCATACCAGGACTGACTCAAGGCTCTTACTTTATGACAGAAGAGAGTGACTCCATATCAGCAAACTCTCCTATATACAGTTTTATTTGAGTTTAAGATTAATGTGAAAAATGTTATGAGAGAAAGTACATATTTAGTAAATAGGGATAAAACTCTGTAGGGTCCTAAATGTAATAAAGTAGTATAGCAGACTTTATGAAAAGTAATGAGTTAGTGGTTTGAAATGTCATTACCTGAAATTCAAACAATATACATTTTTTTTAGTTCTTAATGATATTAATTTTTAGCTTATGACATATAGGCATTTTACTCTAAATTTTTAGGAAACTGTCCATTGTTTTTAGCATCAATTTAGTATATATAATGAAATAAATTTGATATTTTATCTCTCATTTCTCACTCAACTAAAGATTATTCTGCATTTATTATAAAAATAATTTTTGTTATCAAAAAAGTCTATCGAGTTGGTCAATATGACTTAATTTAAATATTATATGCAGTTGGTTTACATCTTTTTCTAATAATAAAATTTGTTATATATTTACAACAAAAAACTTCAAAGTACAGATTATTTTTATTTAATTTTTAAGGTCCTTTAATGTTGAGTCTTATTTAATCATCAGAGATCCATTTACTAATGCAAGTTTCTTGTATAGGGAGAGGAAAAGTACTTGTCATGATAAATGCCAGAGCTTGCTCTATCAAAAAGGCCTAAATTTCAGGGAAAAGAATCATGCAAGACAGAATCTCTCTAAGGGCAAGTCAATAGAGGAGTTCAAACTCAAGAGTGGAGGAAAAGCAAGAATATTACAGAGATTATAAACCTTTGGAACTATAACTATAGCAAACATTAAAAACAGCCTAAATCCTAGTGAGATTAATACTTATTAATCTAAGTCCTATTTAACTCAGTGTATTGTTCAATAAATGTCTTGTTTTCAAAAAAAAAAAAAAGAAAGAAAGGAAAGGCATGTCAAAAGGCAACATACACACACACACAAGAGCTGAAGCAGTCATTGGAACCAGTATTAGATATCATACAACATTAGAATTATCATACAAGTCATTTAAAATGACTAGAATTAATATGTTAAGGTCTGTAATGAAAAAAAAATAGTCAACACAAAAGCAGATGTATAATAGAAGCAGCAAGATGGAAAAGCTTAGAAAATATCAAAAGGGAATGCTAGAAATGAAATAAACAGTAATAGAGAGAATGTCTTGGACAGGCTCATTCATGGAATAATTACAACCAAAGAACAAATGACTAAACTTGGAGACAGGTCCAGATAAGCTTCCCAATCTGAAATGCATAAATAACAAAATAAACAGGGCAAAGTTAAGAATAATATAGGAAAGTGTGAATCCAAAGAACTTATATATACTACCCATAAACATGAACTAAGGGGTGCGGAATTGCTGGAGGGAAAAGGGGTACTCAGTGGAGGAGGGCAAAATGCAAAGAAATTGGGACAACTGTAACAGCATGATCAATAAAATATACTTTCAAAAAAGTGGAAAATAACAGGACAGAATATTTAAGAAGGGGTAGGGTCTAGTTAAGGAACTAGTAAAAATGACCCAGGGACATTTATACATGGAATGGGGTGGGGAGTGACTGTGGGTGCGCAGAGTGGGGAGATCAATAGGGGAAAAAGTGGGACAACTGTAATAGAAAAACAATAAATAAATTAAAGAAGACAAAAAAGAAAAAGAACTATGGAGAACAATATAAAAAGGTCTCACACAGGTAATTGGAATAAATAGAAGGAAAAGAAAGACTGAATGGAGCTGAAGAAGTAATTGAAGTAATAATGGCTGATCACCTTGTGTAATTAATGACAGATACCAAACCACAGATTTGGGAAACTCAGAAAACACCAAACAGCTTAACAACCAACACACACACTCATGCACATGCAATGCACATGTACACTCCCGCCATATAAGATATAAACTACTGAAAACCAAAGATAAAGAAAAAAACTTGAAAAGAGATCCAAAGTCCTAAATTTAACATTTAGGAACATTTTTACTTTATAAATATAAGTATTTGTTTTGTTAATTGATATATAAACATCACAGGTATAGAAACAGATATATTTCTATGAAAGTAAAAGGCAAATATGCTTATACACATGTATCCATAAAGAGTTAAATCTAAAACAAGTAAATTAGAAATTATAGTATGTATTTATGTTGTGTAGATTTTCCTGAAGAAGAAAGAGTACTGACAAGTGCTTGAGAAATATATAGATATGTGGGAATACTAAATATACTACTCATGTTAATGAAATTCAGTTTTTCTTTATTAACAAGATAGTTACAGAATCCACTAAGTTTTTGCATAATATATTCATTGAACAGTACTTTTAATTCTGAAAAGTATGCTAAGTTCAAATATCCTTTAAAATGGTTAGAATGGTGTGAAGAAAATGTATTAAGGTCTTTCTGCTTTTGTTTTCTTTTATCAGGCTATTATATTACAAGGTATTCTCTTTTTCTTGCATACATGGCAAATAACATTCTCTTGAAATTTGGCAAATATCTTTAGCTAATGATAACTAAGATCTTTCCAACCTCACATATTATACAATCAAATTTATACATACATCTATGGAAACAGAAATAAACCTCTTCCCTGTACATGGACAAGGGTTAAACAAATACAATATGATTAAGATAACTTTCAATAAGCGGAATATATAAATAGTTAACAAAATATATTAAATATCAATAAAATGTTAAATTTTAAATAATCAAAATGCTTCAGAAATTTTGCCAAAATAGGCAAACAATTTTATGAATAACAGTATGTAGTTAAAATACAGTGCTAAATATATGGACTAATTTATACAGTATTTCTATTGCAATCATGGCTAAGAATAATACTTCTTCAATAAATGGTATTGATTCAGCTGACTAGATTTTTTTTGTTGTATAATTAAGTATATGAATATTAGAAAAGGACTTGTCATCATTTTTTATACTTGTCTAAGAGAAAGATATTTAAAAAGAACCTGTCTATTTCCTTGGTTATTTGAGGGGAAGAATAGAGAAGATGAGAAGCACATGAGAATTCCTTTCACTAATATTTGGTCAAACCATTCAAACATATTATTAAGTCATTGACTGAGAGTCAAAAGCTGTATCAAAACTATTTTCATCAAAATTGAGTTAAACATTTAATTTAATTTAGTTCAACTCCTGGTCACTCATTCCAGCCATGACAGCTCCATCTCCAAAGTCCTGACTCTGAACTATCTCACTGCCTTTTGAGTCTTTCAGCCTTCTATGACCAGCGAATAACTTCTGTGTATTAAATCCCTTATTTTAAAATAGTTAGCATGAGTTCTAATTTACTTTTTGGATCTTGACCAATATATGGACTTTGAAGCATTTGCAGTGGAGAAGTTAGGTCTTTCTCCATATGCATAGATGGGGAACCACATCTCACTATCTGTAGTCCTGTTGACCTCTATAGGCAGAGACACTGTGTTTTCCAACCTGCTTAGACATAAGTTAATCTTACTGGCAGAATCTTATCACTAGTGAGAAAGAATTAAGAAAAAATGAAATTCCTCTATAATACTCAGAAGCCACAGAGAGAAATATCAAGTGGATCACACAGAAGTCGTCGGCAGCCGTCCGTCTCGAGAGACGATGGTGTAGCTTCTTAAGAGTCTATCTGCACTGCCGAGAATGGCTGTGTAGTCCAACTCGGGAGTGACACGGTATCTGTCTCCTCCCGTGTTGAATCGACATCTTGCGATGAAGCTACAGAGCCTGAGCAGGGTGATATGGAGGGTCTGCTGTTGCCCATGCAGCAGACCCCCCCTCTCTTCGCAGCTGAAGGATCCAAGGGAAAGACTGAGTCAATACAGCTTGGCTTCAGGTGCGCCGCAGGAGTTGCCGGTGTTGACTACAACGTCAAACCGCCTTAGGGACTCTGGCTCCGGATTTTCTGTCGGGGTTTACTCCCTTAGCCTTTCCCCTTAAGAGGTATGCCGCAAGGCAGCGGAGGTTTTTTGGAATCAGAGTTTTCCTTCTCTGAATCACACAGAAGTAGTGACTAAAATAAACCACTAAAAGAGACAATGATATGTTGCTCAGATATATGTAAAAGTTTAGGAGACTTTAGTAATGTCTACACATGTAAAAAAGAGTTTCTACATTTCAAATACATAATTTATGATTGCAAAATTTAGTATTTTGCATTTTACTTTTTATTTAATCTTTATTGCATTTTTTCATTACCATATTGTCCCCTTATATCCCCTCCCCTCCAGGAATTACCACACTGTTGTCCATGTTGATGAGTCTTTTTTCCTTTTGTCCAATCCCTCCACCCCCTTACCTCATCTTTCACTAGCTGTCATCCTGCTCTCTATGAGTCTGTCCCCAATTTCCTTGTTAGTTCAGTTTGTTCATTAGATTCCACATATGAGTGAGATCATATGGCATTTGTCTTTCTGACTGGCTTATTAGTAGTATTTAGCATTTTGGAGGATGTGAAATAAGGTTATGGTTAATTTTCAAAAATTTACTGGGGTGATATTGGTTCACAAAACCATAAAGACCATACAGATTTCAAGTACACAACTCAATAAAATGTCATCTGCACACTGCAAGGCTTCTTTTCATCCCATTTTCTTTGCCTTTGCCCACCTCCACCTCCCCTCCTCACCTTTCCTCTGCACTGTTGTCTGTGTCTGTGTCTATATGTCATTATATTTTTTCCTAATCACTTTACCTATTTCATTGAGTCTTCTTACCCCCTTCCTCTCTGACAGCTGTCACTCTGTTCCGTGTATCCATGCCTTGGTTTCTATTTTGTTTGTCAGTTTGTTTTGTTCATTAGATTCCACATATAAGTGAAATCATATGATATTTGTCTTTCTATGACTGGCTTATTTCACTTAGCATAATGTTCTCCAGGTCCATTCATGTCATAAAAAGTAAGATTTCCTTATTTTTTTTATAGCTTAGTAGTATCCCATTGTGTAAATATTCCACAGCTATTTTGCCCACTCATTACTGATCATTATAATTCATTTAAATTAGCAAACTAGAATTCTGACAAAGTATAATTATTTAGAATACAGTGCAAGGGAAAACATATTCTCATTTAAAAACATATCTAGGAAAACTAATACTGAGGTAGTAGTTGTTTCACAAATAAACAAGTTTAGATAAGTAATACTAATTAAGTCGCTAATTAAATAAAATATTAATGTTAAACATACAAGAATAACTTTTCCTGAAAAAAGAGTTAAATTTACAGAAAGAAAGTTTTCACCAACTTATAGACAAAAAATATATGCTTATACCTTGATATGATATATGTATATATTGGTGTTATTCATAAATCCCAAGAACAAAGAGTGTCTATCACCACTTAGGATTTCATAATAAGTTATTTAGATAAAAGAATTAGAGTGGCATTAGATGCTTATTTTATAAATTTGAAGCTCAGTGATGGTGGAGGGAAATGTATAGTGAGAATACTATAGCAATACAAAATCTCATATCCAGCTAGGGTATTATTCATCCATCCAGTGAAAAAGAAGTTCTGTGGGTAAATAAATATGAGGATTCTAAAAATGCCTTTCTCTTACATCTTTTCTAAGAAAGACATGAGAAAGATGTCAGATAAGATGACACAAACAAATGGAAACAAAGTTTATAACTTTATATTTAACTCTAAGTTATGTTAGCATTAAAGAGAATGTGTAATTGAAGAGACAGAAATGACTCATAAGGGAAATGAAAATGTTTCTTCTATTATCTATTAGTGTGCAGTGAGAATGAGGGAATAAAAATACTTAAAAGTTGGCATCTTTTAAGATGAGTGGTTGAAGAATGAAAAAGTAGAGTAGAACTCCCAAAGTTAAAAAAAAGAAATAAAAGAGGACAAATATAACAGTGATCAAACAAGCTAATAGAAGGAAAAGGGAAAAAGTGTATAAAATAATTAAACACAAAAAGAATAATATAAATAAAATTTAATTTATGCTGCATCAAATGTAAATTGGCTAAATTTTCCTACTATGATAAATAAAATAGAGCCCTGGTTGGTGTGGCTCAGTGGATTGAGTGCCAGCCTTTGAACCAAAGGGTCACCAGTATTATTCCCAGTCAGGGCACATGCCAGAGTTGCAGGGGTACAGGTCCCCAGTTGGGGGTATGAGAGAGGCAACCATGTATTGATTCTTCTCTCCCTCTCTTTCTCTCTCCTTTCCCTTCTCTATAAAAATTAATAAGTGAAATCTTTGAAAACAAAAAAGAAAAAGAAAATAGAGATTATTGGATAAGATTTAAAAAATAAATCCTAACTCTGAAGTCTAATCTCAGAAGTCACTGTTGATTTTTTGAAACTAAAGGGTTATTATAAGAATAACTATAATGAATACCTGTAAACCTGTAACTATTTTAAACTTAAGCAGATGAAGTAGGATTTGGCAAAAAAGAAGAGGGGGGAAATTATGGTCTTGTTAGAGTACACTGAAATAATTTTTCCTCATTCCCGAAAGAATATCTGGAAAGACATTTATGTGAAAAGTGAGTTTTAAGGCCCCTTTTTCTGTGATTTCCAAAAGAACTAAATTTTCTTTTGGAGTGGGAATGACACTAGTATGAAGAGTTTCAGACTCATCATGGATGGATCTAAACCATCCAGAGCAGGCTTTTCAAGCTTCACCTAAGTAAACACAACCTACAGATTTTTCTGCCTGACAGAATTAAAAAAATTGAACTTGGGTTGGTTTCTCAGCTGTTAACAAGACAAGCTAGGGATAGATGGTGATATTACAGCAGCGCTGGCTGGCGGAGATGGAGATTCGTTTCAGGAATTAGAAGTCCTGACTTAACCTTTGTAGACTTTAGGAAAGTCAAATGACCTCCAAATCGTATGTTAGGGTGAAGGAAATCCAATATGCCAGCCTATTATGACAGCAATATGCCATTTTTGGACTCACACAGAGAAGTAGACTTTGGGGGAAAAAATTCATATCAACACTGAAAAGAGAATTACCTAGCATCAGAATGAAACATTTCTTCCCCACTAGGAATTTTGAAAATCATATGTTCTCTTTTCTGCCATGCTTCTGTGAAAAATGAAAATTTCATGATGAACTATACCCACTGGGAAATAATCTACAGATTGTAAGGCAAATTGTCTTGTGGAATTGGAGAACAATGAGTAAAGTTCTTGTGGATCCACAATAGCTTGTAGGCATCCATTTCTTCTCACAGGCCTTCTGGAAACAGAACTGAGTGTGGCAACTAACTAGTCACCAATACAATCTAGTGATCGTTATACTGATCTATCTTCTAGCATGATACACTGTGAGACCTATTGACTATGTATAAAGGGTTTAGAACATTGAGGGCTAAATCAGACTATATTTCCTTCAATAGTTGACTACATCTAGCTGCCTTTAAACCAGATAGCTTTTCCTTTCCATTTTATGAAAAAAAAAAAAAAAAAAAACAACTCATTTTAGGCCTAATCTTTCTTGGTGAAATTTCTGCTAGGACCTATGGCTAAGGGTCTGGGTATTTGAGGGTCAGTGCTATAAGAGATAGTGTCCAGGGTGGTAGAGAATAATTATATTAAGAAGACTGATATGTTCTATAATTTATTTTGGAAGTTAGCAGCATCTGGAAAAACATGTAAAATTTTACGTGCAGGAATGTACACTTAGTAGGGATAATATGATATAATATCCTGAGGTTTTTTATCTCTACATTGTATTTTTTACATGTTCCTATTCCCCTCCATCTCATGCTCAAGCAAATGGTAAACTTCTTTACCCAGGCTATCCAGAGGAGTGCCAAGGATAAAGAAAGAGATGTGGGGAGAGGAAGCAGGAGACATTTTCAGAGAAATGGTTACATGTCCTTTCCTCCCTGTGACATGAAAGGGTGAGTTCAGTCCTGAATAGAATGTTAGTGTTTTTTCTGTTTATATTAACAATCAATGAAAAAAGACCTTCATTTCCACTCTGTACCACCAATATCTTGGTACCAGCAAAATTCCCAGGACCTAGAGGTAGGGGAGAAAAACACTAAAAAGGAGAACGGCATTTCCTCCAACCTGGAAGAACAGAAGCTTAAATCCCAAACCCAGTTGCCACAGATAAGTGTTTTAAAGTATGTATCCAGTGCAAACATTGGACAAAATATTGTCTTTAAAAGTCCATGAGATATTTACATAAATTACCTATGTAATATTCCATAACAACATATTACTTTTTAAAAATTATAATATCCATATTATCTGCCAACAGTGAAATAAAAGAGAAATACAAAAATTTCTAAGCATCTTTCTTCCATAAAAAAAGTATTGATTTGGAAATTGTAATAAATATTCTTAAATAGTTCTTTTATTATAAAGGAAATAACAAATAAAACATTGAATTATGTGGAAAAGACAAAAAATGAGAACAGTATATATCCAAATATTTGGAATGCAAACCAAGGTAGTAAACAGAGGGAAAATGCAGTCTCAATGGGTTTATTCAAAGACAGACAACAACGTGCGAACTTGGTGACCTAGCATCGATGAATGGGTAAGATACTACTCCAGACAACCTAACAAATCATCAGTTTGCAGTGTATACTGACTCCGATATGTTTTCTTGCAAAATTAGTTAAAATGTTAGTTGTTAGTTGTGATGGTTAATTTTGTATGTCAGCTTGACTGGGCTGAGGAATACCCAAATAGCTGGTAAAACATAATGTCTTGATGTGTTTTTGAGGGTGTTTAGAGAAGAGATTAGCATTTGAAGATATAGATTGAGTAAAGAATATCAACCTCTTCAATCTGAGTGGGATCATCCAGTCTATGGAGGGCTTAAATAGAACAAAAAAGCAGAGAAATAGAGAATGTGTTCTCTGCTTGGGCTGGGACATCCCTCTTTTTCTGCCATTGAACATCAGCACTCCAGGTTTTTAGGACCTTCTTCTCAAACTCGGACATACATTTACTCCCACACCCATTTTCAGACTTTTGGACTCAGGCTAAATTACGCCACTGGTTTTCCTGGTTCTCTAGCTTGCCGAGAGCAGATCATGGGTCTTCATAATCACATGAACCAATTCCTATAATAGATCTCTGTATAAACAAACTCTTGGTTCTGTTTCTCTGTATAACCCTAATTAATATATTAGTGAATCTATCCAAATATTCCTAAGACAGTGGTGTTATCAGTATATGTATCATATCATATGATAATTTTTTTTATTCCTGAAACTTTGGTCATCATCATAGGCAGCCGTCCGTCTCGAGAGACGATGGCGTAGCTTCTTGAGAGTCTATCTGCACCGCCGAGAATGGCTGTGCAGTCCGACTCGGGAGTGACAATCCCTGCCGCACTTGGTACAGGTGAAGGCAGATGGCCGTTGTTGCTGCTGTTGATGCTGCTTCCGCCTCCATCTTTTCTGGACCGCCTCCTCGTTGCGCGCAGCCTCTGCACGTGACGTACCTTGCCTGACCGCGAGCCTCCAGGCTAGGCGGTCATCTGCTTGAACTTCCCACGTGTTGAGATTGATGGAGCATTGTGTCATGTCCTTTTTGCAGATGTCTTTGAACCGCAGTTTTGGGCGCCCTGTCATCCTCTGGCCTTCTGCTAGCTCGCCGTAGAGGAGGTCTTTGGGAATAAGGCCTGCATCCATTCTTTTGACATGGCCAAGCCACCTGAGGCGTCTCTCACTAAGAACTGCATGCAAACTGCTCATGTTGGCTCGCTTCAGCACCTCGGTGTTGGGGACCTTATCCTGCCAGGCGACATGCAGGACGCGTCGCAGGCACCTCATGTGGAAGCTGTTGAGTTTCCTTTGGTAAACCCTAGTATATTATTATGTTATAAATAAAAAAATTAAAGATGCAGCCAGGTGTTAACCAAAAAAGTGCATATCTCAAACACATTCTCCTTGTGCTACTTTAAAGAAAGGATGTATATTCTTCTCATCTTTATTTTTCCTTACATTGTAGACATATATCAGAATTCTTATACTTTACACTAAAAAAAATCATATCCTTATTTTTTCAAACTTTCTGAAAATGTTATAATACTTAATATTCCATTAAAAGATCAAATTACACTTTATGGCATTAAAATTTAAACAACGTTCTTATTCTTGCCATATTTTGTGATTAGTACTGGCAAAAACTTGAGAGCATGATAGCCTAAATTTGATTTATCAATAAACAATAGATACTATCTATAATATAGCAAAATTTGCATACTTTAAACTGTATTTTACTACAAGCCATTTTAATTTTACATTTTTAGTATCTCCATTAAGTTTATAGACTTTTTTTAGCCACTCTGCTGTATATTTCCCCCTAACCTTTTGTTATTGGCTAAAATTCAATTAGTTTCATTATCTTTAGTGGGGAATAATATCAGGGCATGAAATCTGACACTGGGTGTACATATTAGCTTGCTTAATGTGATTTTAGCAATTGTTTTGGTAATACCAGTGGCATATTAGTTCAGGGTTTGTTTGTATGTGTGTATATGCTAATATTTATAGCAACTCCACTTGTAATAGTCAAAAACTAAAAACAACCAAATCTTAATATTAACTTGTGAATAAGTATTGATTAACTTGTGAACAATCAAGGAGCACAATGGACTGCTACTCAACAATGAAAAGTCTGAATTGCTATTGTATCCAAAAACATGAGAATTTCAAAAGGACTATGGTAGTGAAAGCATCCAGGCACAAAGACCACATGCTATATAATTCCATTTATATGGTACTCTAGAAATTTCAAAATTAAGGTGTCAATTGGTGGCTAATAGTTGCAAACAAAAACGTAACTTTCATATAGAAAGTTAATGAAATGTTCTATTATTTTGTTCATGGTCATTAGTACATGACTGTATCATTTGTAAAAATCTTTTATACTCTGCCTTTAGAATGGTTAACTACTATATGTATATTATTCTGCAATAAATATGGTTTAAAAATAAAGATAATAAAGAGCATAGAGGCCCAGATACTAAATATGATTTCATCACTTAGAAGGGAAATCCACTTTAATTATCTGGACTTCAGTTATTCTTTTATAATAGTCAAATTATACCTTTTATGTTAACCTTATATTTATTTATAGATATTGTGATACAAATCCTAGAATATACAAATGCCATAGCCATTTTAGTATAACCTAAATAATAAAATGTATTGCTATTTTATTGTATAAGTTAGGAATGCTTTTAGCTTTATAAAAGAAAATGAAAATGGTGAAATTAATCACAGTCTATTTTTCTCACATGACAGGAAGTCCTGAGATAGGTGTTACAGGCCTGGTATTCTTGTTCAAGGAGTTCATCATAGATGTAATCTGTCTCCTTCACCTTCCTTAGAGTTTAGTCTTTGTATTTACACTTGTCATGTCACGGTCATGTGATGGCTTCTCGAAGTCTAGTTATACCCACAATCCGTGCAAGAAGAAGGATGAGGATGAAGGGGGAGAATGGCTGTTTTGATCATGAAGTTTTGCTTTTTTATTTGGGAATTTAAGCCCTTCTTAGTACTTAGTAGCAGATATCTCTTACCTTAGAAAAGAACTGGATCCCCTGTGCACCACCAGGCCATTGGTAGCCCAGGGGATGCAGATCCCATGACTGATTTAGACAAAGCACAATTAAGGTCTTAGGAATTCAAGAGATGTCTCTGTGTAGCAGGATACATAGACCTATTGTTAGCAGGAAAGGAAGAAGATGGCTTTGGATTGACAGTGAACAGGCACTTTCCCATCTACCTTTAAAAATTTTTTTTCATATGTATTGCTGTGTTCCCAAATGAAATCATAATAAATATTTTAAGAGAAGACCATACCATAATTTGCCATGAGTCAGATCCCTTAACATAGCATTATGCACATATTAAATATTTTTAGATTTGCTTATAAAGTTTTTGTCCTAGATTATCTCATTTGATTTTCACAGAAACATTATGAGCTAAGTAGTAAAGGTTTTAGCCTCATTTTCAGTGTGAGAAAGTTGAAGAGAGAGATCAGAGCATTTGTTAAGAACTGATAAAATAAAAATTTTTTAGAGAAGAGAACAGAAACTAATCTGGATTCAAAACTAATGCTTATTCTATGGCTTCGCATTGCCTCCCATTATAGAAGCTGAGAAAAGATGTTGACTAAAGGTTCCGATGTGAAATTGGTCTCCTCAGACAAAAAGCAGCCGCAGACTGGAGAGTTTTTTGCTAAGCCAGTGGCTACAGAAATTACTGGCAGTGCTATGCCAGTGTAAGCTGGGGAAGGGGACAGTGCAGGAGCTGAGTCACCCATGTGGCAGTGAGGTCCTATGGTCAGAACGTGCAGTTGCATCGCCAGTGCCAGACACCCAACAGCACACAGCAGACACCTGAAGAGTTCAAAATGGTGCCTTGAGACTTGACAGATACAGAGAAGGGTCAGAGAGCCAGGGAAAATGTGGAGAGCTCTTTGGGGGTTAGGGGCTGGACAACCTATCTTAGCTTATTTCTTAAAAATTCAACACAGGAACTTTTCAGAGACCTAATGTAATCTGATGTAACAACGTGTTACCTTCCATTCTAAGATGTTAACTGAAATATATAGAAAAATAACAACAACATAAATTTAAAGACATTTAAGGAAATTTATTGATTTTTTGAAAGCAAACTATAATGTAATAGCAAACTAATACATTGTTGTCATAAAAATGTGCTTTAGTGATCTCTGACCTCTTTCCAGGAGTGTAATTACAAATGGCCCAAGTGCTATTCCTTGAAATTTTTAACTGCATTCTTGCTAGAGCCAAGCTTTGCAGGGGCTGTGCCTAACCAATGAGTGGGTATGACCAGGGATACTAAAACCTGTTCCCGAGTCAGAGGGCGATGTACTCCTCTGAGGGGTGACTGACTCAAGAGCTCTCTGAGATCCTTGCTGCACCTTCATTAGAATTGAACTGCGGTCTTAGACACTCCCACCCAAACTTCTTCTCTTCACTTATTTATTCACTTGGGATTAAAACTGCATGCTGGTCTGAGGGCTCTCACAGATTCCCCCTTTCTTCTATTTCTCCTGACAGGCTTATTCCTAATAAATTACTTATACTGCTAACCCTGTTTTTGCATCTACTTTTCTGAGGACCCAAAATAACACAAATATCAACAAGTTTCTAGTCATATAAGGTCATATACAAACAAACATAAAATGTTTCAATGGCCAATAAGATGCACACATATTTTGCAGTTCTGTTCAGGAAAAATTAGAAGAACATATGTAACAGAAAAGACTAATTACAGGTACTGAAATAATTAAAAATAAACGTAGGAACAATTTTATAATAAAAAGCTTAAACATTCATTTACTCATTCAGTTTTTAATGCATTCTTCATTCATTAATTCATTTAAGCAAATGTTGGCAATGACTACTGGTAGGTCCAGAAGGCAGGAGATCTTCATCAATAGACTTACCTTCCATTAGCAAGTTCACTCCTCTAAAGAGATGGAGTTAACCAACTATGTTATCCTGGATATATTCAATTTATGTAATAGACTCCTATTGTTCTAATCTCTTTGTCCTCAACTTATGTTTAAATTACAGAAGAGCTTCCCATGAAGAATTGTTTACCATGGAAAGAAAAAAAAATAGGTTTTATGGTTCTGATAACAGTTAAACTTATTAATTTAACCTTATATGAGGTCTGCCTGGAAAAAGTCCAGCCATTGTAAATATAACAAGAATAGTTTTCTTGACATCAATGTAAACTGGTAGCCAAGGAAAGTGGACTGGAATGTACATGCATGAACAATGATGACTTCCCTGTACTAGTCAGAGGGGGCAATAGATGCTATTAAGTGAGCATGTGTACTGTGTGGCTGTCACATTAAAAAGTGACTGAGCAAGGAGAGCAATGACTCTTCATCAGATTTTGTGTTAAGCTTGAACATTCCTCCATGGAAACTATTTGGATGATTCAGAAGGCCACAGCTATGGGCAACTGATGATTGGCAGCTTCATCACAACAACACGTCCACTCATGCATCACATCTCATGCAGAGATTTTTAGGGAAACATCAAATCATCCAGGTGACTCAATCCCTCTACAGACCATATTTGGCACCCTGTGACTTCTGGCTTTCCCCAAAACTAAAATCACCTTTGAAAATGAAGAGATTTCAGACCATCTATGAAATTCAGGAAAATACAACAGGGCAGCTGATGGTGTTTGGGAGAACTGTGTGAGGTCCCAAGGTGCCTACTTTGAAGGGGACTGAGGTGTCGTTGTCCTTGTGTCTTGTATCTTATTTAATTACTATCTCTATTTTTCATATTTCATGGCTGGCTATCTTCTGGAGAGACTTCATGTTTTGTTTATAATCTGTTATCCACACAACTTCACTAAGCAGAACATATTTTGACCGTGTTCTTACAGGTATTACTGCCCATTTTTTTGTTATTTTTAAATGTTATTTTAGTAATCCACATCAGTATCTTAGATTGGTTAAATCAAATCCCTCTTTGAAAATTGCATCAGCTCTCAAAGAGCTGAAACAGTCTTGCTCCTGAAACTTTAATGCTGACACTCAAACTCTGGGCCACACAAAACTCATCCAGGAAACAGATGTCACCGTTTTCAGACATTGTTAATTGTTCTTTGATTTCACTGGGTCTTAAATGACTATTTTCCTTAAGTTTTCACAAACAGTTCTTTTAAAATATATGCTTTACTATGTACTTTCTATATATGTATGTTTTATCATGTATAGTCTATCAATATCATGGTTTCAGGTGAAACACTATGTTAGCAATTTTTAAATGCAAAAATATTAAGTGCACAGCTTTCTTTACTATATATTTTTTCTCTGCTTATGGAAATAAGGAACAAACTGACAGTGGCAGGAGGAAATGTGGAGTGGGATAACAGTCAATGAACAAACATAAAAGACCCACGGACATGGATGACAGGACGGGGACTGACTGTGGGAGTAAGGGTTTGGACAAGGCTAGGGAGAGCAACCAGGGAAAAACTGGGACAACTGTAATTGAACAACAATAAAATAAAATAATATATATATTTTAAAAGGCATGTACAACCTGTTGACATTAATTGAGTTGGTAAATATCTCAGAAGCATTTCTGTCCAAGCTGGTAACAGTTTCACAGATACATAATTATATTGAGCTTTTTCTCAATCTAGAGTCTAGCAGGAGCATGTGTTATGGGGAAAATAAAAATAAACAGGTGAAGACTCAACTAAGTTTTATTTCCTGTTATTGTATAATTGCTCCTCAGCTAGCAGGAAAATCTAGCTACTAAATTTTATTAGTAAATGATTTTGTGATATCTGACCACATCTAATACATCTAATAATAAAAAGATAGCATATAAATTTCCAGGCAATTCAAGTGTGTGTATACCAAGTATTAATTGGAACAATGTGGAAGGAATTTATAATAATGCTTTGGACGCAGCTGGATCAACAAGCACTCTTTTTACCTATTATGCCAGCACCATAATAGGTAAAATCAACATCGTTAAATATTTAGTAGCTAACAGAAGTGATTTGCTCAATATTCATTTCCAAAACAAAATTTCAAAGCTGTTAAAAGCTGAACCAACCAGAAAACAACAATAGTTTCCCTTATGGCATTTAGGTGAATCGGAGAAATACACACATAAAAGTCATTTTGAATTTGTGAAGGTCAAGACATTCTCAATTTCTCACACAAATTAAAATTGTGTGAGGTCTCTATTACCTAAAACTATTTTTAAGGAGCTTATTGTAACAAATTGCTTATTTTTGGTTTTGTTTCCATCATCAGCTAGACAGGAAATTAAAATGAAAAGTATCTGAAAGTAGCACGTTTTCCTGGATCAAATCCTAGAGATCCAATAAAGGGAGGGAGCAGAGTGCAGTGCCGGGAATTCACTATGATAAATCCCAGGCAAGCAGGTACATCATGGTAGATGAACTTCAGCCCATTTAGTTGACAGGAGTCAGAGCCGCAAAGGACTTCTACAGCAGCCCCTTCCCCCCACCTCAGAACAGCAGTATCAGGGAGCAGATCCTGTCATGTTAGTCACACTATCTGGGGAAGTGGGAGGAAACTATTATTTTCAACTAAAAGACCTCCTTGTGCAATCCAAGGGGTTAGAGACCCAGAAGTCAACATACTACCAAATAAAACATTTCCAGACCATAGTTTCAAACTCCTGTTTTTCTAAATAATGTATAATTGATTCCATTGCTTCACCCTATATCTTAGTCATTATAAAAGTCACTATTTATCATTTTGTTCATTATATATCATCTGAATGTAAAGTGCATATTTTTTTCATAAATTTGTTTATGGTCTCTCCTTGTACTCTATGCCTTTTTCTCTCTCTCTTTCTCTCTCTCTCTCTCTCTCAGCTTTGCCTTAATCTAACTAAATCTCATTATCCTCTTCTCAACATTGGTTTATTTTATTCCTCCAAAGTCATACAGATGAAGAGAGAGAGATTTCCTCTTTACTTTCATTGCCACTTATTGACAGTCATATCTTCTTTTTCTTAAAATTTTTTTGCTCCTTCTGAAACTGCTAGCATACATCTTCATTTCTGGTCTCACAACTTACTCTCCTAAGGTAACCAACTGTTTCAGTTTTCCTAGGCTGTGGAGTTTCTGGACAAAAAAATTTTATTATAAATCCACAACTTTGATCTCCTGGCTGTTATTATTTCAGTGTTACTTTTCTCTAATATCCCAAAACACAAGATTTCTATGACCAATACAACATCTTAAACTTGCTCTCTACAACTACCTATATTCCCAGCAATTCATTTACTACACTCTCTTAATTACCTCTCATACTGACACACCCTGAAAATTACTGCTTCTAAATATGCTATGCTACCTCTGAAATCTTAATTCTCCAAACTTACTTTCAAATATTTTCTCCTGTATTTCACTCTTTAATATCTTTACTTCAACAATATTTCAACCATTTGGAAACAACCAATATATTGATTCCATGGATTTGTTATTTTTACTCTTTACATTCTTGTTTATAGTTGTCTACCTTAAATTCCAAGATCCGGTCTATGCTACTATTTACAGAGCAAGCAGTTGTATCAGTCAGCCCTCATCTACCTTTGGTAGGAGCCCCAATGCATTCTGAATTATACAGCAATGTTAACCTCATTGGTACTAAAAATCAGTTCCTATAGATTTGCCTAGATAACTATAAAATGCACCAGCAACTGAACCTTAAAAAAAATGATTGTGAAGATGTAGGGGAGATGAAATTGTGTTAACCATTATGGTGCAGAAAAAGAATACTGGGGGAAAAACAGAGCATTTCCTCACCGGAGTTGGCCTATCCTAGTTGAATTAGAAAGGAACTAGGAAATGACATAAGAAAAGCATCTGACAAAAATTTTATTCCACTTAATTTAAGGTAGAATATAAAATAAATGTAAACATATTTGGAATTGAACACTGAATTCCATAAGGATGCAGGGTGCTTTAATTATATAACAATAACTGGTATCTTAAAAAATGGAAACAAAACAAAACAAAATTTAAAAAGTAAAACCAAACAAATGAGGCCAAGTAGTTTTAATTTACATACATCTGAGGAAAGGTAATGCTAGTGTAATTTCAGAACAACAGGACACTTTATCTGCCCTGGCCTGGTAGCTCAATTGGTTTAGAGTCATCCAGATATGCCAAGGTTACAGGTCTGATCCCCAGTCAGGGCACATAAAATGAGCAACCAATGAGTGCATAAATCAGTGTAAGAGCAAATCAATCTCCGGCTCTCTCTGTGTCTCTGTCTCTCTCTTCCTCTCTAAAATCAATTTCAAACAAAGAAAAAAAAAAAAAAACACTTATCAATTTTATTCTAAAGAGATTAGGATTAGTTAATTATAAAATTTGTATAGGAGGAAAATAGACAAAGAACAATAACTGGTTTGTAATAAACACAGAATATATTATTTATTATTTACACATAATCACCAGAATAAATAAACCTCTTTTGACCAATTATAGATAGTATATAATGTTTTTAAATATAATTTTAGTAATAGACATTTTATTATATAATTACTTTTGTAACCATATTGGCTGACTTTTAAAAAATTTCCATAAGTTTTCTAAAGATTTCCTCAAAAATACACACTGTCTCATATATTTTGCTGTACCAAATGGTAAGTGGAAAATTCTCCAATTATATTCCAAAGTACAAGGTACTAGGGTGTATGACCCATAATCTTAACTTCATAATTAACAATGATTATAAAAATTATTCAAGGTTATAAAAGGAAAAAAAGAAGCAAGATATTTTCCTTTATATGTTAGTGTGCTAAATAATTTGTTAAAGTTCAACAATATTTTATTTTATTTAATTTTATTCATTTATTTAATTTTATTTGCTAGGTTACTCTGGAGAGAATCATCATTGCCCATTAGGTCCCAACAAATGTAGAGATAGAAGATAAGTAAAAAAATAAATAAATAAACTCCCATCATTAGTGGAGGAAAAAAACCTAACAAGGATTATGACCTGATTCCTGATTTTAGTTGATCTTTAGTTCCCTATTTATATCCTTGCCACCTTGGACTCTGAATAGTTAATAAGAAAAGGAATTCTAAGTTCACTCTTTCTGCAGTCAGTAAGATGCTGGAATCAGCTTTTAAACATATTTTATTTAATTTTTTAGAAAGAGGGGAAAGGAGGGAGAAAGTGAGGGAGAGAGACATGGATGTGCAAGAGAAACACCAATCGGTTGCCTCTCGCACTCCCCCAGCCAGGGACCTGGCCCGCAACCCAGGCAGGAGCCCTGACTGGAAATCAAGCCAGTGGCGCTCACCCCACTGAGCTATACCAACCCCGGGTGAGACGCTGGAATGAGTAGGCAGTGATTTCTTCTCTGTTTCATTCAGTTTTTAAATGTCATCCAATCCAATTATTTTATTTTTTCAGAGTTTGTGAAATATTTCTTCTTTTACATCTTAAAATTCCAATATTTTCCAATTTAAACGACATAAAGGTTAAATGAGTTATTATAAAAATTATTAAATGAATTAATAATTAGCTAACTTTAGCGCTTGTTACTTATTTAAAGGAAAAAATAAACAAAAAAGATCACTTCTGGGATGCCTGGTGCCATACTACACATCATTCCAAGTAGCAATCACACTGTTTCAAAATATTAACTAAGTTTTTAAATTTTTTATATTATAGTAGTAAACAAGTACAGTACAAAGAAGTTTTGTATTCTCCTTACCTATATTTTCCAAATGTTAATGTTTTACCTTATGTACTCTAAAACTCTGTGTGTGTGTGTGTGGCCATTTGAAAGGAAGTTGCAGACAAGGGGACTATTTATCTCTATTACTTTATTGTCTGGTTCCTAAAATCAAGAATCTTTAGTCCAATGATTATAATCAGAAAATTAACGCTGTTAAATAATATATTGTCTTTAGCATTTAAATAAGATTTACAGTTTGACAACTGTCCCAATAATATTTTTTATAGCAAAATAAAATTCCAGATTATGAATTCTATTTGTCTTGCTTTTTTAGTCTGCTTACTCTGTAATAGTTTCAGTTTATGTGTCTCATCAGATGGACCTTTCTATGAATAGGTCAGTTATTTTGTAGAGTATCCCTTATGTGTGGTTTTTGATGTTTCTTGATGATTAGATTATGGTTTTTGTTTTTGTTTTGAAAAGTACCACATTCATGATGTTGGACCCTCTTCTGTGCATTAAATCAGGAGGGATATTATTTTGACTTGTCTTTTTGGTGACGGTGCAATATTTTTCATTTCTCTGTTAGTTTCTTCATTGCAAAATTACTATTTTTTCCATTGTACTTAAAAACATCTGAAGTGGGATTCTTGTAGGGGAAGCTTGGAGACTATGTAAATGTCTGGTTATTTGTCAAAATTCTAGTTTTAGCATCCATTAATGACTATCCCCTACAAATTATTATGAGGACCAGGTGATTCTTGGCTGATGGCAGAAAGTGTGAAAAAGAAGCCTGCGATAACTTTGTAGCAACAGAAGGCAAAGTAGCTCTCAGTGATTAATTAGAAAATGTCAAAGAATGCAGAAATCACCTAAAGAAACTCCACTGGCCAAATCTGGGACAATTTGAGCATCAAAATAATACTAGTAAAAAATTATAGCTCACTGACTAAAATAAGAACCAGTGGAACTATTCAGAAAAAAATTGAGAGAAAATTCTTCTTTATAGGAGATATTCAATCAGTAAATATAGAAAATAATGGAATTCAATGATCACCATATGAAAAGAATTTTAATAAGGAGCAGCATCAGTGCTGGACTTCAGTGAAAAGAGAGATTACCATCAAAGTACTAAATTCTGCAGATCTCTGATTATAAAGTCACTGAAGAAGCATACTTCACAATTATGTCTAAAATAAATTTTGTATTAGGCATAGATAAAACTAGGAGCACCATTCCTGGCATGGTTTAAAGTTAAACAGGGAATAAACTTAAAGCATGCAGAACGATAACCAGGAAGGCAGAGAGTAGACTTCAATGAGAGGTCATCAATTATGT
This sequence comes from Furipterus horrens, assembly GCF_987537825.1. Lineage (NCBI taxonomy): Eukaryota > Metazoa > Chordata > Mammalia > Chiroptera > Furipteridae > Furipterus > Furipterus horrens. Next base: position 177,432,637 of record NW_028327171.1, read on the forward strand.
TAGTTAGCTATTTTCCAATTATCAAGATCCCACAAACCTACCAGAACTTTTAGAATCATTATCATGCTCCTCTAGCTGGTGAGTTAATATGCAAGAATACAAGATAGAATTAGCCATCTTTCATTCTATCCCTACAATGAGAAAGAGAACATGACTTTCATGGATAACAGAGATCTACTGACCTTCACTGAAAACCAGTTGGTTTTAAAGATCTAATGAATTTATTAAAAACAGCAGTGTGTAGGAATAGGAGAGCTTCAGGTAGGTGTGTAGAACTATGTCTATATAAAAACAAAGCATACTCTTTGATCACCTGGTGCAAGTGTAAGCAAAAATGTACGTTTTTTTTTTTTTCCCTAGGAGAAACATTTGCTATATTTTCCATCGGCTCTTTAGAGAGACAGGCATAGAAACTACTACATTTTGAGAAGTGAGGTTTGTGTGGCAGAAATGTACTCTGACTAGCATAATGTAAGGTTAAGGACATTCTAAATGCAGCATGTGCACTGGCATGTGTTAGGGTAAGGGACGGGAGAAGAGAGTGAATAGACCTTTGCTTCCCTTCTTGATCTGAAAGTTATAGAAGGCGACTGATATTGGACTGCAACTGGGCTCTGGCATATATAAAACATGATTGAACCATAGTTCACAAGAAATGAAGCCAAGTAATTGATGGAAAGTGAATGACTCACAGAAATTAGTGGCCTAGGAATTAGAGATATTATTGAATTGAAATGGTAGAAAGGACTGTAAAAGAGGAAAACATCCTTCCTTTGTACTGTACTGTTCTTTCCTTTGCTTGTTACGCTCTTGCCACAATGATCTCCCTTTAGTTCATTAAATGCAGTACATTGTTCCCTGGCTCAGGAAGCCTACACATGTTGTTCTATTTGAAATGCTGTTTTTACCATCCACTCCTTTTCACCTATGTAACTGCTGTACATCATTTAAATTTCATCTGCAATATTCTTTCCTTTGGAATTTCTTTTTAATATTCCTTACCATATCAGATTCTACAAAAATAAGATTTTATTCAATAGGTATAGCCATGTATTGAATACAGTTGCAATTTAACATTAATTTATGTGATTTCTTAACAGTGTCTTCCTCACTGGTCTATAAATTCCAGGAGATCAGGTATTGTTTTTCGTTTTTGTTTTTTTCTTATACTTTCTCAATATTCTTTAGGACCTAGGATATTTTCTGGCACACAGTATATTCTAATTAATAATTAATTAAAAAAAACAATGAGGGGATGCCAAATGTGGATATGAAAACAAAAGCTGATGATACACAACCAGGAAAAGCATTCAAGAAAATAACTGCAAAATAAATTCCCATTCACTTTTCTGGATGATTCCTCTATGTCCAGGATATCTTTTAAGGAGTCAAGCATGGCACCACTCTCATAAAAGTATCAACCAGAAACAGACACAGAAGTTTTAAAAGTTGTTTATAACAAAACCAACTTTATTACTAAAACATATTCTAAGATTTTAGATGAAAAATTTCTGGTTCAAAAACACCAACATTTTTATTGCAAATCACAATATAATGTTAGTTTAGCAAAAACTACAACCCAGTCTTATAAATACATCTTTCAGGTGCTAGATAGATATAGTGAGTCAGCAATTTAGCTCATATAATTTGGTAATGGTACATTGATATATCAGAGAAGGAAAACTCTGACTCCAAAAAACCTCCGCTGCCTTGCGGCATACCTCTTCAGGGGAAAGGCTAAGGGAGTAAACCCCAACAGAAAATCCGGAGCCGGAGTCCCTAAGGCGGTTTGACGTTGTAGTCAACACCAGCAACTCCTGCGGCGCACCTGAAGCCAAGCTGTATTGACTCCGTCTTTCCCTTGGACCCTCAGCTGCGAAGAGAGGGGGGGTCTGCTGCATGGGCAACAGCAGACCCTCCATATTACCCTGCCCAGGCTCTGTAGCTTCAGCGTCATCGCAAGATGTCGATTCAACACGGGAGGAGACAGATACTACCATGTCACTCCCGAGTCGGACTGCACAGCCATTCTCGGCGGTGCAGATGGACTCTTAAGAAGCTACACCATCGTCTCTCGAGACGGACGGCTGCCGACGACGACATTGATATATGGGGTTTTAATGATAATTTGTTGCTTAAATTACACTTTATTTCACCCCGCTAACCCTGCCAAAGGTAAACATAACTAATCTTTCACTTTGTTGCAAAAGGTAAAGCAAAAATACTAAAATAATTTTTAAATAAATTATACTTAATGTTATCAGCTAGATGTTATGTTAAAAGTTGCTTCCATTACAATATCACCAAATATATTTAATTTACATATTATCATTAAAATCAGATTGTATTTTTTAAATAATCAATTTATGTTTTGAATTCAAACCAAAAGTTGAAAAACATTATAACATATTAGATTCTACAGGGTAAGTAATAAATGAAAATGAAAGTTTGATGTCTGCTAGCTAAATTTTAGTGTCATGCTTAATTACAATACCTGAATATTCTATTATGTTCCTGATGCTTTTATACTTTTATACACTTAATATGTAGTCCAAAATTATTTCAAATCTGTTCCAGTGAAAGTATTTATTAAATGTTTATGTGTGATGTATAATGACTAGATCTTAAAAAAATAAATAATTATGGAGGCTTTATTGTTCCTTGGCAAAACAATAATCTATTGAAAAAAAAACATTTTGTAGAATCCAAGTGCCTTTCAACAAATGAGCATTATAGTTATATAAGAGACCTGTGTTTTTCACTAGCTGGTGGATATTGAATATTGGGAGAGAATTTTTTAGTTTTTCAAATAATTTCAACACCTAAAAATACTTTTCTATTTACAGAAAGCAAAAATTTCAGAACATTAGTTATGAACATTCATTGTATCTACAAATGTAATGCTTAGAGAAATATAATCTTATCACTATACAAAGTCTGTCAAGAGAAAGTCCAACAATTATTAATATAACAAGAAAGGTTTGTGCAACCTTGATGTAATCTGACAGCTAAGGAGAGTGGACTGGAATGTACATGCGTGAACACTGATGACTTCATTGTACTAGTCAGTGGGATGGTAGACATCTTTGGGTGAGTATGTGTACTGTGTGGCTGTTGCATTCAAAATGACTGAGCAAGTAGAGCAACAAATCTGCATCACATTTTGTGTTAAGCTTGAACATTCCTCCGCAGAAACTTTTTGGATGATTCAGAAGGCCACAGCTATGGGCCACTGGTGATTGGCAGCTACATCGCAATGACAGGCCCGTTCATGCATCACATCTTGTGCAGAGTTTTTGGCAAAATATCAAATCACCCAGGTGGCTTAGCCCTCTACAGCCCAGATTTGGTGTATGTGACTTCTTGCTTTTTCCAAAACTAAGATCACCTTTGAAAGGGAAGAGATTTCAGACCATCTATGAAATTCAGCAAAATACAACTGGGAAGCTGATGGCAATTGAAAGAATTGTATGAGGTCCCAGGGTGCCTACTTTGAAATAGACTGAGGTGTCATTGCCCTATGTACAATATTTCTTGTATCTTCTTTAATAAGTATCTCTATTTTTCATATTACATGGCTGGATACCTTCTGGACAGACTTTGGTATAATTAAAATGCATCCATTTTTTTCCTATGTATGTGCATTCAATTTATGTTTTCCACTTCTTTTTTTTTCAAAAATCTGAGACATGGGGTCTTTTTTTGATATATTCGTGCTATATTAAATTTTCACCTTAATAATTTATTAATACTCACATTTGTATAAAATTCTTCATTTGCCCAGTGACTTCTTTATATTTTTCTTTTTTATCACAATAATTCAATTATAATTAAGGCAGAAATCTTTTTTTTTTTTTTACCATTTAAGAAATGAATATTTGCAGAGATTAAAAGGTTGTCCAAGAGCAGACAGGGTGTACTGTGGGGATCTTAAACTTGAATCCAGTTTCTTTTTTCTTTAAATCCAGGGATTTTGTCTGTTATCACAGGGTGCTTTTTATTAAATTTTGTAAGATCAAATCTGCCTCAAGTCTTAAACTTGCAGAAATCCCTTTTATTCAAATAAGTACTCAATTTAATTCTATGATTAATTTATAACAGCAAATTATTTTGTTAAAAATGTAGATCTTTAAAAATTAAGTTATTCACATTATTTTTAAATGCCCATTAGCTATAGACAATATAAAGGGTAAGCATACTCAATCCATATACCCATACATCATACAGGCATAGAAATAATTGCTGTAAGGGAAGGATATACAGAGTGCAGAAGCCACAGACAGATTGCCTAAGATTATCTGGGAGATAAAAGGAGTCTTACTGAATGGAGAACTGTTCACCAGATGGTTGTTTAAGAGGACGAGATCATCATAAGCAGAATGAACCACCTCTGCAAAAGCATAAATGAATGAAAGGCTAAGAAAAAAATTAGTTTGGCTTCACTATGATTTGAAATGAGAACTTGATACAGTTTGTTGTACTTATTTCATGTCATATATATTTTTTATTTCTATTGTTATTTTAATTTCTCTCTCTCTCAAATTAGAAAGCACATAAGGCAAAGGACTTTTTATATTATCAGTCTCTTTTATTTTCATGACATCTAATGCAATCAGTGCTTAATAAGTGAATGTCAAAAGGACACTGGTGTTTAGGTTCATACCAATACAGTAATGAGTTTTGCCTTTCTGAACATCTCTCCTTCATCTCTTCACTGATTTCAATTAACAAGTAAATTATGATTTTTATTTTCATGTTTGTATTAGTGTCCTATTTTTTAAATTTTCAAACAATTTTTTGATTTATTTATTGTTTTTCTACTACAGTTGTCCCACTTTTCCTCCCATTGCTCCCCCCCCAGCCCACCCCTTCTCGCACAGTCAATCCCCACCACGTTTTACATGTCCATGGGTCATTTATATTAGTTCCTTTAATAAACTCTTCCCTTACTTACCCCCTTCTTTCCCTCCCCTCCTCCCCTCTGGTAACTGTTAGTCTGTTTCTTGTGTACATGCCTCTGGTTCAGTTTTGCTCATTTGTTTGTTTTTAAAATTTTTATTGTATTTTTTCATTATCATTTCATCCCCTTATATCCCCTCTCCCCCTGCAATCGCCACTCTGTTTTCCATGCCTATGAGTCCTTTTTCCTTTTTGATCAGTCGCTCCACCCCTACTCCCCTCTTTCTGTTGTCATTTTTCCTTCTATCTATGAATCTGTCTCTGTTTTGCTTGTTAGTTCAGTTTGTTCATTAGATTACACGTATGAGTGAAATCATGCAGTATTTGTCTCTCTCAGACTGGCTTATTTCACTTAGCATTATATTCTCTAGGTCCATCTATGCTGTTGCAAATGATTAAATGCTCCTCTTTTTTACGACCGAGTAGTATTCTATTGTGCAAATATTCCATAGCTCTTTTAACCATTCATCAACCGATGGAAACTTGGGCTGCTTGGTGTTCTATTTAAAATGAAGTAAAGTTGTGTAAAATATTCCTACTATGGGTAAGTGTTTATATATTTTTTTCAATTTAAAATAATATAATAAATTTTTATTGAATACCTGCCAGATAGAAAGAAAATATGTTAATTCCCCTAAGTTTTCAAATTGTGGTAGAGATTAAGAAATTGCTGTATATTTAAGTACATGGTCAAGATGGAAAAAAAAGAGAAAAACATCTCAGTTTTTAGCAGGAGGTATGTATGAAAGACATAGGGGCCCAAAGAAACGTTGTTTTGTTAGAACGTTTATATATATTTGCTGTTTCCAGGTACTTTATATTCTCTAAATCACTTATTAAAGTTGTACATTTAAAAATGACTGCATGATAGGACACAAAACAAGCCTCAACAAATTCAAGAAAATTGAAATCGTATCAAGCATCTTTTCAGACCACAATACCTTGAAACTAAAAATCAACCTCAGAGAAAAAAATCAAAGACACCCAAACTCATGGAACATGAATAACATGCTATTAAATAATGAATGGGTTAACAATGACATCAAAGAAGAAATCAAGAAATTTCTAGAAACTAATGATAATGAACACAAAACAGCCCCAAACCTATGGGACACAGCAAAAGCAGTCTTAAGAGGGAAGTTCATAGCAATACAGGCATATCTGAAAAGGATAGAAGAGTCTCAAATAAAAAATCTAACCTTAAAGCTACAAGAACTAGAACAACAACAATAAACAAAGCCTAGGGCAAGAAGAAGGAAAGAAATCATCAAGATCAGAGCAGAATTAAATGACATAGAGACTAAACAAACAATCTAAAAGATCGACGAAACTAGGAGCTGGCTCTTCAAAAAAATAAACAAAATCGACAAGCCTCTAGCCAGGCTCATCAAGAAAAAAAGAGAGAAGACCCAAATAAACAAAATCAGAAATGAAAGAGGAGAAATTATAACTGATACCACAGAAATAAAAACGATAGTAACAAATTACTACAGACAACTATATGGCAAGAAATTTGACAACCTAGAATAAATGGACAAATTTCTAAAAACATATAACCTTCCAAAACTGAATCAAGAAGAAGTAGAAAGTCTCAACAGACCAATAACAAAGAAGGAAATTGAAATAGTAATCAAAAATCTCCCTGCACACAAAAGCCCTGGACCTGATGGCTTCACAGGCGAATTTTAGAAAAACATTTACGGAAGAACTAACTCCTATCCTCCTCAAACTATCCCAAAAAATCCAAGAAAAGGGAAAAATCCTGAACTCTTTCTATGAAGCCAGTATGACCCTAATCCCAAAACCAGGTCAAGACACAACAAAGAAAAAAAATTACATGCCAATATTCACTGATGAACATAGATGCTAAAATCTTCAATAAAATATTGGCAAACAAGATCCAACAATACATCAAAAAGATCATACACCACGATCAAGTGGGATTCATCCCAGGGATGCAAGGATGGTTTAATATTTGTAAATCAATAAATATAATACATCATCTAAACAAAATGAAAGACAAAAATCACATGATCATATCAATAGATGCAGAAAAAGCATTTGATAAAGTACAACACCCATTTATGATGAAAACACTCAGCAAAATGGGGATAGAGGGAGCATACCTTAACATAATTAAGGCTATATATGAGAAGTCTGAAGCCAACTCAATGGACAAAAACTGAAAGCATTCTCCCTGAAATCAGGAACTAGACAAGGTTGTCCACTCTCTCCACTCCTTTTCAACATACTATTGGAAGTCCTAGCCACAGCAATCAGACAAGAAAAAGAAATAAAAGGCATCCAAATTGGGAAAGAAGAAGTAAAACTATCATTATATGCAGATGACATGATAGTATACATAGAAAGTCTTATAAACTCTACTAAAAGACTACTCAATATAATAAGTGAATTTGGCAAAATAGCAGGGTACAAAATAAATATACAGAAATCTAAGGCATTTCTGTGCACCAACAATAAAATATTGGAGAAAGAGACAAAAAAAAAATACCATTTACTATAGCAACAAGAAAAATAAAGTACCTAGGAGTAAACTTAACCAAAGAGATAAAAGACCTGTACTTTGAAAATTATGTAACATTGAAGAAAGAAATTAAGGAAGATACAAATAAATGGAAGCAAATACCATGTTCTTGGATGGGAAGAATCAACATCATCAAAATGGCCATACTACCCAATGCAATTTACAGATTCAATGCAATCCTTATTAAAATACCAATGACATATTTCACAGACCTAGAACAAATACTCCAAAAATTCATATGGAACCAAAAAAGACCCTGAATAGCAAAAGTAATCAAGACAGAAGAACACAGCAGGAGGAATCACAACACCAGATATCAAACAATACTACAAAGCCACTGTAATCAAAACAGTATGGTACTGGCATAAGAACACACATATAGATCAGTGGAACAGAATAGAGCGTCCAGAAATAAACCCAGGCCTCTATGGTCAACTAATATTTGATCAAGGAGGAAGGAACATAAAATGGAGTGAGATGAGCCTCTTTAGCAAATGGTGTTGGAAGAACTGGACAGGGACTTGCAAAAAAATGAAACTAGACCACCAACTTACACCGCACACGAGAAAAAACTCAAGATGGATTAAAGACTTAAATGTAAGCTGTGATACCATAAAAGTCCCAGAGGAAAACATAAGCAGGAAACTTTCAGATATCCCACGTAACAATATCTTCACGGATACATCTCCTAAGGCAAGAGAAATAAAGAAAAAAAAATAAACAAATGGAACTACATCAAACTAAAGTTTCTGCCCAGTAAAAGAAAACATCAGCAAGATGAAAAGGAAACCAACCATATGGGAAAACATATTTGTCAATGATATCACAGACAGGGGACTGATTTCCAAAATATATAAAGAGCTTATATGACTCAATATCAAGAAAACAAACAACCCAATTAAAAAATGGTCAAAGGACCTGAACAAACACTTCTCCGAAGAGGACATATAGAAGGTCCATAGACACATGAAAAAATGCTCAACATCATTAGCCATCATGGAGATGCAAATAAAAACCACAATGAGATACAATTTTACACCAGTCAGAATGGCCATCATCAACAAATCAACAAACAACAAGTGCTGGCGAGGATGTGGAGAAACGGGAACCCTACTGCACTGTCGGTGGGAATGCAGACTGGTGCAGCCACTATGGAGAACAGTATGGAATTACCTCAAAAAACTAAAAATGGAACTGCCTTTTGAACCAGCGATTTCAGTACTAGGACTATACCCAAAAATCCTGAAACACTAACTCAAAAGAACTTATGCACCCCTATGTTCATAGCAGCACTGTTTACCATAGCCAAGTGCTGGAAACAGCCTAAGTGCCCATCTGTAGATGAGTGGATCAAAAAACTGTGGTACATTTACACAATGGAATACTATGTAGCAGAAAGAAAGAAGAAACTCCTGCCATTTGCAACAACATGGATGGAACTAAATAGAGAGAATTATGCTTAGTGAAATAAGCCAGGCAAAGAAAGAAAAATACCATATGATACCACCTAATACAGGAAACTAAAGAACAACACAAACAAATGAACTAAATAGGACAAAGAGCAGAATAGCAGTCAATAGGGTGGGGGGGGGGAGAGAAGGAGGATGAGTAAGGGAAGGGTTTAGTCAAAGAACGTGTATAAATGACTCATGGACATGGACAACAGGGAGGGATATGATTGTGGGAGAAGGGGTGGGCTGGGTGGGGGAGAGAAATGGGGGGAAAATGGGACAATTGTAATTGAAAAACCAAAAAAAAAAAAAAAAAAGGTAAAAAAGATTTGTGCAGCATATGGAGAAGGTGCTGTGACTGATGGAACATGTCAAAAGTGGTTTGCAAAGTTTTGTGCTGGAGATTTCTCATTGAATGATGTTCCACAAGCAGATAGACCAGTTTGAAGTTGATAGTGATCAAATTGAGACATTAATTGAGAATAATAAACGTTGTACCATGTTAGAGATAGTTGACATACTCAAAATATCCAACTCAATGAAGTTATTCGTGAAAATAAAAAATGTGCTTTATTTTATGAAAAGAAAACCATAGTACTTTTTGTTCAATCCAATACTATTTGGAAAATACAAATAACCAGAATAAAAGTGTGCACTTGCAGAGACTAGAGAATAAATAAATAAATAAAAATGACTGCAGATGTAAATGGTTTTATAAACTAACCTACCTTCCATTTTAAATGTTAAACTGACCATCCAACACCACAATTAGCTATCTGTAATGGAACCCTTTTAAATGTCACTATAAAATTTTATTTTGGAAAGTAATTGTTTACTTATGTTGCCAAAAGCAATGTATTTTTCTGAGGAGGTTTCACAAAACTATATTCTTGTTTATTTCTGACATAGAGATTAAAAAGTTATAACTATTTTCAAGTTTGTTATTACTTTGTTGTTGTTAATATTTTAAATCTATGACATTTCATTGGAACTTTTCAGACTGGAAACAGGATAGTATGCAGACAGTGGTTTGGCTCTAGAAACAAGTTGCGCTGTCAACATTCAACAAGAGCAAAATATATTCTGAAGCATCTTAAGAATAAGAATCTATATTGAAGAAACATATTGTTAAGGTCAAGAAGATATCCACTAAGAAAAGATTCTAAGTAATAATTCTCTTCCCAGAGACCATACTGGAGACATAGTGCTAACTTAATTGAGGACAGAATTTGAGACATCGTTTTATCAACACTATTTAATCATTCACTCTTAATTGTTCAGCATTTACATATGTTTTTGTTAATCATACAGTATTTATTATGGAATCACTGAACATACAAAAGAATCTAAAGAACAATATAAATGAAAAACAAAACAGAGATAGACTCACAGATACTGAAAACAGACTTACGGTTGCTGGGGGCGGGGGATTGGGAGACTGGGTGAAAAAGTGAAGGGATTGAGAAGTACAGATTGGTAGTTACAAAATAGTTATAGGGATGTTACAGAGTCGGGTCCCTAAGGAAATGGGTGGGCTTTGACCATAGAATGGTGATGAAAAGCTTACGGGACCTGCACAAGATTTTGCAGGTGGCCATAATTGGCCACCCCACCCCACTGCGTCACAGGCTGCAGTCGGGATTTTAAAAATAAGGCAGCAGCCATTTGCAGGAGAAGTACCATGTTGTTTGAAAGGAAAAATGGCAAGGCCATGCAGTTTACAAGGAGGCTGAGAACTCCATGTGGTTCTGCATTACGAGCTGAAGAGCCCCATGACACAAGCAAAAGCTCCCCAATCAGGCTCGAATGATTGGGAGCGGCAGGTAAAGCCGAACTGTATCTGGGAAGTAGGGAAATGGTATCTCTGACTTTTTTATTCTAAAACTAGCTTGGTTTGGCAGGGGGAGGCAGAATTATGAGTTTGTGAGTATTTTAGAGAAAGTAAGACTCAATGGCAGAAATCCGCCATTAATCTAAATCTCTGTAACGTTTAAATAAACAATTCCCTTTCTTTTCACCAAACTCTGGTATTAAGAAGTATGCTTTTTTGCTGTGGCAACTGAGCCCCTCATAACAGCCCATGGGTTCTGCTTCAGGGTTATAAAATACAGCATAAGAAATAATAGTCAATAATGTAATAACTATGTATGATTCCAGTTGATTACTGAAAATATCAGGGGGATCATTTTTTAAAGCATATGACTGTCCAACTACTATGCTGTACACTTAAATCTAATACAAAATAATATTGAATACAAATTGTAATAGAAGAAACTTAAGAAAAGGTTATTTTATTGTGAAAATACATTTTCCCACAAATAGTACATAAGTGATCAGGGGTTGGGACCCAGAAATGATTAAAGAATGAGATCAACTATAGAATAAAAAATATTTTCTGAAACCATGATGCAAGACTGACTTATAAAGAGAGAGGCCTACAGTTAGAAAATGTCTGTGGTACTTGTAATGGTCATTGCAAGCCTTAAAACCTTACATTTGTAAATTATGTAACATTTTAGAGATAAATGTAAGATAAATAAAGGCAGTGCCCATGCTCTGAGGAGCAGAGCAGTCAGGACAGATAGATTCTGAGATCATTTTTGTTTGTATATAGAAAAAAAAGTGACCAAGAATATGAAGTCTCTCAACAACAACAACAACAACAACAACAAACCCTGCAATATTGTTTTGTGATTAATTCTCCAGTCTCTCCGCTCTAGTACTTACTTTTATCTGAATTAACCCTCTACTACCCCAAACTTTCTCATTGATGTAACCTGTCAACCAAGGAAGTGGACCAGAATGCAAATGCATGAATAATTATGACTTCACTGTACTAGTCAGCTGGGGCAGTAGATGCTGTTGAGTGACCATGTGTACTGAGCGGTCATTGCATTCAAAATGACTGAACAAGTAGAGCAATGAATCTGCATCAAATTTTGCATTAATGGTGAACATTCCTCTGTGGAAACTATTCAGATGAATCAGAAGGCTGCAGCTATGGGCAACTGGTGATTGGCAGCTTCAACTCAACAATGCACATGCTCATGCATCACATCTCATGCAGAGCTTTTTGATGAAACATCAAATCGTCCAGGTGATTCAATCCCACTATAGCCTAGATCTGGTGCCTGTGGCTTCTGGCTTTTCCCAAAACTAAAATCATCTTTGAAAGGGAAGATATTTCAGACCATCTATGAGAGGACAATATGATGGGGTTGTTGATGGCAATTAGGAGAACCGTGTGCATTCCCATGGTGTCTACTTTGAAGAGGACTAAGGCATCATCATCCTATGTACAATGTTTCTTGTATCTTGTATCATCTTTAATAAATGTCTCTATTTTTCATATTACATGGCTGGATACATTCTAGACAAAACTCATATAACTCTGAAATTTCCATTTTTATTAAAATACAAATCATATTTCTTATTAAAATATGCATCCAACACCATAATTCTACAAGTATATTTTCATAAAATTATAGTTAAATTTTAATTATATTTAATTATAAAATTTTAAGTATTTCCTGATGAGATCATGCTACTTTTTATGAGTATTAACTTGTTAAAGGCCATGTTTAATAATAATATCTTTCTACTTTCTTTGGCTCTTTGGGAGTAGCCTAAATAGAACAACACTGCTCCACCTGAATCTGGCATTAATTCAACACTGTCTCTTCTTATTTTGTTAATAAGAAGAGAAGAAAGAGAAGAAAAAAGAGGGAAAGAGAAGGGAAGACAAAAGAAGAGAAGAAGAAAATAAAGAAAGGAAGGAGAAGAGAATGGAGAAAGAAAGAAAGCAGAAAAAGAAAGGGGAAACTCTCATTAAGATAAAATACCTTAACAGCACATACAATGTTTCATTGAGAAATATATTTAAAAAGGTCTTTGCAATTCAAAGCAAGAAGAAATGGTAACGCCATCTTTATACTGTATCCATTCCTCACATTCCCTGATTCCTAGAGTTTACAGTGCTTCCTATTGAAGATTTGACTAGCTAACTGAGTAGAAGAGAAATCAATGAAGTAGTCAAAAGGGAGATTGCAAAATATGAAAAATAATTGTATGTAATTCTGAAATTAAGCCTATCTATCTATCTTACAGATCTTAGAAATTCATTATAAAATTCTAGGATTTTACTTAATCTCTTGATTAGGACTTGGGTCAAGGACTTGTTAATAACAGCAGTTGTTGTGAATCCAAATGAAATCTATCCTAAAACACTCTTACTTTTTTTGATTTACCTTTTTTAATAAAGAGGAGATTTTATCTCTTTTCTTTTCCCTGCAGCACAAATTAGCAATTGCTGGTGCTGAGGTCCAAGATGGTAGCCAGCAAGAGACTCATGAAGAAGTCAGAAGAAATCCACAAATGTGGAATGAAAAACTTCCCCTATATTCAGGGTAAGAAAGCTAATTTATTGACTTGCCAAGGGATTATTGTACCTGACAACCCTCCATATGATAAAGAGGACTTTAGAATCGAAATAAACCTTCCAGCAGAGTACCCATTCAAACCATAGAAGATCACATTTGAAAGGAGATCTATCATCCTAACATTGATGAAAAGGGGCCAATCTTTCTGTAAGTAATTAGTACTAAAAACAGAAGCCAGCAACCACACTCAACCAAGTAATCTAGTCCCTAATGGCACTGGTGAACAACCTCTTTGTACTGACTTACTTGAAGAATGCTCTAAGGATGGTAAAAATTCTGTAAGAATGCTGAAGAGTTTACACAGAAATATGGGGGGAAATGACCTGTGGACTAAAAATGCCCGGACAGATTCCAGCGGAGGCAAGCAAAGACCCCAAGCAGTGTATTCCCACAACCTGCAAAACAGGACTCTGGAAAATTTATATGTTTTTTCACCTTGTGTTCTGCTTGTGGAGGCTATCAACTTGCTACAGTTTTCTCAATCAAAAGTGGTCTAGGTAACCTGTAAAAATAATAAAAGATTTAAGATCTTCTAAAAAAATCATTGGTGATGAATGATCTCTGCTACAGTTAGGGAGTAAAGTGGGAAATGAGCTTTACTAGGTAAACACCTGACATGATGAAGCTGATTTTCTTATGAATTATGCTAAAGGAAGAGAAATGATTAGCTTAGAACAAACATATGTCCAAAAGAGCAATAAATTTTTCTGAAAAATTGTTATGGGAAAACTCACTGCTCTTTGTCTTACAAGAGAAGGATAGAAAAGTGAGTAGAGATATTTTACAAATATTTTTACATAAGAGACATAAAGATTTAAATAGAATATATTATAATTAACATGACAAGGAAAACTAAAATAGAAACCCACACACTGCTTATCTGGTATTAATTTAAATATTTTATTTATTTATTTTTAGAGAGAGAGGGATAGAGGGAGAGAGGGAGAGAAACATTGCTGCATGAGAGATATTGCCTCACACATGCTACCAACTGGGGACCAGGCCCACAACCCAGTCATGTGGCCTGACCGGGACTTGAACCAGTGATCTTAGAGTTCACAGGTTGGCACTCAATCCACTGAGCCAACCAGTCAGGGCTGTTTGGCATTAATTAAAAAAAACAAAACAACAGAATCATTATCTTAGTCAGTTATAAAGAGCTCTACACTAATATCTGATTTTGCTACCTAATTTATCCACTAAATATCCACGTGCTTTTCAGCAAAACACATTACCTACTCTGTGTTAGTCATATATAATAATGATAAATGTTGGATTAAATGATACTTGAGATTCTATTCAATCCTAACATTTTTTTAATTTGTAAAATATTTTGTGTTTTATATATTGATATAATATTTTATTTTTAATTACAGTAAAAACTACATAACATTTTTATTTTAACTGTTAAGTGTGCAGTTCAGTAGTATTAATATTTAATGGTTGTATAGCATATCACCAGAACTTTTATATCTTGCAAAACTAAAAGCTCTATGCTCATTAAGCCACAACTCATTTCTTTTTCTTAAGCCCTGGTAACTACCATTCTAGATTTGTTTCTAGAATCTTTTCATGATTAGTTTATTTAACTTAGAATAATGTTCTCAAGGTTTGTCCATATTATAACATATGAAAGAAAGGGTTTCCATGCCTTTCAAAGTTCCAGAATGTATCCAGCCATCTTATATCAAAAATAGACATTCATTGAAAATAGAAGATACAAGGAACATTACACGTTGGACAATGATGCCTCAGTCCCCTTCAAAGTAGGCACCTTGGAACCTTACACAATTCTCCCAGTTGCCATCCGCTGCCCCATCATATTATCCTGAATCTCATAGATGGTCTGAAGTCTCTTCCCTTTCAGAGATGATTTTAGTTTTAGGAAAAGCCAGAAGTCACGGAGTGCCAAATCTGAGTTGTAGGGGGGCTGAGCCACTTGGGTGATCTGATGTTTTGCCAAAAAACTCCAAACAAGATGTGATGCATGAGCAGGCACGTTGTTACCAATCTTCAGTTGCCCATGGCTGTGGCCATTTTCATCGTATTACATCTCTCATCTGACAAAGAACACTGAGGTACTACTCCTTACTAATTGTTTGGGCTGGAAGGGAGTACTCATGATAGACAACACCTTCCCAATTAAAAATAAATAAATATAAATAAAACAGTTAACATGATCTTGATCTTGCTTCAATTTTGACACACCTTCTTGGGGCATGGAATCCAGGCAACGTCCACTGGGCCTTTGTTTCTGAATCAGAGCCATAGACCCATGATTCCTCTCTTGCTACAACCTTTTTGAGGAAATCTGGTTCAGTGGTAGTGGTTTGAATCAAGTCATTAGCAACTGCAGCACAATGTTCCTTCTACTCTGGTAACAGAAGTTGCAGTACAGATTTTGCCATGACATGTTTCATGCCAAGATCCTGCATCAAAATCTTGGACATAGGAGATTTTGGAATCCCCAGATCAACTTCTAGTTCTCTCACTACCAGTTGCCAATCTTTGTTGATTGCAGCCCATACATGCTCAATATTCTCAGGTATTCTGCTTGTTGCTGCCCTTCCAGAATGTGGATCACTTTCAACAGATTCTCAACCATCTTTGATGCTTTTGTGTCACACTTTTATTTGCCCTGCACTCATTGCATCATCTCCAAAAGTTTTCCGAATCATCCAACTAGTTTCTGTGAAGGAATGTTTGAGCCTAACACAAATTTTGATGCAGATTCATTGCTCTAATCACTCAGTCATTTTGAATGCAATGGCTGCACAGTACACATGCTCACTCAATGACATCTACTGACCCCACTGACTAGTACAGGGATGTAATCATTATTCATGCATGCACATTCCAGTCCACTCTCTTTTGCTGCCAGGTTACATCAATGTCATGCAAACCTTTCTCATTATATTAACAATGGCTGGGTTTTTTCTAGACAGACCTCATATGCCATATTTTTTTAAATTAGTTTGTTCCATTTGGTAATGGACATTTGGTTTGCTTCTTCTCTTGGCTATTGTGAATATTGCTACTATGAACATGGTTTGCAAATATTTCTTCAAGACCCTGCTCTAAATTCTTCTGGATATGTATATATATGCTCAGAAATGGGATTGCTGGATCATCTGGTAGTTCTACTTCTAATTTTTTGAGAAATTGCCATACTTTTCTTATCGTCGTCGTCGGCAGCCGTCCGTCTCGAGAGACGATGGTGTAGCTTTTTAAGAGTCTATCTGCACCGCCGAGAATGGCTGTGCAGTCCGACTCGGGAGTGACACAGTATCTGTCTCCTCCCGTGTTGAATCGACATCTTACGATGATGCTGAAGTGTCCTCTCCAGTGAAGCTGAAGCTACAGAGCCTGGGCAGGGTGATATGGAGGGTCTGCTGTTGCCCATGCAGCAGACCCCCCCTCTCTTCGCAGCTGAAGGGTCCAAGGGAAAGACGGAGTCAATACAGCTTGGCTTCAGGTGAGCCGCAGGAGTTGCCGGTGTTGACTACAACGTCAAACCGCCTTAGGGACTCCGGTTCCAGATTTTCTGTCGGGGTTTACTCCCTTAGCCTTTCCCCTGAAGAGGTATGCCGCAAGGCAGCGGAGGTTTTTTGGAATCAGAGTTTTCCTTCTCTGATGTGCCCTGACTGGAAGATCGAACCAGCGACACTTAGCTCGCAGGCCGACGCTCAATCCACTGAGCCAAACCAGCCAGGGAGAAGAACATAAGTAGTGTTTATAAAAGTGCGGAAAAGGTTAGTAAGGGAATGGGAAAGGTTAATAAGGGACTGGGAATGGTTTATAAGTGTGTGGAAAGGGTTTATAAAGCCTTAAAATATATATAAATACTAAAATAAATGTAAGGTTCCTACTTCGTGGACTTTCACCTATCGCGGGGGTGGGGGAGTGTCTAGAATGTAATATCCGCGATAAGTGAGGGAATACTGTACTTCGATCATAGAGTGTGCCTCATAAACTATTATCTTGACCTGAAAAAACCCCTTTCTCCATCATTCATAATATTCATGTTTGTATTGACTCCTGAGTTCTATATCTATTTCAAGTTTCACATAAGTTTTCTTTTCACAGATGAAGAATGTACAGGATGTCTATATAGTCTGGCATCATAGGGAAGAATATTTTATAGATTCTAGATGTTCTCAATGGCCCTATGCAAATTTGTCAGACATTACAAATACCTTGCATATTATTGGAGTAGGATCTAAAATAGCCTAACCTGGTGTATGAAAAAATATATATATAATTTAAAACACACATCAGGGAATTATAATTTCAAATGTGGAATATACCTTACAGATCAATCATTTATCAAATTTCTTATTTCCTAAACATCTCTATTAAATAGTTTTCATGTTTGGTGATAAGGAAATAAACCACTTAAAATATTTTAAATACAACAAGCCTTTCTATGATGTCTTTCTTATGTATTAATTCTCCTTTCTGGAGTTACATAAAAAAGTTTAAATTTCACTCAGTCATCACTAAAGTTTTACAAGACAGCTAGTGTACTAACTACTCATGCTCTAATAATTAGTTCTGCAATTCAATTTTGCTTTAAAATGCTATTATACAGGATTTCTTCAAGTGCTTATTGAGCTGCAGATATATCTATAGCAACTTTGTGTCTTATTTTTCAATATCACAAGGGTATGTCAGCCTCCTTGTTTCTAATGTTGTTTATCTTTCTTTGATACTATTTTTGCCAAATGTTTATTGATCTTATAAAATTCTGGCCTTTGGTTTTGTTGATCCAGCCAACTCTTTGTGTGCATTTTAGTTTCCCATTTAATTAAATTCATTTAAGCCATTTTTCATTTTTAATAATCAAACACTTAGCATTACATAGTCCTTGTATAACCTTGGCTCTATGAGCAAATTTTCCAAGTGTTTTAACAATATTGACACATTTAATCCTAATATCAGTTCTATAAAGAAGATACTATTATTATGACTTTTTAAAAAGGAGAAACTGAGATAAAGTGAGTAAAGTATCTTTCCCTATGTCTTATAGCTGGCAGGTGGCTACTCTAGAGTCCTATCTTAACCACTGTACTAGGCTGTCTCTTTTTTACCAAGTTTGGATTTTTAGTATCACGCCTAACT
Organism: Furipterus horrens; assembly: GCF_987537825.1. NCBI lineage: Eukaryota > Metazoa > Chordata > Mammalia > Chiroptera > Furipteridae > Furipterus > Furipterus horrens. The sequence goes on from NW_028327171.1 coordinate 177,451,152, forward strand.
CTAACTTTTCTAATCAAATTCTTATTTTACTTAAAGTATTATTCCTTATTTTACAATGAGTGCAGGATGGCAATGCATTTTCATTTAAACAAGTCTGGCTATGTCCAACATTATTTAGCATAGAGCTCTTAGTGTCCTCATTCATTACTTACCTCTTTGACTCAGGAGAAATTCTGAAAGTTTTGTTTTTAATTTTGCAGTGCTTTTAATGTAATTTTTTTTTTTTTTTTGCTTTTTTGTTTCTAAAAATACGTTATGTCATTTAGAGCAGCTTTGGGGTCTATAGCAAAATTGAGGGAAGGTACAAAGATCTTCTTTATGCTTCCTGCCCCCAAACATGCATAACCTCCCCTTTTGTCAACTTTCCCCTTTATATCTGTTATAATTGATGAGCCTGGGTTGACACAACATAATTACCTAAAACTCGTGGTTTACCTTAAGGCTTACTCATGTATCTGAGGATGTAAGCAAGTGAAATACAGAATGTCAGCCATGCACAGGACTAGAAAACAAATAATCAACAATAGAGATATTAAGTTCTCCATAGATAATTTTTATTTTTAGAAACTACATATTAATAAGTTATCTGGTGTGTTAGAAAACAAAAAATTTGAGGATGTTAGTAAACAGTATTGGAAATAAAGCACATGGATCTAAACAATTTTATTTTCAAAGAAGACAACAAAAAGTACTTTTAAAAAGAAATGTGCTATAATGATATATCACTACACCTCTATCAGAATAGCTAAAATAAAAATTGTGTTGTCACAAAATGGCGGTAAAAATGCAGAGAAACTGGCGGTAAAAATGCAGAGAAACTGGATTATTGTACATTGCTATGGGTATGTACATTGGTACAGCCATTCTGGAAAACAGTTTGGTAGTTTGCTAAAACACTGAACATACAACTACTATGCAACCCAACTTTCCTAGGCATTTATCTAGATAAATAAAAGCATTCAAAGAAAAACCTGTACATGAATGTTCATAGCAGCTTTACTTGTAGCAGCAAGAAGTAAAATCAGTCTTGCTCTCCCTTCACAAGTGAATGGTTAAACAAGTGTGGTACCTATATAATGTGGAATACTACTCAGCAATAAACAAGGACAAATTATTGATGTACACAATTTGGTAAATCTACAGGGAATTATGCTGAATGAAAAAAAAAAAGCCAAATATAAAATGGCAGCATACTGTATGATTCTATTTATATAACATTTTTGAAATAAAAATATAATAATGGGTAATGGATTAGTAGTTACCAGAGGTTAGAGAAGAGGACAGTAGAGGTAGGCATAAAAGTTGAGAAATGAGTATATTTACAAAATGGCAATGTAAGGGACTCCTATGTTTTAAAATTGTTAATCATCTTAAATATGGTAATGGACCACAAGCCCATACATGTGATGAAAGTCAATAGAAAGTAATACACACATACATATACACACAAAAGAGTACAGTAATAACTGGGAAAATCTGAATAAGATAGGTAAATTATATCCAGGTCAATATATTCTTGATTAGAGTTTTGCAAATCATACATAAGATCTCTCTGTCTGTATTATTTCTTACAGCTTCATGTAATATACTATTTTTCTAATAAATATTTCAATTAAAAAATAAATAAAGGCAAAATTCACTGTCTGGTATAGCTAAATAAAGTATATTGTTATAACTGGAAAGAGTGAAAGAATGTAAATTTTGTGTGCATGTGGTAGATATAAGGGTTATATAGTTTATGTACATATAGGAAGTTGCACAATAATATATAAAACTGAGATATAATTAAAGAATATATAATTATGTTACATAGAAATATGAAAGTGAATACTACCAGTAATAATTGAAGGAATTAAAAGTACTTATTCCTGAGAAGAGAGAATCTGAAATAGTGGTAAAAGAAGGGGAAAAGAGCTATATTTAATTTTAGGCTTTGGTGTGTTATTTTTATTTTATAATTACATACACAAGTCATTGTTAGTATTAAAAGTTAATCAATTAATAAAATAAAAAGAACATGTAAACATTAAATGAAAAAGCAGGTTGAAAACCTAATGCTTTAAAGTAAATTTCTGGTTAGAACATGCATACAGATATGTAAAAATTGTTTTATTATAAATATTAACTACTGTTATCTATAAACAACTTTATTATGTTATTAATGACTATTCACTTTATAATTAAAAATTAATGACTTGAATATTAAAAATTGTTAGTTATATTTTCTTCTTTGTGAATTCCTGGTCATTTTTTGGTTCCTAGACACTCAATGTTCTAAATTTTTTTTTTATATATACATTTTTTATAGAAACAATATGCCTGTGTTATAGATAAATGTAGAACTACACAATTGTAAATAATGTATTCCTACCATGTTTGAAAATAAAATTGCCTTGAAGACAAGCAATAGTCTTCAGTATTACAGGTTTGGTCATGTTAGTCACAGTAAGTTTCAAAATATTATTCTAGTACTATCTCTGTGTCCTCATTCCTCAGCTCCAGGAAACCCGTTGAAGCTAATGAGTCAGGAATTATGTCTATTTTGCTTATCATTACATCCCCAGGAGCTATTGCCTGAAATGTATGACATTCCTAATAAATATTTATTGAATGCAATAAGTTCCTATAGATACAAGCACTGCTTCTGCCTTTACTGTCATTTTAGAAAAATCTTCCCCATTCTGACTTTATAAATATATTCATGTGTAGTTTATTTTACAATGAGTATTATTCATTTATTCATTTTACATTAACACTTTAACAAATCTAGAATTTGATTTTGGTGTAGTATTTGAGAAGTAGCCATGTACTTTTTTCCCAAAAACATATCCAGCATTTCTAGCACTACTTTTTAAAAAACCACGATATCTTCACTGATTTCACATGACAATCTTCTGGTATATAAAAATGGCATAATTCATTATTCTCAAATTTTTTAGTTATTTGCTTTCATGTTCAAGTGCCAATATCATACAGAATTAATCATTGTACTTTTATGAAATGATTTAATATAAAAATATTTCTGCTTTTTTCAATTTTAATTTACTCTATAAATATGAATAAATGTTCAGTGTCACAATCTACTTTTTGTAAAACTTTTCCCCATGGAATGCTTTCTGATCTGTATCCTATTTTATGGAATAATCATATTAGTACATCAGTGTATATTATTTTTATTAGCTATTCTATGGTGTACTTTTTACCATCTTATTTCTCTATACCTTTTAATTAGTTTGAGTGGCTTGCTTATAAAGAGTATATAGTTCCACTTGTTTTTTTCTTACTAATTCAAAGAAAAAACTTTAGCTTATAATGAAATGTAGTCTTCTAAATGTTAAAAAAATAAATAATTAATTCTCTAGTGTATTAGCAACCTACATCGCATTCTATAATTTAGAGTCATTTTATTTCTGTTACAAAAATTGTGACATCATTTTATCTTGTCTCCCAGTACTCTCTTTAACCTTTTAATATTTCTAAGGAAACTGAGAGGCATTCAGAGATTTCATCTTCAATTTCTTTCTTGGCTTTCTTGAGTGGATGTCATCCAGGCCAAGAAATTTGCATTGCTATAGAGCAACTAAGCACTCTCTAAAAATATCCTGTTTTAAAACCTTCTCTTCTACCTTGGGCTTCACATCACTTTTACCACCATTGAGTCTACTTTTCATTGTCTGGATCACCATTCACCTGAGCAGAAAAAGTTGAAAACTTGTACAATTTTTTGCTCCTATATTAGCTATAAACCAATATCATAAAGTAAACTGGGCTTTATTTTAAATATTTTGATATTATATATAATTTAAAGATCATCTTATGACCACTTAATACTTTTTCAAAAGAATTATTTTATGCTAATTTTGCTTTAAAAATTAATGCCTATTTGTTATAATTATATTTGATTATTATGCTCTCTCTTCTGTCTTTTTTTTATACATTTTAATTTTTAATATGGTGCTCTCTCTTCTGTCTTTTACACATTTTATTTCAATAACTAAACTTCAGATACCCTTACTATTTCTATTTCTTTTAGGATAATTTGTGGCTGTATCTTCAGAATTTTATTCCCTAAAGCAGTCAATTATTACCATTGATATTTTTCCTGTTAATGAATCCTATATTGCTCTATAAATGCTAAAAGCTTAATAACTGTTTGTGTTGTTATCTACTATATATATATATATATATATATATATATATATATATATATATATATACATCCTCCTTTGGAGGATGTATATTTGACTAGATTCGAGTAACCAACCTGGACAATAATAAGTTCTATGAATTCAAATAGAATCTTGTCCAGATTTTCTGTCATTTCAAATTCCCTGCCAGTCAGTTATTTCTTATTTGTTGGAATTAAGTACAGAATAGATATTTCTCTCATCATTTTCTCTAGCTTCTAAGAGATTAAATTGACAGTAAGGCTGGCCAAGTATTTACCAGACCCAACTTTTAACAGAATGAGTTTTGTGGAAGGTCTGGAAGATTAAATCCTACCTTTTTATATTGTTGTCAGTTTCTTAAACTCTGAGTTTCTGTTTTCTTGTCTATATTATGAGCAAATAATCCTTTTTTTGCTAGTGCATTTTACATATTTCAAGGTCTAAATTATCTGAAATATGTTGAAATATTTTTAAAACCTTAAAAATATGCTACAAATGTGCTGTAGATTTTATTTTAAGTACACATTTTGAAAATGTTTTTGTTTGTTCGGGTCACAAATCCTACAATATCAGAACTCTCTTTATTTCTTTTACCATATGAAACAGACCTAATAAATGATTATCAAACAAATAATTTGTTTTATCATCTGTCATATAACTAGACACACATAATTATAGCAATAATAAGTAGTTAAGTGATCAATACACTGAATTAATATAAACGATTCTTTCAGAGTTTAATGGTTATGTGTCGTGGCCCTCCGATCAGCAGGATCCACAGCATTGTGGGTGAAATGAATAAATGCACACGGCCTGCAAGAATCCTGTGAAGAAGAGGGGACAAAACTGGCCACTCTCTAAAGGAGAAAGTGCGGTTTGCCACTGCCTGAGCAGACTTTTATTAACTCTTTAGGTGAAGTACATCCAAGAAAGTTATGAATCATTGTGCCAAGTATTGCCTTATATGATTATTTTATATAACAGAGAAAAGAATGTTACACATGCATGGATGATAAAGATAACTGATCTAGCCACATCCTGTCCTTGAAAATCAGCCCAGAATAGGCCCTAAGAAACTGCTTCAAGGTTACATGCTAAACATCTATTGTTCTCAGCCCAGGGTGAGGGAGTCCTTTAGCAGAAAGCAAGCTTTTAAACTTTAATAGAAATGCAGGCCTGGTTCCCCACGGGAAAACAGGTGTGTGAAGTGAGTCCTATGTACTGTCACACTCCCAGTGGTTTTCCAAATCTGGGGCTGAGCTACGTTTGCCACCACCAAGCACCCTGGCTTCTCATAGTTATGGTGTTTGATGCAAACAATAAGTTTATCTAAAGTTGCCCACCTCCTAAACCCCAGAACCTGTGACTATGTGAGGTTATGTGGCAAAAGCAAACGAGGTTACAGATGATATTAATTTTGCTTATTCACTGAGCTTAAAATGGGGAGATTATCTGGAATTATCCAGGAGGATTTAGTGTAATCACAAGGGTCCTTAAAAATGGGAGAGGTGAATGGAAGAGTCCGAGTCCCAGTGATGGGATAGGAGGCCAACTTAACTCACTGCTGCCACTAGCTGGAAGAAGCTGGTTGAAAGGAGAAAGATGGTAATGAGCCAAGGAATGAGAGAGGACTCTGAAAACATAAAGAGGTAAAAAACTAGAGTCATTTTTAGAAACTCCAGAAGAAATACAGCCCTGATACCTCTTGGATTTTAGCCCAATGGGACCCATTTCAGATTCCTGACATCCCAAAGTGTAAGATAATTTGTATGGTTTTAAGCCACACCAAAATTGAGGCATTTTGCTTCAGCAGTCATAGATAACTGACAATCTATATTTGTTTGTATTCTCAACACTATTATAAAATAAACATGTTTATGAATAAAAGCACTTTTGACAAATACATGAATTGAAAACTATGGTGGTGGGACTGTGGAAACAGAAACAGATATTTTCCAGTGTTGTAGTCTAAGTGCATTTACTTGGTAAAGTGGCCAAATGGGAGGGGCAAAACAATAGCTGTATGTCTTTTTCCAATAAGCCAAAATTGTGGGTTCGAACTCCAGGCAGGGTACATACAAGACACAACCAATGAATGCATAAATAAATGGAATAACAAATCTCTCTCTCTCTCTTTCTCTCCTGCTCCCCCACCCTCTAAAATCAATAAATATATATATTTTTAAAACCAGATGTACAGGTTGTTACTGCTTTGCTTCAGACAGAAACTTAGTACTAGTACAGAATTCAACAATTAAAGTAGTATTTAAATAAGGTGTGATAAATTGTATGATAAACAAAATCTATAAGTCTAAGTTGATGCATAACAGAATTATCTCCTATGGTTTTTCAATGGGTTTAGGAGTTTATATCTTAGAACATTTACCAGGAAAGATTAAAATTTGCTTAGCTAAAGATGAAGTTAAAGGTGGAGTGATTTTTCCAAAGACTCAAGGATAAAAGAAAGAGTACATATTAAAAGTAACTGAAGTAAGTTTTATATGACTTAAATAATAAAGGGTAAGGTAAGAATGATCAGGATGGCACAGGGGAAATGATAATAGCTAACATTTCTTGAGAACTATGTGTCAGTGTTTTCTTTCAGGTCTTTTATATGGATTATGTCAGGTATTCCTCAGAACAACCCTAAAGATTGTTTAATAATTATAATATACTCAACAATATATTATAGTTGGTAAGACCATGGTACTGAAGCCAGATTGCTTATCAATTATAAGCTATGCAACTTTAGGGAAGTTATTTAACTTTTTTATATCTTTTATTTTTCACCTGAAAAATGGGTACAATGATAGCATATCTATTTGATTATTACATTGTGAGTATTATATGAATTAACAGCTGAACTGCACTTAGTAACTGGCCTATAGTAAGCACATATTTTAGTTTTTAATGCTATTACTTCCATTCCTACTATTTTCAGAAACTATCAGAGTGTTCCTTTTAAAATATCTCAGAAGACATTAATATTCTCCTCGAAAGCCTAGATTGGTTTCCCAGCTCATGCAGAGTGAGAACCAAATTCTGGTCTATCAAAACACACCTCAACTTTTACCACTCTCTACTTCTTCCCAAACTCCACAAGAGCTTCAGACCACCTCTTTGTTTATCAAAGATTTCACTTCAGAATATTTACCCTAACTCTTCTTCCTAACAAAAAAACTCTTCCTACTTATAACTTTCACTTTTATTTCTTTAAAGTTTTCTGTGACAGAATTTTTAATGACCACTTTATATCAAACAACAAGGCCTCTTTAAGTAAAAGAAATTCAGTTGGACACACATACAACTTTATGACCTATACCAATGATTTTCAACCTAAAGCCCTAGCTCTTCAATGAGCTTTATCTTTCAACTTAAGCAACCAGAGAGCAGGACAATATATATGAAGTAAACAACAGAGCCTGTGATCTCTAAAAAAAAATGGAAATAGTGAAATGTAGACTAAGATTGCCATTGCTCTCTGCCAGAAGCAATTTCCAAATTAACAGGCAGAAAGAAGAATGCAATCTAAATTGCATACATTTTCTAAGTTCAGGAAACAGAGGTCAGGTTTTGAGGCATTAAATGGCTGGAAGAAGAGAGGAAGCATAGCAAAGAGGAAGGAGCTGCACAAAGAAAGAAATCCCATAGATTTGTGCAGGGGTAATCTTCAGTTTTCGCAGTGCATGGCTAGGATGAAACTCTATTCATTTGGGCAAAACAGACCAGAGAGTCATAAGCTTAAAAATTCTCAGAATTAATACTGGATAGGAGACTGAGTTTTAACCAGCCAGTTATCACGGGTTGAGTCAGTAGTATCCCCAGAAGAAACATTCCTTAATATTAGAACTAAGCTCTTTATGAAGTGGAGAATACTTTAGATCACTTTAACAATTTTAACCTGACTATAAAGCATTAAACTAATGCACTTGTAACTTAACTTCCTGTCGCAACAGAAAAACAGCACTCATGAAGTGAAGACAAGAAGATCCAAACCACTGACAACACATTATCTATAATATCTGTATTAGTCTCCTTGACTGCCATAACAAAATTTCACAGACCAACAGGCTTAAAAAACAAGCATTTATTTTCTCACAGTTCTTGAGGCTAGACGTTGGTGATCAAGTCACCAGAAAATTTTATTTCTGATGATTACTCTCTTCCTGGTGTATAGATGGAAGCTTTCTTGCCAGGTCTTCACATAGCTTTGTCTCTGTGTGTATAAAAAAAGCAAGAAAAAGCCCTGGCTTCTGTGGCACAGTGGATTGAGTGTTGGCCTGTGAACAAAGTGTTGCTGGTTCAATTCCCAGTCAGGTTACATGCCTAAGTTGCACACCAGGTCCCCAGTTTGGAGACACGTGAGAGGCAACCACACATCGATGTTTCTCTCCCTCTCTTTCTCCTTTCCCTTCTCGTTAAAATCAAATAAATAAAACAAAATAAAATAATAAAATTAAAAAAAAAACAAGGAAAAAATATGTTGATGTCTCTTCTTATGCTACCATCCTTTTGAATTGTGGCCCCACCCTTATGAATCATTTAACCTTAATTACATCTTTAGAGACCTCATTCCCAAACACCATCACATTGAGCAGCAATATTTCAACATACAAATTTTGAAGGGACACAATTTGGTCCATAAAAATATCCAACATCTAAGCAACCATGACAAAATCATCCTTCGACAAACAGCCAGAGAGGAATTTAATCTCTCAGTCCAGCAACTTGTGAGGAACTGAACCTTGCCAACAACCAAGCATGTGAGCTTTGAAGTGTGTCTTTTCACAGTCAAGCCTTAAGGTGACAAGATCCCTAGACAACACCTTGATTTCATCTAAGAGGAAGACATTAAAGCAGTGGATTGACTAGCTGTATCCAGCTCATGACCTATATAAACTGTAAGAATATAAATGTGTTGCCTGAATAAATTACATTTTGGGAAATTACAAGAAAAATTACAAGAAATTAAAAGGGAATGGCCTCCTCTCTTGTGCTCCTTTTTGATCACTCCCATGCAAGGGATCTCTTACTTTATAAACAAATGTCATTTCTTTTTATACTTTTATATTTTATTTAAATGGATTATGCAGTGTGTATATTTAGTTTGTGTTTGGCTTATTATATTCAAATTGTATTTAGAATATATATCCTTAATGATTCATAAAGCCCATTTGTCCTCACTGGTGTGTAATTATCTGTTCTGTATATAGGATATAAATTATTTATTGATTTTACTTTTAATGGCACTTTGAGCAGTGATCAGTGTTTTTGGACCTTGCAAATGGTGCAGCTATGAACATTCTAATACAATCATTTGATGAACAGGTATTATTCATTTCTTATAGGCATATTCTTAGGACAGCAATTTCTGGGATACAAAATATGCATTTACCTTCACTATATATAGTAAAAGTGGTTTGTAAAGTTTATGGATACATGTAATAGATGTTTTGTAGTCTAAGAAGCTAATTTTATTATAGAGAAAACTGAGACTTATTGTGTTTAAATATTCAAAATATTTTAATAAATTGGATGTGTGTATATATATATATATATATATATATACACACACACACACACACACATGTGGTGCCATGTAACCCAGCAAGTGCACTTTCCAGCATTGACCCCAGGAAGATGGCCACATATGTTCACATAAAAACCTGTACAAGAATATGTATAGCAGCTTTATTTAAAACATTTCAAACAGGTATTCTTTAAAGGGGAGTGGCTAAACTCTGTGTGGTATATCCACACCATGGGATACTACTCAAAAGGAATAAACTAGTGATACAATCTGGATGAGTCTCAGGGAATGATGTTGAGTGAAACAAAAGCTGGCCCCATAAAACTACATACTGCATAATTCCATTTATTTAATATTCCTGAAATTACAAAATCATAGAAATAAAGAAAAAATATTGTAGTCACCAGGGTTTAAGGGCTGGGTAAGATAGGCAAAAAAGAGGCTGTGGTCATTAAAGGACAATGAAAAGAATCCTGGTAGTGATGCAAATGTCCTGGGCCTTGCTTCCAGCAATGTCATCACTCTGGTTGTGATACTGTACATTTTGTGAGATGACATCATTAGAGGAAACTAGATAAAGGGTACCCAGGGTATCTGCACTGTTTTTTTGACTGCATGTGAAAGTATAATATCTCCAACCAAAAATTCGATTTAAGAAATGCATATGGGTCCCAGCACTTAGCATTCTGATTAGAGGAAAATAGGGTTCAGCTTCAATAAATGAATGGGCAATCAGAACCATGTTGCAAACCACATAACCACAGTTACCAGGGAGAAGATTTACATAATTTCTTCATTTTTAATTTGCCCTTTCAAAAATTTGTGTAAGACTATTCTTTAAATAATATCAGGTTTAAGAAAATAACTGAAAGAACTCAGAGGCAAAGCTATATTTTAAGCAACAGAGATTAGAAATCTTTCAAGAATAGGAAAATAATCTGTATGAAAAAATACCATAAAATGTATTTTACTTTAGGAGCGACCCCTCCTACACCATTCTCCCTCTTTACACCACCTCCAACCCAACCACTGGGAAAAAGAACAGTTGAAAATAAATTCTGGAAGTTTCAGTGTACATTGAATTTCAAACTACTTTATATTTTGTTTAAAAACATTACAGACATTTTTATATTTATTTGGTAATTTATTATACATTTATTATTTACTATAATACCAGTATTTTAAATTTTTTTTTTCTCAAAAATTCTTAACTATTTTGAGGGAGGATGCTATGGGCTTTGCTGTAAGTGTTTCAAAGCACATGTCCCTTCCTTAGAATCATATTTTTTAAGTGCATGAAACAAGATTTATAGAATTACATAAGGTAATCAGTTTCATTGGAATGTATTTAACAAATTATTATAAAAACAAAATTATGACATAGTAAATTATGTGCTTTTTATTAATGCATTATTTATAAATTAAGTTTATTAACTACCATGATTTTATTAGTGATGAGACTAAACAGTATTTGTGGTATCTATAACAATTTCAGTGTGATGTGAAATTAAGATTTCCATTGGTAAATAGGTGGTGCTAACAATACTGTTGTGTGTTTTCTATATACATTATATTTAAGAAGTCTTAGTTTTAGGCAAAGTTAGTGTATGTATAAGTATGGCGCTCTCTTCGTCCGATCTATGTTGATAAGGATGAATAGAATGTAGCATGCACTCAAGATATTACAATAAAAATAAGATCTGGGGCTCTAATGTAAAACATGGTGACTATAGTGATAACACTGTATTGCATAACTAAAATTAGTTAAGAGAAGAGACCTTAAATGTTTAGAGAGAGAGAAAGCGACAACTATGTGAGGTGATGGAGGTGTTAACTAGAGGGGGAGAATCCTTTTACAATGTATACATATATCAAGTCACCAGGATATATATACACTTTGAATATTTTACCATTTTATATGTCAATCATACCTCAATAAAGCTGAATTTTTATAGATGTACACACATGTGTATGTGTATGTACATATGTATTTATGCATATGTAATACATACACATATAAAAGCTCTCAAAACAGAAACCCTTTCCCTATTTCACTAGTCAAATTTAACCAGAACCAGAAGATTCTAAAAGAGAATTGGCCACATCAAGTGTACAGGAAACTGAAGTATTTCCAAAGTCTTTTATGTATGGTGCAGGAAACAAAAATGTCATTATTTTCCAAAAATACAAAATAATAATAAATAAAATAATAACATCACAGAGAGACCATGGGATTTGATAAAATTTTGCCAATAAGAATGATGATGACTAAGCAGCAGTTTTCAAAGCCTATCAAATAATGGAAGTCTTTGCAGCTATCTTTATGGTGATATGAAATTGAGGACATAGAAATTTGCCACTCTTTTTATATACATCTTTTCATTAGACAAGTCCCACAGATCTCACTTTAATTAAGCTCATAGTGTTCAATAGGCTTCAAAGTAAATAGAGTGGTAAAAATAAGGAAAGTTATCCATTTTCTCTGCTGAGCTTTTGGACTGAAATATATGCCTACTCTATAAGTGAAAGCTCATGTTTCAGGCTCTTTCCTGTTAATTACTAACAAGAAATGAGTCTGTGGTTAAAATTTTAATCCAAATAGCAGGAATATTAACCTTTACACTGCCATCCAGGAAGCTGAGCCCTCTGCAAGTAAATTGAGGTAATATATGTCTAACAACTTTGTAAATAAGAAAGTGCAATGACAATGTAACTTTAATGTTTTTAAACGTCTATAAATTGTACATTTTCTTTCAGTTACTTGTGATGTATTAGAGATATAGAAATAAATTAAATGATTTATTCCTGTAGGAAACTTTCAGTCTACATGTAGATATGACATACTCTCAATAGCAACTAATTACATATCAAGTAAATATTGGGCTGATTTTCAAGATAAATTTTTCTGAAGGACAGTAAGTAAATTTCAATGGATAAGGTAGGATAGGAGCTAGCTATGCACTGCAGCATAAGAAGAATTTTAATATACGAGGTGGAAGAGAAAGGGAGCTTACTTAATTGGAACGGCATTAACAAAGGCATCAAAGTTGGAGATAGGCATAGTCAATTTTTAGGGCAGAGAGAAACCTAGTGTGTCTAGATTAAGTAGGTGAAGTAAAATAATTCTAAGAAAAAAAATTTAAATTATTTCCCATGTAATCCAAAAGCCATGAAAAGGAATGAATTACTGATAACATGCTGCAATGAGGGTGAATGTCAAAATGTTATGCTAAGTGAAAGAAGACACAAAAGGTCATATGTTATTTCATTTTTATGTTATATCAAGAACAGATAAATCCATAAAGACAGAGACAGATTGGTGGTTTCCAGGGGCCAAGAGAAGAGAGAAGTGAGGAGCAACTGCTTAATGAGCATGCAGTTTTATTTTCAAGTGATGGAAATGTTTTAGAACTAAATAGAAGTGTTGGTTGCACAACACAGGGAACATACTAAATAGCACTTAATTGTTCACCTTAAAGTATTTAATTTATTTTATGTGCTTTCTTCTAAATGAAAATAATATGAAAAAAAGAAAAAAAAAATGAAGGAACAGTCTCCAGAGTGGGCTGGTGAACACTGTTTAAGCAGGGTATTTATAGGAACTAAATTCCATTCAAACCTCCTGTCAAAAATGCTTGGAAAGTATTTTCATAAATTGATGTGTCATATTCAGTGAGTTCTAGCTTTCCAATTTCACATATTAAATACCTTTATTTGTCATCTTACCATTAGTTTAAGTTTTACATGTCTTTTAAAAACTTGATATTTACCCCAAACTGCACATTCTCAGAATCTTAAATTATTGTAGTAATTCTCCTAGAACAATACAATAAATGTTTCCCTTTTTTTGCCAAATTCAGTCAATCACAGTTTATTATATTTCTTCATGATGATTTTTGCATTTAGTACATTCTTTATCCTCATCTAAGGCAGCGCTAGCTGACAATTCAAATAATCCCTGACTCCTCCATTTTTCCAGTTACAGAATATTTTTCATTGCAGCTAGAATGCTTTTACAAAGAGTGGTATAAATCTGTATCTCAGGTAAAAAAAAAAATGCAGAAGTAGACTAATTAGTGCAGCTACTTTTCTTGTATCTGTCTGATGCCTAATCATAACCCAGGGCTCCTGTTTTTAAGGTCACTTCAGAATCCAAGATATCTCAAAACATCATGTTCAAGTTTTAAGCCACTCTAAGGAAAAAGCATGTGAATTAAGATTAAAAAATAAGGACCTTACGCAGTTGAGTCAGCTCCATTTAGGAAAGTTTCCAATAAATCTCAGATAACACTTCTGCTTGTATCTCATTGGTCACAATTAACTCTGAGACATACAAGGAAATAAAATATTTTAATCAAATAATCACTTCTTGAATAAAATTTGGAGCTTCATGGTTATATTGAATTACAAAATATCTCTCAGGGTGGTAGTCAATGATCTCTTCCTTTGGCATTGTAAATAATGTATACATACTAAATATACATATTAATATTTCACATTATGTATTTTATATTATATATATCATGTGTTAATCATGAATGTGAAATATACCAAGCATTATGTCAGAGACTCTAATTTTACTCATTAAACAAATATTTACTGACTACCTACTGTGGTTTCGGCACTAGAGTAAGCACTGAAGAGCAAAATCAGACTGGTTTTTATAGTCATGTGAGGGAAACATTCTTTAATCCAATAAATGTATAAATAAGTATTCAAGTATCAATTAAGGAACAACCTTATATGAGAGCATGTACCAGACTAATCTGAATTACACTGGAGAGAGAATTGTCTGAGTAGAGCAGGCACTCAAATAACATTTTGCTAACACTGTTTCAATTTGTTACAACACTGATGAGAAAAAAAATCAATTCCCCACCAGGACCACTGTCTGTGTGAAGTGTGCACTCCCTGCCCATGCCTGTGTGGGCTTTCTCCCAGCCTTCCTGTTTCCTCCCACACCCCAAACATGTGCACATTAGGTAAGCTGTCAAGTCTAAGTGGTCCCAGTATGAGTGAGTGCTGGGTGTGTGTCTGAGTGACCCAGACACAGAACATGGTCCTGTCCAGGGTGGCACCTGCCTTGTGCACTGAGCTGCCAGGATAGGACAGGCCACCCTCATTCCTGAACTGAAATAAGCAGATGAGAAAATAACGCTTTTACTTGCTTTCATTAATTTCTTAAATGGTTCACATTTATTTCAATCTTTAATATTAAGAATGATTTGGGTCTTTATTTACAATTTTGTTGATGTTTTTGTGATTAGAAATGTGCTATAGACACTTAACTCTTATTTACATCAATTACCTTATGATAAATCGGTTTCATTACATGTTTTCCTTAAAATTGCAGTTTCAAGAACCTGTCTGCAATGTTCAATGAGAACTTACTATATTCACTGTGAAATGTCACTGTGAACGTGACATTTGAGCTGAGATCTGAAGGATGATATATGTTAATTGAGTGATGAAGATATTCCTAGATAGAGAGAACACAATGGCAAAAACCCAGTGGAAGGAGGGAGTAATTGTATATAACTGGTGAGACTGCAGTCAAAGGGTTAAGGGCAGCAAGAAAAGGGAGGGGGGTGGGGTTGGTAGACCATAAGGCCATAAAAGCATAAAAGGTCTTTTAACAGTGTTAAGAGAGTATACAATTACCTTATCGGTACTGAGTGCCACCACTTCCTGCATCATACTTTATCACTAATTCAGAGGCACTTCTTATAATTCCACACACACACACACACACACACACACACACACACACACACACACACTGCTTGTATTGCTCTAATACCCACTGTTCCCAACAGTATTTGAAAGGGTTCTTAACCAAATTCTACTGTGGGGGGGAATCCCCACACCACCAATCAAGTTTCTGTGATACCAGCTAAGTGTCCTATATTTTAACTCAGTTCTGACATTGCCTACCAGAGATAGCATCATATTTCATTGGTTAAGGGTTCAGTCCTATAAAACTGTCCCCCTTCTCACCTTAGATATTGCAAGCCCTGGTTATTGCCTATGCTTCTGACTGCCTGGCTATGTTACCAGCGATGTTGACTCTCAAGTCTTGAGTTCAGCAAAAAAAAGAATTCAGAGCCAAGAATTCTAGTGTAAGAGGAAGTTTATTTAGCATTCAAAATGAAAATACATTCGAAGAGAAGATTCGAGTGGGCTGCTCAGAGAGCCGCCTTGGCTTTTTAGAAAGAAAGTCACAGAAGCAGAAGAAGCATGGCAGCTGGGCTGCGTGGACTCAGGGAACAAGTTACAGAGGCAAAGGAAGGGCCCTTGGAGACAGGTTCGGGGTCTTAGCCGGAGACCAACCACTGCTTGTGCATTGCTCCTCTGGTTGCAAGTCTTGTGGAGACCCTTAGAGCTTAGGAGAAAGAAAGCAAAGAAACACACCTTAAAAAAAAAAAAAAAGGAAGAGTGTGCTCTAGAAAGGGGGCATGCATTGGGTCCTTTGTCTTAAGGGTTTTTATATGTTTTTTTTTAAAGGCAAGACTTTTGGGAAGGTCTTAGGAAAGGATCTCGGTAGAATATTCATCAGCTTTTCAGGTATGTAGTTTAATATGTTGATGCATAAAATGAGTACATATGGTCAGGATCATGGTCTCTACTATTGGTCAGCACTAAGTAGGTGGGGGGTCATTGGCCATTGTGTCTGTTCCTGATGCCAGCCATGGCATCACTTTGTCTGATTTTGCTGCTTTTCTGGGCCTGGAGCTGAAACACAACCAAGGCCTAGATGTCATCTCTAGTTTGAACAAAACTCTGTCTCTGGTCAATAGACCCATGGCTTTGTTCCTAAGATTATTTGATGCTTTAATAACCTCATTGTTCTGAGAGCTTTATGCTTAAGGGAGTGGTCCAAGGGAGGAGGCAAAGTGAATCAGGGTACTGAATGAGGCCAGTTTGAATCAGCTATGTGTCTCAGTTTCCCCTTTCTACTTGCCAAGGAACTTTCCTGACTTCTTAGTATCTCGCCTCAGCTACAGGTTGGGCATTCCCATGACTCCTTCCATGGACTTTAGATGCCAGTAAAAAAATCCAGGCTATTATCTGCACTTCTGACTAACTGGCTATAAATCAGAGGTTCCCAAGACCTCCTTCTTAGGTGCAATTAATTTGCTAGAGCAGCTCACCATGCTCAGAGAAAGTCTATTTACTAGGTCAATGGTTTATTATAAAAGGTTATAACTTAGAAATAGCCAGATGAAAGAGATGCATAGGGCAAGCAAGATATGGTGAAAGACATTCACTAACCTGAAAGCTTTTTAAACTCCATTCTTTCTGGGTCTTTATGGTGACTTTATATTCTAGACAAAATTAAGTTACTGGCTTCTGGTGATTGAACTCAATCTCCAGTATCTCTCCCCTCTGAGGAGATTAGGGGATGGGGCTGAAAGTTCCAACACTTTAATCACAGGGTTGGTTCCACTGGCACCTAACCCCATACTTAAGCTACTGATGAGCTTTCCAAAAGCCACCTCATTAACATAACAAAAGACACTGTCTCACTCTCCACATAGGAAATTTTAAGATTTGGGGAGCTGAAAGTCAGGAACTGAAATATAGACCAAATACATATGAGAAATGTATTTTGGCCATCTGAATGACTATATAAAATAAATTATAATAACACATATTGAAGCCTTTAAACAGATTTTTTTACCATCACTCTGAAGGATACACTGTCTCTGAGAAGATCACTTGTGTATATATCTCTGCTCCTTCACTCCATATTTTTTCTTTTTTAAAGTGCTCAATCTATTCTTTCCTTCAATTCACTTTTTCTCCAGTTCCTGGGTTTAAAAAGAAATGTGCTTCTGAGATACTTCTATCCTGTGATTCTCTCTGAAGACTAAAATTGTTTTACAAATTAAGCAGATAAACATACACATCAATAAATTCATGAATAAACAAGTGGTCTAGAGCAGGGAATGGGGGCAGAAAGAGAAAGAACAGTAACTTTTATCATGTGGTACTTCTTGGTCCTGAAGAGGTATTTTCATTTGAATTAAATAAATTTACCCTTTTTGCAAGAGACACAGTATTATATTATCCATAGTTTACTTACCTAGAAAATTAGGATTAATAATACTAAATCCATATGGTTGTCGAGTGCTTAAATGACACAAGCATATAAATTGTTTAGAACATTTCCTAAAATATAGTGAGTGCCTAATATATGTTGCTATTATTAGTATATATTCCATTCCAAGGAAATATCTTAAGGCTAAGAGCTGTTTATTAATTTGTCCAAGTTAATAGAGGTTAAAGCCATGATTCAAATTAATGCCTCTGGCTCCAAACAAAACATTGTCTGCATAGTGTTTCTCAAAAAGACTTTTTTTTTGTTTTTAAAGGAAGGCTTTTTGAGACACCTGCTTTAAAAATCAAATTTACTAATGAATTTAATGGGCAAAACTGTCCAAGTGTTGTGGGAAGATGGCTGGCAACATCTGTGTCTGATCAGGACTATGCAGAGGAGATTGAATCCAAGAGGAATAGATTTCAGTGATCAAGGTTAATTGGAATAAAAAGGATTTAGTTTGGAGTGCATTTCAATACTTCAATATCAAAAATTGACTTTAATTAAAGTATCAGCTGAACTATAAACTATGATATTATGTTTTCCTCTCAAAAAGACAAGCTCTTTTACAAAATATACGGAATATGATTCATTAAATTTCAGTGATACGGAGTTAGGATAAAATATAGTTATTTATGTTAGAGGGGCAGGATTGAAGCATGATGTTAACAGGATGTAAAAAGAGTAGATAAATGCTTATAAAGCTCTGCCTAAATTAGAACTCATTTTAGCTCATCAACTGTGACTGCATTGTTATATGAAAAAATATGTGTTTATGTTCTTTTAATTTTTTAAAGGGTCCCAATGTACTCATATGTTGTAATGTTACCCAATGGAAAAGTACTCATTTAAAAGCAAATTTGTAATCCTATCATTTCTACAGTAAATATAAAATTGACACGGGAGTGAGTTTTGGCAACAGCAAAATGAGAAATTGTTCAATTAGCTCTTATTATCATGTCATTAACATTGACTCTCAGAAAACATGTTGCTCTTAGATGAAGGAAGACAGAGTGTGAGGTGGAACTGATGAATGAGTGCCTCCAATTCAGGTGAGAAATACATTAATTAACATTGCTGCAGGGTATGAAATTGCTCTCGGTGCTATATTTAAAACCAGGCTTTAGGAAAAAAACCTATTATGATAACCTATTATGATATTATTATAATAATAATCAATTGCTGTGCAGATTAGCTAATACTAATATGCATGTGTGGAGAATGTATAGAGATGGAAAAGAATGGGTTTTCTTTGTTCTTTTTAACAAAATAATCTATGAGATGCATGTACTTAGAGAAAATCTCCTTCAAGTCTATGTTTAATGCATTCTAAAGTACAATTTATTAAATGTGTAAGCAGTATAAGGCCCTGGCCCATGTGGTTCAGTTGGTTGAAGAATCGTCCCATAACTGAATGATTGCAGACTGTGTTCCTTGTTAGGGCACATACCTAGGTTGCAGGTTTGATTCCCATCTCATGTGCCTACATTTCCCGTCTGGGTGCATTCTGAAGGCAACCAGTATATTTCTCTCTGACATCAATATTTCTTTCTCTCCCTTCCTCTCACCCTTCCTCTCTCTCTAAAAGCAATGAAAAGTGACCTCAGGTGAGGATTAAAAAATAATAATAAAATAAAAAAGATATGCATAGAAAAGAGAACACAAGCTTTTGCAAACAAATGCCATAATACTGGAAATAAAGAAATTCCTTCTCTTCACTAGAATTCAGGAAAAATAAAAAATAAAGCACTGATAATATGCTATATTTTCCTATGTCAGTGTTTTAAAAAATCAAAATCTGTAGCATTGGAGGAGCACAGTGAACATGTAGTTACTGTTTCTGCCAATGACAACATAAAATTTTTTTCTAATAGTGCTAAAATGTTAGGTTATAAACACCATTACTTTATAAAACTTATTAACATTTAAAAATTCATTTATATATCCATGATAACCTAAAAGAAATCTGATATACTATGAGATATATAAGTTGACTTATGATACTAATTACTTTGAGTTATTGAATTTACTCTATATTATAGTATATTAAGCTGTGTGTAAGCATAGTGTGATGTTTTTGTTTGACAAAAGGACTTAATTTCCTGTCATGTGAAGTATCCAATGACTGAAAGGTAAGGGTAAATTTTCTGTAAAATACTACATTTATTCAGTTATTAAAGTGGATATTGCAAAATATATCATACAATTGATTTAAAATACCAAAGTCAATGAGTATACTTTATAAAATATTTTAGTCAGTATCAGTAAATATTTGATTAAACTTTGGATTATTTATAAATTTTTCATATTTGTATGTTGAGCAATTTTACACAAAAATTTTGTTCATATATTTTTGAAGAAGTTCTATTTTTATTTTTGGTTTATACTACTGATGTTGTCAAGGTGGTTCATTTACGAAAATGGATAAATTTTGGTAATAGTTAGCAGTTGGTAATATAAGTTAAGATAACTGAGTGTTTTTTCTTTTATCACATTCAGAATATTTAATTTGCCCTCCATCTGATAATAATTTTGCATGTAAAAAATAACACAAAACTATGTCAATTTGAAATAACCACCCACACACCTTATGGAATTAAAATATTGTGTGGGATTGAAATCATGAATATGTTCTGTAAGCATGATCCCCCAAAACATCTTTTTCTAAAAAAAAAAAATTATAATAATGACAGTTGTTTAAACCAAATGATTTGATATTTTAATGTCAGGAACTTGCTTTCAATAGTCTCTGGATCTTGGTTTACAGTGTCAACTAGAGCATTTGAATTTAAAGACAAAGTTTCAGATAGTAAAATATAGTAACAAAATTTTAGAATGAAGAAGGTACAGAAAGTCCATTACAAGCTATCTTTTATTTTTAGCATTGCATTGAGAGATTTTTTTTTAGGTGCATATTTTTGTTGTACATGGAAAGGCTTTGTTCTCTACCAGTTCCCACAGCACTTTACCACTATATGGACACAATCTGAAATATAGGTTAAACATTTTTTCAGGATGCCCCTGAGAGCTAGCTTTAAAATCTGAACAGTCTTGGCACAGTACAAATGGGATATAAGGCATGCTTTACAATTTCACATAACTGATTGACACATAAAACATGATAAAAATAAATTTGGGAATTTTTTTTCCCTTGTCATCCATTAAATGGGTAAAATTGTTTACTGAACATATATGATCCACTTAGTGCAGTTTTCAGGATAATTTTCTTTCAAAAGCCCATGTGTACTAACTGTTGTTTTTATATTAAGTTTAAAAGTAAAGGCAAGGGAGTACTATTCCTATAAACATATTCTATATCTTTCTCATTTGGATAATTTTCATACACAGAAAAATATTATAAGAAGTAAATAAAAAAGGATTTTATTAGCTGAAAATGAAATGTGTAAAACTAAAAACAAAATGTTATATAGTTTAAACTTATTTATCAGCATTGTTCCTCTACTGTCCTTATTAAAACATAATTTACGAGGTTTATACTCTAATAATTGAAGAGTATTTATAATGTTTTAAAGATATTGGTTACAATCTTCAAGCAGTCTAAAAAAATTTTATTTAAATCACTGTTTTGGGGAACTTAACATTTCTTTTGGTTTTATAAAAATTTAAGTGGATTAAAACAGAAATTTGTTTTTTATTTTTATATATTTGAAGTCTTAGAAGTAGAAGAACCTTTGTTTGTTCCTCAGTCAAATACTATTTTATTTATTAAAAATACTGAGCATAAAGGTGTCTTTTAAAGGCAATCATTGAACTATTATAGGACAAATTTTAGTTGGGGTTTTCTAAGTCCCACAGTGAAATTCTAGATACATCATTGATGAATACAAAGCATATAAGTCTGTCCAGAAGGTGTCCAGCCATATAATATGAAAAAAGAGACATTTATTATAGAAGATAAACATACAAGAAATATTGTACATAGGCCAATGACTCCTCAGTCCCCTTCGAAGTGGGCACCTTGGGACCTCACACAATTCTCTCAACTGCTATCAACTGCATCTTTGTATTTTCCTGAATCTCATAGATGGTCTGAAATCTCTTCACTTTCAAAGCTGATTGTAGTTTTGGGAAAAGCCAGAAGTCACAGAGTGCCAAATCTGGGCTGTAGGGGGGAGGGGTGCTGAGTAACCTGGGTGATTTGATGTTTCACCATAAACTCTGCACAAGATGCGATGCATGAGCAGGCATGTTGTTGTGATGAAGCTGCCAATCACCAGTTGCCTATAGCTGAGGCCTTCTGAATCATTTGAATAGTTTCTTCAGAGGAACGTTCAAGTTTAATGCAAAATTTGGTGCAGATTTATTGCTCTACTTGCTCATTCATTTTCAGTGCAATGGCCACACAGTACACATGCTCACGCAATAGCATCTACCACCATCACTTGACTAATGCAGTGAAATCGTCATTGTTCACACATGCTCATTCCAGTCCACTCTCCTTGGCTGCCACATTATATTGATGTTGCACAAATCATTCTCATTATAT
The DNA here is from genome assembly GCF_987537825.1 of Furipterus horrens. Taxonomy (NCBI): domain Eukaryota; kingdom Metazoa; phylum Chordata; class Mammalia; order Chiroptera; family Furipteridae; genus Furipterus; species Furipterus horrens. Next base: position 177,473,459 of record NW_028327171.1, read on the forward strand.
TAACACTGGACTCTGGCTGGTGTGACTCAATAGATTGAGCATTGGCCTGCAAACCAAAAGATCACTGGTTTGATTCCCAGTCAGGGCACATGCCTGATTTGCAGGCCAGGCCCCCAGTTGAAGATGTGCAAGAGGAAATCGATCAATATATCTCCCACACAGTGATGTTTTTTTCTCTCTCTTTCTCCCCCTTTTCCCCTCTTTCTGAAAACAAACAAACAAACAAAACAATGACTGGAGTTTTTCCAGATAATCCTCGGTATTGATGAAGAATGCTCAAATAACCAAAGCAGAGGAAACAACAAAATATAATTTCACAATAATTAAAGTGAATGTTCAAATAGTACTAAAAGAAGTAAGGAATGTGTTCTACTTGTAAAGAGTTGATTGAATATAATAAACTACTCACCATTTATATTAATGCTTAGTAAGTCTTGAGAGATCATGTTAGAGTCAATGATATCAGTTACTGGTAACTTTAAAAATGTGTTTTTGTTTGTGGGTTTCCTTTTTTTTTCCCTTGTGAAGTTGGTGTTTTACTCTTGATCTATTTAAAGCAAATAAATTAACTTTGATTTGTTTGTATTATTAAAGCTCAGTTTCTTGGTTGATGAGAATCACTTAGTTGAGCCCCCTGTAAAATACTATCATCAAATAGGCCCATGAACATAGAAAAATATATTTGCATATTCATCTAATTGCTTGTTAGCATTGTGAAATCATTTTATTAGGGGAAACATGAGAGGAAAACATAGATGTTTGATGAATGCTTTGCCTTGGAAAAAGAGGCACAGGTAGCTTCAGTGCGAGATTGTCTGCTGTTGAACCACAAATTAAATTCACTTTAACTGACATTCATTAAGCACTTATTATATGGCAGACATTATGTACAGAATATATAAGAAACATAAGGAAGATGCGTATGCTGCTTTGGGGTAGTTCACAAACCTTGAAAGCTACACAGATATGTAAACAATTAATTAAAATATTTTTCTATAAGTTTTATGGGAGGAGGGTCTACACAGAGGGGTTAAGAACCCAGTATTCCAGAGTTAAAATCTGAGCTCTACCACTTGCTGGCTATGCGACACCAGAAAAGTCACTTACACTCTTGTACCCTCAGTCTTCTGTGTAAAATAAGGGATAGTAAAAAATTCCTCATAAAGATGTTGTGAGAAATATGTTCAACATCTACATGTAACATTTTAAACACTGTGACTGGGTATACTCTGAGCTACTGGGCTGCTTAATTTCCAAACATTTGAGGATTATCTGACCACCTTTAAGTTATTGAGTTCTAGTTTTCTTTTATTATAATTAATTTAAATACATTGAGTGAATTTAGTCTGTGCTTTGCAAATCTTTGTAAGGAAAACTCTGTGTGTTCTGCAGTTGTTTTCACAGCAATAACACAAACATGTATATATTTAATTAACTTGTTGATAATTGTGTTCTTCAGAGTTATCTTTTCTTTCTGATCTTTCAAATACTGAACAATTTGTATTAAAAACTTTAATTGTGATTATGTGCCTCTTTCTTCTGAAACTTCAACTATGATTATGTGTCTGTTTCTTCTTTAAGTTCTGCCAGTTTTATTTTATTTTTTGTATTTTAAAAGTATGTTAGCAGTTGTCTCAAGTTTTATTGGCCCAAAGATAAACACTGTCCAGTTCAATAGCTACGTAACAGGGAGCTAATAATTGTATTGAGCTAATCTAGTTAGAAGATACATCACATCATAGTTTACATTAATCTACTTTGCTATCCAAGATGCATTCACTTTTGTCATTAGGAAACATGAAGATAAAAAAAAAATTTGAAATGTACAGTAAAATATAGAGATGTGAGTTACATGAAAATCTGGCTTCTCTTTTTAAATTAATTATCATAGATAAATGAAATCAACCATCCCCTTGTCATTTAAAATGGCAGAAGAGCTGCTTTCCCAGAAGGGAGGAGGGACCATATCTTCTGGCAAGTACACATCCTCTGAAACCTACATTTTCCTAGTAAATAAGTGAAATTGTATATGAGACACAGAACTGTGAATTTAACTGAAATAGTGCTAAATATATTTGAATGGAGAAAATTTAGAGAGGTTCTTATATTGGGATATTCTCACTCAAGCATGAAGCTCTTCAAAGCAAACATGATATTGTTCAGTACTTTATTCTCAATGCTTGTCATAGAATAAGACATAGAATAAAACAGTAAACATTTATAGAAAGAATAAATAAATGTTATCGCTCAAATGTTTTAGTCAGATACAATTTTATTTTATTTTTGTAACAAATATAAAATTGTTTCCAAGGGAAAATGGGTTTCAAATTCTAAACAAACAAACAAAGACTTAAAAATAAAATTTAAACAAAATCAATAAAAATAGTTGGGAAGAAATACATATTTAAGACCTGGAGGATTTTAATTAAAAAGAAACTAAAAAATTACCTGAAGAACACTATAGATCTCCAGCCTAGAAAATCTATTTTAATTATCTGTACATATTTAAGTTACTTTTAAAATATAGATTAAATATGCATTTTTAACTACAATAAATTTCAGTATCAAATTTATCATATCCAGAAATAACTATATATAATTAATTTTAAATTTTGCACAGACATGCTTTTAATAGAATTGTGATATATTAGTAGATTAAGTTTATTAGGTGATTTGCATATGTCCTTCAAGGCACATTAGAATGTAAGATATTTTGTTTTTTGTCTCTAAAATTCTCCACTTGAAGGCTAGCATGAAAAGAATGTGTCTGGAGCTATTGGTAAATTATTTTTGTCGGAGAGATATCAGGAAAAAACCTGTTTCTAGAAGGATGAAAATCATTAGACAAGAACGGGTTGCTACTGAAAAATGCAAAAATCTTTTTACACCAAGGGTTTGTGTTTGTCTTCCATTGCCGAGATGCTTATCTAACATTAGGACTACCAGGACAAGTAATTTGTTTAAAAAGCTATAAGTTCTCTTACATATACCTAAAATAATAAGAAAACTAATCACTCTTTAAGAGGAATGTACCTGTGTATAAAATGTTCTGTAAAGTTTTAATATCATATCAATATGTATTCTACAGTCTTTAAAAAGGCCATTCTTTAGAATAAAAAATGGTTTTATTACACCTTTTAAAGAAAAATATAAAAATTAAATTAAAAAATAAAAATAAAGTTAAATAAACTATAAGTTTATAAAAGCCAGTATGATTTCTAATTTATTTGAAGGCTTGGATATGAGGATACTAATAGAGTATTTCCTCTCTAAAGTCTGTCAATAAATAAGAACAAAAAATACCAAGAATAAAAATGAGTCACAATTCTCTTTTTAGCAAAAAGAAGAAGTGCAATAATTGAGACTTTTTGAAAAGCACTGAAATACCAGGAAAAGATTGTACTGTTTTTGTGCCAGTCATTAAATCCTTTGCTTTTGTTTTTCAATAGATAAAATTCAAGAAAGTTTTTACTACATTTTTGTACAAAGCAAAAGTTAAAGGAGTCTAGTAGTAATATCAAACACTGTGGGAATATGTTTTCATAAGAAGGCAGATGAGGAGCATATCAGTTGGGGTGTCACTGGATGCAGTATCATATATCTCTCTTGTGTTGTATTAAGACCAAAAAATAAATTGATTATTTAAAAGTTTTTTTAAAAAATCAGTTTTACCTGTTTAAGTATCTGTAATGAATTGAACAATTAAATATTTGATCAAATGCTGTCAAGAAAACTAACTAGAAAGAAGCAATGGGTGAAGTGAATGCATAGTCTTGTTTTTTAATCATGATTCTAAAATAATTTTTGAAATTTCATTCTTTCTAGAGCAAAAATAATAATGCAGGTTTAATAAGAAAAATAATCTTCTCCTAGGGACTTTTCTATTTACAGATTAATACTCCACAACATTTTCATATTAGTGACATTAATAACAAAAGACAGTAAAATGTACACTGAGGATCTGAGTAGCCCATCTCAAAGCAAACTATTTACCTAGGCTAATGCTTTATTTTTAATGCTCGCACTAATTTTTGCACTTCTTTAGTATATGATATTTATCATGTTTTACCATAAAGATTTCACCAAAACTTTCAATAAAACTGATACTCAAAGATGATATGCCACTTCATCCAGTGGCTTTTCATATTTTGGAGGTATTTATGATGTCATTAGGGAAAAAAGCTTAGTGAGTGTGTTTAATGTTTTTTTTTTTCTTTTGTGTGTGTGTGTGTTTTGCAGGTATACTTTATATGTTTTTGATGATTAGACTCTAGGAATTATCATTGTTCTAGAATGACTATTATCAGAAAATGGTGTCAAAGACTTTAAAACTCAATGAAAATAAGTACCATAACATAACACCTGTTTCTGTTCCTCTAAACATTGCCGCCATGTCCCAAATCATCAGCACCCACACAATACACACATTTAACCACTCAATTAAAATGGTATTGAATCTTAAAAAACACAACATACTTCTTAATTCAGCTACAACATGTAAAGAATATGGAACTTCACACAGTCATTTTTACAACAAAGTTAGGTAAGAAGACTGTGAGGTCTGTCTAGAAAGAGTCCAACCATTGTTTATAAAACGCAAAGTTTGCAGCCAAGGAGAGTGGACTGGAATGCATATATGTGAACAATGACAACTTCACCGTACTAGTCAGTGGGGGTGGCAGATGCCATTGAATGAGCATGTGTACTCTGTGGCTGTCACATTCAAAATGAATGAGCAACAAATCTACATCAAATTTTGCATTGAGCTTGAACATTTCTCTGTGGAAACTATTTGGATAATTCAGAAGGCTGTAACTCACAGCTTCATCACAATGATGTGCCCACTCATGTACCATGTCTCGTGCAGAGTTTTTTTGTGAAACATCAAATTACCCAGGTGACTCAGCCCCCCTATAGTCCAGCCTTTGTGCCCTGTGACTTCTGGCTTTTCCTAAAACTAAGATCACCTTTGAAAGGGAAGAGATTTCAGACCATTGATGAGATTCAGGAAAATGTGGTGGGGCAGCTTATGGCGATTGGGAGAACTGTGTGAGGTCCTGAGGTGCCTACTTGAAGAGGATTGAGATGTCATTGTCCTATGTATAATGTTTCTAGTATGCTTATCTTCTCCAATAAATGTCTCTATTTTTCATATTACATGGTAGATGCCTTCTGGACAGATTTTGTAGAAAAAATTTAACTTTAAAAAAAAATAATTACAGAAATGAGGTTGCAGGTCAAATCATCACCCTGAAAACTGGAGAGAGAAATGGATTCAGAATCACACTTGAGATCTACTTATTTGAAAAAAAAAAAAAGCCAATCAAGCCATCAAATGGCAAGAACACTTAAATGGCAATTGTCACAGGCCACTAAAGTGTGACAGAGAGTAAACTAGCTTAAGATTGAGAAGCATAATTTTATAGGTCTTATCTCCAGTACTCTAACAGTTGTTCATAATGAGAATTTGAGAAATATTTCCTTATGAAACTTGAATGGAGAGAAAAAGTAATAATTGTAAACACAACCAGCCTTCTCTATAACAAAAGCTCATTCTTTAAGGAAAAATAATTTACTTGAGCTATATGCCAGCTGGAGAAGAAAATGTTTCCCACTGTAGTCCTGTACCCTTCTAATATCACACAAGGGGCAGGAAATAGTCAGCAAGAATTAGGCTATCCAGTAATAGATTGGGAATACTGTAGTCTAGTAAGGGAGTAAGGGGAAAGACAAAATATACTTATATTACTAAAGAAACACCTCTGAAGGTCAGATCCCTGAAACACAGGTCCACTAAAGCATGGAGATTTAGTAGAAATATTATAGAAGACTTGTCCTCCTACATACCTTACCACTACACCCACAGTGAATGCTCCAGCATAAAACAAGAAATTATAGCTTTAAAAACTTCAACATAACTTTTTGAAGAGGAGTATTTAGGGAAGCCTAAAATAAGGAGAGGAGATAAAGTCAAGGATGCTAGAGGAATAGTGTCCCCACAAGCACCCATAGATACAGCAAGCATTAAACACAATTCAGCACCTAGCCATACTTACATAAATGCTCACACTAAAGGTATATTTACTTCAATTATTATCAGTGACATTACCTATTACTGGACATTAAAACAGGCTTGGATTTTAACAATAACAAAACTCACAAGGCACAGCAAAAAGGCAAGAAAGAATTTTAAAAATACTCTGAAGAAACAAAGCAATTATCAGGAATAGACTCAAATATGACACTAATGTTGGAATTATCAGACAGGGAATTTAAAATAACTGTGATATCACCACATCAAATAATAGTAACTATGTAAGGAGATGGAAGAGTTAATTAGCTTGATTGTGGTAACTAACACATAGGTGCATCAAATAATCACATTGTACATATCAGTTATATATATTTTATTTGTCAATTACACATCAATAAAACTTGAAAAAATAAAATAGCTATGAAACTATATTGGAGGCTCTAGTGCAAAAATAGACACATACTATTTGGGCAATATAAGGAGAGAGATAAAAATATTAAGCGTCAGAAAGAAATGCTAGAAATGAAAAAGACTGTAACAAATGATGAATACATTTGGTGGGCTCCTGAGTATACTAAGCACAGCTAATAACTTGAAGATAGGTCAATAATAATTTCCCAAACTAAAATGCTTATAGGAAAAAATGATGACCAAGTCCAAGAGAGATAGCTTCTCTATGTAATATATAAAAGTAAACACAGAAAACAAGGCAAAATGAAGACAAAAGAAACAGGTTCCAAATGAAACAAGAGAAATCTCAAGAAAATTAACTAAATGAAATGGGGGTAAGCAAACCACTAGATACGGAGTTCAAAACAATGGTTATAAGGATGCTCAAAGAAATTAGTGAGAACTTCATCATCATGAAAAGACATGGAAACCATTAAAAAGAACCAGTCAGATATGAAGGGTACATTAAAGGGAATTAACAGTAGCATAAATGAAGCAGATAATCAAATCAGTGATTTAAAATATACAGAAGCAGAAAACACCCAATCATAATAGTAAAAAGAAAAAATAATCCAAAAAAATAAAAATAGCGTAAGGAGCCTCTAGAACAACTTAAAGCATACCGACATTTGCATTATGAAGGTGCCAGAAGGAGAAAAGAGAGAGCAAAAAAGTGAAAGCCTATTTGAAATAATAATGATGGAAAACTTCCCTAAACTGGTGAAGAATATAAACACCCAAGTCCAGGTCCAGGAAGCACAGAGAGTGCCAAACAAAATTGTGTCAAAGAGGCCTACAAAGAGAGAATCTTGAAAGTAGCAAGAGAAGAGCAGTTAGTTACCTACAAGGGAACTCTGATAAGATTGTAAGCTGATTTCTCAACAGAAACTGCAGACCAGAAGGGATTAGCATGAAATAAGCAAAGTGATAAAAAACAAGGGACTTTAACCAAGATTACTCTACATGGCAAAGCTATCAGGTCAACAGCTTCTCAGACTAGAAAAAGGAAAAGGCATTCATCATCACAAAGCTAGTATTACAGGAAATGTTAAAGGATCTTTAAGAAAAAGAAGGGAAAAAAGTTTAAAAATATGAATAATAAATGGCCATAAAAAGAATAAACTCTTACCATTTACAGCAGAGATGGAACTAGAAGGCCTGTCAGAGAAAGAAAAAAATACTATATGATTTCACTTATATAAAGAACAATATAAATGAACAAACAAAACAGAAACAGGCTCATAAATACAGGGGACATATTAATGGTCGCCAGAGGGGTGTGGTTTAGGGGACTGAGTGAAAAAGGTGAAGAGATTGGGAAGTACAGATTGGTAGTTACAAAATAGTCATGGGAATGTAAAATACAACATAAAAAATGTGGCCAATAATGCTATAATAACTATTTAGGGTACCAGTTGGGTACTGGAAATTTAAGAGGGAACACTTTGTAAAGCATATGGTTATCTAACCACTATGCTGCCCACCTGAAACTGACACAAAATAATATTGTATGTAAACTGTAATTGAGAAAAGCCTATGCTAAACAGATAGAGTCAGATAAAGCCAAAATTTTTAACGATAAAATCCAGCTTATATCCTCCAAATTAAGCAACTTCACTATATAGAAGTTTTTTAATTTCTTTATAATAGTGTGTTCGTCGTGTAGTGTAGTCTTAAGCAGGTATCTTACTACAAGGGCCATGTTAACAGTAATTTAGCTGCATTATTTTAACTTTATAATGAGAATAAATTGGGTCAACAGGGATTTACTTTACAGGAAAAATGGAAATCTGTTAAATAAGTAAGAATCACATACAAATTTAAATAGAATATTTCAAATTGCTGAAACTTGTTATAACTTAAAATGTTAGAAATTCAAAAATTGTATGTGGAGCCAAATATCCAAAACTATAAGATGGTTTTCTCAAAAGATATAATTACATGTAATTGGAGCACTGGAAAAAGAGTAAAGGGAGAAAAAAGCATAAGAAATATCTGAAGTAATAATGAATGAGAATTTTCTAAAATTAATTGCAGATACCAAACAATCCCCTGATACATGGAGTGCAGAGAATATAGTAACCAAGTAGAACAAATACCAACAAACAAACAGACTCAGCCATATTACACACAAACTCAAATAAACTAATGACAAAACATTTTTTTGGAAAACGTCAGAACATTTTTAATGTGCTATAAAAATAAGAATTATAGCAGCACTGACCAGTGTGGCTCAGTTGGTTGGGTGTTATCCCACAAAGGGAAAGATCACTGGTTTGATTCCAGGTCAGGGCACATGCCTGGGTTGCAGCTTGGTTCCTGGCTGGTGTGTGTTGGAGAGGCGACGAATCAATATTTCTCTTTTACATCATGTCTTCCTCTCTCCCTCTCCCTCCCTTCCCTTCTCTAAAAATAAATAAATAAAATCTTAAAAAAAAGAATAATAGCAAAGTCCTTATGACAAACTAGGCAAGCAAGAAGAAAGTGGAGTGAAAGATCCCTGATCTAGAATTCTATACACAGTAAAATCATCTTTCAAAATAATAGAGAAATAAAAACTTTCTGAGACATACAAAAACTATGCAAATTCATTGTAAGCAGACCTCCTTTGCAAGAAATGTAAAAGAAAATTTCAGGCAGAAGAAAAACAGATAAGTCATAAACATAGATCTATATGAAAAAAGGAAGAATTTTACCATTAGATTTGCAATTACCAGAAAAAATATTTAGAAAGATGTATACTTGGTATAATGAGAGAAGATAAATTGTAATCATGTAAAATGATAATTAAAGCCAGAGAAGGAAGAAAAAGAGGAAAAAATAAAAAAGGAAGGAATGCAGCAATGAGAAAACACTAACATGGCTGTTAGTTATTAACCCACATATGTGAAAAATAATTTTAAAAACAAATGATTTACATATGCCAATCAAAAAACAAATTATTAGTGTTAAGAAGGCAAGAATATGCTCTATATTGTCTAGAAGAAACACAGTTTAAGTATATAGTCTGATAGGTTGAAGGTAAAGAGATGAAGATATAATATGATAAATAAAAAAAAGCTGATATACTGTATTAATTTCAGACAAAACAGACTTAGGACAAGACAAATTATCAAGGACAAAATGGGGCTTTATATAATGATGAATGGATCTATGCTCCAAGAAAACCGAATAATCCTAAACATATATGCAACTAACACCAGAGTCTCAAAATATGTGAGACAAACTGGTAGAACTGAAAGGAGAAATTAAAAAATCCACTCTTATCATTGGAGACTTCAAAATCCTTCCTTTATAAATTGCTATACCAAGCAGACAGAAAACCAGTAAGGATATAAAAGAATGGAACAGCATTATCAATCTACCTTAATTAATTGGCACATATGGAATAGTCCTAGCTGTTTGTCCAGTTGATTAGAAAACTTATGTTCACACAGTCACCTGCATAAAATGTTTATAACAGCTTCATTCATAATTGACAAAAACTGAAAAATAGCAAAGATGACTTACAGTTTGTGTATGATAAACAAACAGTGATAAATCCATACAACATGATATTATTTAGGGAGAACAGAGAATGAACTCTCAAATCATGCAAAGACATACTTGTAGATGAATCTTGAATACATATTGCTAAGTGAAATAAGTCAATTTGAAAGAGTATTATTTTATTATTCAATTTATCTGACATTCTAGAGAAGGTAAAGCTACAGTGATAATTAACAGGGTGTCCAGGAGTTTGGGTTGGAGGAGAGTTGACTACGTAAAGCACAGAATAATTTTTAGGATGATGAAACCATTTTCTAATGTTGGATACATGACAGTATTTGTCATCTAGAACTTTATAGCACAAAGAGTGAACTTTAATATACAAAATTTATAAATCATTTAGGAGGTTGGAGATTCCAGGATGAAATGCATAATGTGTCAAACGAGTATATTTTGTTGTAAATATCTGAAAAATCTTCACCAAATCATGTGGAAAAATAGATGTTTACCTGATTTTGGAAATAAATTCTCTAAGACTAAAGGTAAAATTAACTCTACATAACACTGTAATCTAGTTGATGAAGCCATTTCCCATGGGAGTAAGAAATAACAAGTCTGAAACATACATGTATACTGGAATTAAACAACTAAGTAAATGGACGGGAAATGGTGGGAATGGGAGGTTACAAATAAGGAAAGGGTTCCATGTAGCAACACATTGGAACTGGAAACACCAGTATGAACCCATGTTTAGTTTAATATATGTACTGATTGTTACATTTAGAATTATTTATAGATATGTGTACACACACTTATGATATATCATTATTCTGTCAGCATAGAAAGGCTAGAAACAATGTCGTCCCAGTAGCAGTTGGCACAGGTAGTGTCTAGTTATTACTTTCTAATGTCATCTCTGATGAAAGGAACCAGGCCTCTTGAAGTAATGGCTGATTTGGGTGTTGCAGTAGCAAATACACAAGATAACCTGGGGAAGCAATAAATAACTAGGAAAAAAAAATGGAGGTTTGTCAAAAGAACACAGAAGCCAACTGACAGAACTCCCAGAAGACTTTTGGGAAACAATTTTCAGGTAGATGATATAGATAGCTATAGATATAGACATAGATGATTGCATTGTAGCCAAAGTATAAAATACATATCCATAAATCAATACTCATGTAAATAAATGACTGAATGAATAAATAAATGAGAGAGAATACATAAATTTCTTATGCCAAGGAATTCCAAATAATGTGTGTAGACACTCCCCACTTAAGGAGATAGAACATAAATCTCCAGTCCTTTTGTGTGGACTGCTTATAGTGATTTCCTTCCAAAGAGCAGAGTATGAAAAAGGAGAAGAGTAGCTTTACAGTGGGGAAAGCTGACAAACACAACCTCAACCAGGTGATCGAGGTCAACCTTACCAGTGATAATTCATGTGGAAAGCATATATACCCTTGATAAAATATGATGAGAATGGCAATTGACCACTTCCTCCTTCAAAACCATATCCCAGTCTAATCATTAGAAACATATCAGACAAACCATGATGTATTGTAGATCTTTCTACCAAATAACTGACCAGAGTGAGAAACTGACACAGCCAAGAGGAAGGTAAGGAGACAGAACTAAATGTAAAATTGTATCAGATAGGTTCCTGGAATAGTAAAAGAACAGAAGGTAAAAACTAAGGAAGTTTCAATGATTTTATTTAATAATACTGTATCAATATTTGTTCATTAATTGTGATGCAAAGATCAAATATTGTAAGATATTAATAATAAAAGAAGCTGAATGTGTGGTGTATGGAAACTCCATAATATCTTTGTCATTTTCTATAAATTAAAATCTATTTTAAAATTAGAAAATTTAAAAATTACTAAATTTGTTTGTAAAAGTCATTAGTTTTTTCTCTTAAAATTAGAGATTGGCAGATTTGAGAACACAGGAAACAATATAAACATACCAATTTGAACTGGCAGTGCATTCAAGAGAGCAATGTAAAAGAAAGGATTCTCACATCAAGCATCAAATATATGTTTCTCAGCCGTCCACCAAGATGTCTATTTTACAGAGCAGCTCACAATCAGGTCTTGAAAAAACAACTCTAAATTGTCATTGTAAAAGAGCATAGTAATTTATATTCATAATGACAACTCTAAAGTTATTAACCTAGCAAATTTTATTAGAATACTCTGTTTACTGAGTCAGTGAAGTATGTAACATAGTGAAAATTAATGGGTTCTTAGAATTTTAAAGATATTGAAAATTCACTTAACTAGAACACTTAAATCCCTACCTAATAAAGGCAGGTAAATTATTTCTTAACTATATGGTAAATTGTATGTCCTGAATTCCATAAAAGCAATTAGATTATATATAACTGATGTTTCCATTAGCAAATCCCCTAGGGATAAAGTTGCATTATATGAAAAGTACATTCTCATTTGACCTTTTGGTACAAGATATTGTGTGATTCCTAATATCAAACTGTCTTGTATTTCTGGATTAATAAATAGGCTATTATACTCTTGCATAAATTAAAATGGTTTTCTATTGCCATTTCACATGAATGATACTTTGTCTTGATATGGAAATATTATATGAAAATGTTTTCTCCTTTAAGAAAATAACTTCTGAAGAGTTTATGTAGCATTGTAAAGAAAAACTTGATAAACCTTTCCTTGCATTTTTTTACAGTGGTAGCTGAAAGATATTCTTATATTCTTCCTTTTTCACCCAGAAAAAATTTTAAATGTCACTCACCATTGTTTAACTCTAAGTTAGTTTATTTATTTAGCCTTCATTATAAGTAACCTAACTGTATTTTTAACCCAAATCAAAGGTGTAATATAGGAGTAAATCAATACTCAGTCATGTTTTCTTGGTCAACTTCATGACTCAATATTTGGTGCATTTGCTAGTTTGAATTAATGTGTTCTTCATTGTTCTTATTTTGTGTGATTTCATGAGGAGTTAAAGGGGAATAGTGAAGCCCAGCTAATATGCTAATGAGCGTTAATTTTTACTGCCTTGAATACCCACATACTACCTTCTTTGTTACTCTAGGATAGAATTTTGTAGGAGACTGGCTGACTCTTCAAAGCCCTAACTTGATTTTGTGCCTTCCATTATCAGCCCCTTTTAGGACTTAGAAGCAGTGAACCTTGGCATAGATCTTTTGGCTAAAGCATGATTTTTCTCTGCAGCTTTTGCATCTATTATATTTGCATGGAGAATGCAGGTTGGATTTCAGCTACTCTCCTCCTAGTTTGAACCTTCCCGGTGCTCTTTATTCTGACTACTTTTGCTTTTTATTCTCTGTGTGTGTGATCTGACATATTATTTTAAGTTTTAATTTTTATTTAAATTATCTTAGTCAATATCCCAGAATATTTCTGTATACTTCTTTATTTTTTCAATAAATGGTATGACAACTCAGATAGTGCTAACATTCTTCTTCATTAATAATAGCATATTTGTACTGTATAATGGCATTAGTCTAAGTCACAATTACTAGTGAATCTTTACAGATAACTATCTTTTTAATTACTTATGTTGAAGAATTAAATTTATTTTGATTAAAGTATCTTAATATTTTGTTGTATCTTTAATAACTCGGGCCAGTTTATCAGGTCTTTAAGTAATATGTTTCTTATAATTTTAAAATTTTTAAAAGGTTCAGCATTTCTTTTTCAAAACCTGGTTACTATTTTAGTGTATTGCTGCCTTAGTTCAGAGAAAATCTGGCTACCAAATTTAAAAAGCAATAAATATTAAACAAAATAATACAAACAAACAAAATAATTAGGCATTGTGATGAATACTTTCTTGACTGAATGTTTTACGTTTAATTCATGATGAATATCCAAACCTCTGAATACATTCAATTGCATGAGTCTTTTTTAAGTTCAGCAACAATTCTTTATGATCCTCATGCATTTATTAGACCAGTGGACTTTAAACTGGTCTTCTTAGAATGCTAAGTTTTTTCTTTGAGGAGCTCTGAGTCCTAATTCCAGGCTTCAACTGGATCATCTTATGTAGTATAAGACTTTATCTGAACAAAATGTTTTGCAGCTAAAAATAATGCCTATCCTATCATCCTCAAGTTGGCAAGTAGTGTAAACCCTATACTTGAAAAATATCTCAAGTATTTATTGGAAATACGACAAATCAGTCATTTAACCAATCAATTGTAACAGAGTTACTTGTAAAAATATCATTTCTATGCTTCAATATAACACAATCACATGTGGGAAGATAAATAACACCCATCACACTCGACTCTACAAGTATTCCATTAGAGTGAACACACTAGTTATTTCTACTCCAAATGAGGAAGTCTCATGTTGTGTAGTTTATCACATTTTACTTGAGAGCTTTGATAATTTATACAAATTTTGCTACAATCTAGCACTTTTATCTACTCTTGGTTATAAACCTGTGAGGCCATTATTGCTTTTGCATTTTTTATAAAACTGATAAAACTAGCAAGAAAGAATTGCTGCTCTATTCACCAAAGCCAAATTCGTGGTTTAGCATACCTGATATTGAGATACATTTTTTTCTCCCTTCCCTTCCCTGCCACCCCATTATCATTCTAAATATTGTCTGCACTCACATAACTGGATATTTTAGACCTACCTATATTTCCATCCCAATAGATTTCTAGTCCTTGGATTCTAATCACAAACTACCATACCTTCTTAAATTTATGGATCAAATTTCCTACATTTTCTAGATCTAGAACATTAACCTCAGACCCACTGACCACTTATATTTGTGGTACTTCATTGAATCCTTTTGTCTAAATAGTCTCCCAGCCATTGTATCTACTGACCTGTCTAATACTATTATTACTTATGACTTGCCGTGAACATGTAATTTTATTTTTATATTCAGATAGCATAGTTAAGCACTCTATTTCCAATAACCCAATCATTAAGGTGTTCCTCATTAGGAGAACATTGATTGAATTGAACACCTAGAAATTTTGAAACTCAGACAATATAGTAAACGTGCCTTTTTATTTTTAGCCATGTAATAATATTATCATATGGGAAATATTCAAAATAAAGCATACATTGTAAAGTATTTTGGCTTCAATGAAATCAATTGATTTATGTAGCTAGTATAAATTGTTTTTCTTTGTGTCACTATGTATTTTAGTGGTATTTCAGGTTCTCAGTGTATAAAATATGCTGTGATAAATATAATTAATTTGTAATAGAATTTAAACTAAGGACATTAAATTTAGTTTACATTGACTAGGTTACTTATAGCTGATTAATATAAATACTTTATTAAGCCTTTTCATTTAAATTCAACCTGTACAATTTTAACATGAACATTTTCCACATCATTGTGAGTTAATAGACTAGTGTGACTCAGTGGGTTGAGTGTCATCCCACAAACTGAAGGGTCACTCATTCAATTCCCAGTCAGGACACATGCCTGCGCTAGGGGCATGCAATACACAATGGATTGAATAACATGTTTGTGTGTACATGTGTGCATTCATTAGGGTCAAATGCAATTACATATATTGAAAAAAAGTATGCTATTGAAATAAAAAAACAATAAAAGTAATGAATAGTTGTCAAACTAAAAATTGTCAAGAATATTAACAGTATTTTGTGATGTTGAACATCATTTCAGAGATATGATAGTAGTACTTGAGAATATGAACTCCAGATAATCAATCTTAACTAAACCAATTATCTGAATATTAGTTTTTCTACCTATAAGATACAAATAGTAATGTTGGATAATTGCTAGTGTTTTTATAAAGGTTAAATGGCATATACAAGGTTAGGTACAGTGTACATTACATAGCAAGCATTCAATGTGATGTAATTAGTACCATTATTGTTACTATTTTTCATCGAGTCCCAAGACACCAAAAACTTCAAAGCAGTATATAAAACATATAAAGTAGAGTCACTATTTGATAAAATGCTTATATACATCTTATGCTTCACTGGTTCATTGGTACAAATAGGTCACATTTACATTTCTCTTCAAATATAGTATAAGCAAACTCCCACTTGATGAAAAGCATTCTAATATTCTTATAGATGTCACAATTCTACCTACTTTTAAGAGTCTCCAGGTATGTTCTTATACTTTTATAAATAATAACTTATTTTTATTTCAACTGTTGCTGTTTAAATCAGCACAAGTAACCCCAATGCACTTTCAGACTAAAGTACAATGACTTCCTGATCAATGGCACTTCCCTTTTATCTCATTTGTCATCCTATTGCCTTATTTATATCAATGGCCACTGTCACCACTGCTGCTTCCTGGTAGAACTGAGGGAGCTGGATGCTTTAATAAAGGGCCATAAGACCAAACTAAAAGTTGAGGGAAGAAGTCATCTCAAAGAACCTCCTGCTCTCCCTGGCCCCATTCCCTTGCTAATGACCATGATTACCTCTGTCAGTTTTTGCTGGTATTAATGTATTTTTTGCCAGTTGGCAATCATTCCTCTTAATGTTCCATTTCTTGAAGAGTGAGCCATGGAAGGATTTCTTAGGTTGATAGTTGTGAAGAACTTTGCATTCGTACTCATGTACTTATTTACTTACAGTACACACATGGCCCCAAAATATAAAATTGGGTTCTGCAACTAGCTTCACTGTGTTTGGTGTTGATTAAGTCTGACTTTCTGATCTAGGTGTGTTGAAAGTAAGTTTCATTGAGAGTCAAACTTCGCTTACTTTATTATTATTATTTTTAATCTGGCTATTTGAAAGGGCATGTGTGTTCTTATATTCTAATTTCAACGTGGAATGAGAGAGTAGTGACAGTTTTCAACCCTTTTATTTTATAAGTCTAAGGATTAACAGCCTTATTACACTGGGAACTTGCAAGAAATGGGCCTTACTTGGGACCTACTAAATTAGAAACTCTGGAGATGCAGTCCAAAAGTCTTTAACAAGTCCTCCGGGGGAGTCTCTTTTCTTTCTTCAATAATACAGCTCTTGCCCTGGCTAGTGTGGCTCAGTGGATTGAGTACCAACCTGTAAACCAAAGGGTCACCAGTTCAATTCCCGCTCAGGGCATATGTCTGGGTTGCTGGCTGGGTCCCCATTTGGGGATGCAAGAGAACACTTTGCAGGCAGGAAGGGATTGGCAAGCAATATTCAATGTGTTGAAAGGCAACCTGCAACCAGGAATACTCTATCCAGTAAGGCTACCATTTGGAATGGAAGGGCAGATGAAGTGCTTTCCAGACAGGGTAAAGCTAAAGGAGTTCATCATCACCAGGCCTTTATTATATAAAATATCAAAGAGACTTACTTAAGAAAAAGAAGATCAAAACTATGAACACTAAAATGACAACAAATTCACAACCATCAACAACTGAATCTGAAAAGTAAAAACAAAATCCAACTAAGCAAGCCAGAATAGGAACAGAATCATAGGTATGGGTATCATTTGGAGGGTTATCAGCTGGGAGTGGGGAGGGGGAGAAATGGGGAAATGGTGCAGGGATTAAGAAGCATAATAGGTTGGTACAAAATAGACACGGGGAAGTTAAGAATAATATAGGAAAGGAGGAAGCCAAAGAACTTATATGCACAACCCATGGACGTGAACTAAAGGGGGTGGGATTGCTGGAGGGAAGGAGAATACTGGGCAGAGGGGAGAAAATGAGAAAATTGGAAGTACTGTAATAACATAATCAATAAAATATACTTAAAAGAAAGTACACATACCTTTCAAGTAAAAAACAAACAAACAAACAAAAATTTAATCTTTCCACTTTCTTTCCTTTGTGAATTCTTTCACAGTCCACATCACCAACCAGCCTAACATTTTGGTGGCCCGAATAGGAACATTCTCTATTCCTCCCTCCACTCTGGCCTCCTGAGACTTGCAACTAGGGGAGCAGTGGGCAGTGGAGCTCAACCTGGTCTAACTCCCTAACCCTGTCTCTGTGAGGTTTGGAGAAAGTATTCTAAACTTTATCTGTCTCTCTGGACTCTATAGACAGCCTCCTCCTCACCCTTCTTTATGACCAGCTGTCAGTAAGTCTCTCTCAATCTCCAGACAAAAATGTCCTATTGAAAGTGATAGTTTATCCCCTTGCCTCATTGTTGTAAATCCTGGTACTGGGTCTATCACTTTCCCAGGGTTTCAGCTGCAAGAGATGCCTCCACCCATCTCTCTGCTGAGTTCATTCTTCTCTTGGGGGCCCAGGTTCAGAGTCAGATCCTCATTCTCTGTCTGCCTTGATGTTCGAGGATTCTCAGTTCTTGCTGCATATCTCGAGGTCATTTGATTTGGGGATGTTCTTCTCAATCCTTCCCCCTCCTCATTTGTTCTCATCCTTAAGATATCCCTCCCTTTTTCATAGTTATCACCATGGACAATACTCAGTTGACCCCACCCAAAGACTCCCCATTGGGATTTGAAGGCTCTGGGACTTAACAACCTTAAGCCCAAGCACTTGATTTTCTATTGTAACATGGCTTGACCTCAATACAAACTGGGTGACCAGAAAGTCTGGCCCATGGATGGATCGTGTAACTATAATACTGTCCTCCAACTCAACCTTTACTGTCACAGTCTAGATCCCTTCCTTAGACTTAGTTCTCAGACAAGATTTTAACCTTCATTAGGGATTCCAGACCTCTTTCTCATAACTATGCCTTTTTATTCAAATTTGCCTCACTCTACCACCCTCCCACCCCCGTATTTTTTTTTTTTTGAGCTGAGCAGAAAGCAAATCCATTTAAGCCATGCTCTTTTAATCAATATTATCCAGCAGAGGGTGATGCTATTTCTTACCTGCCTAACCCAAGTCCTGCATTCAACTCCTATTTGGAATTAGTCTGGGCTCCATTGTCCTCATGTTAAGTAAAAACAAGGCTGCTAGAGAGGGAGAAAATCTCATCCTCCTCCCAGACTGTAAAGCATTCTATATTTTCCTCCTGGAGACCTGGGAGCTGCTAAATTCTGGGAAAAACTGGGCCTGCCTCTTAATGCAGAGAAAGAAGTGCCATTTTAAACTCAAGCTACTTTTCCACCGGATGAAACCAAAGTCCTTCTAGGAGAAGCTAAATTTTCTTTCCCTACATGTTTGAAATGTAAATACTTGGTCTTCAAGAACTCTTGTCCAGGCCATCTTTTAAAATACAAATTTGGGGGAGATAATTCTTATCAAAAGGGGGAAATCCTTAGTTATAACAAAGCAGATCAATTTAATTTATTTCATCTATTCCTTTCTAAATTAGTAAATTTTGATAAAAGTTATTGAATGTATAGGTATTTTGAAGTAACATGAAATACCAAATCATAGATTGGTAACCTGCTTTTGGCTTTTTACTATAAAGAGGCTATGGAGTGGATTTCCAGCTGTAGATATATGTCTTGTGCATTATTGGAGGTGTGTTTCTTGAAAGTGAGAGTGTGTTTGCCAAAAGAGGAACCTATGTTTCTAACAGTCATGAGATGTGTTCATAAGTCAGTCTAGGGAATGTTGGTTGCTTACTTTTTGGTCATTATTGGAAATTGAGGTTTCTAGAAGTTAAGTTCAAATTAAGTTGGAAAGAAATTGTATGGTTTCAATAATAGAAGGCATAAGGCATGGAGATGCAATTTTGAAGGATAGAGATTGACAGTGATTCTGTTACAGCTGCTCGGTGATTTACAGGCTGAGAGACCTCAGCCCAGCTCCTTCCCATAGCCCCTACCTCCCCGTCTATATCATTGTGACTTGTTTATAATTCTTGGGAAGTTATGTCTTACAGGATGTCTAGCCTTTTGCAGAGATAATTGGTTTACAGAGAATTAGACCATGACTAAGAGGCTGCAGCTGCAGCTAGAGATAACCTTATGGCCCTGTGAATCTCTGTTCCTGTTACTGCCAAGATGTTCCTGCAGCCCTGCCCAGCCCCTGCTTTCCAAGGTTACTACTCAAATAAGAAGGAAAAGACCCTATGTAAACCCTGCCCTAAACCCCATTCGGCGTTGGTGCCATTTTGGAGACTTGGTCTTGGCCTGACCACCGGCAATAAACTTTTTTTGCTTACTTTATTCACTGCCTCAGAGTGTTCAGTCTCGCTTGTGTAGCCCCAACAATTTATTCTAAAGATGGTTATTTCTAGAACGATAAGAAAGTTTGTGAAAGTTGCAGAAAGGTTTATAAAGGTTGTGAAAGTTTTAAGTTTATAAAAAAAGAAACCTCAGGTTTCAGTACCCCCTCCTCCACCTAATTTCTCTCTGGTGACATTCTGTAATGACTCTGGTGGTACCTGGAATTGTTTTCATCACACTTCTCTTGCCCTCATAAGTGTGGGGAAACCAATTATCAAAATACATTTTGTCAATGCTAAGATAGATGCCCTCTGGTCATAGTCACCCTACATGACTGTCCACAGGTGATACCTGGAACATGGGGTCCAGTGCATCAGGAACTGATCACTCCTGACATTCAAAGGGACCCATTTGTTCCCCTTTGTTTGGTGCTCTAGTCATTGATAGGCCACTCTCAGGGCACAGGGTAAACATATCCATGGGTCAAATGTGCTTTCTCTCTCAAACATGCTTTATTTCTCTCTGCCAGAGTGGCTCTATTAAGTGGGATTTCTATTGAGTCCCCTGTTGCAAATGGGTTAAATACATTTTCAAGGCACCTGGCTGGTGCTCTCGTCATTGGTAAGGTCACCCTCAGGCCCGGGGTAAACACATCTGTCTCTGTATTTTTCTGCTGGTGTGAACTATAACTTCTGGTCCTCCATCTGCAGCATTTATCTTCTGTCGCCAGTTCTCTGACCTTTCGGGGGGGCCAAAGCAGCCTTGCCAGGCTCTCCCCTGCTGCTAGATTCCTTGAAGATGAGACATTATTTCCACTGCTCATTAAAAACAGCCCCTAAAACTTTTATTGAGAGTCTCAATTGGTCTTCTTGCTTGGTATTTAAGACCTTCCATCCCCTTTCCAGTCTTCTTAAAAGTTGTCAAAAGCAAATAAGAGAAATCTTATATTTTCTCTACAAAAATCAGTAATTCAGATTATGTGTGTGGTCTTCATGTGTTCAGTCTTCATGTGTGTGGTCTTTATGTGATATGCATTTGTCTGTGTGTTACATGTGGTGTGTTTTCTGCCTCCGGGTAGCATAACCAGGGTGTGATATTTTATTGACCTAAAGATATTAAATACTTATATAAATTAAGCAGAATCCTATGTTCTGGACAAAATATTTGATATTAAAACCAGTTTTAAGTTTAGTAAGTCTTTTAGGGTTATTACCAAATAAAAGTTTTAGAAAAAGTTTATATTAAAATATTTTCATTAAGCATATTTGACAACATTCCCAAAGTTTAAACGTTAAAAACTAAGAAATGACTTTGAGTTATTCCAGCGAGTCCCTGGAACACCTCAAGGATTTATTCTCTCTTTTTATAAAAGAAAAGTTTTTGAACTAAATTGGCCTATTTAATAAGCTCAAAATTACATAGAAATCTTTGCCAAACAGAATAACAATAACTATTTTATTTGTATACATACATTTTTTATCAAAGTAGGTTTTCTAGAATTTTAATCTGCCTCAGGGAAGAACTTGCAAAGACTCAAAATCAAGTTTAAACAGGAAACTCTCAGGAGTAACAGGTGTCCTGTCAATGACACTGGACAAGCCAAGAGTGATGATTTCCTCTGGGGACATCAAGTGGTGGTACTCTGGGTATTTGTAACCCAAATATTGGGGATTTATGAATTGTTTACCATCCTCAATGTACAGTTCCAATAAGTTCTGTACAGTGTTTTAAAACCTTGCATACTATTTGGTCTTTATATTTTATATAAAAATTGTGTGTAAAATCTAAAAACATGGGCTTTATATTGTTCTTTTACGTCACTTGTAGTAATTATTACTTACCAAGAAATTGTTATTTTGAAATATTATATTTTACAAAGAAGCAATGTTCTTTATCAATTTCATTTTAATTGAATCTACAACCATGTAATTTTAAATTTGGTCATTTATAAACAGTCAAATTGGATTCATGGAAGTACTGACAAATAATCAAGACCAACAAAATTGGTTATATGGGACTAAATGAACTAAAGAAAATTGTTATTCTTATGACTTTATTCAAAATATTGCTAATTTTAAATCATTTTTTCAATATATAAGAACTTGTCTTCTTCCCTAGAACAATTTGTAAGTTATAGCCTCATAAGCAATATTGAAACATTTCTATTTTTCTCCATACATAATCCCTCCAGAATTTAGCAACTGTTACTTAATATTATTTTCATGACAATATGTTTGTTTACATAAATCCAGTAAGAATCTGTTCTCTTTATAATAGTACCAGTTTCTAAATGTGGTTTTATTAACCAAGTCTTTGTCTGGAGTGTCATTAAAGAGCCATGCCTGGACTCTGGATGTCACCAGAAAGCTTTAAGGCATTAAGACAGACTTTTGAAACCAATAAGAGCCCTTTAGAGAAACAGCCTTGCTTTGTCACATGGTTCATGGCAGTCTTTCCAGGTAAGGAACAAAGGCTGCTTTCCTGAAAGGTGGCAAGGAAGGAACCTGAAGACATTTCAAGGACCTCAAGAACTTGAGGAAGCCACCTACATCTGTAGGTATTGCAGACAAAGCAAGATGGCAGCTGTGTGACTTGGCTTCTGTGCCCTGAAGTGCTGACTAAAGCTCAATCTGAAGGTTCCTTGTAAAATTCCAGCAAAGCAGAATTTAAAGAGCCTATATGATCAATTATTATTCTTGGTGTGTTCATGCAAATAATCAGGCCAAATCAAAACTGGACTTATATGCAGTCTCTTTAACATAATGAATGCGATTTTAAGGAGAGAAATCACGTTTCAATGGAAATCACGGTGTTCAATTGTCACCCACAAACTGACTGAATCCCAGTTTTTTTATTTTTCTTCCAAGCTAATGTTTTATTTTTTTTTCTTTCATTCTTTGACTTGGAATTATTGAGAACTACTAACGCAGTGTCAGCCAAACAGAATATACTTGCTACTCTGCCTCTCCTTTTCAGGGATTTTTAAGGCCAATATCTGGTCTTGCTTTTCTCAGCTAAGTTCCTTCCTAGGATCTATAGTACTCTTTTTCTCTATTTTTGTTTTTAGGCCATGTCTCCTAAAATATCTCCTTTCCTTCATTCAAGGAGCATCCAAGCTCTGGAAGATTCCCTCTCCAAATGGCCTCTGGTCACAGGTCTCACCTTTTGGGCTTTCCAATTCCACCCTCTTCCCCTTAATGACCCACACCTG
Organism: Furipterus horrens; assembly: GCF_987537825.1. Taxonomy (NCBI): domain Eukaryota; kingdom Metazoa; phylum Chordata; class Mammalia; order Chiroptera; family Furipteridae; genus Furipterus; species Furipterus horrens. The sequence goes on from NW_028327171.1 coordinate 177,496,699, forward strand.
GACCCACAAGCAGGGACAGCTCTACATCCATAGCCCCTGTGAAGTAGTTACAGAAATAGAGACCTTCATCCCTACTCCCGCAAACCAAAACCAGGTCAGGTCATTAAGAAAAATCTATTTTAAAATTAGAGGGGGGAATGAAAGGATAAATTCAGCATCACGTGCTGAGTAGGTCCATGACCTTGTTAAACATGACTGCCATTTTACTATTCTGAATCTATGTCCCCAGGATTGGAAGTTACTGGAAAGCAAGATGTGACTAACCACTCCCGGCAGCCCCAGGCAGAAGATAACATTGGAACAAACTGCTGCAGCCTGTTACAACACCCCCAACAGCCTGAGAGCTTCACAACAGCAGCCCCCTACTCTTTTATAATCCAATTATAATTCCATAAAAGCTCAAAGCCTCCACCCCTCAATTCTGGTGTATCTCTTGACACCATGTCCCTCTCCTGCCTTGGAGAGTGAGTAAAACTTTACTCTCTACCAAAAAGAAGAGAAAGAAAAAGAAGAAAGAAAAAAGAAAAAGGAACCTTCCAGATGGACAACTTGAGATCAGTTCTCTGATCCTATCTAACTTGAGCTATCAACTGCATCCCTCAGTGCTAACCATTCTCTCCTTAAATTTGACCTCCTTTTATTTTTCCTTAAAGAAAAGAGCCTCTAAGGCATTATGTTATCTTGGTTTTGAACCCTCTTTGGCAGCTCAAGCTCACTTTCTTTCTCTTTTTGGCTATTTTGTCTGGACTCACTCTGACATGTCTTACTGCCCTTTCTCTACATGTACTCTCATGTGATGGTGGGCAGCCCATGCCTGTAAATGGATGTCTCATGCCGATACCAGACTCTATAGCTGGCCATATCACCTCTCTCCGGTTGTACATCTAAAAATCATCTCAAACTTATTAAAATTAATCTAACTTTTAGCATTTTCCCCAACTTCTTTCTAGACTTCCCCACCTTAATACTCTGCAACAGTAACTCTTCACTTGCTAAGGTCAAATTCTCAGTTATTCCGTGTTTGTCTATTCATCACTCCACACCTAATTTATCAGTAATTCTTGTCAATTCTAGTTCTAAAGCACTTCCCAAATCATCTCGTGGCAATTTCTACTCACCGTTGCAGACAAACTGCTTTCATTGTAGTCTCTGCCCAACATTCTCCATGCTTTCACCTATCTTAGAATTTTTCACATACTTTGGTAATGCATCTTCCTCTCTCTCTCTATCTCTTCTTTCCTTCTTTCAAATCAGTCTAGTTTTTTCTACCTCCCTAGCTTTTTCCTTCTTTATTAGTTTTTTTCACTTATTCCTGACATTAAGGTATGTTAACAAACTTCATATACCTTTACCTTTATCTGTTTTCTTAGTCTGTTACAAATAGATACACATGTTCTTGTTTTTTACATAAAACCAGATCCTATTTTATATTCTTTTTTTGTTTGCACATTACATATCCTATACAATGATAAAACTAGGTAATCTTACCAAATCAACGAGTATAGATATACTTCATTATTTATTAGATGAACAGTCCACGGCATATATAACCATTTATGTAACAATTCCCTTATTGATAATTTTATTTATTTATTTAATTTTATTTTTTTTATTTTTTTTTTAATTTTATTAAAAAAACATACTTTCTTTTTCATTTTTTTTTATAACTACACAATGCAACATTAGGTATTCTTGTGAAAATTCATTTATTTTATCTAGAGAGTCCTAGGAATGCAATGGCTAGGTCAAAAGTTATATGAAATTTTAATGTTAACAGGTTTTGCCAGATTGGGTTCCAAAAAGACTGTAAAACTTAGAAAGGTAATAACACTTAATCTACTTTCTTGACTTATCATAATAATATATATTCACTTTATTCCTTTTGGTAAATTAGCTATATAGCATTCAATTGCACTAATTTCTTTGGCAACATATTAGAAAGATGGTTTGGCTCTAAAATTTGCATTTTTCTGGCATCTATCCCAATGCTGCTTATTAGAATTGAAAAGTAAGGGGATAAAAAGATAAAAACCCAGTATCAGATAAATATATTATATTGCTCAGTAGATAGGCTAACATTCATTTAAGGCATGTTAAAGAACTGCATAATGTAAATTGTTTAATTTACTTGTTAGGGTTGAACCTAAATAAAATTATAAAATTTCTCTTTAATCCTTTTTACATTGGCATTAAATTCCAGATTTTCACAATTTTTATATTGCCACCAGCTATTCAAGACATACATTCTCAACTAGGAAAATAAATTGGTGTTCTGCTCTGCCAGGCCTGACCAATATCAGCTCTAGGGAAGTTGCCAGGGAATCAGAGAAATTAAAGCTTGAAAACACATAGGTAATATCTGGTTTATTCCCTTTCTTTTAGAGATGAAATAACCGAAGTTAAAGAAGTTGAGAATTATTTTCCAATATGTCATAGTTGCTTTCATTGGACATACCTTAAAATAGTTTCTAGTACAGTATTAATTGTGGTAGTGTTTACCGAAATTTAGATTCTGTATCTATGATGTCTTTTTTTTTTTAACATTTCTGTAATTAAGTTGTTTTATAATCAGTGGCTTCTTACAGTTAATTGGCAATATGCTTTCATTTATAGTGAAAATAAAAAAGGATCCATCTTACAATTGATGAGATATTAGATTTGTTAAAATACAGATTTTTGTTTTTAACAACCCACAAACACACTTAAACTCAGCAGAACTGCAATACAGAAACAGAAATATGGAGGATGGACCTGCTATTATGTAATAATTAACTAAGAATTACCTTAAAAAATCAACAACTATTTTCAAATCATACAATAATAAAATCAGCTGCAGATAAGGTTAGTCATGGTTATTCAATATATATTCCATGACTTATATAAACCACTGTTTTTCATATTTAAACAACATATGGGTCTTTTAAAAAGATTCCCTAGCATAGATTAACTTCACTTGTGGTACAATTTTACTTAAACATGTTAACATCAACGTAATTATAAAAACCCATATGCTTAGATCTCATGTAAATACAAAACAAACAAAATAGAAATAAAAAATACAACAGAAAAAATATCCAAATTCACAATCTTAATTTTATACAACAGACGATGTTGCTTTGCAGAAACCAAATCTCAAAACATGAATTTGTTTATGAGTATTGGTGTGCCAATACCGATCTAAGCATCTCTGATGATTATGGTGAATACAAGTGCTCTATGGGGATACAGTTCTCCCACTACTTTTCTCCAATTTAGCTATGCCACACCTTCACCCATGCAGCAGATCGTGGTATCATCTGGTTGCATCTTAGGATAAACAAAACATTTATGTGTTAAGTTCCTAGATTTTTGCTTATTTCTAAAACTATAAAAGCAGTTAATACTCGACATCAATGTGGTCATAAACATGAAAGCAAACAAAAGAGATATATAGTAACAGGACATAGTTACAAATTATTATTATATTATCTGGTTTTATAAATAACCAAGAATATACTTATTATGTTAAGGTTATTATAGTAATAAAGAAATAAAGTTTTTAATCCTAATAATATACCCTGTAACCACCAAGAATACACCACAGACACATTTTTAAAACACTGCAATAACTGAAACATGCTTTTTTTTTCTTTTCTTCAGAATGACATAAAAACAGGAACTTGGTTCCCAGAGCTAACGTAAGGCAAAGTTGTTGGGACCCAAAAGTGGATCTAATTTGTGGATCACTCAGTTAGTGAAGTTATCCAGACTAACAGAGTAAACACATCTAGAGAATGTAATGATAAGAAGTAGATGTTCAGGCATGCAGGGGAGCAACACATGGTTTCAAATAGCAGTAGGCAAACTTAGGGAAGATTTACTTTCCTCTGGAAGATCCAACAAAGAGAATCAGGGCAGAGATTCAAGAGTCAGGAGTCCAGCCACTTGTCTGGGAAGGTGGCAGAAGCTTGGTTTTCCATTTCATGGCAACGACTAGCTCTGAAATCCTGTGTGAGGCAAAAGTGGGTCAGGAACAATACTCAGTTACTGAGCAGAAATGTGGTGCCCAGATCTGGGTTAAGCAAAGCAAGAGGAGAGACAGGGAGGAAGGTAAATTAGTACAAGATTAGAATACAGGGGATCTTGATTTAAACTGCAACTGTAGAAAGGGAAAAATTGGTGGTGGAGGCATTACTTGTAGAGAGGCTAAAATTTAAATGTAATTGGGCAAAAAATATTTTTTTAGGCTAAAGTCATTTATTTAAAACTTTTATATTTAAATTATAAATTGTATTTTTCCAGTTGAAAAGTTAGCAATTAAACTCCAATGATCTATAAATATTTTAATATATATTTTCTCATTAAGATATATCGATTCTGCATGTTTACAACAGGAGTTAGACATTTAGCCTTATATAAACTTTCCAAGTCACTGAGAGAATTTTTTTAAAATTAGGATGACATTGTGCCATAAAAATAATTTATGTCAAAATGGCTACTAATAATAGAAATCAGAATTCTTTTAATTGATGGGAAGAGACCATGAATATCAAAGAGATTGTAACACAATGGAAACTTAAAGATGATTACTTATGTACTTCTAGCTTTGCACCATGACAAAAGGTAAGAAACAGAAACAGCAAGATGGGAGGGCACAATAATTTATTGCTATTTCTGATTTTAATTTATTGCCACATAAAAATATGTTTTCTTTTGGAGACGATGAGGAAGTCAAAAGTCACCCCATCGTATCATCAGACATGTAAGTGACAAAAGTAGACTATTCTAAAAGTGACTCTTTTAAGAGATTATAAAGATATTTCACTAAAGCTTATTTTTATGATATATGTCTCATAAGATATATAATACATGACATGTAAACATTGCCAATAGAAACACAATATAACATTCCATATAGATGATGTTCCATGGGACAATTCATGTTACTTTGTATCCTGTTTCCTGAACCAGAAAGTGAGCTTTATAATGTAGATAAAGATCTGAACATTTTGTCAGAAGTATTTTGAAAGAAAAATATTGCAAAAAAACCTTGCTTAGACTATTATGACTTGCACACACAAGAAAACTACAATATCTGATTCTTTCATGTATGGGGCATCTTCCATTTTCTTAAAATACTCCCTGGTTTGGTTCAGTAACAGAGAAGATTTTATCTTCTGTTTAATAACTGCAAGTTTACAAAATCTCAAAAGACATAATGGAAATCACATAGGTCATCAGTTGTTCCCAACATGATGTTTCCAGAGAATGCCTACATCCTCAAAGTGTAATAAAAAATAACTGTGAAGATATGAGCGCCAAATATATTTAATTTCTACACAATATTTAATGGAGATCACTTAAATGTTTTCTAAGAGTATTGTGTTCTACTGAATTCTAACAAATTATTAGGTGATCTGTTCCATAGAGTACAGAAGTTTCGTCAATTCTTGCTTTCTCTCTCTCCCAAGACTTCCAGACTCCCCCAAGTGGATAACTTAAAAATTTAGCCAAGTATCTCTAAATAACTGACACTTCCTAACGAGCTTTTTTTTTTAATTTTTTTTTATCAATCCGCACCAACTTTTTTTCTTTGTTTAAATTGAAGCGTGGCAGAAGGAGAATTTCTTAAAATAACTCTCATACTCCCCTCTTACAACCTTATAAGTTATAATTTACTCACATAACTGTTGCCTCTCATAAACATGTGTCTCTCTTTTTTTCCTCCTTCAAAGAGTAAAATCGAACTGGCAGATTCACTGAGGACCTTATACTATGGTTTGCAGAGTCACTGCTATATAAAATCTTATACATGGGACACCATGAATGGAATATCTTGAAATCTTGACCTTCAAATAAACAAGCTAAACACAATTTATATCAAAGTACAGTTTGCTCTCACACAGGAGCATCAGAATGTCTGGAATCTGCTTTAACCAATTAAGCCGTTCAAGGCAAAAGGAAAAGAAAGCCTTCAGCAAATTCATTGAATGCACCATTTCCCAGTCTCCCACTGTCTGTTAATCGATCTTTTTAAGTGCAGACTAATGAATCTTACATATACCTGACGGGATGCTCTCACCCTACACCTCAGAGGATTTAAACTTGCACAAAGAAAGAATCAGCTGGGTGAGAGGGAGGGTGGCAGGGCACATCCGGGCTGATGGTTCCTTGGCCCCTTAAAAATCAGCCGGAGAATTTGTCTTCAGGGAACCACACACACCAGACCCCATTTCCTATTTTCCCGTATGCAGCCCATTAGTTCCTTTGCAGATCTTCCATTCAGGTCGCTTTTACGGCGAACGCTTTTGTTTGCTACCACTCTGTAATGGGAAAAGAAGTATAGAGAAATTCAAAGCAAGCTTGTGGCAGCAGCTTCTGTGCGTCAAAGCATCCCTTTCCTTTCAGCTTTGGCAATTTAGGAAGAACCCAGGTTCTCCGGAAAGGTGGGTGAGGGGAACGCCAGCTAGGTCGAGGAACACATAAAGCAGGAATCCCTGTTTTTACCTCCCCACTTCTACTCGCATCGCCACAACCCTCCGCCCCCGAACTATCAACACAAGCACTTACATATTTCCTAATGGGAGAAGGGGGTGGGTGGATGAAGGGAGATTTTCTTTCTTAAGATTCTGAATAGGATCCAGACTCCCAACTAAAAATACATTATAACAAATAAAATCAAATAAGCCAAAGCCAAAGGGTAGCAACTATCTCAAGAGGGAGAGAGGCAGCTTCTGGCACCTCCCTGTATAAACTGCAGATGGAAAAAAAAAATTGGCTTTTGATATTGAATTATTAATTTATTGATTCCCCTTCACTGCTCCCCCAACCCGGACTGCCAGCCAAGAAATCCTTGTCTCTTCATCTTCCTCTCCGCCCCCACCTTTACAGGAGTCTCCCACTTCTCCGCTGCGGGCCGTTCCACCTCCGGCCCGCGGTGCCTCTGGGTCCCTGCCCTCTGCGGCCTCGGCGCTGCGCGGGGCGCGTCCCTTTCGCTGCGCGCTCCTACTCGCGCCCCGACCCGCGCGGCCGGGTCCCGGCGGCGCCGGCGGTGGTGGGGGGCAGGGGGGGCAGGCAGCGGGTGACAGATGTACTGCTCTGACAGCTCTCAGTATCAGCCCAGTGGCTCCCTGCCATTGGCTCAGTGCAATGGACCGGTAACGCCGCTCACTATAATAACACTCATGCCTGCCAGCAGCAGCAACTCCGAGTGCTGGCACGGAGCGCGGGGGATGCTGCGCCGCTGCGGCTCGGGCGGCTCCCGCTGCCTGGCTCCGCTCGGCCGCCTCGCCGGCACTGACTTGCGCTCTGCCCGGTCCTCCGACCTGGCCGGCCCCTCCCAGCTCGTGATTCTCCCGCAAGGCGCACGCCCCAAGGCGAATTAGGAGAGCGGCAGAGACAGAGGGAGAGCTCGGCGAGCATGCGGAGGCGGAGGAGCCCAGGCGCGCACGGCAGAGGGGTGTAGTGAGCCTGTCTCCGGAGGGAGTGCGAGAGACGCGGCGCTTCGCCCTCCCGGCGGGTCCCCAGCCCAAGCTCCCCGGGCTCCGGCGCGCTGCGGCTGCGGGCACGCGGTGCGTGGAAGCGGCGGCTGCGGTGGGAGAGGCGGCGGCTGCCCCATGGAGTGTTACTACATTGTCATCAGCTCCACGCATCTCAGCAACGGACACTTTCGCAACATCAAGGGAGTTTTCCGGGGCCCTCTCAGCAAGAACGGGAACAAAACTCTGGTAATCGCTTGTTTTCCCCTCTCTTTTCTCCCTGTCTGTGTCTCTCTCCTAAGAGGGCATTTGGAGGATTGAGGTTACTGTGAGATTTTGGTGTGGCAATTTCAGTGTGGTTGATAATGCATCTATCTATTTATCTTGTGGGCGTGGGGTGAGAATTAGGTGTAGAAAAGGCAGGAATCTTAGGGAAGCTGTGATCCAGGGCTTTGGTTGACACTTAGCCAACGCTCCGGACTGCACCTCACTCCATAATGCTGAAGATTAGCACAATGTCTCCTCGTTTGAAGCCAATTGTGTCAGGAGGACCTTTTTTTTTTTTTTTTTTTTTTTTTTTTTTAAAGAAAGAAAAGGAGAAAACCCTAACCTCAAGTAACCGCGTAACATTTTTCGGCTTAGGAAGCTGAAGGTGAATGAGGATGTGGGTGTCTCTGATACAGGCAGGGAGCCATGTGGCTGATGGCATGGGGCAAGTGTCAGGGCTGAGTGATGGTCTCAGGAGGAGTTTGTATTGGGCGGTCTCCTGAAGGACTGGCGGCAAACTTCTTTAGTGAGAAGTTGTCCGTACTAAGCTTAACGGTGACTCCAGAACCCCATGCTGTCAACTTCAAACTATACACTCAAAACAGGTTGGAGATAAGCGTGAGGGACTAGCCTTAGGTTACAATCAGGGGCACTAGAAAACATGCTAGATAAACAACCCGTGCAGTCGCTGGGAGGTTCTCACCGGACCACAGAGCTTCATGTTTCAGCATGTTTCTGAAGAGCACTCCTGATTGGTGGGAGATGTGCTGAGCATTGAGATAGTGCAGGGTTATAGCTATTAACTTTCTTTCAAATCCCCTCTTAGCTACAAAACCTCCCTGCAGAACTGACTCTCGTGTATTGGTATCTCTTGAGAAGTGTACACTTCATTGAAGAAGGAAAAAAAAAAAAAAAAGGTAAAAGGAAGGCTCATTAGACTAAATACTACAAAGACAGTAGAGCCAGAATAAAGTGGAAATATGCAAATGTGTGTATCACTAAAGTCTGGGATCATTAACAAGCAGCACCCCTTCCCCCATCCTCTAATTTTTTTTTTTTTTTTTTAACAAAGTGATTACCTAGTCTGAATAGGTAGAGTAGTAGTTTATGGACAGATTCAATTAGTCCAAATGCAAATACAGCATTCTTAATCTACTTTTCTTCACATAATTTAAAAAAATGAGTCTACATTTTTTCAACATGTGCTGTGATGTGTTTTTCAAGAATAAAAAGTTCTCATCAGAAGTTTTAAGTGAATTTTGATATTGATGTGAAGCATTTGATTTTTTTTTCTTTTTCCCATAAATCTGTTGTACCATTCCTCTCAGCTCATTTAAGACTCAGAGAAGCAGGATTAGTTTTTTGCTTTTTATTATTGTTCTAGGTAAGATTGTTGGTTGTTGTTGTTGAACAAAGGAAAGTAAAAGTACTGTTCTATTGTTTTCCTTAGAGCAGCAGCCAATGGTTAAGGGAATTAAGATTATTCTATCTCAAGTTAGAGAACTCAACCATGTAGGAAGGTAGATATTTGGGGGTAGGGGGGGAAGAAAACCTTTATATTACAGAAAGTCTGTTCTGACTTGTTTTTTATTTTCAAATCAATTTTCACTTATGGGAAAAGTTAAACTTATTAAGCAAGATTTAATTTTGTTGGTGATAAAACTACACAACAGAATTCATAGAAAAAAATTATTTGCTAAACCTTAACTTGTTAAAATTATGGTAACCTTGATGCTTAAATCAACCTTGGGTTTCTAACACTGTGCAAACTTGCTTATGCTTATTTGTTGTGGGTTTGAAATTCATTAGTTCTTTATCACTCATATTAACAAAGAATAGGTTAAAGCCTTCATTAGGAATTAAAATAAGTGTGAAAAAACAGCTATTTTTATGAGATGAACAAATTTAAATATATACCAGTGTCAGAAGCAACAAACTGAGATAAGAAGGTTTAGAAATAGCTCCTATCATATTTCTTTTAGTTATAGTAAAATGACTTATAAGGATTTCATAGCTAATTCTTTCAGGTTATATTCATAAACTGTGCAAGTTTATATTTCTTGTGTAAGTGATTTACAATGACAGAAATGATATAGATTTTCATGTACGATCCAACTATATTTGAAACTATTACTTTACAAGTAATGTATGTCATATATTTGTTTCCTAGTACTTTTTGATGATTTTGTTATTGAAGAGAATGAGATTTATACCTATTCTTTATAACAGAAGAGATTCTAAATGTATTTATAAATGCATTTTCTATTAAAGAACATTTATACTTTACAAACATTCTTATATTCTTTATAGATATTTATAGTTACCTAAAACTTATTATAAGCTAGAACAAGAAAACTGAACCTGAAACTTTTCAGAATTAGCCACCTTATAAGGAATGCAAATATTATCTTAAAATGTAAAGTGTTACATTTTTAACATTTTTAAGTAAGAATTTATGGTTATCATGTTTTAATTCCAATTTCATAAAATAATAATTATGAGATTTTTTCTGCCTTTTTGTCTACTTGATTTTCACATATTTTGAATTTTTTCTTTAAAAAATCATCTCATTCTTGAATTTTAAAATGTATATTATATTAACTTAAAAGGATTTTAATATCTCCAGTGTTTTGTTTTTTTTCAGGAAAAGTACAACTTACAACATAAAACCATTAAAAGAAAAAGTTATTTTGATTTTTCCAAAGAATTTCTAATTATTTTCAGTCACTGGATAACTAATGGATATCCTTAAAATTTTTAAAATTTAGGTAAAAAATGATTTTACAATCTTCAAAATAATCATTGAACTTATATAAGATAGTGTATAACTGTTCATACAGTGATATTTCATAAATTAGAATTGACTTACAGAATAAAATTACTTATAGAGTAAAACAGAAGTTTCAGTGACATTGATTAATTGTGGCCCTAAATCCAGAATAGAATCCTGCCACTTGTGTAGAGGAAATTATCAAAATATACAGTCCTTTCCATAAGTCATACTATGCCACTCACACATAAATTTTAAAAAGTAGTTAGAAATTAAGTTTGTTGTCAGTCTTGACCTTACTCCTGAGGTTTTAAGTATATTTCTCTTGAGAATTTTAACTGAATATATGCAAATTTCTATTTCACAATGCCTTACAAGGAAAGAGAAAGGTCATTATGCTTGTCATGATTCCAGTTATAAATGGCATCATATTTGTGATATAGTTTTAATTCCATGGAATAAGAAATAAGCTAATATTGAATCAGTGCTCCAGAATATTCTGAATAAGTTATATGGTTTAATGAGAATGAATTATGTTTACCTTTCATGTATATTTATTTTTGTTTTTCTTAGACTTTCCCAAACCGCTATTTGGTAGGCAGTTGTTTACTGGATAAAGACATTTTGTTATACATATATTTTGCAATTGAGCCACAGAATTTCTTGGCCCTAATTATATATTTAATACATTTAAATATATATTATGAATTTAATGCTGAATTTAAATATAATTTAATCACTTTTAATACAGAATTTGGGGTTTGCCTTTGAAACTTGGGAAATCAGTACCATTTTGTTCATTACATTCTGTTAGTTGATTAGCATTTTTTAATCTCATAAGAGTATAATGTCTGTTTTATTGACTATGGAATTCAGAAAGAAAGAGTGGTGGTTTAGTGGTCATACAGTGAATCAGTTTTATAATGCAGATTTCCTGACTCCAGACCTATTTCTTTTATAATTTATATACTAAATTATGGAATTTGTAGGAATCACTATGCTAACATTCACAGGGATAAAATGATGGTATCGGTGTCACTTATTGTTTGAAAACACGCTACTTGTCCATTTGCCTCCAGGTATTTAGAAGTAGCACCCGATTCACAAAATAATTTGAATTCGAATTTATTTCATTTGTTATCTTCCAGTCTGAAAACATCAGTATCTGTCTGGCCTAAGCCATGTTTCTATAGGCTGCCTTCCATTTCCAATATATTAAGTACCAGGTTTGGCAAAAAAAGAATTACATTTTTAATGGGTTCTCAACATATTTGAGTTAATTCAGATTTATTGAGTTGCCTCAATTGTAAACCACTATTCTAGGCACCACAGGCTCTGTGCTAAGTATTATGTGTTAAAACAGTATGTGTTAAGTTGTATTCAGGGATGCTCATGTTCATTTTTAATATGTTGGAAAAAGTATTCATATATTTTGACATGTTTGCAGGTTTCTTGTCACTCAGAACATTTTTGTATGTATTCATTTTGTAAAGTATAAAAATATTCTGGAGTTTTCCTCTGGGTATACAGGAACTCACAAAAATTAAGTAAGGTCTTTGAAACTTACTATATGGAGGTTAGTTCTAATTATTACTATCTAATATAGCATCATTATTCATGTCATTCTCTTACACATTTTTATATTTCCTAGGGAGTGTAATTTGAAAGGTTTCTCCAGTCATTGAAACCCATTTATACGGAACATTTAAGATTGTACATAAGACTAAAGATACCAGTTGCTGAATTAGTGCTGATGAAAAATTGTCATTATTAGATTAATATCCTCAACTAAGGTCAAGGGTGAGGGTGAATTAGGGAGATACTTTAATATATCTCCAAACTCATTCACATAATGTCAGTATTTATTCTTTCAAGTTTATGTTAAACTGTTACACATTCTGTATTAGAGATCATCTTGTGTCTCACTTTTCAAAACATAAGGTGTCATATATTCTTCTGCTATACTTGCTTTTTTATTCTAGCAAAACTTTGAAACTTGTGCATTTTCAGAACACATTATTCAAGCAAGGAAAATATCTTTAAATTATTTATGTTATTACTAAAATATGTAAGCAATATTTTAAGGCAAATATTGTCAAATAATACCCATGACTGCAACCTACCTTGTTAGTTTACCTTGTTAGTTAATCAAATATTGAGTTATTTTTTATAGCTATAATTCAAATAGTGACATAATATCTTGTCTTCACTTCTCAGTCCTGTACCAACATTTTCTCAGTTATTGATGGCTGCAATTACATTTTCACAGATCAGTAAGAGCCTAGAGAACCATCTAGTCCAAAGATTTCATATGATTGTATTCAAGGTCAAATTCATCTGCTGAAGTAGTTTGTTTAGTGTGCACCATGTATCAAAAGTTCAGAAATAACAGAAGTAAAACAAATAAATTTGAAATACAGTAAGCTATCACTTAATGTTTTCCAGAGTTTCTTGGAAACTGCGACCTCAAGCAAAACGGTGTACAATGAAACCAATTTCACCACAGGCTAATTGATGTAAATAAGAGTTGAGTCCCTATGGCATACGTATTTCTGGTCACAAAAAAAAATCAGTAACCTTCTAAATAAGGACCCAGAACACTTCTAACATTAAACATTGGAATAAATGTGACTTATACATACATTTAAGAAAAATTAAAAACAAGATCATTATTTTTCAACCTACTTACTCCAGTTTAGGGTGCTGATTGGCCAGAGCATGTCTTGGCAGCTCAGTGCATGGAGTAGGACCCTGCATGGACAGGATGCCCTTTTGTCTCAGGGCCACTCACATCCACACTCCCACTCACATAGACTGGGACAATTCAGACATGCTAAGTCATCTAATGTGTGCAGCTTTGGGATATGGGAGGAAACCAGAATACCTGGAGGAAACCCTAAAGACATGGGAAAAATGTGCTCACTTCATATAGACAATTGTCCCCATTGGAATGTATGTATGTATGTATTTATTTATCCATCAGTGTCTATAACAAAATGGCATTGAATAGAAGGATGCTATTTGAGGATCTGCTATAGTAATTAGTCAAAGTTTATTGTTCACACAACCAAAAAGATAGCTTGCAAACCAAAACATGGAATAAAGTTCAGAGGTATGTTGTTATAAAACAGCTCTTGTAGTGAAAAATCAGTGGCTTTTTATTCTTCACAGTGATTGGTTATACTACTAGAATTTTCAGTGGTTACCTCACAGCAGCTTTCAGAAAGAGTTCATGTTTTGCTCATGATTAAGAAAGAAATGATCCAACTCAAGTTAGTCTTGCAAAATAAGCCAAATTAAAATTGTATGACTAAACTGGTTTTGTCTGTTCAAGGAATTTTTAAGGCTGGTCTCCATTTGTTTTTGATTTTAACTATTCCCCCAAGTTGGTCATCCTCTTAGTCAACTGAGAGGATGACCAACCAGAATAGCGTTATTCTTGGTTAACACCATTGATGTGGTCAGGTTAAAGAATCACACATTTGCTGTTTCCATTAATTGCACAGTCAAATGGGAGTGACATGTAGTCACCATCTTCATCATTTATGTGGTTATCGTTGTTTTCATCCAGTTGTCTGATACTGATGGTTAAATTTGGTGTGAGTGGTTGTCTACAGGCATTTAAATCCTTTGAGAGTATGTATACAAAGCACTAGAGTGGTTAATACTGTGCCTGTACGGAGAATAATAACCAAGTGTTGGCAAATTCCCCAGAGCAGAAATTCCCAGGAGTCAAGATTTAATCAATTAATTAACTCCATTGGGTTATAATCAGACTCAGGTTTTCCCTTTCTAAGTCAATCAACAATTATTTGGATAATGTATAATTGGTTTTCAATTATTTAAGTTATTTACATAAGCATAGCATGATGTATTAGCAAACATATCCTCACGATTACTTCGGACAGGATGAACATGAAGATATTTTATTTCAGGAGGCTGTATTGTATGTGAGCTTCCACCTAAATTAAACCTCTATATGGTATGAGCAGTCAGGTAATTTAATAGGAGGCATTTCTATGGAAACAGAAGGAAAACAAAGGTTAATAGTTTGAGCAATTATAAATTCAGTTTCTGAGTTTGGAGATCAGCCAGTTGAGAAAATTTCTAGATGTCAGATTAGAAGCATTTTTAGCCATGGCAACCAGATTTTTCTCGTTTGCAGTTTGAATGTCACTGGTGGTCTTTCTGAGTGGCTACATAACAAGAGGCATGAAGGCTGTCCACACAGGAACTGCTGTGGTGACTTCTCCAAAGTTCACGTCAAGTTGGCCAGCTTCAGCTTGGATGGCTTTGAGTAAAGAGTAGTTTTATATAGTTTCGAAGTGATTTCAAGTCAAAACAGTGGGAGAAAATTGGAAGTGTTAATTTAGAGAGTCCTAGACAAATATTGGAGGGAACCTGAAGAATTTAGGATTCAGGTCAGTTTACAGGTAGAAATCAATACATCAAAGACAATTAATAGCACTAGACTCTGATATCCATAAAAGTGTATTATTGAAATATAAGTTTTCTCTCTATATTCATTCCTGTTTCTGTCAAAAGTAACCATAAGATTAATTTACTTGCAAATTAAGTCTAGTTTTGATAAAATTGGTCTGATTATTTACATAAATGCAGCAAAAATAGTGATTTACCATGTAGGCTTTGCTAGACCTTTTCATATAAAATCTCCAATTGGATTTCAAAAGCCTCTTGAGGCTAAAGCCAAGCCAAGGACTTGTCCAGTTGTGTTCTATTACAAAGAGGATAGATTCTTATTGAACTTATGCAACTAGTTATTATTGAACTTATACAAATACAAATTTTTAATAAGAGTATTAAATAAGAGTTTCTGAATTCTCGAGGGATCAGGTAGGGAGAAAGATATTTCAACTTTTGTTGCAAAGAAATACTTTACCAAGTTGCTATGACTTGTAGATAGTTTTAAAGAGAGGAGAAATCTTATAAAAACAACAACAAATTTTAAAGAACCAGCAATGTTTTAAATGAATTCCTAAATATTATAGTTATCTTCATCATTTGGTTTAGTCTGTTGTAATTAATTTTTGTTGGTCTGGATCTGTTGTTAACAGTTTTATAAATTTATCAGTTTTTCATCAAATTTTAGAAATTCTTACCAACTCACTGTTATGATCTTAAAAGTATCAGAAACCTGCATTTTAGAGTACCTGTCAGGGTCTTTTTCATAAATCTGTATAAAATTGAAGCATTTTTGCAGGAATATTTTTGAAAAAGCATCAGAATTAAACAACTCTGCAAATGACAGAAGACTTAAAAAATGGCCATGGTTAAAGATCTGATAAGAATTTATTATAATGCCATTCATGAAAGAATGTGGTTATTTCTCTAACATATATTTTAAAATTATGATTGATAACTTTATACCAGTACATATCAGATTTTTAGTAGTTTCATACAAATATACCCTAGAGAAAATTTAGCATCATTTTGTATTTGACAATGCTTTCCATTAAATTTAACATATGCAGAAAATTACGTAGTATAAAAAACAAATCTCTTTTAACAGAAAAGAATCAGTTTTCTTAAGTAATCAAAGACTAAATAAAGACAAAACAAATAAGTATTGTCTTCTAGGCAGATTATATTAGAGGTAAAGAAAAACATTTGTTTATAATCTTATTAAGAGCAGAGCAGTAATTTTAGAAACCTGTCCTTTTAACAGAGAGAAAACAAAATTTTAATTTTGTACCAGTATTCTTTGATACTAAAACTTTTTTCTTTTCGACTTAAATAAAACCATTTCAATCTTAATAACTAGACCACATGTAAAATTCCTTTCTCAAGGTTATTTTTTCACAAACTTTCTGCAACTTTCTATATCCAAACAGGTATTGTCCTACCTTTTTCCATTCTTATTTGGATCATTCAGTTTACTTTAGGGCAAAATTACTTTTTTTTTTCCATTTACCAAAACAAATAAACAATGTCCATCAATCCTTTCTTATTTAAAATACCATTCTATTTTCCTTACCTACCTTTTTAAATCTTTCTTATTTTTATCCTTACCTACTTTTCATATACAGTCATGTTCCTTCACCCTGATTATTCTAATAGTTTTGTAAAAATTCTTATCTCGTTTATAAACTAATTTGGGCAAGGGAACTTCTATGGCAGACACCCTCCCTCTTTCTTTCTTCTTTCCCTTTGTGTAATGTTTTGTTTATTTTATGGGCTGCTTACAATTTAATATTTTAAAGACATGATAAGATTTACAATTTTAAAGGGTAGAGAAAAAAATGTAACTCTTCTTTTAGGAATTTGGGGGTAATTGCTATTTAAAGTTTCTCTGTGTATTAGGGGTCAGATGACAAAGGACATTTGTTTCATCTCTTGCCTCATTAATCACCACAACACCCCAACATAGGCCTCTTCATTTTCATCACTTTCTCAGAGATCCCACCTCTCAGCCTCCTAATCAGGTTTAGTCACAAGTGACTTCCTAGCTTTGCAAGATGGCTCTCTCTAAGATTTCCAAATTATTACTGTGTTCTCCAACATTGTCTGCCAGTCGCAAAGCTAATCTCAACTCTTCTTCCAACTCTCCAACTTGAGTTTCAACCTCTATTTAGGCTCTGGTGTTCAGCCAAACTGCCCACAGTCCAGGCCAGCCCATTGCAGCAGACACTTGTCTACCACATGTATTATGCGCAGTTCTTCCAGCAAACACAGCAACAGAGCCAGCATTTTCTGGGCGTTCCTGTACTCATGGGGTGGCCCACAAGCACCTAGCACACAGGCCGCTCTTCCCCACATAGAGGTCAAAGGCAAACACAGGATTTCCTGGGTGCATGCTCCTTTCCCAAGGCTACAGAATTTATGTAGGAAGCTTGTATGAGTTATTTCTGCCCAGTAAAAGTTTATTAATAGACATAATATCATTGTCTCTGTAAAAAAAAAATTAAAAATAGATAAACGTATGTTTAGCATTTAATGTTTATCTTATTTAAAATGATTTAGATGTTTACTGAATATCAATTATTTAGTTTAACTTAGTATAAACTTTTCTCTTATTTACATTTACTTGAATTACTTGCTTCTAACAAATATGCTTGGATTATACACCAAACAGCTCACCATAATATTGTTATTTTTCTTGTTGACAAATTTTGACCTGCTTTTATTAAACTTACAAACTTAAATTAGCTTTTACTTTTCAAAGATTATCACAGTTCATATAAACTTGAAAAACATTTGGATTAGTTTCTGTATTTCTGAGAGTATATTTGACTTAAATAATGCTTAGTTTTCTTTAAATAATGCTCTTTACAAATTAATTTTGGCAACACCATGTGAAGGTAGAAAAATATCATGTATCTGTAACATATATACATAAACTTACAGACATACACAACACAAATTAGACCTAATGACATTCGTTTTTAAAATGTTTAGCCATGTCTCAGGTACAAAACTCAAAAAGAATGGTTCTATATGAATCATGTGTCTAGCAGGTTGACTAAGTCAAGGTTACCTGCTTAGATATGGCCAGTGCTTTAATAAGGATTTTGTTGTGGGTGGATATCAGGCTCTTCTGTGGGATCACGAGAAAAGCATCATGGACTCATGCAGGGGAGATTGTGGTGTGGTAAGGTTTATTTGGTTGAAATCTGCCTGTAAGTTTCCAATATCCCATCTCCATCTGGCCCCTACTCTGGAAAAAGTCCAATTGTGTCTTCAGCAAGGCCAAAACAAAGGCCAGTGTCCAGAATTTGTTTCATACCAAAGCTTAGTCCTTTGGAGCCTCCTCAGTCTGCTGCAGACCCACATGGCTGCTAGACCCACATGGCTGCATCAGTTTCTGGACATGAGAGAAAACACAGGAATGTGCAGGTCACCCAGTGAGAGAAAGAGTGGGCACATGAATGAATGGGTAAAGTGCAGAGTGAGCGAATGGAGGAGAGAGAGAGAGAGAGAGAGAGAGAGAGAGAGAGAGAGAGAGAGAGAGAGAGAGAGAGAGAGAGAGAGAGAGAGAGAAAGAAGAAGAAGAAGAAGAAGAAGGAGGAGGAGGGGGAGGGGGGAGGAAACAGGGAGAGGGGAAGAGAGTTTTTGTTCCTCTGGGGTTATAAACAGGAACTTTTTCAAAATAACCAATCAATTTCCCAAGCTTTTGCAGGCTTCTGATGAGTCCACCCCCTAGTTAGATTGACTGTACTCTGTAGTCAAGCACCTCTCCCTGCTTCCCACAACAGTCTGGTACCAGAGGGTCAACAGTGCTTCTGGGGAGATTTCCTATGCTCCTTGGACTCAGTATTCCAGAGTGTGTGAATGAGGCTCCGAAAGCTATAGCTCCCTGGCTCCTCAGTTTATTGAGCTCAATATGTAATTCCCTTTCTTCTCTTTCCTATTAATAATTAGTTAACTACCTACAGTAACAATTTCTTTTGTTTGCATGGTGTAAGGATCCTTTTAGAGCTACTTTTGGAGTAGATTGTTTTTAGAACCTTCTGCATATCAATCCAAGAATGCATTCTACTGTCTGAGAATTTTGGAATCCTCTCTTTTAAAGGCGCTCCTTAACATGGATTTATCTAAGCTAAAGTTTCCCCAAAGTCGCCATTACAACTCCAAAATATCAGAAAGTTCACCCAGTTTTTCAGAAAGGTACAAGAATCTAGTCCATAGTGGGTATATGTACAGAGGCTGGAGTTTTTAGCAGAGGAGATTTAGACTAGTTGGAACTCATCTCTGCCTTTAGATTGTCTAAAACAAATAATCTGTGAGAAGCCTGGTAATCCTACTGCCGCCTAAAACGCAGGGAATTATGGGTTTTTGCTTTTACATATAATATGGCAATTTACCAAAAAGCTTCAACAAACAGAAGCAGAAAGAGAGTGTGCATAATAAAGCTGAAGAGCTCAGAATGCAAAGCGTAGAGCTCAGACTCAAGAGAGGCTTACCCTTAAACTCCAGAGCTGGTGATAAAGCAGTAAGCTCAAAGGGTTCTGTACACATACACCTGGCTGCTCACCAGCCTCACTAAGAATCATTGGCATCTTTAGATCCCAAGTCTGATCCCATGAACTATCAAATTTCAGAAATAACAAGTAAAACCAATGCATCACAATTATGCTGATAAGTAGTAATCAGTAAAAGTTTGTTGTGCACACAACCAAAAAGTTTGCAAATTGGGAGCACTCAAACCAAAACATGGATGAGGCTCAGGGGTATATAGTTATGAGGCAGCTTGTGTAGTGAGAAGGCAAAAGCTGTTTATTTTCACAGTAATTATTTCTAATTTAGAATTTTCAGTGGTTACTCATATCAATCTTGGGTAACAGATCAAGTTTTGCTTATGATTCCCAGAGGCATAATCAAGAAATGACCCAGGCTAGGTTAGTTATAAGGAAACTAAATGGTAATGGAAAAAATATAATAAAGATTAAATAAAAAATTAAATTTTGTTTGTATGACTAAACTGGTTTTGTCTGCTCAAGAAAATTTCAAGTCTGGTCTTCATTTGTTTTAGATTTTAACATGTATTTTAAAATAAATGGATTTATTATTTATTTATTTATTTTCCCAATTTTTTCCTGCATTGCTCTCCCTACCCTGCCCACCTCCCCCCTCTCCCACAGTCAATCCCAACCCCGTTGTCCATGTCCGTGGGTCATTTATGCTAGCTCCTTGACTAGGCCCTTCCCCTTCTTTCCTCCCTCCTCCCCCTCTCCCTTCCTCTCTGGTCACTGTCAGTCTGTTCCTTGTTTACATGCCTCTGGTTCTATTTTAAATGCTAATCAAAGAAGAATACACTTTACAATTTGCTACTATCTGAATTGCATTTTTTTTTTACTGTTATATAGATTTTTTACTTAATTGCACTACTTTCGTGACCTCTGAAGGCACTTAAATGTTCTATTCCTTGTTTATTCTGAGAACCAAAATTTACACATGGAAGAAAGAATCATTTTTATCATTCTATATCACGTGCCTTTCATTTAACCAACTTTGAGATAGATAGTAGTACTCAAAAATTGTTTGGCGTATTTGCACTTTTCCATAGCATCTGTTTACTACATTTTGGTTGAAGTGCTTAACAGTATTTTTCAGATCAGGAACACTGTAATAATAAAGAAACATGTAGATTGAATGTGATGCATTTTTACATTTTAAAATTGCAAACTGTCGCTCATCCCAAAGGTATTTTTGGTAACTTCTTATTGTTTTGTTTTTTTAAAAAAATAAGAATTGAATATAGTTTTGTTCTTTAATTTATGTCTAGCAAGCATGTTTATTTAGTTCATGTAATATATTTGAAAAATACTTTTTTAAAAGTATTACGCATATGGGAAATAATCTTTTTTAATAATGGTAATGATAAGACAATGTTGAAATAATTTCCCTCAATGATTCTGGTTAACTGAGATATAACTATAGAAGGCAACTAACCGCACATTAAGAGCATGAGTACTCCTTCTGGGAAGAAAAAAAGAAAAAAACAAACAAACAGCAGTTTTGATCAGTGGTGTACTGAAGTCAAAATTCATGAAGAAACTATTTATGAGTATTTTGATTTGTCACTTTTTAAAAATTGCTGACTACAAAAAGTAAGAAATATAATTTTATTGATTTTCCTTTCTAAAAATTTTAACCTGAAACCACTTGATCAGTTTTCTCTTATTTTAAATTACCCGTTGACTCTGAGAAAATTCTTACCATATATACTATTTTATGGTGGTGTTTTCAACTAGCATGATTTCATTAATTTTATATATGTATTACTGTATATTTTTAGCACAGTATAAAATGGAGTAATAAGTAGTTAAAACTCAATTCTTGTTGTCAAAGTCCATTACCTGATATATTACTCTGGACTTTTTCATAATGGTTTGACACTATTAGAAGAAAATTATATACTTTTCTAAATGTAAACTACATTTAATGTATAAAATGTTCACAATGACAATGCCATATTCAATTTATTATGAAACTTTTTTTTCTTAAATATGTTTAGAAAAATGAGCTATCTTGAGTTTGATAGCTAGTTTTATGTGTTATCCAGAATAGAAGTCATTATTTAATCAAACACCAATCTAGGTGTTGATGTGAAGATACTTTGTAGATATGATTAACATATACAATCAGTTGACTTTAAATAGATGAGCTGACCCTCCATGATAAGGATGCCTTGTGGAAAGCTGTAAAAGCAAAACCTGAGTTTCCTGGAGAAGAAATTGTGCCCTAAGAATGCATCATCAAATCCTGCCCGAGCATCTAGCCTACCAGCCTCCCCCATAGATACCAACAAACCTGCATTCACTTAGTCTTTCCCAGTTCCTTGAAATTAATATCTCTTTCTCCTCCTACCCCAACCATTGTTTCTGTTTACCTGAAGAACCCTGATTCATATATTAAGGATCAGTTTATTACATCTTTTTACAATAAGGTAACTCATTGTTTAAAATATAAATCATATTTGGGTTTAATTGGAGGTAAGTGAAATGGACATTGTTAAATTATTTAAGTTTAAAACTGATAAATCTTATTGTGGAATGTTCCTATTATTTTATTTAAAAGTTTATAATAACTTTATTTTAAATATTTTTCTGGATTACAATCTTTTAATCAACCTCCAACCCCCCCCAAATAAAACCCAACATTTATGACTACATAAAATATAGTATTTTTATGTATTCAATTCTAGTAGCTAATCATACATTCAGTTATTGTACTTAAATAAAATCAGTCAGTTTTCAAGTGAAAGGAAAACATTCTATTTACTTATTATTTATATTTTTATCTTCGCCCGAGGATATGTTTATTGATTGTGTTCTTACATCTAGTTTAGCATGTCTTCATCAAAATGCTGACTGACTGACTTACATAGTGGTAAGGCATAAACAGTTAATAACCAGATGAATCTGAGCTCAAATTCTAGATATACTTCTGTATCAGTAAATAGTGAGTAGAACTGCTTATAACCAACCCCCCAAATACCAACTCTGTACCTAAATAGTGTTTATGCAAATTTTAAATATGAAATATATTAGTATATATTTTTTGACATTAAGTAGTTCAATAATGTCAAGGCTAAACACTCTTTGATTTTATTTGTATCTTTCCTACAGTTGTAAGGTGGTTACTTCTCCAGCCATCACATCTACATTCTAAGCTAGAATAAATGAGTAAGGAGAAAAGGCAAAAAGTTGATATTGTTTTGAGAAATCTACCCAACTGTGTTTGATTACATCTCCTTAGCCAGAGCTGTGTCACAGGACCACCTCTAAGTGCAGGGAAGGATGGAAACAATGTTAATTCAGCCAGGAATATTGTTAGTCCCAGTAAAATCAGGGTAATGATAGAAAGAAAAAGAGGTGACTGATCAGACAAGAGTTATCTAGCACAACTAGTGACTAGCTTCATTACCTCAGTCAAGTTCACCTGTCAATTTTTTTAAAAAATGGAGATGATAATCAAACTTACCCAGAAGACAGGTTTGCATATCAAATGACATAAAGCATATAAAGTAAACTGCACCAGGTTTGACACATAATAAACTCTCAGTAAATGGTGGTGACTAGTGACACATGTCATACTGGAACTTTAACGTTTGTATTAGAATCTTATTCATTCAATGCAATATGAATAAATTTAAATAATTAAGACACAGTAGTGAACAATATCAATATTTCCTTTATTCTCAGTTTACCTATGGCACCTTTTATATACTTATTCCCACCCCAAGATTCATACAATCTCCTTCCTTAAATATGGATTGGGCACGGAATATTCCAGAAGATAAAAATGGGAAATTCTGTGGAAATCTTCAGATATCAGCCATTCTTCTGATTCAGAAAGTTTATGGAACTATATTCTGTATTCATAGAAAGCTAGGTATTTAAGAAAGCATAGAATCTCTCCATAATAATTTCCATAGCTGTGATTCCCTCGCAATTCTTGGATTACTGCAGTTCTGATGTTACAAAATTAATACTTACACTAGGGGGCGGCATAACATTTTCTCTTGCTCTCATAGGGACAAGTATATTAAATAATCATGGATTAATAAATTTGTTTAATATAGTTACCACAGTTTTAATTCTTTTTTCTAGCTAAGAATCACTTTAAAATTTCACTGACCAGGAAGAAGTCAGTACAAAAATGTACATATATATATTTGTTGTGTACTTTATTATATACTTTACCAAGTAATTGTTGTTCTGGGTCATTCTCTATCTCAGCCACATGTGATATTGATTTATGTAGTACTGGAGCTGACTTAAAGTTGGTGTCCAACTGTACCTTAATAGTCTGTCATTCTTGCCTATAAAACTGTCAGTTTTTACTATTGAAAGTGATGTTTCTAGGTTCTATTGAGTACCTACAACCTACTAGTTTTATGGTTCATAATGCCCAATTTCAAAGTATAATTAATCTATAACTAAGTTCTATTGACTTTTTTAATGTACTGCATTATTAACCTAAAAGGGTAGACCGTGGTGACCAGTATTTGTTGAAATAGCTAAAACACAAGAATGTGAAATTGTGAGATCCAGCCCTATTTTCATGATTTCCACAAGTGGTATTACAGAAAAATAGTTGCAAAATACCTGAGACTCAAGTTTCTGAGTTTTATTAAAATCTAACAATTTTTTTCTCTAGATATTTGGGTTACATTTCTTAGGGGAAATGTGCAGATTGAATATAATAATACAAACTGTTCTATGTGTATTACTAATCACTGTGAAATTATTGATGCTACATGACAGATGAAATTTTTATGGATCAGGACTTAGAGGAGTTGATAATATAATACATGTTGCTACTCAAAAACTCACAAAGCTTTTTTGCAGGTAGACTGAGGTTAATAAGATTTTAGGTGTAACATATTACATATTGCTGTCCTGGAAACCACCTTTAAAACAATCTACAGTATATTACCATATTATTCCTCAGTTAAGTGTTAGTGAAGTAAATAATAGTAATAATAATAATAAATGAAAACAAATTGATTCTTCCCTGAGTAGTGCCTAGCATAGCTATAAGCATAATATTATAATGCAAGAAATAGAGACTTGGATATTGTTTACTTATAATGTTAAATTGCTTTAATTAAAATACTGTATCAATGATTTGATTCATGTATGCTAAAATCTGAGCAATTATTTGCTTTCCAGATACTAAACATGCCAAGTCTTTTGATTCATTAATAAAGTACCAATGCAGTTTCATCAGTGATAGAAAGTATATTTTGTGTGAGAGATTCCTGTCTTTTTTCTTAGCACCTAGCATAACTACATAAGTACAATATATATTCACTGGCACAGATGAAATAGACATGCACACATGCAGCAAAAATCATTCATAGTCTCTCAATCTCTTCTCCTTTCTCCCTTTCCTCTACTCACTCTTCTTCTTCTTCTCTTCCTTTTCCTCTTCCTTCTCCGCCTTCCCTCCCTGCCTTCTCTCTCTCCCCCAACTGTAGCCTAGAAAAGCAGAGAGGATATTGTCATTCTAATTTCAGCTGTTTGCATGTTTGTTTCTCAGGAAGTACATGGAGTTCTAATAGCAGTTTTGGCCAGGTCCAGAAATTAAAAAAAAAATTATTATTATTATTTGAAAAGTAATCAAGAACTTCTCCCTCCAGCTCAGCCTCTAGATGTATCAGAGGTCTGAAAGTAACATTGGTAAGGTTTTGGTAAATTCGAAGCAATTCAATGGCCAAAGTTCCACTGGATGGCCACAATTTTAAAAATAAAAGAAAAATGAATAAACAGAGAGAGAAGGAAAAAAAAGAGAAAGGAGGGAAGAATGGAAGAAGGAAAACAGGGAGGACAAGTAGAAGGAAGAAAGGAGGGAGAGAGAAGGAAAGAAGGACAAAAGGAAAGAAGGAAGGAGAAGGGAGGGAGGGAGGGAGAGATAGGAGATTATTAATTCTTCTTAGGTAATTTAAAAAGAATGGAAACTAATATAAGAATGTATTACAACTTAAATAATTGGATGATAATACATCCTGGAGTGCCTGGAATTATACCTGTTTGGACTATAGTTCTAGAATACCTAATAAGATACTGCATTTAACTCTCTGAATTATTCTGATTTGCATGATGATTTATACGGTCATTCTGCTAAATACGGAAACCTCAACAGTGACAGGAATCTACCTGAAATGGACCCCCATTCTCTATCCTGTTTCAACTTCAGCATTCCTTTAGGATTTGTAGATTCCCGTGGGAAAGCTATGTACAGATGATGTTGTTAAAATGATACTTGGACAGTGACCGGCAGGATGGGGGGAGGGAGAGGGGAAGAAAGAAGGGGAAGGGTATAGTCAAGGAATTAGTATAAATAACCCACGGACATGGACAACAGGGTGGGGGTTGACTGTAGGACAGGGGCGGGGGTAGGCGGGGCAGAGGAGAGCAATGGGGGGAAAACTGAACAACTGAAGTAGAACAACAATAAAAAATTAATTAAAAAATGATACTTGGTTATTTTCAACAACCCTAATCTCTATAATATGCAATGATAAGAGGAATGTATTTATTGTTATTCTTCCTCCCCATTTTTTAGCAGCTTCAGTTTAGCTGGATGACGGAAGAAGCGCTATTCCGAAGCAGGTTGCTGCAAGGGCACAGGGTCAATGAGATAATGTGAGGCAGCTGCAGTCGAGTTAAGGGGGGATGGGAGCCACAGTGAGTGGCCATGATGACATATGAGCCAAGCCTAGTGAGTGAAAAGACCCCGGGGCTGAAGAGCCAGGTGCCTTGTTGCCAGCTCACTTAGAGGCAGAATTTTGCCCAAACAGTGCCAGTTTTGGTTCCTCAACAAGGTTCATTCAACACTCACCTTTGAATCTGTCAGCTACCTAACACTCTTCCAATAAATATATTTTATGCTTAATTTAATGAGTTAATTTTGGTTATTTTTAGCTGAAAACCTGACTAGAATTAGGACAACAGTAACATTGTAATTGTTTTCGGGGACATGAACATTTTGCTGGGTTTTACGGGTTTTACACCTAGAGAATTCTGACAATGCTTCACTTTCTCCTTTGCTTCCCATCATTTAGCCTCTGGGCCAGTTATTTAACTTCTCTTAATTTCTGTTCTTTATCTACAAAGACAAAAATTATAATTCATTTAGTTTCTGCTGTTTACCACATGTTGTTTTAAGCATGTTATATAAACTATATGTAATTACTGCTGAAATGCCCTAAAATGATTATGTGCAAACAGGATTGCTGTAAGGGTTAAACAACATAAGGGAATTCTCTATTTTATTGTCTGGCTCATAATCAAAGCTATTGTCATTTTTACCATTATTGATATCTTAAAGAAGATGTATCTTTCCTCCTTCCAAAGCTGATACATGGGCCTGTGTTTTTCAGATAGGACATAAGAAATACTAAATGAATAATACAAAATATAGGTGTTTTATGGAGTTCAATGAAAAATAGTCAAGGAAATAGATAATAAAATGTAGCACCTATAGGGTCTATAAGTGGATTACCAAGTTTGTTCTATATAGGAAAACTAAAGTTCCCTGCTGTACAGATTCCATCTGGATGATTACAATTCTCACATGAGGATATAGAAAATACAACATCCTAAACTCTATAACTACTACATTTTAATACCTATGGGCAGGATCCAGGAATCTAGCTTTTCTAACGCCCTTCAGATAACTCTCAATGTTCTACAATAAATGCATCTGGCTTAGTTTCAATGGACTTATTCCAGAAGGACACTGGATGTCACACCTTTAGGATGAGTGACGAGGCCGTAATCTTGTACTTCCTTAGGTTTTCTGCCCAATGCTCTTCCTTCCCCTGCAAAAAGATCTGTTAAAAAACTATCAGAAATACATTTGTTTTATCATAAAGAAAAACATACTAGAAAAAATTTAGTTAGAATATTGTTAAAGAATATAATCTTAAATTTAATATAGTCTAACATCTATAGAAGGAATGAAAATGTAAGAATTCATGTAATAAGCAGAAAATTTCTAGTTCTAGGTTTAGCCTCAGGAGACAATTTAATTAATTTGAGCAATTTCCTTTCCAACTATGCTTTGGATATATTATGTCACATAGAAATTAGGGATAATAATGTATTTCATAATATTTGTTAATTTTCAATATATGCTTTAAGAAAATTATTGTGTTGAACAACCAAAAAAAAGGTTGAGATAAACATCAGATAATTTACAAAATATAATAGCATAAAGGTGAACAGCTGTATAAAATATAGGGAGATACTAAGTACTTTATTAAAATTATATCAAAAATCTGACATTATATATATTAATTATATTCTTATTAAATATATTATATCTCAGTTACCATTTGAAATTCAAATTAAAATATTTTACTTAAAATATTGCATAGATATTCTTGATGTTTATGTATATGTGATTATCTTTTATTGTTTGAAATTTTCATTTATAATGTGATTATGATCTAATAAGAATAAATTTTACAGTAATAATTGTGTGGTTGAGTCTGTTATTTAATATAATTTGATAAATCATTTAAATGTCATTGATTAATCTTATTTAAATCATATGTTTACACAATATTTTCAAATCTTAAGAATAAATGAACTCATTTAAATTGTTTTCAATTTTTGAGCACTTATTCTGTATCAGATCCAATGTTAAAACGTATATAAAATATTTCATTTAATCATTTTAGCAACTCTTTAATTTGGTAATATTACAATTGCCATTTTACAAGTAAGAAAATTTAGTTTTTAGAGATTATATCTATTTAAGGTCAGTTATGTTGCTTTTAATTCATAGCTGTCTTGTGGACACTGTAGAGAATAGAAACAAATACCGGGACTTAACATCTGCATGTCCACGTCTATTCCATTTTGTTTAAGTTAGCACACAAATAATGAACATTATGCATTCTCATATCCCAGAAAATATGCCTGTGCCCAGTTACAGAGATTTTGAATTAGGAAACCTATACATTAAATCCTTAAATATTTTCCTAAATATCATGGTATTATTCCTAAAAATAATTTTTCATTTTATTTCTCTAATTATATGTACCTTTTTGGTACCAAAGTCTGGATAGTTAAACCGTGAAATATTGCCCATTTGTTTACTTATCAATGAAATGCTCAATAAAGACATTTTTATGATTATTTTTCTTCTTATGGGTGACTGAACAGAAGCCAGTTAGTTAGATTATGGCAAATGGTAGATTTCATGTACATTGTATATTGCACCAACATAGGAAACAAAAGAGATTATTTAGTAAAATAAAATTTTTTTAGTAATATTCAGTGCTTAATATATTTTTAGTGCTTTCAATTTATTTTGTGATTTCTCCCCAAAGCATTTTTTATTCTTAGTATTTGCCATCTTCTGTTTACTAACTGTATGAGTAATAAAAGTTCTCACACCAAAACAGATAATGAGTTATTTGCAAGTCACATATAACTCAAAGAGCACCAGCATTTTCTGCTATTCATGGTTGGCTTTTCCATCTATAGGAGTTAATATAAGATAAGCTGTCCATTTTTCTAATCAATGGGCTTTGCAGCACACATTTTCAGAAGGTTGGCTTTCAGCTTAGACATTTCACAATGTGTAGGTTATCTTACCATCTTTCTCAAAGATTACTTTCAGGTGGAGTACAAGAAAATGAAAAGATATGAAGCTTTTCAATATTTTTTGTTCAGATGCTAGTGCTTCTAAATTTTTTTTTTTTTCTCTAATTGCTGACTACACTGTAGAGAAGAGGAACGGGCGATAAGCGAGACGGTGAAAAAAGCACTTTGTGAACAGAAAGGAGTCTTTGAGTGGCCCTTTGGTGTGTTTTGTAAAGAGCTTTCTACTCTATTCTCATCAATATTGTCCAAGACTAAACTGTGTGGGTATGTGTCCAGTCAAGATAAAAACTATAAATGTAGTTACAAGCTTCTGGGTTATCTGGGGGGAATAATAACATTTTTAAGAATTAAGATGGTCTTTATGGTGAGAAAATATTATAGTAATTTTTTAGATTAGAGAATAAAGGAAGTCAGCACAATTAGTTGCAAAACAGAAGCTAAAAACAAAAATTTGTGGCTAAAAATAAAATTGACAGTAAGTATCCTTAAAGTGAAGACACACAAGATAATATTTCTTTAAGTTCATATTTTTACATAAATATGTTCATTATACAAAAAACATGATTTTTAATCAGGTGGCTACCATTAATACCTCAATATTAGTTATGAAGAACTGAAGAGAAAGTAAAAATCTTGCTAAAGATTATAATAGTTTATAAGTGGTTCTGTCTAATTTTGTCTTAAGTTGTATTTTAGTAACAGCCATAATAAATGGTAACTTTTTATATTAATTTTTATAATAATACATAAGCACTTACATTTTACAAAAAATTAAATTAACAGAGGTAATCATATAATGCAAATTGTAGATACTATTTGCAGATACATATTCTACATTTTATCCTTAAAACAGTTTATGATGAAATCTTTATATAATGATGAAAATACATCAAACTGGAAATCAAATATATATTTTCAAAATTAAGCATATAAGTATCCCCAGGGCAAGTATATATTTGAGCTTTTTTAAGTTTTAATTTTATGTCACATTATTATATAGGTTTGCCAGAGAATCAATAGTGAAGACTTATTCCACTAAATAAAAATACAAACTATGAAAGAGAATTAGTATAGAAACACTTGGAAAATAAACAGTATTAATGTTTAATGACAACTTGAAGTATTGCCTATAACTCCCCTATATCTGTTTTGTGTGCCAAATAGTGCATTATAATTTATTAACTTTCTTCATTATAAATTAAAATGAATAAATTGTGACAGATTTCTATAAATATGAAATTAAGTATATTGCTTCATTTTCTGCTAAAAAAATGCTAATTTTGAAAATTAGTTCACAACAGAAGAGAAGAGAAAGATATAAGCTATGATTTTCACCAGAAGGAAGACTATCTGTGAAAATAAGGTTGTGTTTTTAACAGCAGATTGGTAGCTAAGTGACTTGATTTGTAACAATTAATTCTCATTAAAATAGATAGAATGAACTCATGTATTTCTTCATCAAATGTGATAATTAAATATATCTCCCTTTTTCCTCTTCTACTTGCTTAGTCATTAGAGTGTAGAATCACACCTATTCTCCTTGCCTTAGACTGTTGAAAGTTATCCTCAAGGAGAGTATAATAGGACAATAATTGGAGAGACAGGAAAAGAACATTTCAAATAGTTTCAAAAACTATTAAATAAAATAGAAGTTGTAATAGACATTCTGTAAAAAGTTATAATTATGGGTAAGATAAAAATAATCATACTTGATCAATTTAATCAATTATAAACATGAGTACTGATATTTTTATAATTTCAGAAATCAAGAAAAAGGGTACATTGTTATCTACCCTACCTACAATTACTACCTTTAATTTTAGTACTCATTTAATAATAAGATGGCTGTTTATTTCACAGTTATTTGGACTTTCAATGGATTTTATTTTTTACATTTTTAATTTTTTGCTATTCAGAATAATTAATAAATAATAGGTACATAGTAGGTAGATAGGGAATGACATAGACAGAAGGAACAGACACATATACACAGCCATCAACTTCTGCCAATTTGTACATTTTAGAAAACTAGAAAGAAAATATCAGACAGACATATAAAATACTCTTAAATTTATATTTTCCAAATGTTTTTATGTCAATTTTAATAGAATTATTTAGAGAAGTTAACTTTTCAGATATATTTTTATTTCATTTTTATAAAAAATTTTAAAAACTTTTAGAAACCATAACATTTCCTAGTAAAATACCTTAAAATTTGCATATTACGGCCAGTAATACATTATTTCGCATGATTAGTATTTATAGTAAGAATTACCTATGTGCATATATTTGCAGAAGTTACATATCTTTCATCTGTATTTTTAATATTTTTAAAAAAATTCTCACCTGAGGATATATTTATTGATTTTAGGGAGATTGAAAAACATGGATGTGAGAAGCATAGATTGGGTGCCTCCCATAGTCGCCCTGACTGGGGGCATAACCTGCAACCTAGGTATGTGCCCTGAGTGGGAATCAAACTTCAACATCTTGGTGCATCATATTGGATGATGATCCAGCCAACCAAGCCTTACTGTCTAGGCCACATCTATTTTCAAGAAAAACATTCAAAGACTGGGTTAGTATGAGGAATAAAAAAGTTGAATGCAATGAAAAATCTTATAGCCAAAGACAATATAAAGGCTGAAATTTTGGGGAGTATTGAACATTTTGAAACATCACATATTTGATGTCCCATATAGTTTCACAGTTATGTATTAATTTGCACATAGTATGTTCCAAACACATTTCTAAGCATTTTGTTTGAATTAACACATTTATCCTCACAGCAACCATATTTGGAAGTGTCATTTAAATTTAAGGAATCTGTCTCCAGAACCAGAGCTCATATCCACTGTGCTTGCCTGTCTTTCACATGTCATGTTCATTGGTAGAGTGCAATGATAAAGGTAGATCTGGAAATAAGTATAGAATAAATAGCACTAATCTATTTTTATTATTTGTATCTTTACATTCCTGTCACAAAATAGGCAGTCTTTCTATTCCTGTGAAGTATATCCATATTTGCTCACAGTATTCATTTATAGTTTTCTGATAAGATTATTTAAAATACTATTTGGATAGTTATCAAAGATCAAGCCAGATTTAAATCTTACAATGTGCTTAGCACTGCATCAAGACCTGGGAAAATGGAGTCCATTATGATAAATTCTCTGTACCAATAGAAACCTCAACTTTTTATTGAATATTAAGAAATATTTTAGATTATATTACACTGATTAAAAAACCTGCCTACCTTCTTTAATAGACTTTGGCTCTATTTGTTGAAAGTGATTCATTTCATATGTATTTTGTGATATATCAAAACATTATTTCATTTTTTATGTCAATTTCATAACATTAAATATATTACTAGTTTTTAAGTTGCTCTCAGAAAACACTATTTACTTATTTTGTATTAAAAATAAATATAAAGAACTGTTTAACTGAGTTCCAAGATGTATGATATAGTCATTTAATTCAAAAGTATTTATTCAGCAATTCCTGTGCAAGCACTTGTTGTGGGTTAGGTGTTAGAAATACTGGGCAAAATATTACACATTCACTGCCAGGAAACTTGTGGTCTAGCAGGAGAGGGAAGTGTTAATTACTGTGTATTGTATTAGATTCCAAGGGACACTATAATACAGACCATAAACCGGGTGCCTTAAACCAAAAGAAATTTATTCTTTCATAGTTTGAATCTACAAGTTAGAAATCAAGGTACTTGGAGCACCATGCTCCCTCTGAATCCTCCCAGTAGCCTTAGGCAATCATTGGCTTGTGGCAGCATAACTTCAATCTCTGCCTTAATATTCACATTATAGTTTTGTTTCTGTGTCTGCATGTCTCTGTATATTTTTCCTGTGTGTCTCTGCTTCTCTTATTATAAAGACACAGGTCATACTGAATTAAAAGCCCAACCTATTCCAAGTGACCTCATCTTAACTAACTACATCTGCTAAAACCCTCATTCCAATAAAGTCGTTCTGAGATACTGAGGGTTAAGACTTCAAAATATCTCCTTGGAGGACACAGTTCAACCTATAATAGGCATTATTGCAAACTATCCCAATTCCACAGAGAAAAGGGACAAACAGCAGAGAGCACGAATCTAGTATGGAAAGTAAAGAAGACCAGGTAAATCCTAAGGTTTTAGAGTTGGTGAGGCGTTGTTAGAGATGAGACTACAGCATAAGTCCAGAAAATGGAAGATTTGGGTTTCCTTAAGAAGGTGTACTGAACAAATTATCTAATTGCTCAGCGTCAGGAAAGATGGGATGGGGAATACATAATAATGAACTTAGACACACCAGCTAAGAGTCATTTGCAGTAGTCTAAGCTGTATTTTGAGATATGTGTACAGATTTAAGATACATTTATTAAACAAAATTAACAAGATGCATGATAAATAGTATGTGTGGGACAAAGTCCAAAGATGTGCTCCTAAATTTTTCTCTTATAATATTGTACAAGTGTAAGCACCATTCACTGGCAAAAGCAGTGGTGAGAATAAGTATTGTGTTTTTGGATGTGTTGAACATAAAGTGCTTTTCACAAATATTTCAAGTGTAGAATTAGATATGCAGATTCAGACATCACAAATAAAAGCTGGGTTGAAGATGTATTTTAGGTAGTCACTGGGCATTCTTGCCTCATTTCAGTTTTTTGTGCTTTCCCATTTCTGCCTGAGGACCGAGCCTGGGATTTAGAAAGCAACCATGATGTGCACTACTTGGGCTACAAAGCTAGACTTTTACTTCTTTAATGAAATAAGTTCTATCATCATTATAGTTTTCCAGAAAGAAATATAACATTTTACTTTTTCCACTTGGTGTTTTAAGTTGATGCTATTTTTTTGTTAATTATTAAATTCACTCTTTCCTCATTCTTTTTTCTCTTTCATTCTAAAGGAGGATGTTTGATATCTGCCTATGCATGTAAATTCTTTTGCTCCACATGTTGAGATTGCCAATGACATTCAAAAACAAATGCTCTTTGGGGATGCTTTCAGGTCTATGATACTAGGTGTTTAATACAAAACCAGTAGAAACAAAAGATTTGTATTGTATGCGTGTCTGCAAGATTACCTAAAAGTGAGCCACAAATTATTCCCTAGAAACTAAATTAAATGAAATAAGTATAAAAGAAAACCAAGGAAGGAAAAGAATCTAGAAGCGAGAAACAGATTCTGATAAAAAATCTTTAGTAAATGGAATGCCATTAAATTATTGCCTATAAGGTAAACTAGGAAGTGGCATTTGAAGAAGGGTTCGCATGACTAATATATGATACTGCTTCAAGAAATCAGGGGTGGGGAAAATATAATCCCCATTAGCAGCAGTACTACAGAAACTAAAAGTTATATGCTATTGGTCAGACAAAACAAATCATTCTCTTTATTTGCTGAAAAAGTGAGTCGTGTATATGTGAGCAGCAAATACTTTGTAGTATATTATTCTTTCTTCTAGTCCTGAACATATAACTAATGATTATAAACAATCCCCTAGAAATTCTAATGATAACATATTACTTTATTTGAACAAGTTTTCTTTTATTGAATACCAAACCATATAGTGGTAACTTGGACTTTAATAAAAAGCAAATGAGCTTGAACTGAAAACAGAAGTCTGAACAAATCAGCTGTTTCTTAATTGGAATCTATATAACACGCAAGTATATGATTTCATCATCTATCTTCAAAAGTAAATAAAAAGTTATTATGTATAAAACATTAAGGAAATAAAATATTGGGGCACTATGAAAGATTAGAAATACATTTTATAAAATTAGAAACTTTTTTCAGTTTTCAGTTTATTTTATGTTTTATTTATTTTTTACTTCTTCAATTATTTATCGTACTACTTCCATTACTATTCAATCACCTTTTACCTCCGCCTCCCTACACTCACCACATCGTTGTCCATGCCCATGAGTCCTTTTCCCTTTTCGCTCAATCCTTCTACCCCCTAACCTCCCCACCCCCAGTTTTCATCCTGCTCTCTATCTATGAGTCTATAAAAAACATGCATGACATAAAAAACAAATATACATTTTAATTCCTGCATGAAAAAAAAAAAAAAAAAACTCTCAAATATAAAACCAACACAGAAATATTTTCTAACTATATACTTTTGGTTTGGATAAAATTAACAAATTCAGAAAAATACTTTACAGGATTTTAAAAAGTTAAGAAATTATTTGAGACTTCTCAAGTATTCTGTGCCATTCCACTAAATGAAAATTCTAAACAAGGACATGTTACCTTTTTCTTTTTTGCCTTAGTTGTTCCAAGAAACATCTGTTTTGATTCTTGTGTATTTTAGGGATTATATTAATCATTACTAAAACCATGTTAAGTTTTTATAATATGTGGCAAATGTTAATGGTAAGATTATGAATGATGTATCATGAATAAGTTAAATGCAAATAATTTTATTATATCAAATTATAACATTGTTCTAGACACTAAAATTTAAATAAATACTCTGATTTTAAAGGTAAAACCTTACCAAGAGATACTTATAGAACGGCATCAAGAAATCAATATGTTTATTGGGAAAATCAGCCAAATGGGTGACTAGTAGATATATCTGGCTTTTCCAAGTTTTGCAAGCATGTCCTCATAATTAATAAGAGAAGTTAAAATAATGTTGGCCCATTGATCCATTTGAAATTATTAGTATAGTTTGGTTCCCATTTTATTGAGTGGTTCTTTTGAGGTAATGTTGATTAAAAATAATGCAAGAATGGTTGCACAACAATGAGTTATATACTTCAGAATGCTTAAATTGGTGATTTTTATGTTATGCCTATTTAGCCACAATAAAAAATAATTTTAATAGTATATACTATAGATATGTAGTCTAGCTGTAAACACAATGCATTTAGTCTTCTGTGAAAGTTTCTCATCTCATTTTGGTACAAAGGTAATTTTAAATATCTAAATTCAAAAATATACATACATGTCTGTGTGTGAGGGATGTAGTTATTCTGCATAACTTTTTCTCAGAGAACCAGTAATGAAAATAAAAGACTAAGTTCATGTGCCAACTTGAATTACTGACAATCTGGAGAAGATGAAAGCACTTTCATACATTTTTGAATTATTCATAATGCAGGTTCCAGGTTGTAAGTTAAAAAAAGTGCAACTCCATCTGTAGTGTTCTAACTACTAGACTACTACAGATATCTTTCCTTCTATGATGGACCACTATTGGACCATACTTTTCCTTCCTACTTATTGTTTGGAATTAATTTCTACATTGTATTGACACTGATTTAATTAATGGTGAGTATTATAAAAAGTTTGAAAAATATACCAGTTGGATGAATGAAGGTGGTTGATGGCATGCAACTGCTTCTGTGCATTGGCTTTTAGTATTTCTTACAGCACTAAGTAATATAAGGTTGCTGTATCCGTGTTGGGAACATTCTATTACTTTTTTAAAAAATTATTTATTTGTTTGCTTGTTTGTTTATTTATTTATTTTTAGAGAGAGGGGAAAGGAGAAAGAGAGGGAGAGAAACATCACTGTGGGGTTGCCTCTCATTCGCGCCCCCAACTGGGAACCTGACGTGCAACCTAGTCATGTGCCCTGACTGGGAATCGAACCAGCGACACTTGGTTCGTAGGCTGACACTCAATCCACTGAGCCGCAGCAGCCAGGGCTCATTCTATTACTTTTGATTAGTAAACAAACAGCTTACTTTCATAATACCAAAAAGCCATTCATTGTATTATCAAAACAATTCAGTCTTTCAGATACCTGAATTTTTAATTCAAGATCACCCAAATGAAAATATTAAGGATTGAGCTGATGGGTGTAGAAGGACAGGCATAATAATTGACATGTGTTTGTCCTCTACTGAGCATCAGTTTCAACAATACAATCTAAAAAATATAATTTTTAAATTTAAATTTTGTAAAACCATGTTAGTTACCAGATTATACAAAATTAAGCACTTTATCATCGCTTTTCTATTTTCCACAAATATCCTCATTTGAAAATTATAGTCAACTTAAACATTAAAACTATTTTATGATATTTTACATTCAAAATGATAAAAGCAGGCTTTATCTGAATCTGTATTACTGAAATAATCTGCATAAATGACATAGTTGATTTTTATTCCATAAAAGTTAGTATAACATAAATAAGTTATTTATAATGAAAAATAGGAGACAGGTGGATGAAAAGTTGGATAAACAGCTAAATCAAAAGGTACAATTTTAAGGTGAACAAATTTTCATAAATCTTGTTTCAAGCTATTTTAGTTTTTATAGTATAGGGATGAGTGGAATAAATAATTTTATATTACATTATTTATTACCATTTTACCAATTAGTAATATATTATTTCATTAATTTATTTTAAGCAATATTGTTAGTATTTTACAATAAACATTCTAAGATGAATTTAAATAAAAAATTAAAAGTTTATTTTATTTGAAATTTCAGAAAGCTAAGCTTAGCAGACAATGAGACTTTTTAAATATATAATACTTGGAGGGCAGGGTAATTTTCAATTTTTTTTGCTTAAAATTTCCTAGTCTTGCTTTTTGTGACTAAGTTGTATCATGCAGTGCATCTTGAATACTCTATTGTCAGCACTGTGGATGAAATAAAAATGTTCTTTTAATGAATCTCTACATGTCGTTCTTTTAAAAGCTATATTAAGGACTCTATAAAAACTACTGAGAGAATTTATACTTCTGGGATTTTAAAATCTATTTAAGATGTATACTACCTGATAGAAGTTTACCCACAGTTTCATCCTTAACTTAATGAGCTTGAAAAATAGTTTTCCTTAGGCATATCAAAATGTACATTTTAGCATAAATAATTATTTCTGCATGTGAATTACATAGAAATAGAATACCTCCAATACTCAGAATATAATCTTAATAAATAAGAAGTAATTATGTTTGTATATTCTTGCTGTTCTATTGACAGTCTTTTGTAATGATTACTAATACAAAAACGATGTCATGATTGAGAAGGAAAGCATTACCCCTAGCCTCTCTAATGTATAATTAAAAGCTATGTTTAAACAAATATACACTGTAACATTATCCTACCTTAAAATATTTGGATAAAATGATATTATAATGCTAATAGGAATTATTTTTCTGTCCTTTAGAATGATCATTTATGCACCCCTATGTACATAGCAGTGCTATTTACAATAGCCAAGCACTGGAAACATCTTAAGTGGCTACAGTGGATGAGTGGATCAAAAATCTGTGGTAAATTTACACAGTGGAATACTATGCAGTAGGAAGGAAGAAGGAACTCCTACCTTTGTGCAACATGGATGGAACTGGAGAGTGTTATACTTAGTGAAGTAAGCCAGGCAGCAAAAGACAAATACCATATGATTTCACCTAATACAGAAAACTAATGAACAAAACAAACAAGCAAATAGAACCAGAGACATGGAAACAAGGAACAGACTGAAAGTGACCAGAGGGGAAGGAGAGGGAGGGAAAGGAGGATAAGGGGAGAAAGAAGGGGAAGGATCTAGTCAAGGAACTAGTATAAATGACCAATGAACATGGACAATAGGGTGGGGATTGACTGTGGGAGAGGGGTGGGAGTGGGCAGGGCAGGGGAGAGCAATGGGGGTAAAATGGGACAACTGTAATAGAAAACAATAAAAAAAGAAATAAGAAATAACTATATGCTTTTTGTAATTACATAAGGAAAAAATAAAATAATCACAGAACAAACTTAAAAAAACAAAACAAAATGGTCATTTATGCAAATGAATTGCTTGATGTGAAAAAAATAAAATTAATACCAACAGAAAAAAAAGACATTAAAAGACGTTCATATGTGTGTTATATAACATCAGAAAAGAATAATTAAAACTCATTAACAATAAATGTATGCTTCTTTATATTTAAAATTATAGTATCTCAGGTGAGTCTCTACATGTAATATTTCCTAATGTCTAATTTAGCCCCAACTACCATGGATAAACATACTGTTAAATAAAACACACATTTTAAGATAGTTCTTAACGCTAGCAATCTAGTCTGATAAAATGCCAATAACAGAGAAGGCTAAGTAAGAAATTCATTAATTATGCTCTGTTTACCATTTTATTGTCAACTCTGATTATTAAGATGATCTGTCTTGACTATTCTCATTAGTATATAAAAATGAATCATAATACAAGTAAAATTAATCAGTATATCAAAACTTCATATTTGTGCTTTCTCCAGGAAGAATATGTTGATTATTGCTATCTAAACTGAAGATTAATTTATATTTCAATTATATATTTTTCTAATTAATTTGTTTTTGTGAAGCTGTTTTATTATACATAAATATTTTATTATTTAAAATTTACATTTTTACTGAAAACTTTCAAACTTGTGTTCCATTCTTTCTTAACCAAATTATATTATTTTTAAAGATTTTGCCTTGAAATTAATTGCATCTACAATATGCCCACATGAACCAGTGTAATAATTAGTATGAGCTTGACACTTTTTGGATATCATTGAATATATATACAAATATATTGTACCATGTAAATTACGCATGTTTAAGGAAGGGAAAATATGCTCTTTAAATAATTTGTCTTAAGTATTGTTATTTCAAACTTTTCCCTGAATCTTAAACATCCTTTAAATTGCACAAGTAACTAGGAGGGATTAAAAATGGATTTGATCTAGGAAGCTCCTCAAGTTAATATCCCAGCTAGGTGAAAAGCCGAAGTCTTGAGTACTGCTGGTCTTGGAATTCTTAGTTCATTAAACAAGTAAGGTAGTGACATGATTTTCATCTTCCCAGGAGAGTCTGGAGAGATTTAAAACAGAAAAAGTGAACTGGTTCATTCCATATTTATTCTACATGGAGTTTTTCCCATATACCTGTCACATCTGGGGGAGAAAAAAAAAAAAAAGACTCAAATAGGCCCTGTTTCTACTTTACGGAGTTTGAATCTGATGGATTACGCAGTCATTAATCCAAACAATTGCAAAAGCAAATATATACTAGTCGCTGATATTAGAGACCCATAAGTGAATATTTTTATGCTATGAGAGCCTATAATAGGATTTGTTATATCAGGGAGATCATAATTCTGTTCAAGATACAGTTTAGATAATAGCAGAAGAATAAGTAGGACTAAACTCCAGGTGGAGTGAAGGATTCGGGGTGAGACATCACCAAATATCCAATATCAGAGAGAGATTGTAGTTTATTTGAGAAAATTGAAGACATGTGGCTGAAGTAAATAAAGACAGAGAGGCTTGCTTAATATAAAACCACCTGCTCCAAAATAGGTTAAGAATCAGATATATAAAACTGTTACATATGACTACACAGAGCTTTACTTTTCTCTAAAAGCAATGTGTTTAATGAAGCCATTCCTGAGTAGTTATGGACATATATATGAAACCTTTATGTTTGTATTTTTAAAAATTTATAAAACTATGAAATGAGGGATAGATGACATTTAAAGTGTGTATGAGTTAACTATGTATAAAACTATTGCAGTAGCTCAGACCCATATTGAGGGCCATTTGAACTTGAGTAGATATGGTTAGGATGGAGAGATTTTGAATTCAAGGGGTTGGCAGGAGTCAGCATGATGTTGGGGCAGCTAGGATTGGAGAGTACAGATGGGAAAGATGTCTAGGATGATTTTCAGTACCTCTTATGAATAACGTATCTGAGACAGTCAACACTGCAAGAGGATTATCTTGAGGTTACTAATGCTGTAAACACTTTGACTTTTCTCAAAATATTATT
Source organism: Furipterus horrens (assembly GCF_987537825.1). Taxonomy (NCBI): domain Eukaryota; kingdom Metazoa; phylum Chordata; class Mammalia; order Chiroptera; family Furipteridae; genus Furipterus; species Furipterus horrens. The sequence goes on from NW_028327171.1 coordinate 177,537,547, forward strand.
TATAGCTATCTCTTAGTGTTCTAAACTGATAAAAGTAGTGGATGATGTATGAAGAATCCAGAAAAAAAAAAAAAGAAAAAAGACAAATTCTTGACTACTATCAGATTAAAATTTTTTCTTTCTAGTTTGCTTCTTGGACCTAAAACAGCATTTTAAAACATCCCCATATAAATTATGTTATGTCCATTTACATTTGGGGTTATTAGCGTTATATTTGAACTTATTGTTATAAACTTATAATGTACTAACTTTTTTGTTCAACTTTTTCTTGTCCTCTCTTTACTCCCTCTTGCTTTCTTTTGAATTGGATGGTTCTTTAAAATTAGTTTACTATTATTATTCCTCTAATTATTTGTTTTTATTATTTTGTTGGTTTTTCCAGGTACATTAGGTCATACTCTACTTAACACATCCAAATTTAACTAATGGATTTTCTTTCTTTCAAATAGCAAAAAAGGTCTTAGACTTATTTAACCCTCCTCTAGCCTTCATCCTGGTATCTATTTACGTTTTTAATTCTGTCTAGGATTTAAGTTCTAACTTTCTCCTCCAAATTAGACATGAGTATTGTTTTATAAAACAAATGATTGTTTAAGTTATTTATAGACACATTTTCCTATCTGCTTACTTAAAATTTTTTTTTGAATTTAATAACTTCACTAATTGCCAGTTTTTCTCTTCTTGAAATATACTCCTTAAAATTCACTTTACTGAATATCTTTGTGTAAAATCAGTTTTTCCCTATTTTTGTCTGAAAATATCTTTAGTTTTCTGTCATTCATAAAGATAATTTTGTTATGTAAATAATTATTGATTGGCAGATATTTCTTCCATCCTATTAAAAATATTCCTTCAGTCTTCTGACTTCTGTCATTCCTAATGACTCACTGGCCATTTACATTCCTTCACTTACCGTGGGTATTACGTTCTAGACACCCCCGTGAAGTAGGAACCTTACATTTATTCTACACTCTTAAACCTACGTAACTTTAACAACATACATATACATGATATAGCGAAAAATCTGCGATAAATAATTAAATATAGTATATTTTAAAATCCCACGATACAGTGAGGCCGCGATAAGTGAACCGCAATAGAGAGACTACTGTAATGACTTTTTCTTTTTGAAGCTGCTTAATGCTTTCTTACTGTCTTTTCTTTATCTGTGTTCCTCTGCTTTTCTGCTATTTTACTGTGATAGGTCTTGGTCAGGATTTCTCATTAATTGTCATCATTGAGAATAGATGTGTTCCCAGATATAATTAATATCTTTCAAAATTTTTGGAAAATATTCAGCTATTATCTTTTAAAATATTGCCTTGCCCATTCTCTGTTTAGTTGTTTCAACAAGACTCCTCACAATTTTCTCCGCGTAATGTAATTCCTCTTTAGGTGTCTGAGAAGAAATATTAATAAATAATTTCCAGTTTATTGATTGCTTCGTCATTTATATCTAAACTACTGCTTCATCTATACATTAAAATTTTTTACTTATAATTTAAGATGCAGAAATTGCACTTGACTCTTTTCCAAATTTCTCTTTATGTCTATAGAAAAATATATTTATTATATTTATTTATTTTATTAAATTTATTTCTGATAAATACAATAGCTAAAATCTATTCATGTCTACTTCTGTTGTTTACATCAATTTTTATGCATAGTGCCTTTTTGTGTGTGTTATGTGTATATATAAAGGTATTTTTCTTTATGTGTTAATTTCTCCCATATTATAATGAGGTACTAATTATTTTGAATTTCATTTATGGACAATTTTATGCCCGGAGTTGTAGTTGGCTCATACAATGTTTCATTCTCTCTACCAACCTGGGGCAATATTAAATTGAATTATTTTAAATACATTAGTTTTGGAACATTTCCTGTAAAGTAAATTTTGGCATTTGGGGAAAATCAAAATTTTAAGTCATACATGTAGTTTTTATTTTCTCCTTGATGTAATATCAACACGGGTAGTGGCAACAGTCCAGGTTTTTATTGTCTTTAGAGGAGGCAGTTTGAGAAGGGTAGAGAAACAAGATTCTGTTTTTTGTTCTTCCTTTTTCTGTTAGCTCTTAAGTTTCAGTTCTATTGGAGATTTCTTGTTTGTTTCCACACCTGCACACTTTAGGTTCATTCTGTTAAGAGTTCCTATCTTCTGTAATCCATACAGTGTCAAATCTGTAGCTCAAGATCTCAACTTTTGTATAAATGCAATGAGAATGTTGCTATTGGTATTTGCTTACTTCCAATATATCTGGTTTCCAATTTTTTGGAGCTCTCCACTGTGTTTATGTACATGTTAACTCATCAACGCACTTAAATTTTATTCTATTTTTAAAAAATATATTCAACATTTTAGTTATTTTAGTCAGTATTTAACATTACTCTCTAAATCTATAACTTCTTATAGGGTGAATTATAAACTCCACCAAATATATTTTCTAGAATTTTCCTCTCTCATATGTGAGATATAAAACTAACTCATAGACACAGATGACAGTATGGTGGTTACCAGAGGGAAAGGTGTGGGAGGTTGGTGGGGCTATTCGTGGGGGGCAAAGGGGGCCAAATATTAGTGACAGCAGATGATTTGACTTTGGGAGGTGGACTCAAAAAGCAATATACAGATCATGTATCATAGAAATGTACACTTGAAACCTATATGATCCTATTAACTGATGTCACCCCAATAAATTTATTTTAAAAACCCTAAAAATAAACTTTTAAATTATGTATTGTAAACATTTTTATTGAGACTTATAATTTTAAAACTTAATCCATTTTCTTGGTAAAATTGATTTTCTCTTCAAGAATTTATAGAGTGATATTTAAAGTTTTTTTTTTTTCCAGGTGCAGTGGAACATGTGAATTTAAAGAAACAATTTAAGCACCAATTTTTGAAATTCAGTTGTGTATTTTACTTTTTTACTATAGTAATTTACTTTTCATAATCACTATGGCAACAAAGTTCTTACAAAATTTAAAAACATAACTACTGAAGCCACCCACAGAAGTGCTCAACAGAACAACCATTAAAATTGTCTATTATATAAACTGTCAACTCAATTATGAAGAATAAAATAAATGACAAAATCAAAACAATTAGTCACATACTAAATTGTGTAATTTTCTCAAAATATTTTTCTTATTGACCTATATATCTAGTTTATGGGAAAGTTAAAGGGTAATATTTTTAAAATCTTTAATTTCAAAAGCATATCAGTTTACTTAAATTAACAGTTTTATAATCTGTTAAACTAAGTATTTCATTTGTAAGAACTTTTCAGAAGTAAACAAAAATATTAAATTATATGCATATATGTAAGTGTAACATTAACTATATGAACATACCTTAAAAAACTCTGTGTTCAGAGGTATCACTAAGCGATGTTCAAAAAACTAATTATTAAAATGTTAATTTAGTCATTTATATGTCATTTACAGTCATATGTATAAAAACAATTATATAATATTTATAATACAGTGTTAAGGAGAAAAGGTAATATTTAAATGTAAAATATGCTTATATATGAACTGGCAAGAAGAAAAAAATGAAAATATTTATGCTGGTATTGTGAGATTGTGTATGCTTTTAAGGCATGCTTCATGTATTATGATTCTATTCTGGTAATCAAACACCCTTGATATAAGTTATGTCTAGCTCAAAATAAACTTATTAAGATTTACTATTTTATTAAAATATCCATTTTCCATCTAGGAATATAAACATTTGTTCCAAGTTGTTTAGCTTACAAATTTATGAGGTGATAAAGCATAATTTGACATGTAGACCAGTCATAATTTCCAGAGTATTATCTTCAGGCCAACTCATAGTAAAATTTCCAAAGTTAAAGTGTAGGGAGATTTTCCTCTATTTTCAAAGCCTTGTGTGGAAATTTTTCAATAAACTGGATAGGTAATGAAAGAGAATAAATTCAAGATACTGATAGTTTTTTGATGAGCAAATAATAACAGTTGCATAAAGATATACAAATATTTCAAAGCACAATTTTAATTTTATATAACATTGATATGGAAAACCTATTGATATTAATTATATTTACTAAAATAATTAAATATTAGCCAAAGCTTCAATATTAAATATAATAAATTTAAGACAGTTATTTCTAATCTTTCTATTGATAACAATTGCATTCAGTATTCTGAAGTTTCTTGTTGAACTAAATATCAAATATCCTTACTGAATATACATGTTGCTTTAGGCACAGAAGAAAATAATATGAGAGGGGGTATATTGTGTAATTAATTTTACTGATTTACTGAATATTTATGATATCCTTGGCATTATGGTGAATGCTGTGGTTAAAAGAGTAAATCATTTCTTAAAAGACTTACAAGTAAAAATTAGTCACAAAATAAGAATAAGCCTTATATTAGATTAGAAATCAATATATTAAATAATATGTTTTCAAGCAATTTTTGGCTAAAATAATGGCTGAAAAGCTGTGTTGGACTTCAAGGGCCACAGTTAGTCTTTGTTTTCTTTATTGTTTAGTAGTTCTTTCAGTCTATTATTTTCACTACCAGGTGTTCTATATGGCAGCAGTTTCCAATAAACTCATGCTGAAATATAAGTGACTAATAGGGACTCAAATATTCCATTCCTAAGGGATTTTTCTGCTTCTCCTAGATTTATAGTCTTTAACACCTACATAAAAACTTAGAGATAATTGATTCAACTTCTGTTCAGAAAGTTGAGTATTGAAGTCCATAGAGAGGCTGTGACCTGTCCAATGTCATTAGCTATGAAGCCAATAAATGAATACTCCTCCATTTTCCATTTTAATATGGGTGAGAAATCTAAGCTAAACTCTTCACACCATTATTTAAAGAACTTATTAATGCCACTCTCCTCAATAGAAATGTAAGAAAATATAAGACAATGCTTGATATGTTTTGTGGTTCAAGATTTAAAAAAATAAATATATCCATTTTTTTTTCATTTATCAAAGAACTGCTTTAAATGCTATCTTACACAAAAAGCAATAATAAAAGAAAATTCAGAAGACATAAAAACTTCAGGTTTAGTTTATTCATCTATCACTTATAATGGAAGCTATGCAACTAATGATCCATTTATCATCTTGAAAATCTACTTCCAATGTATTATGCTGCTAAATGCCTAAAGATCCAGAGGACTGGAGTGAGGCTACAGTAATAAAATAAAGTACTTTAAAGTTGTATAATGGGAAAAAGGTTTTTTTTAATTACCAAGAGGTATTGAAGAACTTGTAAAAGCATTTTAAACATACAATGAATAAATAAAATAAGGTATTAAAATAAAAATTTAAAATATTAATTATTAAAATTAATTAAAACATGAAAGAGAAATATTATACAAGATCTCTCTGGAAAAAGTCCAACCATTGTTAATATAACAAGAATAGTTTGCACTACATCAATGTAATCTGGCAGCCAAGAAGAGTGGACTGGAATGTGCTTGTGTGAACAATGATGATTTCATGTACTAGTCAGTGGGGCTGGTAGATGCTGTTTAGTGAGCTGGTATACTGTGTGGCTGTCGCATTCAAAATGACTGAGCAAGTAAAGCAATGAATCTGCATCAAATTTTGCGTTAAGTTTGAACATTCCTCCACATAAACTATTTGGATTATTCAGAAGGCCGCAGCCATGGGCAACTGGTGATTGGCAGCTTCATCACGACGACTCATGCATCATGTCTTGTGCAGAGTGTTTTTTGTGAGTCATCAAATCACTAAGGTGACTCAGATCCACTAGAGCCCAGATTTGGCACGCTGTGACTTATGGCTTTTCCCAAAACTAAAATCACCTTTGAAAAGGAAAGATTTCAGATGATCGATGAGATTCAGAAAATATAATGGGATAGCTGATGGCAACTGCGAGAACTGTGTGAGATTCCAAGGTGCCTACTTTGAAAGGGACTGAAGCAACATTGTCCTATTTACAATGTTTCTTGTATTTTGTATCTTCTTCAGTAAATGTTTCCATTTTTCATATGGCTGGATGCTTTCTGGACAGGCCTCATATGGTATTTCTCACAGGTTAGATTTAAGAAATATGTGATATTGAGTTTTTTTTTATAACACAAAAACAGATTTATTTGTATACACAACAAGGAAGGAAAACAGTGTTTTGTCAAATGGGGATGTTTAAGATTCTTAAGTAGCTGCTTCTGGTACCTACTATAGTGGGAAGACTTGCTTTGTTGCCTTCAGATGTTAAGACTGTTCAGCAGGCTTTTTAAATGGGTCTTCTTGCTGGGTCTGCTTTTCTAATCCTCATGATATGTAAGCTGGTGTTCCAGAGAGTTTGTGTTCCTCTTCAGTTTATCCAGGTACTTTCCCATGAAGCATAAGAGATCCTTATCACTGTTTTCAAAAGCCACAGTCTTCAGGTCCTGCAGAAGCTGGGTTAACTTGTTCTCCAACTCCAGAGCAGACTCCAGAGCTTTTATGCCAGTTCCCCAGTTTTCCATATCAGGCCTCTTAATCACTGGAAGGCAGATTTGACCCAAATGTCTTCTCAGATTTTTAGGAACTGCTTCCCGTGCTCCATCTTCACCTCAGCTTGGTCTTCGAAGAATGTGGGAAAGAGAGGTGCTCCCATGTCTCCATTGTAATAACAGGACATAGATAAGTAAACATCACTGATGTGCAGCTCATAAACTGCCACGTGATTAACCTCTTTAGAGATGAGGTTCTTAACCTGGGATGCCATCTCAGCTTTAGAGAAAACCAGTTAAAAAACATTTTTAATCTGTTAACTTTTTTTAATAACTGTAATAGTATTGAGTTAAAGCATAATAAAACTTGTATAACTTTCGGTAATTCTTACAATAGTGCTGATTTTATGTTAATATGTTGTTCATATATTTTTGAAATGTTAGCAGCCATTCAATATCCCAAACCTACCTGTAAGCCTTACGTATTTCTGGGTTCTCTGCATTTAGTGTCTCCAGACAGTGAAAACAAATTTTTACCTTTACCTAAGCGAAGCAGGATAGTAATCTACACCCCCTTTCACTCTCTATTCCCCAGCAAAAACAGGACAATACTGGAAAACAAATATCAGGAATATATTTCAAACTTAACATAGGGGTTTTGGATTTTAGTACTATAAATATGTTAAAGGTTAAAATGTGCCTGCTTTATTATATATTCTAGGTAATAATACTGGAGTCACTTGCATAGCATCTTTAATTATAATTGATTATGCATTATTTAATAAGGCTTATTTAATGCTACACTTGGAAGCTTTTTCAATATATTGAACTATCAAGACAACATAGGTGCTGATTGAATAGAACAGATACATTCAGCATTTAATCCTCTGTTGGTACATAGTTACTATCAAGATTGAAGGTGGAGATTTATCCATTCTCCAGATGAATTAATTAACTTTGGAAACACTATTTTTCCTGTTAAGTCAATGGTAAAATTTAACCTACCATTTTTTCTTTCTTCCAGAGAATATCTGTAACTTTTAATTGTGAAACAAAAATCCCACCCAGTTTTCTGTATTGAAATAAAGGCAGATAGTACATTAAACTAGCAAGAATTTGACTGTATGAACCTCTGAAGCAGAACCCTTGGATTTGGAGAATGTGAGTATCAAGCTATTTGGATCAAGCAAATAGACTTTCATGAGAAGGGCTAATAAAGAGCTTACACAGAAGCAGGCATATAAAGTCAAATAAAATCCAAGGATACAAAAATTCACTAGTTGCCTTAAAAATTATTGAATAATAGTAGAATATCAGACTTAACAAACACAGGGGTGGGCAAAAGAAGGCTTAAGTATCCACTTTCATTGGTAGTTGATTAAACTACTAGCCATCATTATGTAAGTCGTCGGCATCCGTCCGTCTCGAGAGACGATGGTGTAGCTTCTACTGAAGCTACAGAGCCTGGGCAGGGTGATATGGAGGGTCTGCTGTTGCCCATGCAGCAGACCCCCCCTCTCTTCGCAGCTGAAGGGTCCAAGGGAAAGACGGAGTCAATACAGCTTGGCTTCAGGTGCGCCGCAGGAGTTGCCGGTGTTGACTACAACGTCAAACCGCCTTAGGGACTCCGGCTCCGGATTTTCTGTCGGGGTTTACTCCCTTAGCCTTTCCCCTGAAGAGGTATGCCGCAAGGCAGCGGAGGTTTTTTGGAGTCAGAGTTTTCCTTCTCTGATTATGTAAGTGAGGATACAAAATAATAACAATAATCAAAGAAAAATAATACAAATATTAGTAGATAATAACACAGGAATAAACTCTGTTTTGGATACTCACAGTATAAACCTACTTTTACATTCTATGCCCTCACCACCCAGTATTTAATGTTCACACTGTTCACTGATATCAGGAACTGAGTACTTTTACAAGTGGTTGGTAAGACTATATAATGATACAGCATTATTGCAAGTAAACAAAAAAGAATCTAACAAAAATTTAAATGTTCATACACTTTACCTCAATAATTCTATTTGTAACAAATCTTGAGTAGTCTTCTCTAGCAACATCATTTTGTATATTCTGTTAACAATTTCATCTATGTATTGATAAGTTATCTTTTACTCACCTTCAATGAGTACTTTGGCAGATTCTTCTACATTTGGTCATTTTTATTCATTACAGTAAATACCTTTTAGTTTTAATTATCAACCTCTTATTCAAATGAAATCTCCATACTGCCTTATTTCTTCTTTCTAAACCTCAACAGATCCAATAGAATTGGGGTAGAAGAAGGGAAAGTAAAAAATACATCATTCCTGTTCTTGTCTTGCCGGAATTGTAGTCTTTTGGTCAGATATAGAATCTTTTTTACTCTACTATTGCGTATCTATGGATGCCTCTGTTTAGCAGATATATTGAATATTAGGACTAAATTCTTTAAAAGCTAATGTATGGCTGTTTTATTGAATGAACCTGTGATATGGGATATCCAAATGAAGCTTAACATTTTCTATCTGACCTCAGCTTTGCTTACCAGGAGCCCTTCCCAAAACATCTTTCTTCTCAATGAGTCCCATCCTCACTCTAGGAGATACCCTAACTATGTATTCACATAGATACATGTTTTTGTAAAATTTTTCAAAGTATTTTTAAAGGAAAATGGTTGAAGTTATTTTTCCTTTCAACTTACCTAAAATATAGAAAGTATCTTACTATATTTGACATTTCTTGTGCAGTATGAAGTTTGATGGTTCCAGAAAAACAACATGGACAATCACCATAAACAGTAAAATAACTGAGGATAAAACTATTGAAGTTATAAAACTAATATTCCCCAGATTTCAAATTGTTCATTAAGTCAGTTGGTAGACCATAAGAATAAATTGCTAAGAGAAATATGTATAATAGTTCAATACAATGTAGCAATAATTTACAAATTAATTGTAATTACTCTTAGCATGCCTTAATTTCTGATTAATTTGTATATTTTAAGGATTACTGATCATACCTAAATTCAGTTACAATAAAAGAGCTATAACTTGTTGGAAGTAGGCAGTTAACCTGTGTGGTAGGCAGAATAATAGCTCCTACAGATGCCCACATATTAATCCCTGAAACCCATAAAAATGTTACTTTATATGGGAAAGTGATTTGCATATGTGATTAAGCTAAGAATCTTCAGATGGGGAGATTGTCCTGTAATATCTGGATGGACCCAACATGATCACAAAGGTTTCTATAGAAAAAAGAGGCAGGAGAACCAAAGGAAGAGAAGGAGAGAGATACAATGACAGAAGCAAATGTGAGAGAGATATTAAATGATCTGAAGATGTTTCATTGATGGCTTTGAAGATGGAGACAAGGAATGAGGTGCTTATTTTACTTAGAAGCAGAAAAATAAAAGGAAGTAGGCCCTCCCCTGCGATTTTGGAAGGAGCACAGCTCTGTCAACACCTTCATATAGCTAAATAAGACCTATTTTTGCCTTACGACCACCCTAGTTTTAAGCAACTATATTTGTGGAAATTTGTTACAGCAACAATAGGAAACTAATACAAGCCAAAAGAAAATATTTGTGGTGTTTGTCAGCACTATATTTCCATTCATTGTGTATGTTCTTCATTGAAATTAATATCCATTTTGTTTGAAATTTTGTAATAATAATTTTTTATATGTATATTTTAAAGCTGTATAAACATGAGACCTACAAAAATTGAATCTTTTCTTGCATGAAAGATTGGTTAAAATTTACAGCAATTTTTCCTTTGGAAATAACTATCAAATAGAGATTATCATTTTGGAAAGTACTTTGGCGAAGTCCTAGAGCTTTTGTAATTTATTTATATTTTAACCAAATGTACTTGTTGAGAAGATAATATACACAGGGCCAGTCCAACAAGACAGTTTCTCTTCTTTGTCAAAACAAGCACTCTTTCCCTTAAAACAACTACATGTTGTTTGTCTAACAGCAAAGGAAAGGATTTCCTATGGAAGTTTAGCAAGTAAGTCAGGCTAGATGCTCCACTTCAAGAATAAGTAGTTGCTTGGCAGTAACATTATAAACCTGTCCACTTGTTTTTCTTTAGATATCATTAAGCACTATAGCAAAGAAACTAATTATTACTGTTCCAGACACTATAATCACCTTGCATAGAGACTCAACTATGGGATATAACACAATATAATGAATCTTATATTTGTATGGCAAAAATATTATTAAATAAAGCAAATAAAATATGTTCCTCACAATCTTACCCCTTATACTTTGGTAAATATTTATTAGTTTAACTGTCCAATATTATATTCTTTAAAAAATAATTTATTTATTTGTTTGTTTGTTTATTTATTTATTTTTAGAGAGAGGGGAAAGGAGAAAGAGAGGGAGAGAAACATCACTGTGTGGTTGCCTCTCACTTGCGCCCCCAACTGGGGACCTGACATGCAATCTAGTCATGTGCCCTGACTGGGAATCGAACCATCAACACTTGGTTCGCATGCCGATGCTCAATCCACTGAGCCACAGTAGCCAGGGCTATTTTATTCTTAATTTTTGAAATATCCAAACTGAATTTTTAAAATAATTATATGAGATCTGTCCAGAAGGTATCGAGCCATGTAATATGAAAAATAGAGACACTTATTGAAGAAGGTACAAGATACAAAAAACATTGTACAGAAGACAATGACACTTCAGTCCCCTTCAAAATTGGCACCTTGGTACCTCACACAGTCCTCCCAACTGCCATCAGCTTCCCCATCATATTTTCCTGAATCTCGTTGACAGTCTGAAATCTCTTCGCTTTCAAAGGTGATTTTGGTTTTGGGAAAAGCCAGAAGTCTCAGGACACCAAATCTAAGCTGTAGGAGGACTAAATCACCTGGGTGATTTGACGTTTTGCCAAAAAACTCTGCATGAGATGTGATGCATGAGTGGGCACATTGTCTTAATGAAGCTGCCAGTCACCAGTTTCCCCTAGCTGCAGCCTTCTCAATCATCCAGATGGTTTTTGTGGAGTAATGTTCAAACTTAATGCAAAATTTGATGCAGATTCATTGATCTACTCAGTCATTTTGAATGCAACTTCCACACAGTACACATGCTCACTCAGTGGCATCTACAGATCCCACTGACTAACGCAGTGAAGTTGCCATTGTTTACGCAAGTGCGTTCCAGTCCACTCTCCTTGTCTGCCATCAATATCGTGCAAACTGTTTTTGTTATATTAACAATGGCAAGACTTTTTCCAGACAGATGTCCTTTTATCTTCATCAAAATACCTAGAGTAAAAATCTGCAAGAGTTTCTCATTGGAAATCATAATGCTATTTCATCCTCTTGCCCTGAATAAGTATTTATTTATTTGTTAATACACCACAATCTATAATGAGTTATTTATGTTCACAGACTTAGCATAAACCTACTGTAATAGTTTATACATAATATGTTAAGAAAATATTAAGAAGCCTCATTATTTCTCAAATGTTGTGCCTGATAAGACATAAAAGAAAAATAAACACTTTATTTCTAAAATCCCACTATGTAAAAACATTAGAACTCTTAAATTTGTATTTTAAGTTATTCTCTCTACCTCATCAGTTTTTAAATTCTAACAAATTATTATACAAAGCTTAAAGTTGGTGAAAATTGTTTTTAATATGCCCAAATAGTACTTAATTTTCATATATGCATAAACACATTTACCCACAACATAAATTATATAGAAGGAAAGCATTTACTTTGTTACACATTAGCTAAAACTGAAAAATTAACTTAATATTCAAAATAGAATTTTATTAGTCTTTCTATTAAAATAAAACCAATAATGCTTCAATGAAATACTCATTAATGTAAACTTTCTTTTTTTCTTATTCTGGTTTTGTTTGTGCTGTTTAACAAAATTTTTTATCCTAGTAAAATGTAATACATATATACTTTTCATGTTAATATATGATATTTTCTCTGATTTTATTACTCATTAAATCAATTTCTAACTTTGAATTCATATTCCTTGATAGTGATCAGTATTTTGTATTCAAATACATGTACAGCTATTATAGCATAAAATTTCAAAGTTATTTCTACTAAATTTAGACATTTTCTACTGCTTTCTATGAATATTTTGCTGTCGATGTAAAATGTTATTGTGCATGGTTATATATTAGACATATAATATTATTTAAGAATATCAGACAAACATTTCTATTAATGTTTTTTACCTTTGTTGAGTACAAAAGCATGGATAAAGCAGTACTAGGAAACAATATTTCTTTGTGAATCTATTTATGCCACCTGAAATCATGAATTTGACAAATTGTTATACTTTCCCTATCTACATTACTTTACCTTAAATCTGCCGTTGATGTTGGCAACCCCAACACAAATTAGGGCATTTGTATGTGATCATCTTTGTTTTAAGTACAAAGAACAAGAACTGTGGAGAAAGAGTTCACTGTGAACTGAAGGTTGCTAGTCACAGAAAGTGGATGTTTAGGGTTATAAGCCATCCTGGGCCAGCTCTGAGCACTGGATCCCTATTGAAGGAACCTAGAAAAAAAGGCTGCTCAGTAACAATGCACACACATAGTGGCCAGATCTTGGTTTCTCTGGGACACCTCAGAGCTGGGTCTGGAAAACTACAAGATGAGTCTTGATTTTATTATGAAAGAAAATAACAGTATGTTCAAAAAAATGACAGAGGTATGTGACAAGGACACAAGAGCTAGTTTGGAGGCATTTACACTGACTAAACCTGTGATAAATTCAATCTCAAAACAAAGGACAATATTGACAACAATGAATTCAAAATCAATTAACCTTAGGAATCCATGAGTTAGGTAGGTCCCCAAAATTCATAGCACATAGGAATCACCTGAGGATGTTTAAAAATCACAATGCCAGGATCTCACCTGAGATGTTCTGTTTTTATTGGTACCAGGACTCGATTCTTTTCCTTAAAATTTATGATCTAATTATAAATAATTGGAAATACAATAATAACCACTGAATGTGTTTTTGATAATTTGGTGTTTGTTCTTTAAAGTCAATACTATAAACTTTAAAATTTGAAGTTCAAAAGAATTTCATGGTATTTTAATTACATTTATATAACTTTTGAATATATAAATTTGGCTACAACATAGAACTTACTAAAATTTGATATATACAACCTTAGGTGGCTTTATATATTACCACTGAAGGTGTTCATAAAAATCAGCATTTCCAATGCTTTGCCTCCAAATTCCTTATTATTTTGTGAGTCAAAAGGAGAATGGATACTTCAAGGGTATAAAAATGATGGATATTTCTATCTTAGGCTCATCACGATGCTTCCTATCCAACAGTCATATTCCCAGAGGCAATATGCTCACATTTACCTTTCTTTACTCTTCTTCATAAATCCTTAATTGGAACAAGGTCAGTTCATAACTAGGAGATTGAATCATAGACACCAAATTCCACTTTAAAGTTATACTTTATACTGTTAAAATTTGGACCTCCTTAGAATAGAAATCTTAGTAGTTGTTTGAGTGATAACTAGAAACATTACTTAATTTTCCTATTTCAAAACATGTGTCCTTCTCTGATAAATTCCATTTCTTGACAGGATATTGCTCTATTTAATCAAATGTTTAAATTTATAAATATTATGATACTGTTTGAAAATCTTATGTTATGTAAAAATAACTTTAAGAAACATTAAGGGTGATAAATGATAACGTCACCTACATGACTTGGAAGATTACACTTTTAATGTGCATATTTTTATGGTTAATTTTATTAGAAAGTAATATGCTTTAAGGGAAATTACTTTTACACAATTGCAATTCATCTAGTATAGTCTCCAAACTGTAAAACATGTGGATATATTCATAATAGTGATCAGTGTATGTGGAAATTATACTGCTTGTCATTTCCTAGAAAGATGATCTGGAAGAGTGTTCAACCTGAAACTCATATATGACTTCCATTTTTCACTATCACTATGAGAACTAAGTCCAGGCTCTATAATGTGGCCTATAAGCTCTTCAAAGGTCTAGAAACCATTCCTCTCTTTAGCCCAGCGATTTTCAGATATTATGCCATGAGAATTTTTAAATGTGCAATACCTGAATATTTAGTCAAGGGCACAGACCTCTTTTCCTTCAGATTGTCCAAAAAAAAAAAAAAAAAAAAAAAAAAAGACAACAGCCAACACAACAATAGCTGTCTGTTGTGAATGAATCAAAATAATACTTATTTTTTTTGTCAGATCTGCAAAAGTAAAATGTATTTTTGGTGTGCTATAGAATTTTAGTAAATAATTATGTGTGTCGTGAGATGAAAGAGACGGGAATTCACTGCTTTAGCTCCCTTTCTTTCTTCCACTGGCTACATACTTCACCTTGGCAAGGCTTCAATTACATTTTGTATGAATTTACAAGAAGTAACAGTAACTATCCTTGGGTAACAACAGAGGTTACTGAAGTAAGTGATTTTCCATGGAGCTTTAGCCATGACAGGCCCCAGGTAACCCCACAACTGAGGAGATTGATTCATCTATTTCTGAGGTGTAACCTAACGAAACTAGTCTGACGTTTCTCTAGGTCGACACTGATGTGAAAGACCTTTGCGAAGCTCTATCAGCACTCTTTGCAGTTGTTTGTGTACTTCATATAACTGTTTTTTTGATTCCTGCACTTTTTATATTGTTTTTTCTCACCAAAACACTCTCACAAACTTCATTTTTTTCACCTATTGGTAAGTATTTTTGAGGACTTAGCATAGGCATCACCTTCTTTAGGAGGTCTTTTAAAAATTTTTTTAGAGATTTTATTTAGTTATTTTTAGAGAGAGGTGAAGGGAGGGAAAAATGGAGGGAGAGAAACATCAATGTGTGGTTGTTTGCTTCTTGCCTGCCCCCAACTGGGGACTTGGCCCACAGCCCAAGCATGTGCCCTCACTTGGAATCAAATCAGTGATGTATTGTTTCGTAGGCTGGTACTCAGTCTACTGAGCCACACCAGCCAGGGTTCTAGGGGGTCTTTTTCAACTTTGAGCATTCATGAGATAAACCTCAGTAACACAAAAATATACTTGTAGAATTCTATCACTGTTCTTAAATTACATGTTCTTCAATTTTCTTGATCCATTGGATATTGATATTCTTGAGTATTGAGTATTTGCTGAATTTATTTTTAGATCTCAAGCAAGTATTGCAATTATGAAAGAATGGCTTTTAAGTGAATGGATGAAAGAGAACCAGATAGGAGATATTTTATAAATAATTAAAAGTTGACAGATTTGACACATTTAAAAATATATATGTATTTTTAAGTACTGAAATTGCTAGACTTTTATTTGTGGGGAGGATTGAAAGAAGAAATCAAGAAAACTGAGTAAGCATGAAAATTTGGCTTTGTAATTTCTTAGATCTGAACTTAAATATGTATCGAGGTACAAATGAATGAACAGGATTCTAGAAAATTAACATCATTAATATTTTCTACAGAAGATAAGGTAGCCTTTATTTCATATGTCATTATTAAAAAGTTAAACATTTACATGAAGTGCTTTGGTTTAGGATTTCCAATTTTTTTTTAAGTGATTTATTGGGTGGACTCATTATTAAGTTCTACAAATATTGAAGGAATAAATAGAATGAGCAACGCATGATTTTTTCATAAAATAAAGGAGGAAGAAATGTTTCTCAGTTTATTTTAAGGATCCAGTGTTTCCTTGGTACTAAAATGAGACAAAAGCAGTACAAGAAAACTGTAGACAAATATCTCTCATGAACATAGGCACAAACATTATTTTGTTAATAATTTCGTTAGTAATTGAATTCATCGATAACTATAAAAGATAGTACACACTGATTAAGTGATTACTAAATTGGGTTTATGCTAGAGATGTAAGATTGGTTAAACAAATAAAAATTATTTAATTAATTCTATTAGAATAAGGAAGAAAAAATGGGATCATCGGAAGAAAAAATGGGATCATCGATAGTAGATATAGAAACAGGTTTAGAAAAAGTTCAAGATATATTTATGTGAATGGCTCTAAACAAACTACAAGAGAAAATTCCTCATCCTGAAAAAGGACATTTATGAACAATCCTCAATTAGCATCATGATTACAGATGAAAGACTTGTTTCTCCCTATTTGGAAATAAGAGGAAAATGTGAACTCTTACAACTTCTGTTCAATATTGTACCACTTGGTAATATAAAATATAAACAACAGACACATGAAACAGCAAGCATAAATCTCAAAATATTATGCTGAAGAAAGCACTTAGAAATAAAAGTAAAATCTACAGTGACAGAAAGCAGATCAGTTCAGTTGTTGCCGTTAGCCAGAGAGGGAACTGACTAAAAAGAAAAATGAGGAAACTTTTAGAATTATGGAAATGTTTTACATTTTGTTTGAGCCTGTCATTAAACAGGTTCATGCATTTATTAGAACTCAGACATGCATGTTTAAAATGAGTTTTATTATATAGAATGTATTTTATTAAAATGGAATACATTGTATTCTATTTTATTATATGGAAATTATGCTTCAAAATGTTTATTTTCAAGAAGAAAGAGCACTGTTTTAATATGGTGTATAAAAATATATATACACATACATAGGTATCACTACATTTAATAACAAATTATTTCTGAAAGAGCATATCCAATCATTTCTTAAATATTAAAGAATTGTAATTGTACCATGAAAACTTCCATTATGTGTCTTATCTTTATAGTGTTCTACATTACATTTTCTAGATTTAATTGCAGCTTATGCAGTGAGAATGTTTTCCTTCATCATACAGATAAGCTCTTTATGTAGGTTTTCTGTGTTTGTTGATTGCCTAGATTAGATGTCAAATATTCTGTGTGAATGTAAATTAGATCTTTTACCACAACAGATTTGCCAGACATTGACAGAATAAATCAGTCACAATTCTTTTTGATTGAGCCCATAATCTGAGATGTGAGATATCATTTCTTCAACTGTCAATGTCTGCCTGTCTTCTCCACACACAGACACACACACACACACACACACACACACACACACACACCCTCTCCCTCTTACATATATATATATATAAATATATATGTCTATATGTATATATGCATTTCCTATTTACATTCTCTTCCAGTACGGAAAATTCTCAAGCAACCTACAAATTACAATACTATCAAGAGGCATAGTTGTTTCTTGTTGATACTAAGATTAATTATATAATTCCATTCTTGTTTTGTTTTTCTTCTGTTTTCTATGGTATTTAATTGATTTAATGGGTTTTCTAACTTCATTAGTTATGAAGAGAAATGGTGTTTTCTTTTACGTGTTCTTAGTTTATTTTTAATGTGTCCACAAGTTGCTATCATTTACTATTCCTTGCCTACACTCAAAACCACCCCCTTCTTTATATTTTCCTATTGACTCATACATACTAGCTGAGTGTATACTACTATCCTTTATAACAAGACAATGGTGCTTCATATTTGCTTTCAAATACCTTTTCTAAAGTTCAAGGTTTTCTTGACTCTTTAGGTCAACTTCTTAAAATAAACTTTAATTTTTTTCAAAATACATTACTTAGGATATAACAGGAAAAATACTGTAGAAGTCAGTAATGTACTTACACCTTTCACCCTTTTATCTTTTTACCTCCTCTTTCTACTTTATCTTATGTAGGCATTGGCTATCAGTTGCTCAGTGAGCCACATTTTATTAGTGACTGGGAACATCCCAAGCTTATTCTTCCTAATACCCTATCCTATAAACACAATACAAGAATAACAAATATAGAAGATTTTTTGTGCCAAAAATGAAAGCAGTCTGAATAGCTCATATCTAAGAGCACATTTTCCATTCTTGTTCCTGTATTCTATAGAACTAGATTGTTCTCATGATAAAATCAAGCTTTTTAGAACAATGACCTGTTCTGATTGAAAATGTCACTTAAGGCCCTATTGTTGATCTTCTTCAGAAAAAAAAATTTTTTTTTTCTGATAGTCAAAGAATAGGGCAGTAGAAAGAATAAAACCTAA
This sequence comes from Furipterus horrens, assembly GCF_987537825.1. NCBI lineage: Eukaryota > Metazoa > Chordata > Mammalia > Chiroptera > Furipteridae > Furipterus > Furipterus horrens. The sequence goes on from NW_028327171.1 coordinate 177,556,024, forward strand.
GTCTTATCTTTGCTTTGTGACTTATTAGTCATATGATCTTGGTCAAGTCATCTAAACTTTCTGAACTTCAGATTTTTCTTTTACAAATGAGAGTTATAGTACTTTCTACCAAACTTTTTCTCACAGTGAATTAATGAAGAATATAAGATACACTTTTCATAAATTTGCCTTGAATGACCAAGAGGAGATATACACATATTAGGTACTATTACTTTTCTGATGTTATCTCATTTTTATAATATATCTATGATAAGTAACTCAAGTATAATAAACATAGTTTACTAAAACTTCAAATAAAAGAATATTTATACTTTTTCTGGCTCTTTCTTTAGTGAAGAACATAGAACAAAGAATTATTTTATTCATAATTTTTTAATTTTTAATTTTATATACTGAGAAAGTTACTAATATTGTAGGAAGTAAACATATATTTTGAAATAAAAAATAATGCAAAAGAAAAAAAATCATTGGGAAAATCAGTACAACTCAACTGACAGTATGGGTTTTCCTGCAGTCAAGAAAGGCCATGCAAAGTAAACTTCTTTATGAGTATGATTCTAAAAGTATTTTACCATAACATCATCAGCACACCTGAAACTGCCTTTAAGTTAAATCATGTTAATGTCATTATTGGTTTTGAGTGGAGGAAGTAGAGTATGGAGTTAGAAATCCCTTGTCTCTCTTTGTAAAAAAAAAAAAAAAATAGGGAAGTAAATATGCAGAAATGTAACTGTCAGAGTTTTATTGGCAAACAAGGGAGACTTAATAAGGGATATGAAGATTGTAATACAACTAAAAATCTTATAATAAACACATGATCAATTATGAAAGGAAATAATAGAATAGATTATTTAAATATTATGTATAATAAATACTAATCATAAATAAAAATATTTCCACATATATCATTTTACTTTCTTAGTTTTTTTGTGTTTTAGCAAGTATTTTGTTAACTAGCCTTCGTTTTTTAAGACTAGATGAACTAATTACAAAGTAAAATATTAAAAAGCATAATAATTCATCCTGATTTATAAAATAATACATACAAGTATATATCTGACTAATACCATCAATTCTGTGTTTTTTAGAAAAAAAAATCTTTATAGACATTTTATGTCCTAAAAATATACTCATTAAATTCTATACTAATATCTAATATTGACATCTGATGTAGGAAAGTTTGTTCCTTTTAATCTGTTATGTAAATTGAGGTACAATACTCTTATGAAAGCATTTCAATGCTGTGAGAAGATAGGCAAGATGTAGATTTCTCAAAAAGCTATAAAACCTAACTTTTTAGCTTGATTTTTATTCCTAAAGTATAGAAAGGACTGTGTCATGAATATGTGCTGAGCAAATATTTTTCTTCTTATTTTATTCAAACTTATGATGTTTAATATTGCACCACATTGGGGCAGCAGTCAGCAAGATTAGTATTCTTAAATAAAAGTCTATCACAAGTACCTGATGTTTGGCTTTTATTTGAAAGAGTAACAAAGTTTACATTTTCTTCTTTTATACATTGACTTCAAAACTATTGCCTATTTGTAGTTTATTTATCTTCATTTTGTAATATTTTTTCTTTATTTTAATTTCTCCCCTGATTTTCTAGTATCCACCTGACACCATACTTTGTTATCACAATATTACTGACTGCTTATAGTTTAGTTATGAGAAGTTAATGCAGACACACTTTTGGTTCAACAAAGATTAGCCCTCTAAAATCTGGTATGTGACATAATCATGTTAATGCAAGATATTTCTTGTATATTTATTTTTAAATTAATGGTGAAAGACATCATAGTGGTTTCAATAGTTTTGTATTTACTGCCTTCTGTATGATTTCTGAATTTTCATCACAGGTAAAATTATTCATATCTCTGCTTATTGCTCTGTCATATTAGGTTCTATTTTGCTGTAAAAATCTTAATTCCATTTTTGTGTGTGTGTGCACTATCAATAGTTTGGGGACACAATGAAAAGGGACTCTAAGGCCACAATCATTATATTAATGTTATATTAATCTGAACCGCCTTTTTCTATCTCCTCTATCAATGTTTCATTTTTTTTTTATGTATCAAAGTAGTACTATCCATGTGGAACAGGTCAGCTTAAATATACTTTTCTTCCACACCAGTGATACTTACTGGCAGAGTATTTTATTTGACATTGGAAACATATAAACTTATATTGAAGATGTTTGGTCATCTTTTGTTTATTGCTAAGGTTATGATGATAAAAAATATGCCAGTTTATTAGCAAAATGATTAAAGCAATATTTTAAATAAAGACAAAATATTTTAAAATATTAATTTCATATATAAAACTATTAGATTTCAAAATAAAGTTCTAATGGGAAAATAGTTGGAAGAAAACATTACTCTATATTCAAAAAGAAATGTTTAACACATTATAAGGTATGTTACAGCTAAGGAATGTTACAAACTATGACAGCAAGACACTAACATCATTTAATGGAATATTTTAAAACTTTTAAATTATTTTATTCATTAGAGTTTGAGAATATGAGATTTTTGATAAGATTCTTGACTGGTTATTTCCTAGACAGTTCAAACAAATTATTTATGGAAGAGGGACATTTGCATTTGTTTGTGAAATGGCACTAGCTCCAGTCTTTTCCTAAGAAATTTTTCCCTGCTTTTGTTTAGTGTAGATTTATCTTTTGATCTCCTTCCCTATCTCTTCTACTTTGTTCTTTCATGTTTCCTCATTATGGTATGAATCAACATAATGACATTTGAAGTCATTTTGCTTCATTGTGATGTGAGAAACATAGATTGGTTGCCTTTTCATAAACCCACAATTGAACTAGAAACCTGGGTATGTGCCCTTGACTGGGAATCAAACATCCCACCTTTTGGTCTATGGGATGATGCTCCACCCAACTGAGCCACACCAACCAGGGCTGAACTAAGTTTTTTAGTTATAATTTCATCTGGAAGACTCGAGATACCACTAAAATAAATGTTGCCCTTTGGGCCTGAGAAATTATACTCTCTTTATTTTCTAAGGTGACTCCTTGTTCAACTTAAATGCTCCCCAGAGTGGTCACTGAAATTACTGCAGCACTTTGAAAAATGTAAAAAAGTCTTAAACAAGTGTATAATGTGACTTGGTATTTTAAATTAGTCAGTCTACTGATTACATATGTTAGAGTTCTTTCTCTTTGTAAATATAGTGCAAATATTTCTTAAATTTAGCAGTGAGAAAGAGTGGTTACACAAGAATACTTTGTTTTTCTCTCAGTTTGAAATATTGGACTGTAAAGTTTGGTGCTTATGTTTTTCTGGCTGTTACTTAAACATTTTCTCATATAATTATTGCATAAGATGAATTTATGTCCATCCTTGTTAGCTTTTATTTCAAGGTTAACTTAAATCATGGAATAGTTTATTGTAGCAACAGGGAACTATACCATTAAGCATGGATAAAAGTAATAGGTACTGGATAGATTATTGCAATGGTTAATTCAAATATCTAAAAATGGAGAAAAAGGAGAACAGAAGGAAAGAAAAATGTACCAAGCCGAAGAAAGGGCAGAGTTTGATTTTTAAAGTCAGAAAGATCATGAGAGCTCATGACCATGACTGGATAAGTTTCATGAATCTGATTACTTACTGGGCATTTGTAATTTATCCACCTATGCAGCTCACTTACACACCTTTGCTGTTTGAAGATTAGTGTATATATGTCACTCAGATATTCTGTTTCTTACAACAGTATGTTCTTACCAAATCTCCTGTGGTTGGTTTGATTTAAAACATACTTTTTGATAAAAAGTAATAGTTCTGTCTGAACTTTTAAAAATTCAAATTGTTTCTTTAATGTATTCATAAAATCATCATAAAATTACAACTGTTATATGGTAAAATATTACTTTTACTATTTTTATGCAGTATACATATTTTTGTAAAGTTGAAATCATGTTGTATACAAAAATCGCATCTTCAAATAATACAACATTGCGAATATCTCCAATGACAAGCAATTTTTTTTTTAGAAACAGGTTGTGAATTGTTATGTAGTATACAGTGTACATTACTCATTGAACTACAGCTGTAATTCAAGCCACTTCCTTTTTCTTTAAGTAATATTGCAATAGGGATTTTAGTAGTTTTTAATTAGGGGAAGGTGACATTTTATTGCTGCTTTTGGTTATTGAAGTTTAATTCATTAGTACTGAACCTTTTAAAATTTCTGACTTGGCAAATATTCATGTATATTTGTTGGGGGGAAATGCTTGATTAATTTCTTTCCATAGATACTTGAAAAGAAGGTGTATTTCTTATGAAAATTAGAACCACTCAACACACATACACATATACATACACACAAATTATTTCATTATTCAAGTTGTCTTTACTCATTTTTTAATAACTTACTAAATACTTAATATAAATGTTTTCTATAAGTATTTTATAATAATTTTATTACATAGTTGATGTGATAAGCAATATATTACAGTTTATTACCATTATAATTCTATAGATTTTGAACGTTTTATTTATTATGTAGTTATAAATTTTCCAGTTTAGTTTATGAACTGACTTCAACTTGCCAACTATTTTTGATAAACCTCTGATTTGACTAATAAACAAAGTCGTCGGCAGCCGTCCGTCTCGAGAGACGATGGTGTAGCTTCTTAAGAGTCTATCTGCACCGCCGAGAATGGCTGTGCAGTCCAACTCGGGAGTGACACGGTATCTGTCTCCTCCCGTGTTGAATCGACATCTTGTGATGACGCTGGAGTGTCCTCTCCAGTGAAGCTGAAGCTACAGAGCCTGGGCAGGGTGATATGGAGGGTCTGCTGTTGCCCATGCAGCAGATCCCCCCTCTCTTCACAGCTGAAGGATCCAAGGGAAAGACAGAGTCAATACAGCTTGGCTTCAGGTGCGCCGCAGGAGTTGCCGGTGTTGACTACAACGTCAAACCGCCTTAGGGACTCCAGCTTCGGATTTTCTGTCGGGGTTTACTCCCTTAGCCTTTCCCCTGAAGAGGTATGCCGCAAGGCAGCTGAGATTTTTTGGAGTCAGAGTTTTCCTTCTCTGATGTACCCTGACTGGAAGATCGAACCAGCGACACTTAGCCCGCAGGCCGACGCTCAATCCACTGAGCCAAATCAGCCAGAACAAACAAAGTAAACCTACTATTTTATTTGTGCTTAATTTAACTCTCTTTAAAACCCACTTAAATGGCCAAGATGGAGGCATAGACAGACATGCTACATCTCCCTCCACAACTATGAAGGAATACAACTACCTCAAAACTAGAAACAACCAGAAGTTCAAGAAAATCAAACTGCATGGAAGTCCAGCAAACAAAGATATAAAGAAGAAATACTCATCCAGACAGGCAGGAGGGGCAGAGCTGGGCAGAGAGGACGTGGTGTGGTGACAACAGTGGCAGTGGCAGCGGTAGGCTGGCAGAAAGCGCAGTCACATGTTTTAAAGTCAGGAGAGACACCTGGGGAACATTTCCAGCTCCTCACCAGACCTAGCAGCTCACAGTCCCAGCACTGGGGAAATACAAGCCTCATTGCTTCTGACTGTGCAAACCAGTGGGTGTTGGGGAGGAGGCAGAAACTACCAGTCTCAGCAGAGTCTGCTTGTTTAAAGGGCCTTCATGGTTCTAGAACATCCACAGACCCACCCACTCTGGGAACGATGGCCAGAGCAACAGCTAGAGGGGCACCAGTCCAGTGTGGAAGTGGGAGAGGTACGTAGAAAAGGGGAGAGTGATGAGCAGGCGGCATTGTTCCCTCTCAGACCCCTCCCCCACATACAGTGCCACAACGTGGTGAAACAGGTTGTCCTGTACTGATGAATCCCTAAGGCTCTACCCCTTATAATGTTACAGGAGCAACAGCTCTACCTGGGACACAGAGGCAAATAAACACAGGAGCCTGTCAGAATGAGGAGACAGAGAAGTATGGCCCAAAAGGAGAAATGGGTCAAGGTTCCAGTAGGAGAACTAAGTGATGAGGAGATAGCCAACCTAACAAATGAGGAGATAGACAACCTAGCAGATGCAGAATTCAAAACACTGGTGCTAAAGATGCTCACAGTCTTGACAGATATGCTTGACTATGGCAAACGCATAAGAGAAGTGAAGGCTACGCTAAGTGAAACAAAGGAAAATCCACATAAAACCAATAATGAGGGGAAGAAAACGGGTTCAGATCAATGATTTGGAACATAAGGAAGATAAAAACAGTCAACCAGTGCAGAATGAAGGAGCAAGAACTGAAAAATATCAGGAAAACTTCCCAAATTTTGTGAAGGAGATTGACATACAGGTCTAGGAAGCATGGAGGGTCCTGGGCGAGCTGGACCCAGAGGCGACCACACCAGGATGCATCATGATTGAGATGCCAAAGGTGAAGATAAAGAGAGTCCTCGCGGCAGCAAGAGAGAGACAGAGAGTTGCCTACAGGGGGGTGCCTATGGGACTATCAGCTGATTTCTCAGAGGACACTTTGCTGGCAGGAAGGGACTGGCAAGCAGTATTCAATGTGATGAAAGGCAACCTGAAACCAGGATTACTCTATCCAGCAAGGCTACCATTTGGAATGGAAGGGCAGATGAAGTGCTTTCCAGACAAGGTAAAACTAAAGGAGTTCATTATCACCAGGCTATTATTATATGAAATGTCAAAGGGACTTAAGAAAAAGAAGATCAAAACTATGAACACTAAAATGACAACAAACTCACAACTATCAACAACTAAATCTAAAACATAAAAACAAAATCTAACTAAGCAAACCAGAATAGGAACAGAATCATAAGTATGGGTATCATTTGGAGGGTTATCAGCTGAGAGGGGGGAGGGGTAGAAATGGGTATATGGTGAAGGGATTAAGAAGCACAATCAGTTGGTACAAAATAGACAGGGGGAAGTTAAAAATAACATAGGAAAGGGTGAAGTCAAAGAACTTATATGCACGACCCATGGACATGAACTAAGAGGGGTGGGCTTGCTGTAGGGAAGGGGGTACTGGGCAGAGGGGAGCAAAGGGGAAAAAATTGGAACTACTATAACAACATAATCAATAAAATATACTTTAAAAAAAAACCCACTTAAGGATCTTTTTATTTCCAAAACGGAATTTTAGATATTTTTATAAACTCACAAACTTACTTTTGCTAGCCTTATTTTAGTTGTATATGTTTTATTCTTTCATTTTCCATATTTTTTTGTTTTTTTAAATGTATTCAATACTTTTAAAGGTAAAAATCCTTCAAATATTCCTGAGAGTAGTTATCTTGCAACTTTACAAAAGACATGATTCAACCTATATTTCCCAATCATGTAAGTCACAATTTTCTCCCTGTGTAAGTGGTAAATTTTTTGTGATTTTATATTATCCACAACATTTTCCCCTCCTCCACCCAGTAATAAATAATCTGGAATTGAGGAGTCAAATCACTGTTTTAATAACCTCATGTTTTTGATGTCAGAATTATTTTTAACATTCTGAATTTTATATTTAGATTTTTTTATGTTTATTTATTTATTTATTTTTTTACACAGACTTCTTTTAATTTTTTTTTTTATTTTGGTTTTTCAATTACAGTTGTCCCCTTTTCCCCCAATTTCTCTCCCCCACCCAACCCACCCCCTCTCCCGCAATCATATCCCTCCCCGCTGTCCATGTCCATGAGTCTTTTATACGGGTTCTTTGACTAAACCCTTCCCTTACTTATCCCCCTTCTCTCCCTCTCCCCTCCCCCCTATTGACTGCTATTCTGCTCTTTGTTCTATTTAGTTCCTTCGTTTGTGTTGTTCTTTAGTTTCCTGTATTAGGTGATATCATATGGTATTTTTCTTTCTTTGCCTGGCTTATTTCACTAAGCATAATTCTCTCCAGTTCCATCCATGTTGTTGCAAATGGCAGGAGTTCCTTCTTTCTTTCTGCTACATAGTATTCTATTGTGTAAATGTACCACAGTTTTTTGATCCACTCATCTACAGATGGGCACTTAGGTTGTTTCCAGCACTTAGCTATATTAAACAGTGCTGCAATGAACATAGGAGTGCATAAGTTCCTTTGAATTGGTGTTTCAAGATTCTTCGGGTATAATCCTAGTAGTGGAGTCGCTGGTTCAAAAGGCAGTTCCATTTTTAATCTTTTGAGGTAATTCCATACTGTTCTCCATAGTGGCTGCACCAGTCTGCATTCCCACCAACAGTGCAGTAGGGTTCCCGTTTCTCCACATCCTCACCAGCACTTGTTGCTTGTTGATTTGTTGATGACAGCCATTCTGACTGGTGTAAAATGGTATCTCATTGTGGTTTTTATTTGCATCTCCCTGATGGCTAATGATGTTGAGCATTTTTTCACGTGTCTATGGACCTTCTGTATGTCCTCTTCGGAGAAGTGTCTGTTCAGGTCCCTCGCCCATTTTTTAATTGGGTTGTTTGTTTTCTTCATGTTGAGTCGTACCAGCTCTTTATATATTTTGGAAATCAGTCCCCTGTCTGTGATGTCATTGGCAAATATGTTTTCCCATATGGTTGGTTTCCTTTTCATCTTGCTGATGTTTTCTTTTGCTGAGCAGAAACTCTTCAGTTTGATGTAATCCCATTTATTTATTTTTTCCTTTATTTCTCTTGCTTTAGGAGATGTATCCGTGAAGAGATTGTTACGTGAGATATATAATATTTTCTTGCCTATGTTTTCCTCTAGGACTTTTATGGTGTCACGGCTTACATTTAAGTCTTTGATCCATCTTGAGTTTATTCTTGTGTGTGGTGTAAGTTGGTGGTCTAGTTTCATTTTTTTGCAGGTCCCTATCCTGTTCTCCCAGCACCATTTGTTAAAGAGGCTCTTCTCACTCCATTTTATGTTCCTTCCTCCTTTATCAAAGATTAGTTGACCTATATTTAGATTTTTAAAACATAATTTTATACTTATCTTTATTTTTGACTGTTCAACTGATTGCTGAATGTTTTATTTTTAATTGTTTTGCTGAGAACACAATATACCTCTAAAATGTTCTATTTAAATTTTTTCAGCAGAAAATTATCTTCAATTATGACTGGTTTATTGTTATTCCAATTGATGTGGTTTTTATCATTGTCTCTTTAAATTTTTTTAAATTATTTTTTATGTTTTAATTCTGTCTTTTTCTTCTACATGCTACAGTTCTTATTTACACTGAACTCTATTTCAGTCCCTAATTATATTTTAATATCATCTGCCCCATTTCTTTTATTAATTGATTTTTCTTATTAATTGATTTCTCTCATGTGAGCCTCTGTTTTCTATTTCAGTGAGAACGTCTTTTTCCTTTCTATCAATGGATTCAAAAAATTTTTGTTTGTTTAGAATATTTTTCTGTTTGTTTGTTTTAGAGAGAAGGGAAGGCAGGGAAAAAGAAAGGGAGATAAACATCTCTGTTTCCTCTCACACTTGCCTGGCTGGGGACTGAACCCACAACCCAGGCATATGCCCTGACTGTGACTGAAAATTGTGACCTTTTTGCTTTGTGAGATGACACCCAATCAGCCATACCACACTGGACAGGGCTCAAAACGTTTTCTAAAAGGATCTCTTTTTATATTGAACACTTTTTCAGGACATTGATTTGATTTAAGCTAAACGTGCTTTCATTTTTTGATACATATAGTTTTAGAGTCTTATATTTACTCATCCTTCCATGACAAAAGATTTAGCTGGTATTTTCAATAAAACAAGACTTAGATATTTTAGTTCTTTTTTTAATTTGTTCAAAATTTTATTTTATTTCATTTATTAACAAATGCAGATAATTGAAGACTACAGAAGAAAAGTATTTTAAATAATCAAATATCACAGAAAGATCTTTTATCAATCATTTATATTTTCAAACCCAGAAAAGGAAAGTCTGATAGAAAGGGTTTTTGTTTGTGCTTGCTTTTGTTTTTAAAGGGAATTTAAGAGATAGTAAAATATTTCTCCATTGAGACACTTAAAAAAAACTGAAGTGTGGAACATGTTCAAGTGTTCATTAATCACTCCTATATTAAGTAGCTTCCAATATCAAAAATGAGAGTACCAATGAAAGTTATTTCAATATTTGTAAGTTGGGAGAATGCATCTATTACATGTAGTGAAAATTTAAACTTACTAAGAAGATAGATGTCTGTCCGTGATAAAATTCATTGTAGATGATAATGCCTAATTAAAACAAAACAAAACAAAACAAAACAAAACAAACAGTCCTTTCCAAGATAATGAGAGTTCTATCCCAGTAAATAAAATATATTTCCAAATAAATATTGTTTCACAATGTAAAATTAAACTTACCTATGGATAATATATTCTAGTAAGAAAACTGATTTTAGATACTGACTTTTCAAGGCGATAAAATATCCCCCCATTGTTACTAAAATATGTAAAAGTAAATATTAAATTTTATACAGTTAACTTCACAGCACAGGAAATGTAGACATATTTACAGAATTACAAATGATAGATACAATTAAAGACAAAAATACTGCTCTTTTCTGATTTTTAATTTTCTCAACTTGGCATTCACCTCATTCATAATATGGAGGCAAGTCCACATTACTGTACACTTTCCTAAAGAAGTTGCGAAAATTCCCTACAGTGTTTTATGCTAATAATAAATTGAAATTTCAAATTGTTTTCATTGTTGAATTTGAAGTTTAAGTTTTCAGTTTTGTTTTAATAATTAAATGTCATTGTTAGATTTTTTAAATTGCCATTTGTATATAGAGTTTAAATGGCATTTTACTGCAGTTTATAACTGATGCTTTCTTCCAGATTAATTTCCACACTAAAATCTACAATTGGCAAAATAAAACAGAAGGCATTCTATGAACATTTAAAAATAAGGTTCTAATTATATCAAGCAGAAGTACCTCATGATATAATGGAATTTTTCTATTAATAAACACATTTTAGTGATATTATTAAAATGAATTCAATCTGAAATAAACTGCATATTAGATTATGTTCATGTGTTGCAATTTCCAGTTGGATTCATTATATTATATTATATTTTATTACTTAATTTTAATTTTATTTTTCCTGGTTAGGAAATATAACTCTAGGAAGTCTCTGGCAATCGCAAACCCAAATGTCACAGAAATAAATCTCTCAATAATTTACTATCTGAACTTCCATTTTCTTCTCACCTGTCATTGCCCGTTCACCTGACACAGGCAGGAACACATCTGTGCCTGAAAAAGCATCCTTGATTGCTCACCGCAGCTCACTGAAGAGTCCCGCCGTGAAAAACTATGGGCTATATTGATAGTTAACAATGTTAGAACAACTTCTTAGGGGATTGGGGCTTGTGTTAGGTAATTTGGGGGAAGTTTTAAGGACGTGGTCTTTGGTCTGAGTTAGGTAATTTGGGGGAAGTTTTAAGGACGTGGTCTTTGATCTGAGTTAGGTAATTTGGGGGAAGTTTTAAGGACGTGGTCTTTGGTCTGAGTTAGGTAATTTGGGGGAAGTTTTAAGGACGTGGTCTTTGGTCTGAGTTAGGTAATTTGGGGGAAGTTTTAAGGACATGGTCTTTGGTCTGAGTTAAGAAGCAAGGAAGTTTTTATGATTAGCTATCTTAAATGTTATCAAGAAGGATTTCCAATATCAGAAATTGGATTACCAACTAAAGTTATCTCAATATTTGTAAGCTAGGAGAATGCATTTTTTACTCTATTTGTAGACCCATCAAGACTAAATCTATATATAAATAATGAAGAAGCAGCAGTGATTCATGGAAGATACTGAATATTTTTTTGTGGTTTGGATAATGTCTATTAGCTTTTCTGCATTCAGATATGATTATAGAGTGCTCTTGTTTGATATTAATGATTTGCGACATTACTATAACCATCCAGATATTTTCTCATACAAATATTAAAAATCTCATTTCATTTCTAACAAAGTATTTGCCTCACCCTTTCAATTTAAAATAATTTTTTTTCTTTTTATAGTCTAGTTAGTTATTACATACTTTGTTGGGGGGGGGGGTGCGTTTCTTGGAAGGAAGAAAGACTTAGCAGTCCAAAATCAATGTGCTTTGCAGTGCTATGATCTAGCTGGGGGGCATATATATAGCTCCCTTCTAATAGGAGCTAAAATCTGAGCTTTGTGTCTTATGTGTTTAAGTAATGAATTTGGCATGAAGATATATTTAGTCTCTATTGTCTATTGTTACCAAATTATTTAAACATGTTTTTGTAGAGTGCATGTTTCCAATATGTTTTATGTCTGTTACCTGCCTGGTTTGTGAAGACATTAATTTAGATTTTCATGAATGGTAGTGAAACAAACCAGAGCTAAATGAGAGTATTTTTATCAATTCTAGTATTTTTTAAAGTGTTCATATTTCATACATTTTTAATACATCAATGGAAATAAATAAGCAATGGATCCAAACTTTGCATTTCAAAAAAAATCTACACAAACACAAATCATTGAATTAGATATTAATTCATTATACATATAAATGCCATAATTTATAAATTACATATTAAAATAACAGTTTAAAATTGAAATAATTAAATAAAATTAAATATTATTTATATTTCTATATTCTTGAGTAAAAATAATGAATATTTCCTGTTAATAATTTTCGTCCTAAAGTATCTGGAGTATTAGTAAGCTAGTTTCTAATCCTTTGCTCAAACTCTTCCTAATAATCTCATTCTTCATTGATTACTTCAAAGAAAAATTAGTAAATACTGTTTCCTTTTATTGTTTTGCATCAATATTATTGTCTTTATTTATATTTATCTTCTTTATTCGTGTCATATAGAGAATAACTTGATACACTCACTTGTATCAATTTTAATATATCATGTTTATATTCTTCATAAATGGAAAGTGTTTGAGCCAGAGATAATTTTTTGAATGGCTGCTTTGCAATACAACAATATTGTTTTTACTACAACTCTTTCAGTCATGGCATTTATATTTTATAGATTATAATTATGGGCTCTTTTGTATTAATTAAATCATTGAATCATTGATGTCAATTAATCTGTAAATACTTTGAGACCTTAAGTCAGCAGAGTATATCAAAATCCTGGACTATCTTTAAACCTCTGTTACAATAATTTTCTTTTAAGTATAGCCTAGTATTTAATTAGTTTAATGTCTTTAAAATAACAACCAAGTTAAGGCTATATCACATTTTTAGAGTTCTCAAAGGTAACAAAAAGTTTTTAAAAGATAGTAAGCAATAGATGTTAAGCAGTCACAACAGTTATAGATAACTAAGAGCTGTCATTCAGTTATGGAGACTCAAGTTTTCTGCTTTTATGTAATATTTTATGATCTTGAAGCTGCCCATGGGGATGCCAGAATGCACGGAAGCTTGACTTTATGGAATGTGTGATTTTTATGTCCCTATCACAGGATTCTTTTGAGAAAAAGAAAAATCCACTCTCTTAATCTAAGCACTTCACCTATAGAAAGAACTCATACAGATAGACAGATGGGAATTTTATTGAGTTGAGTTACCATATCAGTTTTCTTGTGCTATGTGAAAATTACATTTAGTAGCTTAAAACACATTTATTATCTCACAGCTCTGTAGGTCTGAAATCTGGTATGGCATGGCTAGATTCTCTGCTCAGGCTCTCAAAAAGTCACAGTCAGGTATTAGAACTGCTGAGTTCTAGGGGATAATCTACTTTCAGTTTCATTCAGGCTGTAGACTAAATTCAGTTCCTTGAAGTTGTTGGACTCAGGTCCCTGTTCCTTTGTTGCCCATCAGGCAGGGGCCATTCTGCTCCAGGATGCCTGCATCTTTTTCATGTGGCCAGTCTTTACCTTCAATTCAGAAAAAGGCACATTATGCGTCTTTCTCATGCTTTAAATTTTAATAAGTCCCCCCTCTGTCATATCTCTCTTTCTCTGGCTTCCTTTTCTGCCATCCTCTTTCACCATCAAGGACTCATGTAATTAACCATGCAGATAGTCCAGGATAATCTTTGTATTTTAAGATCCACTGATTAGTATACTTACACCAGCAAAGTCCCTTTTCACAGGTAACATAAAATATTACCACAGGAGTAACACTAAGAAGTGGAGATGATGGAGGTCAAAGTTCAGCCTAATGCAGTTACTTGTACATATAAGACAAGGTATTTATTTTCAAATGTTTCCTTTAACCCAAAAACAAATGTGTAGAGATATTTCAGTGTATAAAGGGGTATAACTAATGTAAATGTACATTTTATTTATTGCAATTTTTAATACTGATGTCATAAATTTCTTTTTTCAAAAACAATATTAAATTAGTATCAAAACATATTTTTTCCTGAAATTTGGAAAACATTAATTCCAAAGCATACACAGAAATACCAAGAAGTATGCTATATCTACAAGTACAATATTATGATCTATCACAACAGATTCAAAATGCATGTCCCTTAACATAACTAATCAAATACAAGGGAAATAAATGTACAAATGGCAAAATGAAAATTAATCAATATCTAAGATAAAAAATTATATCCATATACTACCAATTTTAATTTAATGTTGTAATTCAATTAAACACTATGGTAAAAAAATAGTGTGATAATTTTGTATTGCAGCAGTTGTATGAATATGTTTTTTCATGATCAGCAGAAATTCAAAATTTTCAAATTGTATGCCATTGTATCAGGCAGATTAGTATAAAGCTAATTTGTTTTAATTTAACTTCTTTAAAGAATTAACCAGAGGCAAGGTAGGGAAATCATCTTGATACATTAATTTTGCATTTAAAGTAGCTTTACAATGTGGATATGCTTGCTTGGGGAACTTATTAGTTATTCTCTTTGCATCAATATCAGAATTTACTTTTTAGACTATCTTCACTGGAAGAAATAATTTGTTTTCAAAATACACTTGAATGGAAATTAAATTGCAAGAAAAACGGCCATCTAGAAAGTGGTTCCCCGCGATAACTATGAAAAGAGGATAATGAGACAAAGAATAAGCTACATAAAACAATCCATGTAGTGACAACCATGCAGAATCTCCAAAGGTTCTATATTTATGCAAATGCACTGGGTACAGGTTTGTTGTTTTTTTTTTTTCCCCTGGAAATGCATGTACACAAGGTTTTGGGTCTTAATTGATTAGATGACATATGAAAAAATTCATACAAATGAAGTTCTTACATATCATATAAATGTTGGTTATGGGTTTGTCTTTTCTTTCTTAACTGTGGGTTCTTAAACAGGAGACTTAGTTTCAAATCACACTCTCTTTTTAGCTCTAATCCCTTAGACTAATGCTGAATTTTTTCTTGAGCTTCAGTTTTCTCTTCTATGGGATGAAATTGATAATACATATTTTTAAAATAATTTATTTATTTTTTTGTTTGTTTGTTAATTAATTTATTTTATTTTTTAGAGAGAAGGAAAAGAGAAAGAGAGGGAGAGAAACATCACTGTGTGGTTGCCTCTCACTTGCGCCCCCAACTGGGAACTTGACGTGCAACCTAGTAATGTGCCCTGACTGGGAATCGAACCAGCGACAATTGGCTCACAGGCCGACGCTCAATCCACTGAGCCACAGCAACCAGGGCATATTTTTTGATAATATATATTTCTTAAGTTAAAACATGTAAGGTATGACTTACAAAAAATTCTAATAATTACTAATTTCCTTCTTTGCCATTGTTCTCCTCATATATCAATATCCACTATCAACACAACACATCAAAAATGCCACATGAGGAGTCACAAAATAATTGACTACATCAATAAACACATAAATGAAGGGGTCCATTTCAAGCTCTTTTATAATTAAAGATTTAAAATAACACTAAATGCCTTGAAAGCATGTGTCAGTGATCCTTCTAGATGATTTGGTTGCTAAATCTAAGTTCCTATACCAGAGAATTTGTGAATGGACCTGCACATGATACTTAGTGAGCAGAAACCAAATACAATAAAGAAACCTGGAATTAGTGAATAATGCACTCTATTCTACCTTTCCAATAAAAATGGACTCTTTCTGAACAAGTAAAAGACATGGGATAATTTTATAAGTTATCTAGTGTTTACTTGGTGTTAAGAACTGTTCAAAATGTATAAGTTGTCTCAACACTCACAAAATTTTGTGAGGATCATTCCATAATTAATTGAAATCTGACCACTGAGTGTCAGAGAAAGTACTCACACACAAACATTAAGGAGTTTTTAATCTTTTTCTCTAAATTAATTTCTCTTTAAGAAAAATGTTATTTTCATATTTTAATTCATTATATTTCTGTGACCGATATGAATAATTTCTAGGTTTAACAAATTTTTCTTGCTTTCTTTGTTCATGTGAAAAGGTGTTTATTTTCCTCTAATTTCTGATAATAGTTCATTAAGATTAGAATTCTAGTTTAACATTTAGTTTTGTACAGCTTATGACAATTCTCCTGCATAATTTCCTGACATTGTTTGTATTGCATGAGAAGTCTATTGTTAGCCTATGTACCATTTATTTTTTAGATAAATATGCCTTTCCTCTCTCATATATTTACTTTTTAATTTTTATTCATAATGGTTATATATCACTAGCTCAATGAATTTAGCTGTTGATTTGTTTTAATTTACCTTCTAAGCACATAGCATGTACTTTAAATCAGAGTACTCTTGTCATTATATTTCTGTAAAATGTTAATGTTCCCTCCTAAACACTTCCTTTATTTTTTCTTTCTGGGACTTCATTAAGATGTATATTAGAGCCTGCCATTTAACTCACATGCCATTTGCTGGTTCTTTAATAGTTTTATTCATATATATATATATACAATATTTAAACACACACATACAATATATACTATATATATTCATATATACACATACACACATATTGCATTCTGGGTGATATTCTCTATTTTTTTCTCCAACTCTTTGACTATTACTGTTTTAGTTATTGTGTCTATAAGTTATTTAAAAATTACATATATTTTATTTACTGTGACTTAACATTTCCACTTATTAATTTATGTCTGTTGAATAGAATTTAATATTTTATTTATATAGGCACTATACATTATCCCTTTAAGGACTCTAAATTTACTCATAGCATTCTATATTACTCTCATGTTTCTTCTAGAGTAAACATCTTCTATTGCTTATTAGTTGGTTGTCTTTCTTTAATTTTTTATTTTAGAATGTTAGTTTTAGAGTCACCTAGAATACTCTTTGTGCAAGTGTGCATGTGTGCATGTGTGTGCACACATACATGTGTTCCCCTCTCTCGTTCTCAGCTCCTTTCTTCCTTGCCTGGTAGATGTACATTTGCCATCTTCTGACTTCTTCTGGTTCTCATTTAAATCAGGTTATACTATCTACATGAGAAACCTTTCCAGTGGTAACATTAGATATATTATGGGTTTAATATTTATTCAATAATCAATTTGTTCGTGTTTTAATTACAGGCTTAGAATTGGTTTATTTGCCTTTCTAAAGCGATCAGGTTCATATAGTCATTCAGAGTCCCGAAGAGTGATCATTCCTGGCTTTTCAAACACTTACTTGGAAGGGATTATTTTCCCTTAGGTTTCATTCTGAATCAGTGAGCCTAGAACTTTTATTCCCATCTATGTAGCTATTATATCTGCCCTTCTCCATTCACCATGGTGGTGTTCAGTCTGATCTTATTCAAGAAGACTAACCTCTGTAGATCTTATCGATGATCTCTGAGCTCTGACCACTGACTGGGAGGCCACAGTCAAAGATTAATGCAAAGAAGGAGAGAATGGCAGAGGTGTTGGTTGCTCTGGGTACTTTACTGAGTTGTCAGAAGAGACAACAAGAGGTTGGCTTTATATCTCAACTGAAGTAACCTGTGTTTTTATGTATGGCCCTATTCTTTCATGTTCTGGTAACCACTGTTCATCTTTATTACATGGTGATAACAGCCTTCCCCTGGGGTACAGGGTTTTTGCTATGGCTTGACACTATTTGGCAATCAGTCCTTTTACTAGACCTTCATGAATTATCTTAATGTCAGTGTGCTTCTGCTTTCCTGCAGACTGATTAATAAGCCATCTCACCACAAGACTATGCCATACCCATTCCTTGATTCTGAAGCTATAGTCTCATGCATCTGCAGGTTCAGATTCACATTTTTTTTCTGGTACACATTGTTTGATAAAATATTTAATTCATTTTATAATATTTTTATAGTGTGCTATTGTTCTTTTTCTAAAATAATTTCTCAATTATTGCTACATGCTTTGAGCAGGATGGGGAGAGTAAATCATATATTCATAAAGTGAAATTAAAATGTTATATTGGCTTATGGCTTAGCTCCCTCTACTTATGCAATACTTTCAAGGCATGGAAAACTTAAGATATTGCACCCGTAATAGGTAGAAAAATACCTTCAATTTTTCTTGATAAGCTATTTATGAAAATGAAAGTTAAGTGTCTCCAAATAGTGATACAATGATAGCACTAGAAATCCTGAACTGGGGTGGGAATGGGTAGAGTTATAAAGGTAAATATAGGCTACTTTTGTGAAAATCTTGTTTGTTTTATGAGTTTTACATCTTAGAGTGCTAACAGATTCCGAACAGAAAACTAAATCAGCGTTTGAGAAACTGGAGATGAATTAAACAATGGCTCCAAATTCAGGCAGAAAGAAACTAGAGAGATCTTAGGGAGATGACTCATCAATCAGCAACCAGAAGAAAAGAAGGAAGGGAAGAAGGAAGGAAGAAAAGGAGGAAAGGAGGAAAAGAGGAAGGGAAGAAGGGATGGAGGAGGAAAAAAAGGAGTGAAAGGAAGGAAGGAGGAAAAGGGAGGAAGCAAGGAAGGAAGGAAGCAAGGAAGAAAACAGAGCTTATTTAATTCTTGCATTACTACATTCCTCCCAAATAAAAAGCATTGCTTGTGTTTAGTATTCACATGCATTTGATAACCCATTTTTTTATTAACCTATATCTGCCCCTTCCTGATGTTTAGAATCTCCATATCCCCATTTGGCTTTTGTCTTTAATGCAGGTTCCTTTTTTGCAAATCAGGGTACATACTGTATCCTGATTCTTCAATTGCCAGGAAAGCTTTGCTGTGCTTAAATCAGATTTAGCTGTGATGAAACCTATCAGAATAAATATTGTTTGTGAAAGCAACTAGTTTTCTAAGGCCTATAAGATGTGACAGTATCCTGTTTACTGATAAATTGCAGTGCAGCAGGAATAATGGTACAATAAGTATTGATTTCTTTTGTGCATAGAACTCATTTTGCTACAGCTTGTGAATTGCCTTCATGAGCTGACAATCCATTAAGAATTACTTTGTGTGTCTCTTCCTTCATTATTGCTTTTTTTTTTTTATGGCTTTATGCTTTAAAATAGATTGCCAAAGAAAAATGAGTAAAAGGAAAACTTAGTGGCAGCACCACAATTGGGAGGGAAATAAATGACTTTATTAGGAAAAACTGAAGCTCTGCCACTGCCACCAAGGTCGGACTGTAAAGAAAAGAACTTAAAAGGATAGCACTGAAATATCCCACAGAAAAATAAGTAATAGAATGTCTTGAATTCTATTTTAAAATCAATAGTTTTACTTTGACATGTTACATATAACCAACACAAAATATCTGCTATTGACATGATTGTAGTTTTATTCATTTCTTCAGATCTGGTATTTTATGTGTAAATGCAAATGAGACAAGTTTAGTTATAACTCCCTCTATTGTAAACTACCAAGTAATATTTTTGTTGTAAGTTTGAAGATTTAAAACATTTTATTATTGTTGTTTGTAGTTGTTCCCTAAATTTCTTTATATTGTTGAATCTCAGAGCAACAATTTAAGGTTAAAAATGTGAAATATCATTTTGTCAAACCTTAAGATTTTTATGCCCTTATTACTCTTGATTTTTAATTATTGGCAAGCTTCATCTTCATCAGAAAGTGGTAGAGATACAATAATCCTGGAGCATGTGACATAAAAAAATGTCATATTAGCTCACAAAAGAAAATGCATCAGTACAATGTATGAAGGCATGAAATGAAGAAACCAAGTCAGAAAACCATAGCACAACAAGAAAATAATTTTTTTTTTACAAAGCAACATGACTTAAACAAAGCAAGAGACTAAATTTTAAAGATAAAATGAATAGTGCTTTGGAAATCATAATGAAAATTGAGATTGTGAAAAATTAACTTTTGGATGTGGGGCAGTAATGAGAGGATTTCACTAAATGCAACTATACGATGAAGACTGTGGGGGACAGATAAGGAAGAGGGGAAGATAGGATAGATGTACAAGAGAAAATATGATAAATGTGGAGGAAAGAGAATCTTGATTCAACTTAAAAATTATGTACTTTTTCTGAGACGTCAGAACAAAAATACAAATATTCATTAAAAAAACTTATAGAAAACTTTTTAAAGATAAAAAACTCACAAACATCTAAGTGAGATGATAAAAAGTGCATGTCGTTAAAAACATAAAATCTCACACTCAGCAACTATTTATATTACACGAATAAAGGAAAATATAAATTTTGTATCTAATGTGTACTGTGTCAATCATGAACATAAAATAATATCAGAGGTCCGTACCCAAACTTTCACTTTTTCATAGCCATACAGCAGTCTATTAAATCTGATATATCTTAATCATACATCTATGTACATGGGTGTGTAGGGATAAATGTGCATGTACATAATAAGTAATAATAGATAGAAAAATAGTGCCCTAATGACAATTCTAGGAGATATTTGGATTTCAAAATTATTTTAGCAGCAAGACATTTTTGATTCATGAAATCCTGATAGAGAGATAGAAGATGATAGATGATAGATAGATAGTATGTGAACTTATGTGTGTGTGGAGATCAACTATAGGTATATGTTTATTTGCACACATATATATTATGCACATCTACAAGTATATAAAAATATAAATAACATGTTTATTTAAAATCCATTTATAATATATTATGGTAAATGATCATTTTATAATTAAATTTACTAATACTTTATCACAATTCAAAAAATGTTATTATGTTTTTAGCTGCATAAGGGATTGCAACTAAGTATAATACATTAATTTCTAGAGGTTACACTAAAAGACAGTTTAGACTAAATGACTGACTCTGAAATCACAATATCCAATTGAGATCTTGTCTGTAGCTCTTACCAGTTGTGTTGCCTTAGTAAGTTATTCAGTTTCCATTGATTCACTATCCTCATATCTAATTACAAATAATAATCATACCACTTGTAATTATTGTGAGAAGTAAGCATAATACAATATACAAGTTATTTAACATATACAAAACATTGAATCAATATTTGTTGACATTACTAATCCTGTTATATAACTATTATGTCTCTTGTCCTATCTCCACAGCCAGGCACTCTTGTCTCAAGCAAATTTGTGTTGGAGGAGTAAGAGTATGTCTGAGGCTAGTAAACCCCAATCTTGAAAACCACACAAATACACACAAAAAATGTTTTACTAAAAATAAGTTATTAGTAGAAAAATCACAAGTAAAAATGCAGAAAAAAGACTTACTACTAAGATGTATTGAAAAAATATAAATATAGTTTTTACTCATTTTGTATTTATTTACCCTTGCTTTGGCAATAAATATGATTTATGTTTGCACAAACAGAAACATACAACTATTTTTTTAAGAAGAAATCACACATATAATAACCCAACATTATTGAATATTAAAATGAGGCATTTTATTCTATCTCATTACATATATTTGAGAATCATTTTTGAAAGATGATAAAATGTGCCACTAATTATAGAACAAAAATTATTATACCTATATTGTTTTTTATTTATAAATTTAAAAATATTATACCTTACAATAGTCAGATACTATTGAGTTTATTTTTTACTTGTATTAAGTCACTTCATCCTCACAATAACTTTATTTGATAATTACTGTTTTCAAGCTCTATTTAATAGAAGAAAGTAAGCACAGAGATATTTAATAATATGATGGTTTCATAAGGAGTAGGTAAAAATTCCAGGATTACAACACAGCGCCTTGTTTTTAACATTTGCATTCTTCCTGTATTTTTTCTATCATTTCTCTTGTCATTAGATGAGATTCTTTTCCCACTAAACATGGTTAACAAAAATAATAATATAACTTTTAACAAGATAATCAGATATACATACATTTTAATACATGTATAGTATCACTATTGTTGATGTTATGTTGTCATCAAAACTTTAAGAATATTTATTAAATAAGAATAATAATTTACTAACTTTCAATAATGCAACAATACTGAAAAATGTTACAATGCATTAAATAATGGCTTTTACTCACATTTCTCCTTACACAATTACTTTCATAATAACATGAAAGTAACTGAATTCTATTGACTATAGCAATTATAAAGGATTCTCATAAATCATTTAGTTTATTAAATTAAAGCTGATATAATTTCATCCCCTGAGAATGCTTAGTTTAGTTTTAATGAAAATGTGCTGAGAAAAAGATATTGAAGTCAAGTTTACTGTTGCTTTAAATACTTTACAATGCCTATTGTATGAATTCTTTAGTTAGAATAAATATACTTCTTTATTTTTAAAACCTTAAAAATAAAATATTGGAAATATTTTTAAAGCATTTAAAAACATTAATGGAATATATATGTAATTTTATTAACACAAATACTAATTACTGAAACTTACTCAATTTAACTACACTTAATTATTAGGGATGGATAAATTTATAATACTTGCTATTAAAGATAAGTTTGCTTATTATAATTTAAACTGTATGTTCACAGCTACATACTAAATGCATAAACATAAGGTGATAAAAATAAATTGCCTTTGCCTAAACATTGGTTCTATTAATGTGGTGAAACGGAAAAGAAAAAAATATCATTTTCTCTGTTATCACTAGATATATCTGATCTGATGATTTGGAATACAACCAACAGAAATATAAAACCAATCCGGTTAAAACTATATGTGACTAATTATCTCACGTAACAGGAATTTTTGAGCTGAGAGAAATTCCATATATGGTTGATTAAGGTGATATCACCAATAACATAAATTATTCTAGTTTTCTAGCCACCTTTTGGTGTTGATTGTGATAATTGCAAGTACAACATTTAAATAATAATATCTAAAAGATGAAAAGAAATTATAAAAGACAGCAACAGATTCACCCTTTCACTCCCACATCTCATTGGCCGTAGTTGAGTTAATGAGCCAACCCCTAGCAAAATAAATGGAATTATCATGAGCAATGCATGTAGATGGTACACAATCATTTACATGGAACTACAATGCTAATAACACTGAATACACAAACGAACAATTGGGTGAAAAATCAACAATGGTGTTATTGAGGGAGTAAATTTTTCTACTATGTCTTATAAAATGTACACATTCACATTATTCTTTGTTTCATAATTCCTTTTGAAAATAATTTAGTTGTCTGAGCGATGATAAAAATTATTTTCTCTAGGTTTCAATATGCTAGGTAAACTGCTGTTGTCCTGTGCAACTTTCAATTAAAGTTATTACTAAAATTTCACCTCTGGGGTTTTCATACTCTTTCCTGCCTACACAGTGTGCACTTGATGTTGGAGGTCAAATGAAAGATGAACATCCCAAAACAGGCATTTTAAACTTAATTTCAAGGTAATCCTGTTCCACAATTTATTGTACTTTTTATTTCTCTGAATCACTGCTCCAAAGACTTTGATTTTTGTAATATTGCACTGAACCATTTTTTCCCTTCAGCTTCAATTGCTGGAACAGTTTCCAAAGCAGAGTGGCTAAATGAAAAAAAAATGTAAATAAAGCGAGGCTAGGTAGGGGTGAAAAAGAAGTCAATAATATTGTAGAATGCTAGATCTAGGAGCATGGTGGTACATTCAAGAATATGCAAAGATCAATAAATATTTTAATAATTATAATAGGTAAACTATCCTCTAATTTTTCTTTAATATAGTGAAGACCAAGTTTATTTCACTCATAATATTGTTATTACTCATATCTGTCATTAGTGTCTTCAGCAATGTCTAATTGGGGCCTCATCATCATCTTTTGCTCTAGATAACATCCTGTTCTCGTCAGTTTCTTTTGTGACATGTGTGATTATTTTTCCTCAGTAACCTTTCATTGACTGCCAGAAATGTCTATTAGCTAGATCATCTCTTCCTTATTTAGTTAGCTATTTCTTTAAAACATAAGTCTGGCCAGATGTAACGATAGATAAGCAGGCAGATGGCTCAAGAGTAATTCTGTTTGATAAGGAAGTAGCTACCTTTAAAGACCTGGCTCTACAATTATCCAAGCCCAAGACATAATGAATGATTTGTGAGCTTGTACAAGATACTTTTTAGTCCCATGAATATAGAAAAAATGAACATAAATGCTGATATTTGAGAATAAAGAATCTGCATTTCTATGTGAATATTGAATTTTCTGTCAGTATGAGTACATAAACCAAATATATTGGTTGGAAATTGAGTTTATTTGAAGAAATATAATAATGTATATAACTACCCAATTAGTCATTTATGAGAAAATTGAAATTATAAAATTAAATTTATTTTGCTACAAAGTTAGTGAAATGCCATATGATTTTTATTGGGGACCTTTGCTAGTGGCATATAAAATCTACAGACATTGTATATATAAAGTCTATAATTTATTTTATTAGTGAATATTATATATTTACAAGATGAAATGAATGGTTAGTAAATATATTGCTGGAAATCGTTGAAGGTTATTACCTAGTTGTAGTTAATTAATTTATTTGTTGTCATTTTTAAAGATTTTTGGAAAGTCAAGTCAGGAGAACAGGTAAGGTTATAGTGAATGTTTAAAGATGTCTGTATGTTGTAATCTTTGAGAAAATAAAAATAAATATTGTAATTCATATTTGTTTAAAGGAATTATAAGAAGATTAAAATTCACTAACTTGTTTGAAATGTAAAATTGCAAAATTTAATATATTGGTGATTACCAGGACCTGGGAGGACTAGGAAATGGTGAAAAATTTTTCTATGGGTAATAAAAACAGTTTTGAAAAGAGATAGTAATAATGATTTTATAACATTGTGAATGTCATTGATACCATTGAATTGTGTACTTAAAAATCGATAATATGATATATTTTAATGTCATGCATTCTTTACCACAACAAAAAATATTCAAACAAACATACCAAATGTGAAGACTGCTTTATGAACATATATGCAATAAGCAATTCTAAGTCACAGCATAAATTCAATATACAATAAATATTTTTAATATAATAGTAAGATGAATTGTATACTTTCCCCCCTATTCTTCCCTGTCAAGCATGCTAGGCAGGGATTGTAAGTAGATTATATACTAATGGAGTAATCATGTGTCTGTCTGTCTGTCCTCTCTCTCAGTTTCTTATTCTGTCTCCACAGCAAATTCAAAATGTGTATTAATATGTGGTATATTATTTAAAAATATGATTTTTTAAGATACTAAATTCCTTTCACTTTTTTCAGTCAGACTTCTAACACATCAGCAAAACTCAAGCTAAGAGTTAGGATGACTTTGTATTTCTTGTTTATTTCAGTATTTTACATTTAAAAAAGTAATTATATGCTTTAAATTTTCTTCAGTACATAATGCTTCAAAACCGTTTTTTTTTTTTTAATCGTTTTAATGTTTACTTGCCTAGGGGTATAAAATTTTTATTGTTCTCTCGAAAAACTCATTTTAATGGATAATGCATCATGAACAATTAAATGAGATAATGATCCATCTTTGTGCTAAAAGGAACATTTTTAAAAGTTACAATGTAAAACAATAATACTTTTGAACTTATTTTTAAAAATCTCAATTTGAAGTACACTACATATCTATCTATTCTATGAAAGATCAATAGAAGAGAAATGAATAATAGACTGAAGTGTATATATGATATCATTTGAAAACTTCCAATTTTTATAAAGTGAAGATCTAGATCTATTGTTCCTAATAACCAGCAGATACAATTTTTTTGGTTCTATAGCATAAACAACTAATTAATATATTAAATAAACACATTAAATCAGTATGCACTGATGTATTATTTACATAAGAAACATGACATCCTTCAGGTAGTGTGTCATTATCTCAAGCTTTAAATTTGATTGCTGTTTTACCATGTGAATTCTTTAGAAAGTCAAAGCATCTCTCTCATCAAAAATACACATTGAACAATACTCCAAATACAAGATTTCTCATCCATGTATTCTAGATGACTTGTTTTCATGTGACATTCACCTAAACTTTCTCACAATAAAATAAAAATAAACTTGGAATTAGCAAGTTGGTATTCAAGTTTTAGTCTTACCCTTTCATTTATGTGGCCATTGAAAAAGCATGCAGTCTCTAAGGTACTTCCTCTATTAAACATGTACACTAATGACATAGCCAGATTTGCTGTGGGAATTTAATAAGAAATTTCATTTGGAAGCTATCAGTGGGCATAACATTTTAAGAAGACAGAATAATTTTAAAAGTTTGGTCATAACACTAGGGCCATAGTTCAGGGCAACATTATATCACTAAATTCTAAGG
This sequence comes from Furipterus horrens, assembly GCF_987537825.1. Taxonomy (NCBI): domain Eukaryota; kingdom Metazoa; phylum Chordata; class Mammalia; order Chiroptera; family Furipteridae; genus Furipterus; species Furipterus horrens. Next base: position 177,582,554 of record NW_028327171.1, read on the forward strand.
ATAGGTGATAACAAACATAATGTTTACAAACATAAAATATTTTGTTATATAAGATATATTTAATGATGTGTTCTAAAAATGAAATCTTTAGTTTCTCCTATATTCTGATTAAAGTCCTGCCCTTCCATATGACTTCCATAGTAAAACTGAATATGTGCAAGTGGCTTCTTAGAATTTTCCTAAACTGTTTCTTCTCTTATATTCTGTGTAGCATTGAAATATACTGTATAATATAAAACACATAACTGTATATTTAAAAATGCAATGTAAGATTAAAAGAATTGAGCAGTTAGCCATCAGATGGTATAATTTGTCTTTTTCTTGGAAATATATATAAAAAGGTAGAATATCCCAATTTTTACCAAACAATTTTATTAGAAGAACAATTAATATCTATTTACTTATAAAACATTAAAAAATAAGGATATGTATAGATTTTATAACTAATAACATGAATTATAAGAAATGTGAGATTTCATAAACATTCATCTATAGGGTGACCTTGAGTAAAAATTAGTTTATTCGGCCAATGATAATGTAGCATATGATTAAGAGTGTCTTAGTAGAAAATATGTGGTGCAATTTAAAAAATTAATAAACCCACCATGAATTTGTGAATAGACTGTTGTGCATTTGGTGTATTTTTGGAACCAGAATTTGACTATCAAGGTACTGTGTATTTTGTAAAGACATCAAGAAAAGCTTGATTATGTAAGGTGACTGCTGTTACCTTCCTAGTCATCCGTCAAATCATAGATGTGTTGTATTTTACTCATTTACAAGTCTTGCATAGTGTTATGTGAATAATTTTATAAACTACTCTTTAATGAATTTAGATGAGTTTTCAATAACCCGCTGAGTTATATAAGACTTACAACTGCTTTTTAGTAAAATATTTTAACTCAGAAGAGAAATTCTAATGATGAAACTTTTTAATCAAATTACAGGTCACTGGGTGAGACATTAATTTATGCCAGAGAAATGGCTATTTACTGAATGTCACCTTTGTAAAATACCTGAAGAAGTCCTTTTTTTTACCTAAAATTTGATTAAAATTCATTGGTCAGTAGTGTTATTACTAATAGTGACCACTGCTGAAACCAAACATCTCTTTGGAAACATGTCCAATTTTACTGTGAGTGGTTTACAAAAGTATTACTTCTGTATTTTTATTTGTTTTACTTCTATAACCATATATATTAAACTACATTATGTAAACAGGTATATTAAAATATATTCTACCAAATCTTGTTTTAAAATAAACTGACAGTGATCACGCCGGGGGTGCAGGGGGAGGGGGGCGAATAACAGGGGAAAGAAGGGGAAGGGACTAGTCAAAGAACATGTATGAATGACCCATGGACATGGACAACAGGGTGGGATTGACTGTGGGAGTGGGGGTGCGGGGACAAGGGAGAGCAACGGGGGGAAAATTGGACAACTGTAACTGAACAACAATAAAATTTAAAAAGTAAAAAATAAATAAAATAATTTATTGAAAATATATAATAAAATGTAATTTTTATGCTCAAAGACCCCTCAGTAATTTGTTAAAGTGAGGTACATTTAGTGAGCATACTCTTATAAGGAAAATATATTTAATGGGGCCCACTCAATCAGTATGGCACTTCTGTGCAAACCACATTTGTGTTGGCATGTGTGAAGAAATTGTCATGATTTTCCTTGTAATTTTAAAAAGATGATGTTTAGGGCCTGTATGAGTATCAGCGGACCAGAGAAGAAATGTTTACTCTGCTCTTTCACCTTGCTCAGCACAAAATCCTCAAAAGCTTTGCTTCTTTTTACCAGAAATATCACTGTTTATAGAAAACTAGGGGAAAACTACCAATGTTAGACTAAGCTAATACACTACAGGATTCATGTCCCTTTTGTTATGAGCTAGTTGCTATGAGATATAAAATCATATACAAAAAAGATATATTCTAAATGTTCATATTTAGGATACAGAATTAGATATTTACTTTTATAGTTCTACTTGTGAAATGTCTTTTCTATTTAGACAAGTTAATTTACTGAAAGTAAATCTCCATGTAAGCACATATGTAAATGCATATAATCACAAATTCTGTGTGAAATACCTAATGTTTGTAAAATCAAATTTTAGTAATATGATTTAAATATAATATTGATAAAATCTTTCACTTTGAATCTGACTTCTATTCTGAAACATCATCTATTTTTGTCTCTGAATATAGGTAAGCAGGTAGAGCATAATTTTAAAAAGTCTGCATAGTTCTGTTTTATTAGTGCTTTTATTTGGATTTATATTTATTTTTATTTTTAAGTACACATTTCTATCTATATCTCTCTCCAAGAACTTTAAGTGAGAACACAGTTATCCCTGTACCCTTAGAAATAACATTTGGAGGAAATAGAACTAAACAGAATACAGAGAAATGAGTCACACTTTCTTATGAGAGAAATAGTGGTATTTTAAAATTTCCTCATTAAATACAGATAAACAGATATTTAAGTTGAAGATAGTTTGTAAAGTTATATATTAGATGTTACTTTCTCTAAAAAGGCAATTAAACTATACAATCTACTAAAATTTTTATATTCAATTAAGTATATCTTTGCCTAGAAAAAATGGAAATAGAAGTATATTTTAGGAGGCAAAGCTAACAAGTAACAGTTGTTCAACAATATGTGTCTTCATACACATTTAGTGATGTGTGTGTGTGTATTTAAATCCAGGGCACAGCAGTTAATAGCAGCAAGACTTCACACACACTGACTCAACACTTAATTTTTATTAGAAAACCCTAACGGTCTTCTCTCATGGTGTGAATGTGTTTGCCTTAAGACTAGCACCATGTGTTGAATTCATTACAGTCTTTCATAGGATCCCAGGAGAGTTTATTCACAGATGTAGATTTACTGCCAACCACCCATAATTGTCTGTTTGGCCTTCATTGTGAGCACAAAGGGAAGAAATTATCCAGTGGATATAATTCAGGGCAGAGTATTAAAAATAATAAGCTTTACTCCTAGTCAGTGATGCTGGAAGTATATAGTTTCTGACACTTGACTCTGGTTTTGTGGCAGCCCTCAGGATTTATGTGTGATATTATATGTCCTTTCAATGTCTCACAGTACAGTCTGAGTTTTCACAGCTTCAAAGAAAGCTGAAGGATGCCGGTACCATAGACATGACTTTTTTTTATTGATTTTCCCATAAATGTATTTAATTATTCAGTGGACCCATTTAACAATCCCATCTATTTTTAACCAATTAAGTTCACATTAAAGATTTATCAACATCATTCTAATAATAGAATGTTTCTTGGCATTTATTAATTACTGATATTCTGTGTTGTATTGTAGATATAAAAATCCTAAGTAAGTATGTTTTATAACAAATAATGAAATATATACCCAGCTATCACCTCATAATTCTTATAAAGAATGAATTGTTTTATTATTGAAGTATTATAAAAATGTATGTGTTTCTGACATCCATATAAATATTCATAAATGAAAATATATCATAGGAGTCAAAACCTTCAGATGTGATATAACAAGTCTTTAAAAGAATATCATATAAGATTAAAGGAGGAAATGCAATAACAATTCACTGTGGAGTCAGAACACATATTATTTCTGCTTATCTGGAATATATGTTTACTAAAATGTAGGGTTCTTATTTCCTCACATTATTATATTTCTTTTATTGCTAGAGAAATATCTAAGATTAAAATAACTAATTAGCATAAGGAATTCTAAACTATATTTTTTATTCTATCATATTATGTATTGAATATTATATTTTTTATTTGTGACATTGTTTTGCAAAACCATACAGGTTTCATGAGTACAATTCAACAAAATATCTGCATAATGCATTGTGAGTAAATTGCCTCCAGCAAAGTTAATTTCTGTCCTTATTCCACCCCTCCTTTTCCATCTCTATGTAGCCCTCATCTTCCTTTCAGACTATTGTGTGTGTCTGTGTGTTATGTATATACGAGGTCGGTCTGGAAAAAAGTCCAACCATTGTTAATATAATGAGAGTGGTTTGTGCAACATTAATGTAACCTGGTAGCCAAAGAGAGTGGACTAGAATGTGCAAGTGTGAACTATGATGACTTTGCCGTACTAGTCAGTGGGGGTGATAGACACCATTGAGTGAGCATGTGTACTGTGTGGCCATTGCATTCAAAATGACTGAGCAAGTAGAGCAATGAATCTACCTCAAATTTTGCATTAATCTTGAACATTCTTCCGCAGAAATTGATTCAGAAGGCTGCAGCTATGGGCACCTGGTGATTGGCAGCTTCATCACGACCATGCACCCACTCATGCATCATGTCTCATACAAACGTTTTTGGCCTCAGCGCACCCTACAGCCAAGATTTGGTGCCCTGCAACTTAAGGCTTTTCCTCAAACTAAAAGCACCTTTGAAAGGGAAAAGATTTCAGACCACTGATAGATTCATGAAAATACAATGGGGCAGTTAATGACAGCTGGGAGAACTCTGTGAGATCCCTAGGTGCCTACTGTGAAGGGGACAGAGGCGTCATTGTCCTATGTACAATGTTTCTTGTATTTTGTATTTCTTCAGTAAACATCTTTCTACTCCTTCCTTCCTTCCTTCCTTCCTTCCTTCCTTCCTTCCTTCCTTCCTTCCTTCCTTCCTTCCTTCCTTCCTTCCTTCCTTCCTTTCTTTCTTTCTTTCTTTCTTTCTTTCTTTCTTTCTTTCTTTCTTTCTTTCTTTCTTTCTTTCTTTCTTTCTTTCTTTCTTTCTTTCTTTCTTTCTTTCTTTCTTTCTTTCTTTCTTTCTTTCCCTTTTTACAGATGAGTACTATTTTTATCCACTCATCTATTCATGGGCACTAAGGCTCTTTCTACATCTTGACTATTGTAAATAATCAACTGTTTTTATTGAAAGGTCATAAAATTTATGAATTGCAGACCATATATCATATACACATTGTTTTATTAATAAATAAATGGACCATTAATGGCTGGTCCAAGGTAATCTAATGTTAATAATATGATAGTTACATTTCACACTTTTTTGTGTCTTAGTCCAGGGGTATTTCTGCTTATATTGTATTTTATAATCCTAAACTCATAATTTATGAGTTCTGTTGCACTCACATGCTGTTTTCTCTGAAGTCTGATTTCAAGATATATATTTATACATTCAGGATATGTTACAATTTACTCCTGTTATCTACCTTAATTCCCAGGAGGAAAGTTCAGCTTTAACTAATATTGACTTCCAGTGGGTTTATGCCTTAGTTCTGACATATATTTAATTTTAAATCTACTTAAAAAAAACAATTTTACATCTATGACTACACATTGCTTTTTCTTCCTTTATATAAATTATATGAAGCACTGCTTTCCTATTGATAAATTATCTTCCTATACTTCTTCTTTTTCTTCCTAGACCCCTCATTTTGTGACATATATTGTCAACTTGGAGTCAATGGACACTAACATAAAATGGACAAAACAGTATAAGAGAAAAAATCTCTCTGGTGTTTAACTGTTATGAGGACAAAGTCAGTGATGCAATTAGTTTTATCTTTACTGTTATACTAGAGTTACTAAAGTAATATTTTGTTGTAAACAACAAATAAAAGGAAGCATAAAATGAAGACTATCCCAAACAGTTCTTTCATCCAAATCCTATTTTCTGGTCCAAAAGTAACTTTTTTAAACAATTTGCTATTTACCATTATGAAACTAATTTTTTTATATAATGCATGTAAATTGATTTATATATATGTATATAGTTAGTTTCATAATATATTGTTTATACATAACAGTATATAATTGGCATTATTGAAGGTCAGTTTCCTAGAGACAAAGTCTGAAACAAGAATTAAAGTGCAGCCCAGGCCAGGTTGCTCAGTTGACTGGAGCCACATTCTGATATGCGAGGGTTGTGGGTTTGATCCTCAGTTGGGACACACAGGAAACAACCAATTAATGAATAGATAAGTGAAGCAAAAGAAGAAGTGATATTTCTCTCTCTCAAAATTAATAAGAACATTTAAAAAGTTTAAAAATAATTCAAATAAATGTAATTTATTGAAGACCACTTTTGGGAATAGGATTATCAGATTTAGCAAATAAATATATGGTATGCCTAGTGAAACGTACTGCAAATAGTTGTTTTAAATATTTGGGGCATGCTTACTATAAAGTAATATTCTTTTTCTGAAATTTATATTAATCTCCTAGTCATTTATTTCATCTCAGTACCCTACTCAACATAGAGGGATTAAACAAAAATAAGGCAAGGCAACAAGCTAAGCAAAGGTGGGTTGTCAGGTGGGCTCTAGCTTCAGCCAGATTCTGTGGAAAGTGTGGATTCTGTGGGAAGTATGAATTACACTATGAAGTTGGTCCCACATTGCAGCTGACCCCTTATTCCAGAATTATTCAGTCACTGACTTCAGGTTTGTAGGGGGCAGGGGTGGGATTGGGGGTGAAAAAACCTTCTGAATGGGCAACTTACTTTCCAACAAGAGCAATTCTCTAGAGAAGGAGGTCTATTTGAGCTGTGGTGCACAACAATCACATTGCACACAGATATGTTTATGGGCTCAGACATAAAAGTATACAAACATACTTCATCTTCCTTGCAATGGAAATACCTAGGTTTAACCTAACAAACGGGATATAGGTTATAAATAAAACATAAGGAAAGCCTTTTTATAACAGGCATTTAAGAAACCTTGAAATCATAAGGTAAATTTAGGCTTGTTGCAGTTTTTCATTATGTCAACACTTTGTCTCTTAGATTCTGTAATAGTTTTAGTAATAATTGAGTCAATTGCATCATCTGCTTCTTATTCTTCCAGAATTTAGATTGCATGATTTGCTAAACAGAGTAAGATAATTAGTTCATTATCTGTTTCAAACAGCTATTCTCTCTATAAATCAGCTGTCATTTGTATAAACACTGAATAAGAGTTCTAACTGGAGCAACCAATCACATGATAATTTCTATTAAGTTGTTATATTACTGTTGATGGAGAAGTTTCATTTTTGAACTTCTGTAATACTGTTAGTTTCAAAGATATTAAGGTTCTTATCAGAATATGATTGATGTGTGTATGTATGTGGTGTGTGCGTGCGCGCACACACTATGTCAAGGAATATCTGTCTAGTCAGAGGACAAAATAATTGGTTTCAAAGCAGCTAAAGCAGGTCAAAGAATATTTTTCAACCAGGGCAAGATTATGTTAAGAAACCCAAAAAGGGAAGATCAAATTAATTATTGTCGGAAAATATTAATTCCAAATGGTGGAGAAACCAGAATACAAGATAAATTTAAAACAGAATTAAAGACATGCGTACATAGAAAAGAATTTAAAATCTAGCGATGTCCTAGCCTGTGTGGCTCAGTTGGTTGGATCATCATCCTGTAACCAAAAGTTTGAGGGTTTGATTTCCAGTCAGGGCATATACCTAGGTTGCAGGTTTGATCTCTGGTCTGGCCACAGGCACATGCGACCCCTGGTCTAATGCATAGGATCCCTGGTTTAGGCACCACCCCTGGTCCAGGAATATGGGTTTGATTCTCAGTCAGGGCATACACTTGGGTAGAGGGTTTGATCTCCCATTGGGACATGCAGGAGAGGCAACTAATTAATGTTTCTCTCTCATATTGATGTGGGTTAGAAATAAATGATAAAGGTTCAAGGTAATTATTTTAAGTTTAGCTGGGTCTGGGACTTTCCTGTATTGAATTTTTGGAGTTTGCTCTAAGACTAAAGGTTCAAGGGATGCCACCTCACCCACCTATAAGTTGTTAAAAAATGCTTATTATTTCAGGAAATGCAATATCATTCATTATACGTCCTATCAAAATAAAATTTTTATAACATTCAAATAAATCAATTAACCAGTCTTTCAAATAGTTTGACAATATAAGTTTATTGTGAAATTAACATATTTCTTTGTGGGAAATTAAAATATGAAAATGTTCAGCAAAAAAATCACTCAATTACTCCAAGAAACAATTATTAACATTTTTATTTGCTTTTTCTGTATTTATGCAGTAAATATTATTTTTACATAATTGTAATAAACTGGCTTATATAAAATAAAATATGATGATTAAAATCTGTTCTTATGATTATAAATAAATATCTGTTTGTTTCCAGTAATTTTAAATATGTAAAAACAAATGAAACAAAGAACTATGACTTAGAACCTCAATGACTAGAAAAACAAATGATATTTTGGAATTTTTTAGGTTTTTATATTTTAACATTTAAAAAAAGTGATTTCAATAATTCCGTATAGCCCTGACTACTGTCCTCAGTGGATTGGATTCTGGCTTGTGAACCAAGGTGTCGCCGGTTCAGTTCCCAGTTGGGGTATGTACCTGGATTCTGGGCCAGGTCCCTGGATGAGGGTGCATGAGAGGCAACCTTCCTCTCTCTCTAAAAATAAATAAATGAAATCTTTAAAAAAATAATTCAGAATAAACACAATTAATATAAAATATTACTAATTATTTTCTTTATAGTTGACACTAATGCAGATGTCCCCATCCTGCCCTCCCCCCACTTACACTCCTCCATCCAGCTCCTACACCACCTTTCCTTGGCCATCACCACACTCTTGTCTGTATATGGGTTATGCACATATTTTTTTTAGCTAAAAAGATGAAGGGATTAGCCAAAACATTACTAATTTTTTAAATAGAAACTAATTTTTGAATGGTGGAACTATATTTTAAAAAATTCTATTAAAATAAATTCTAATTTTTAAAAATCTAGTTATCATTATAAAATACAGAATTAAACAGCCTATAATATTAATTTAAGTGGCCATCAACAAATCAAGAGAACTTATCAGTTTTGTGAAGGTAGCAATAAAACTCAGGAAAGCCATTTTCTGCCTCAAAGCTGCAGCTGAGTCACCCACTGTGTGTCACATCTTCGTTTCTGCTCACAGAATTGGTAGGACACTATTACAAAATCCAAATTGTTTCCAGAGATTGATATCCCAGTTAATTAACAACCACCGTTTATATTAAAATGTTAGAAAATTAGAATATATTGTCAATTTTATAATTTTATTGAATCTGATAGTTTAAATCTGCATACAGAGTTAGAATCAATTAAATAATATATTTAATTATTCTCAAGATGGAAAAAGCACTGACCAAGATACAGTAATTCAAAGAATTAATATTTATCAAAACTGTTTAGTTGTCCTTCAAAATTAAGTAATGTGAGAAGTTACCATGAGAAAAATGACAAAAACTCATAAAAAATCAACCAGGATACATTGCATTATACGATATTTTAAAAGTTAGTTTTTCATTTGAAAGACAATTTTAATTTAAGAACTAGAAGAGAGCTTAGGGATCATCTGTCTAGTTCACTGGCTTTTAAACTGTATTCATTAGAGCACAAATGTTTCACAAAGAAGACATCAGAGTATGATGCTGATTCTCACTGGGTGGCTCTACATCTTTTGCTCCCACTTGCACCAAAGCATATCTAGTTTATATCCCATATATATGTATTATACTTTTGCATTGCATTTTATTTGGAAAAAAGAAAAGCTTTATCTGCTTTAAAAAAGAGGTAAAATATTCAGATTTAATTTGGCTCTACTTTATGTCAGGCGAGCAAAATTTATGGTCTTTTCGGTGAAATACACACACTGGTTAACTCAAAACCATGTCTAAATTTTCTAAAAATGCTAAGTCTTGTCAACTGCACCTTCATTACCTTGTGTGAATTTGAAGACTTAGTGTACTACAATTGCTAGATAATGTTCTTTATTACACCACAATCATGTAGACAGGGGTACAGAGAATATGAACACTCAACCATTATAAAAGATTAATATTCTTAACATTTCTAAGTTAAATATTAATCACCAAAATTCATTAGGACAAATCATAACCTCATTAATTCTCTTCTAAAGCTAAACTAATGTTTTAATAACATTGCTGAAAAGGAAATGTGTAAGTACTACCATTTAAACCATATAATCACTCAGGAGCCTAAAAATAAATGTTCTTGTTGACTGTGGTAACCTACTCTGACTGACTTTGTGTACCTACCCTTTTTTTTTTTTTTTTTTTAATGCGGGAAAGATTAGACTAGTCTAAGTTGGTTTTTTCAGTCTGTATTATTTTGGATACTTTACACTGAAAATGGCAAGGAAAGTTCATTTACTCTGGCTTAATCAAGGAAGAAACTCATTACTGTACATAATAGGAACTGCAAAGATTTGCAAAGATACTGTAGTTTCTGAGGTGTATCGAGTAAGCAGCTCAAGTATGTCAGGTATGACCCAATATTCTTTTCTAATAATAAGATGTTTGAAGAAGTTCTTTATGTCTAGTTCAGACCCAATAATGTCCATAAATAATGGAAAAATACATGTTCTTATGACTTTCTCACAGAAGATAAGATTTTGTAGAAGCAATTATGCTGACTTGGAGTCTGTCCTTAAAGATTAGAGTTGTCTCACATGAATATTCTTTTTCTTTTTTATTGAATTTATTGAGGTGACACCGGTTCACAAAACCACAGAGGTTTCAAGTGTACAGCACAACAAAACATCGTCTGCATCACGTGCCCATCACCCCAAGCAGTCTCTCCATTCCCATTTCCCCCCACTTTGCCTATCTCCTCTGATCCTCCAAACTTCCTTCCCTTTGGCTATCACCACACTGTTGTCTGCATCTATCCACCTACGCTCACTATTGGGAGAGGGTAGAGGTTCACTTTACCATAAAGCACTTAATTATGTTCATGTTGCTTGAGGGTGGACACCTGGATAAAATTGGAAAGCCAGAATGGATGATGATTAGGCAAATGCCTGTGTCCGGTATACAATGCTCATAACATATGGCTATATTTATAATCAGCAATTATGAATGGTAATGAGTTCAGACAAAGTGGAACTAATCTGAATTTGAATAAAGTTCTCAAAATATCATTTTAGGCATTCCTGCCCAAGCTTCTCCAACCATTTAAAACTTTGTCAGAATCAATTGAAAAATAACAGAACAGATTTGTTCTGGTAATAATCTGAATGCTTTCAATGAGTTAAATATTTAGGTATCATGATGTTAGATGGTGCGTTGATTATAGAGAATGTTAATTCATGAATCAAAGTAACCAAACGACCTTGGGAAATTGGTACATAAAAATACCAGATCTATAGCCAGACTGCAGACCTTCACCGTTTTTGTGGATTTGAAGACTTGAGATAGTTCTTATATAATCACCTCTTATGTAGTTCCAACAACGAACCCTGTGTAACACTGAGTGACATGTCAGGATAACCAAAAATGTAGTCCTGAAAATCAAGTCAATGTTGCCGTGATCACCATACAAAATAATTCCACTGAGCAGATCAGATGAGAGCAACTAAAACTAAAACAGAAAATTAAAAACAAAGGTAGACAACATTTAAGGAATCCTTGTTGGGTGGTCTCAGGCAATATTCATTTTTGTTGTTGTTTTTATTTTTATGTTTTAAGACTATTTTGTTATATTTTTCTATTACCATTTAACCCCCTTGTGCCACCCTTCCTTCCCCTGCAATCACCACCCTGTTGTCCATGTCCACGAGTCTTTTGTCTTTTTGCTTGGTCCTTGCCCGCTAACCTCCTCAATATCTGTCATCCTGCTATCTATGAGTCTGTCTCTGTTTGGCTTCTTAGTTTAGTTTGCTCATTAGATTCCACTTAGAAGTGAAATCATATGGTATTTGTCTTTCTCTGATTGGCTCATTTCACTTAAGCATAAAGTTGGAGGATTCATGCTACCTAATATCAAATAATATTATAAAGCCATAGTAATAAAAACAGCATAGTAACTGCCATAAAAACAAACACACAGATCAATAGAACACAATAAATAATGAAGAAGTAAACCCACACCTTTATAGTTAACTAATACTTGAGAGAAGAAGGGAGTAAACCCCGACAGAAAATCCGGAGCCGGAGTCCCTAAGGCGGTTTGACGTTGTAGTCAACACCGGCAACTCCTGCGGCGCACCTGAACCCAAGCTGTATCGACTCCGTCTTTCCCTTGGACCCTTCAGCTGCGAAGAGAGGGGGGGTCTGCTGCATGGGCAACAGCAGACCCTCCATATTACCCTGCCCAGGCTCTGTAGCTTCAGCGTCATCGCAAGATGTCGATTCAACACGGGAGGAGACAGATACCATGTCACTCCCGAGTCGGACTGCACAGCCATTCTTGGCGGTGCAGATAGACTCTGAAGAAGCTACACCATCGTCTCTCGAGACGGACGGCTGCCGACGACGACGACTTGAGAGAAGAAGCAAACATGTACAATGATTGTTTATTCAATAAACGGTGTTGGAAAAATTGGACATATGCATGTAGAAAAATGAAACTATACCATCTTCATACACCACACACAAGAATAAGTTCAAAATGGATTAAAGATGTAAATATTAGACCTGAAACCATAAAAAATCTTAGAAGAAAACATAGGCAGTAAAATCTTGGACATTGCTCAAAGCAATATTTTATCTGATATATCTCCCCAGGCAAGGGAAAAAATAAATAACTAAATAAACAAACAAACAAATAAATAAATACAACTACATCAAACCAAAAAAGTTTGTAGAGCAAAGGAGACCATCAACACAATAAAAAGACAACCCACAGAATGGGAGAACATATTTGCCCATACATCTGTTAAGGGGTTAATATCCAAAATTTATAAAGAGCTGGGCAATATTCTAAGCAAACTAAAGGTCTACAGCAAATATATAAGGCAGGTGCTGTTATTAATATTGTGATCTTCACAGGAAGTATAGGAAAGCATTGTAGTTATAACTAACAGAGCTGGTACTTCCACCTAAGCAACAGGGCACCAGCGCCCACCACTCTTAAATACTATGCCATCCTAACTCTAGCAGAGATGCGAGGAAGAAGAAATATGTCATTTTATTATGATGAACTGGCTTTACTTTGAGAAGAGAAAGGGACTTATGCAGTCACTTAAGAAAGGATCTGGCAAAATTAAATTATAGTTCTAGAAGATAGAAAATGAATTTATACAAATTATTTTAGAATATTAAATAGTGACTACTTTCTTTTTGCTATATGTTATGTGCTTATTTATAACACTAAGTGAAATCTTTTAAAACCATGTTGATTCATTTCCTAATTGCATATTTCTTATAGAATATGAAAATGCATTATACCAGAATTCTAAAACTAAATTTACAAATACTTAAAATTGGGTCAATTTTTTTTCTAAAAATAATGTTCAACATTTTTATTGGATGCACAGTTGGCCTAATGAATACATAAGTGTTATTAAGTGCATGAGTGATTGAATGAATAAGTAAATTTAACTTAATAGGTTGGTAGACATACTTTTGCCAATCCTATAGTTTTCCATTGTATCTACTGAGACATATCTTCTATATAAAAACTGGTTTTCAGGACACTTGTAGTTCATATAAATCCATAAACATACCAAGGCTCTAGGCAGCCCTTAATCAAAATCAAATACTAAAATCATATGAAATCCATTTGAAATTGATAAAAGTTAAAAAGAAATATTTGACAGCAGAATAATAAGCAACATATATTTGATGCAACCTTAAATCATGAAGGAAATCCTTAAGACATGACGTCAAGACAGCCACAGTTTTAACTTACAAAGTTCATTCAAAGGCAGCCTCAAATGATATAAAAGCAATGTGAAGACAGTGATTTCTATTAAACAAAATCAAGAAAAATTCCAACTGGTAGAAACTGCCATTGGAAATATATTGTGTGTGAGGGAAAGGCCGCTTCACTTGGCATGGGGCATTGTCTAAATCATCTCAGAACTGCATCAGCAAAGTATTTGTAAAAATTCTAAACAGTAGGTTAATATGTGTATATAACTTGGAAAGAATTCTTGGTAATTGTTAACCTAAAAGAGAGATAAAGAAGAAATGGTTTTACAATGCTTGCCCAATGTTTACAATGTTTGGCACATTATATTATTCTGAAACAATGATTAAACCTTTCTAAATCAAGTTTTGTAGTGAATAGAACACCAAGAGACATTACAACAGAATACAAAGAATGACATGCACCATTTCTAGAGTCAAAATTTTAGGGATTACCTAGAAAGATATATTACAAAACAACATAGGAAGGCAACAGAGCCCTTTCCATTCTGCTAAAATAAATGTTCTGTTTTTCTCAGTAACAAAACTTTTCCAAAATGATTTGAATGCATGCTCCATGCTTTATAAAAAATTATATTTTAGTTATTCTGTTGCCTGAATTAATTGGTAAAAGGGCAAATTAACATTGAGTTTGATTCAAATGAGGTTTTCTTCTTTGCCTGCTAGTCCTTTCAAACATTTTATTATGCCTTAGAAAGATTTTATTCAAAGGAAAAAGAAAAAGATTTAGTGCTACTGAATTTATGGAATAATCAACTGGGAATTAACAGCTTGATTTGCTTAGAAATCAGATTCATAGCTTTTCTTCAACTTAATATCATAAAAATCTTAAGGCAAATAAAATGTTATAAACTCATAGAACAGTATCCTTGGGAAAATGCTATTAGTACAGAATCGCTAACCATGAGCAAATTACTGCAATTAGAGTTACTGAAATGGCATTATAAGGCCACTCTACCCCACTAATGTTAAATGACCCTAAAACTTGGGTTTCTTATATTAATATTAAGACCCTCTGAGTGAATAAAAAGGGATATATAATAATTATCCATTTGATAAGGCAATTTGGTGTCAAAATGAGTTCTTCAGAGATTAGGCTCTTGTAAATCCAGACTAATAAAAGAAACTTCCAGAAGTTCAACTATATCTATCTTAAAATAAGAGTTACAAGGATAATCACTCTTGATGAGATCATTGTAAGGAAAAAAAAATTTTAGGAGAATCATGAATTTTTCACTGCTGATATGTCTGCATAAATCCATATGTACCAATATATTTTAATTGTAATCAAGAAGTGAATGAGTCATTGATCTCCTTCAGTAGTTTTGGTTATTTTGATTTGATGAAGTAATTGAAATGAAATTGTTTAAGAACTATTACAAATTATAAAAATATGAATTTACATGCAAGAAACTTAAAGTCAAGAACAAATCAGAATTATTAGAGAAAACAAGAATTGTTTAAGCTCAAATGATCATAAAAGGAGATTTCAGAGCTCTTTAAACTTTGTATAATGCCTCCTCTTTCTTGTAATCTATTTGTTTATGATCTATCATCTGTTTATTGATATATAGAGAGTACATATACATTTTAGCTAAACTTTAAACATTAAAAACAGAATTATATTTTAGAGAAAATATTACTTTAAAAAATTTAGATTGCTGTTTTAAAAACAACTTTTCTCCTAATAATACTTGGTAGCCTTTCAAATATATGTCTTTGGTACTATTATTTTAAATTTGAAATTCTTAATTAATAATGTGGATAAGACCTAGAAGCAATTTCCTTCAAACCTTCCAGGAAGAATTATACAATAGATTACAGAGTTAGAATTGAAGATTGTCTCTAAATTAAAAACAAAAAGTTGAAAATAATGTGATGAAATTTAACAAGAATAAATAATGACATCCTGTATGTTGTTCCAACCAATCAGTTTTATGACTATGGCTACAATAAATTCAATTTAAACAAAAGGTACAGTGTCTCTGATTTAAAATGGCTCTTTTTCAGTTAGAAAATATTACCAAAATTTATAGAAGGCCAATCAAATAATTCATTCAGTTCATACATTTAGCAGTTGCTATATGTGAGACAGGTACATATATAAATATGGTGTATCTCTTGCCCTTATTTAGCTTACGAGAATATAAAGAGATACTGATGAAACAGTGTAGTATGGCCATAATTGTGATATGATCCAGGTTGTAAGTAGAGAATGCATACATAACCCTGACTGGCAGAAATAAGAGACACCTCTTGGGAGTAATGATACCTAAACTGTGTTTCAGTGGTGCTTCTCAGCTGCATAGTAAGATATATGGAAGAGACAAATGAGAGTTAGAGTTGGGAAAGCAGAGAGGTAGTTGATCCTCAGATCCCCATTATGGATTGCTAAAGATGTTGGCTGTTATCCTACAAGTGATGAAAAAGTCATTGGGACATTTCAGCTGTGGAATGACTAATACACATTTTAGAAAGTTTACTTTAGAAACAGGGTAGACAGTGAAACAGTATGGAGAGACACTAGGGTTATTAACGAGTCCTACATAGTCAGGGACTGGAAACAAGACTTTCAGTTCTAATTTATTCAAGTGTTTGGTACTTTCCTGACTCTTTGTGTTGTAATATCAGCTTTATTCATACAAAAAAAATGAACCATGCCACTTCTGCATCAAAGACCTAATCTTAAGTTGCAGATCAGTGCTTTTCAAACTGTTTTTCAGTGGTTTCTTCTACAAATGCCACAGGGTCCACTTCAAGGAACAGGGAAGAGGGTGAGCTACCAGTTCTTTGGGTGTATAAGTCAAAAATTATTTATCACTGGATTAGATATATTAGGGATTCACTGTAGTAACACACTAAGGAGAAGAGTAAACCACACTGCACTGTGTACACATTCTTAAGGAAACTCTGTGGGTCCTAAACAGTGCAGGCTCTCATTCTGGTGTAAATTTGCAATCTGACAGTAATTTAAAAATTTAACACAAAGTTTCTAATAGGTCTGTATTTCCATCATTAACATAATTGTTTGCATTTGTGTCTATATTATATATTTGGAGTACATGTTTGTTAGAAAAGCTTTCAGAGATTTTTTTCTTCTATTTTAAGTCACTTGCCAACAGAAGGAGGTATATACCCCTGCACTATCCTCTGTTCCCACAAAATAGATACTGTCGTGAAGAATCAAGAAAGTTAAAGAAAAAAATCTGGATTACCCCAAAATTAACCATGTGGGTACTTATAATTTTTCTACATATGGAATGTTTTATATATTATTATCTTAATAGGAATTTACTATTATGATATAGGACAAATAAATGTATACCTACTTAGCTATGCAAACTATCTATAAATGACCTGTGTTCATTGAGTAAAAAGCCTCATGGGATTTTAATATATAAACCATCTCATGCTTTCTTCCTGCCTTAAACATATCAAGAATCTCCCAATGTACAAAGAATGACATTCAGACTTCGTATTTTAAGTCACTACACAGCCAGCTTGCTACTCCAATCCAATCTCCCACTTCACGGCCTCTGAAACCCAACCTTACTGCCTGTCAGCCTGCACATGGCTGGTCCCCTCTTGTTAATCAGTTTTCAGCTCAAACATTATCTCCTCAGATAGAACTTTTCTGACCACCAAAATATAACGCCCTTCACATTCAAATTGGTTTACTAAGTAAGCAGATGGTTCTCCAAAATTTGGGTGGGCATCACCCAATCCCTTGAGAGCCTGAATAGAATGAGAAGGTAGAGGAAAATTGAATTCTCTCTGCCTGTTTGCTTGAGCTGGATGTCAGTCTTCCGTCTGCAGCCTTCCTGGTTCTCAGACCTTAAGATGTGAACTAGACTCTACACCATTAGCTCTATGGTGCTTAGTTCTTCTAACTACACAACTGGTGTTCCTGGGACTCCAGCTTCAAAATGGCAGATCCTGGGACCTCTCAGCCTCCATAATAATGTGTGTGTGTATCTCGTATACGTAATATAATTATCATATATAGATACATATAATATGACATATCATATTATATATCTCTTCTATGTATCTTATTGCTTCTCTTTTTTTCCAGAACTCTAATACAATTAGGGAAGTATTTAGATTGTGTTAATATATTTTATTCATATAAAAATACATACATGTCTGTCTTCTCTAAATATATTTTTCTGTATTTTCACTGTTATTCCTATAAATGAATAGAAATTTAAGAAGGCTGATTTCAGTTGAATATAAGGAATAATTTTATAAATTTAAAATGATACTGGTTTTATATAAGTATGGAGCTCACTGTCACTAACTGATGGTCTTCTGCCAGAGACCAAAAATTTTATTAAATTAAATTTAAAAGAATTATTTTTATAAGTGAGATGTTGTAATAGATGATCCCTAAAGGTGATTTCCAGATACGTAAAAGTTTATTTATCATAGAAGTGAACTTTTTAAAAATTCTTCACTCTGAATATAAGCTTTATAATAATGTATAGCCTTTATTTTGTTAGTTATTGTGTGTGTTCTATCACATATTTTAATGCTAGCCACATATAGTTTCACAATAGCCTAAACAATAACATAAAACATGAAATTATAGGACTTATTTTTATTTTATATAAATATACAATATTAACATTGTTTCATGGATTTCACACTAAAAATTCAAATAGCATTTATTGGAGGGAATAAGACATGTATGCCTAATTTATATTTGTCATTTCATGTTCTTATCCTTAACATAGTGGAAGAATCCCCATGCTTTTACCTTCAAAATAGTTTTCTCAGTCTCTGAAGTAGTGTAGTTCTGTGCCACCAGTTGGGATACTGCTTCTTGATTTCCTAGCTTTTTGATTCTGACTGGTTGCTATTTTCTTCATGAACCATCTCTAGCTGCTGTTCTGAGAGCCACTTCTGGGCAAGCCTGTCATCTATACATCTAGTTCCATTCAAACCTTATTTGGTTACTAGAGCTCAATTAGATTTTGTTTTCTGCAGCATAAGCTTAACTGAAAAAAGGATCAGCCCATCTGTTAAGTCCCATGATTTTGTTGGAATCATTTTTGATGAAACATCTCTCAGTATGGCAAACTGTCTCTCTTCTCTGAAGTATAGTAAGCTATGCAGGTTACCCTAATTAAACTTATCATACTAGTCAGTGTTATGTTTCATATTTTTCCTTTTATATCATAAGATCCTCAGAACAGTAACTACATACCATATACTATTATATACCTTACAGTATCTACTCATATTGGGATGACATTTTGAGGGAAAATAGAAGTATATTTAAATTCAGGAATAGTACTAAAAATCCTAGACAATGAAAATGTTAATGATGCATTTATATTTTATTATAAAAGGTATATCTAATAAGCAGCCATTACATATTGCTTTTTATACTGTTATTGTTCCATCCATTTCCATATGTATGTGTGTCTGTACCAAGGCCTGTCCAGAAAGTAGCCAGCCACATACTAAGAAAAATAAAGACATTTATTGAAGAAGATACAAGACACAAGAAACATTGCACATAGGACAATGATGTCTCAGTTCCCTTCAAAGTAGGCACCTTGGGACCTCACACAGTTCTCCCAGTCATCATCAGCTGCTCTGTCATATTTTCTTGAATTTCATCGAAGGTCTGAAATCTCTTCCCTTTCAAAGATGATTTTAATTTGGGGAAGAGTCAGAAGTTGCAGGGCAGCAAGTCTTGACAATAGGGAGGCTGAATCACCTGATGATTTGATGGTTCGCCCAAAGACGCACAGGATGTGATGCATGAGCGGACGCATTGTTGTGATGAAGCTGCCAATCACCAGTGGCCCATAGCTGTGGCCTTCTGAGTCATCCAAATAGTTTCCATGGAGGAATGTTCAGCTTCATGCAAAATTTGATGCAGACTTGTCCTAGTCGCTCAGTCATTTTGAATGAGATGGCCACATAGTACACACGCTCAATCAACAGTGTCTACTGCCCCCACTGACTAGTACAGTGAAGTTGTCATTGTTCAAACATGTGCATTCCAGTCCACTCTCCTTGGCTGCCAGGTTACATCGATGTCATGCAGGCTGTTCTCCGTTATATTAGCAATGGTTGAAATTTTTTCCGGACAGACCTCGTGTATGTGTGTGTGTGTGTGTGTGTGTGTGTGTGTGAGTGTGCGCGTGAGCACACAAGGCAATGAAAAATTGTCCTTAATTCAGAAGAGGAAATGTGCCTTTTGAAGTGGAAATTACATTTGTACTTGGGTTATTGCATTTTCAAGTTAATACACGTGAGAAATTAAATAAGTTTATTTTTGAGACATTTCAGTGATGTGCAAATACTTTCTAAAAATAAGCTAAGCAATAAGATTTTGTTTAGAAAACAGTAGTATAGAGATTTAATGGATTATATCTTTAACAATTTAATAAGTTATTTCACTGCATTTTATTTTTTAACTGTAAATATTTCTTCTTAACTAAAATAACTTGTACATTATTAGGTGGTTTATTGTTAAATTGTGTTTGAAATGAGTTATATGTTCTGAATAGTTGTCTTGTCTGACTTAAAATAGAAAACCCATCTAGGAAGAATATCATGACTTCCTCTTACATCACATATTGTTCATCTCACTTTCTCTGACAATCTGAAACCAGCAAAAACATATCACATGCACATGCATGTATTCCCTTGATGCCAGTATTTAAATTTCTTTATTTTATTTTAATATTTGGAAATCATTAAATACACATTATTATTTATATATCTAATAGCTACATTTCTGTTTTATGATTGTTACCGTATTTCATTTCACTTTGTATGTTAAAACACAGAAGAAAGTTAACACTGCCCATTTTCAAAGATGACTTTTATAACTTATAATTCATTTCAAATAGCTAAGAGGGTACATTTAAAAAGGAATCTCTTTCCCTCAAAATCAGTAACAAAATTTATTCATAGGAAAGTGAATGTCCTCATATTTAATTAAACATAAGCAGAATTCACAAGTTTTACCATGTATCTATTAGAGTCATTAGAGCAGACCAACATGACCATAAACCCATGTTTTTTGAGGTCTTTCAATGGTTCATATTCTGGTTTATCTGAATTTGAGTTGCTTTTAAATATGCCCCCCTCTCGTGGCATTCTTGCAAAAGGACAATTCACTCAGAAGTATAGTGATAAAGATATTACTGTTCTTAAATTTTTCATTTTTAAATAGATATTTATGATTCTTGCTTTCAAGTTTTTAATTTCAAAGATGTTGACACTGCAGCATAAAAAAAAAGTGGGTGTGAAGGATGGGTTCGTGGCTGTGGTGTTGACGAGGAGCACTGAAAGAAATAATAAAGCTCATTGAACTCTTACAGTAAGACAACCCAGGTAAATATTAATTTATCAGGAGAATAAAGTTGGATAAACTTTATAAAGAAAATAGAAAAAAGAAGTTTGGAATTGCTTGCTTTCCTCTGTCTCTTCTTTATACTAAAATGAGGAAAATATTGAAGGAAGAGTTTTGGAAGGGGTCAGTTAAATGTTTCACTCTGGCTTTGGTATGCTTCCAGAAAAGTGATAGCCAGACTAAGAACCTATTATAACCAATGTCCCATGGAATTAAGCTAAAGAAAATTCGAACATCTTTTCTTTTTTTTAAATAAATTTGCAAAAGTCTCCAGAGTAAAAGTTTTTCTAGACTTCAACAGTCAAGTAACTTGAGGCCTCAAATGCTAATGCTTCTGCAAAACAATGTTTCTGCAGGAGGAGTGGAATCTGGAGAGTATATTATTTTTAGGCAATGGAGGCTAGGTAACACAAGCAGTAGTTCATGAATACTCAAGCTGTTTAAGGTAGAGTTAAAGTGTTCACCTCTATGAAAATATGCCCATATTTGTAACTGAGATTTGCAGTTCTTTAAAACATACTATAAAGAAGAATAAATAAGTGTAATGCTTTTAAAAAGATAATTCCTTGAAATATATTTTTTAGTTTATTTATATTTCAGGTGGTGTTGATGTGTAATTTTATTTATTTAAAAAATTGGGTAGAGGTTGGATTTGGACTGATAAACATTCTGAAGATTTTTTTAACATGGTAGTTCTCTGAATTGCTTTGCTTTACAGATACTGGTCTGTAATAGGCATTGAAAGAATACATGTTTTTTTTGTGTGTGTTGTTGTTTTTTTAAGACCTCACTCAAGGACACGCTTATTAATGTTAGAAGGAGGGGAAGAGATGTGGATGTGAGAGAGATACATCCCTACTGGTGACTGAACCCACATCCTTTTGGTCTAGGGAACTATACTCCAACCAACTGAGCCACACCAGCCAGGGAAAGGATTTTTGTTTTAACCAGATACTCAAGTGTTTTATGCCAACAATGCTAATGGGTGTGAGAGTAATGTTTTTGTAACTAGTCCATCAAAATTCCATGATTCTTATAAGCTTTGTAACAGGTAAGTAGTGAATTGTGTTTAATTTAAATCACTTTACTTTGGCATAAATATCAGAAAGTAATAACTTTTAATTAATTTTAGTAAAAGTGTTAGAATTATTTAGAAAACCAAAGAAAACATTATGGCTCTGGAATGACTAAACATTTAATTAAGAAATGTAATAATAATTTCAGATACCTTAGTATTATTCATGATTTTTACTATTTGGGAGTACTTATTTCATGCATTTCCCCCAGAATGGTCATGCAAATATTATTCTATATTCTATTATGTCCAGCTAATGTTTAAAAACAAGCATTTTAATCATGAGACATACCCTTTTAATAATGCTATAATATCTGAATAATCATGATTTATGGATCAGTAAAATCACTAAAAATTTTAATCAACAAAACTAAATATAAAAACTCAAAATTATGTAAATATCTTAAGTATGAGGTAAATATATAGTTTAAATCAAATCACTTATTAGATACCTAGATATTTATATGGTGTGAAGATTGGAACCACTCACCTTAAGTTAGTTGTCCTGTGGCTCAGTGGATTGAGCGTCAGCCTGCGAACCAAGTGTCATGGGTTCTATTCCCAGTCAGGGCACATGACTAGGTTGCACGTCAGGTCCCCAGTTGGGGGTGTGTGAGAGGCAAGCACACAGTGATGTTTCTCTCCCTCTCTTTCTCCTTTCCCTTCTCTCTAAAAATTAATTAATTAATTAATTAATTAATTAATTAAATTTTTTAAAAAAGTTAGTTTTCCATATTCTATGACTGGATTCAACTAAGCTCCCCTAGTAGCAATGGATTTGAGAAAACTTAGAGTTGGTGAGTGTATATGTATGTACATGCAAAAATATTGAAAAGTGTAACTAATATAAATGGGGATAAGGAATTATTTATTAAATGGTTTTTAAATGTCCAGTGTGGTCCTTTTTGCTTTATATATGTTAATAAAAATTTTATTTTCTCAACTGTCCTCTTCTGAGCACAGGATGGAAGAGCCTATGTGGAAGAGCAATCATAACTCTTTAAAATAATGATACATAAACCCCAAGTACCATAGGCATCTTATCATCCTGGCAGAGCATCAGACATAAACCAATTAGACATCATGAAGTAATTTGAATAGCTATTTACTGTAATTTGTTTAAAAAAGAGCAAAAGAGAATGCTATTCATATAATACTATAAAGCTGCTTAAAAGGTTTGTGTTTGTCTTTCTCAATATGTCTTGTCTTTCATCTGCCCTAAATTTTTTTTTATTTCTGAATTACCAACTTTCCTTCAGTTATTTGTTTTTCTCTTGCCCTCTTTATTTTATTTTTTATAATAAGAACACAACATAAGATATGCCCTCTTAGCAAATTTTTAGGTAGGCAATATGGCACTGTTAACGATAGGCACTATGGTGTACAGATCTCCATTACTTTGAATGTTCTGATATTTCTCCATTTCCGTATTCTTCAAGGTCTGTTTGTTATGGTTGTATTTTGTTTGTTTGTTTTTGTTTTTGTTTTTACCAGTAATCCTGTGCTGCCTTTTCAAAATCACAGAGAGAGATAATTTGTTAGACAGGCATGAGTAGAATAGGAAGGATAGGCTAGGTACAGAAGGTTGCCAAGGTAGAAAGCCCTGAATGCCTAGCAAGGCCAAACTGGAAAAAGAACTGTTAGGCTAGGACCTCACCCCAAGGTTGACCTTTTCCTCCCTAGCATATTGCTAGTCATTTGGTTTTAGACTCCCTGGCCTTACATATCCGTAGTCAAATGTTTCACTGTCAGAGGAGGAACAAAGGGGGCAGAGAATAACCTTATCTGACTCCCATTCAAGCCTTTGCAGAATTATTCCCTTAAGCTTTAAGCCCTCAGGACAATGAGTATCCCACCTGCTTTTAATAATCTTAAGACCAAAACCTCAGGTCTGTTTATCACAGAGGCTGCAGCTGTGCTTTAGCTCCAGCCCCAGAAAAGCAGCAAAGACAGATGAAGTGGTGCCAGGGCTGACATTAGGACTAGCTGCCATAATTAATGAGCCTCTGTCTACTTAGCACCAGCACCTAGCACCTAGCACCGACCAATCAGTAGAGGAGACCAGGACCCTGAAAGGACACACCTGGAAAGCTGATGAATAGTCTACTGAAACTTTCTCTAAAATCTCCATCATTAAAACCTTGAAGACAAAGCACCCAGAAGGCTCTTTCTTGCCCACCCGTGCCTTTCCCCAGTCCCTTCTTCCCTCAAGGCCCACAGCCTTGCTCTCTTTCTCATAAGCTCCAAGGGCCTTTCTGTTTTCCCTGTTTTTTGTTTCCCAAGTCCATGTAGTGTAGCTTGCTGTCTTCTTCTACCTCTGTGACTTTCTTTAAAAATTTCTTATGCCATAGTTTTTGGCTCTGAGTTCTGTCTTAGTTGAACCCAAGGGCTTAGCTCTACCTCCACCAATCATACTTACAGGTCACCTCAGTGCTTCACCTCATCTAATGTTCAGATTCTTCACAGTGAATTTCAAAAACCCCAATCTGGCAAAGATAGACATCTTCCTAGAGATGATGTAGGAGAGAAGAGAGAAGTTGTGAGTTCACACAAATAAGATTCTATTTTGCTGCCCTACATAACAAGAACTGGTGGAAACAAGGAATCGTGTTACATACCGTATAAGGTGTCAAAGAAATTCATAGTCCCTTTTTTAATGTACTCATAATTACATGCACTTTTTAAAAAGTTGAGAAACTGGTCGGATATTGACCGCAAAAGTTAAGATGATTTTTCTAGATAGTGTTACCTAAAAAATAAAAGGTCAGCCTTAGCCAGTGTGGCTCAGTTGGTTTTGGAGTGTCATCCAGGAGCCGAAGAGTTGCAGGTTTGATTCTCAGTCAGGGAACAATCTTAGGTTGGGGGTTCAATTCTTGGTCCTGGTGTGGACATGTGCAAGCCCTGGTCACTACCCGTATGATCCCCAGTCCAGGCACCAATCCCTGGTCCAGGCATTAGTGTTGCAACCAATATATGCTTCTTTCTTACATCAATGTGTTTTTCTCCCTTCTTCTCTTTCAAAAAGTGATAAAAAAAAAATGTCCTTGAGTGAGGAAAAAAAATGTTTTATGTAAATAAAAGTCCAAAGTGAGAAGCAACAGTTTTTATTTGAGATCTAAAAGAATAGTTATTCTGTAAACATTCGTTCAGGCAGAAACCCAAATAGTATTCTGAGTAGGAAGTGAGAGCAAAGAAGCATATTTATGGAAAAGGGAAGTGGAATAATTACATAAATAGAAAAATAAATTTCTATGGGTATTAATAAGCTAAGGAATTTCTGTAGGTACAAATAAGCTAAGACAGGGATGCTAATTTTTAAAAATGTCTTTAATTTTTAGAGCAGTAGTCATAATGTCTGCTTCCTGTTATTTTTGCAAGCAGGCGTTAGGAATACATTGCTGCCTTAGGCCCAATCTAAGGTCATTTTGTCAAGTTTTAACATTCCATTCAAAGGTTTTAGGAATAAGACCTGCAAGGCAGTTTCTTTGGGATGGCAGCCCTGGCTCCATTTCGACTGGCTCCTTTTATGTTGTTTCTTATAATATTAAAAGTTGACTGCTTTGGTCTATGATACTTGACTTTATTTTCTGAGAAAAGAATCAATTGTTCAAAAATAAATTTAACATCAAAATGCTGTGTGAAAATAAAACCACGCTTACCATTGCTGTTTAAGTCATTCTCTGCTTAAAGAATCTGTCTGCATGTCTACATCTGCAGCAAATAATTTCAACGCTGCATTGTAATCAATACTTAGGATAATGTAAGGGAGCCATCAGAGAAGTTTATATTTTCTTCTGTATCTAGGCTTTAATTAAAATTACTGGAAAGTAATGGAGCATATAGAAATTTCCCATCTGAAAAGTTTATGTTTTAGACCTTTTGCATTAAAACTGGTTATTTAGAAAATGTGAATGTATATTAAAAGCTCCTGTGAATGTTCCCAAAAACTGAAGTTTGATTCTGAGTTATCACATCTATATACAGTGTATTTAATCTATTACATATATTTATAATTATTTCAGTTTCTCAAAATTACCTTCAGCAGATATAGCAGGTGAAGATACTCTATTCAATACAGACATGTGAAATGGTTAAAGAGGTTTGCTCACCTGTGCACATCAAAACCCAATCAAACCCTGCAAGAGTTTGCAGCAAAGAAAATAAAGTTTTATTTAAGAAAATGGGACCAAACCTGGAGTCACAGGCTAGCCATTGCTCTAGAACCTGGCTACACAATGGCTTTTAAGGAATGGATTATATAGGAGAAAAATCATGAATCATGGTGACTTAAGGGTAGGGTTGTGATCCCTACTAATTGGTCAGGGTGAGGGCAGAGGGTAAGTTGATCATGGCCTCTGGTCCTGATGTCAACCATGGCATTGTTCTGTCTGGCTTCAAAAGATGCGAGGTCATTTTGCCTTCCTGGATCTGCACATGAAATACAACTGAAGCCTAGATGCTATTTCTAGTTTCACTGAAACTCTTGATCTATAGTCAACAGATCATATGCTTTGTTCCTAAGACTTTGATGCTGACCAGTGGCTCCTTTTCCTGAGGGCTTAAGGAGTGGGCACACAAGAAAAGAGGGAAGTAGGTGAGTCATGGTGATTTAAGGCTGGATGAGATCTGTTTGAATCAAAAGAACAGAAAGGAGAAAAGTTTATATTAAAGAAGTACAGTTTCTGCAAAGTTACCACTATATTCTGAACATCAAATAATATCAACAAAATAATTCAACAATGGAAATTATTACTTCTGATTTGTGTATTGATAACTTTAATGTTATAAATATATCCATACAGATAATTAAGATGAAATTGTTTTATCTACTCTAGATGAGATCATCAATTTAACATTGAAATGATATTCTACAAAAATAATTCTGCCCCGCCAAAGCTTTCACCAGAGTGCAAAACTTTGGCATTGAGAGAGATCATCAAATACCTTTAAAATTGTTAATAGTATTTAACTTATAGGAAAGTTTAGGCTTCATTTACAGTGTGCAGTCTTTCAAAACAGCATAACTTTGCTAGGCTATTAAAGTAATCATCCAATTTAAGAACATATTACTGTGAAGACACCATCTGGCATAATAAAGAATCTAGAGGGCTAGATTAATTTTACTGCAAATTTTTAGAGAAAGTATAAAATAACACAGATAATCTGTTAAATAGCCCTGTACAATTCTAAAGTGATCACAAGCTCAGGAGGTAAAGTAGGTAGGTACATAAGCACATTAAAATATTTTTCTTCTTTTTTAATAGAAAATCATTCTAAAACTATGCTTAAACAAATCATACATTTAAGTGAGCAAGTCTACATGAAAAACATTTGCAAAAACTGCATTTTCTCACACATATCAAATACTTAGCAACATGGCCACATATTTCACTGTGATTGGCATATGAGGATATTCTCTAAATGGGGGGGGTAAGGGGTGCAGAATGTACCCTTCCAAAAAGCACCCCCTTGGCTTAAGGATTATCTTGACATAGTTTTAAGTAACAGCATACAGGAGAAGCTCTGAAAATCCAGTAGACATTGCCCTTTTGTAAGAGAGATTTACATTTACTATAGAGAATATTTCCTCTGGTGTGTCTCTCTCTCTGTGCCAGAAAGCGGAGGAGGTGTAAATGTCTAGAAACTATCAGTAGAAAAACATATACTTAAATCTGCATAGCAACCATATTTTTGTTTATGGTCCTTTGCTGATACCTCCCATAACTGGCTCCTCATTCTTCCACATAATCTTTACCTAGCACTGGAATTTAAGGTGTTGGGTTGAGCCATTCCAGGGAGTATAAAGGAAGAATACATGTTATTAAATTTCTGGTTTTCTTCTTAATAATCTGTCTTTTATTATGCATCGTGGGGTTTGTCTCAGACAATAATCTACAGAAAAAATACTTATTTTATAGCTTAATATTATCTTTAAATGATTAAAGATAAACTTGTTTATAAAGAAGAAATTTAAAAAGGTATACTTTTATTAAAAACTTTTAATTTAACATAGATTACAGAAGTTAATTTAGGCACAATATATTGACAGATATTGATACTAAATATTGTGTAAGGATATCAGGATATCAGTTTGATCATTTTATAGACATAATATACCTCTCAGCATTACACTTTAATATTTTCATTTGATATTCTAAAAACCCTGATACATCTTACATATTGCTTTCATTTTACTTTTTAAAATGTACATTATGAAAACAACTGTTTCCCATACAGTTAAGTGGCACTATTGTACAATACATAGAAGAACTGCAAGATTAGCAATAATACTGGCAGTATTTCCGAGAATAGGTTGGCTTGCGATGATCGAGAAATTTGAGGACTTTTATATTCAAGAAATTATCTGTTGTTGTTTTTTTAAATTCAAAAGTATTGAAATGACAGATTAGTTGGATGGATAAATAAATAGGTAGATACATAATAGATTTTGTCTTTATTTTGTAAAATTTTAATTGGCACATTCTTTTGAAAATGAACATAAATCAATGTATAGTATTAGAATTGACATAATCTTTTATAATGTTGAGTTATGAGGTTCGGTATACTTTTGGTAGTGTTTTATATCCTTCATACTCTTTTGTTTATTCCTCTTGTTTTAGCTTTACTTTTCCATCTTCCTTAATATCTCTCAACAATTATATACAAAGTAAATTTTTGCAAAGCATGTACCAGAAAAGGCTGTTATAATCTTTCCTCAAGTGATTTACATTAATACAATTGTGCATAAATTCTTAAAAGATGAAATGAGAAGTGACTTAGAAGTACACTTATTAAATTATGTAAGTAAATGAGGTATATAAGATATGTACATGTATGTGAGAGAGTTTTCCATATTTTCACCATTTGAATGATCACCATTGTTTTATTTTAACTGTTCTAATAGATGTTTACTGATATCTCATCGTGGTCTTAAGCTTTTTTGAATCAAAATAAAATATTTATTTTTATAGAAACAGATTTCAAAATAGGTAAGAAATACTTTGTATTTTTAAAATATTGAATAGATGTTTTAGAAAAAGATAAGTTTGCTATAAGTTATCTAGGCACTGAAGAGATAGGATGAAAAAAATTTTAGACCAAAACCAAATTTTTGGACTAGCGTTAAGAAACATTCACATTCGTGTGAGAAAATAAATAATTTTATCAGTACATTTCAAGAACAGCAATGAAAAGAACTTATCCCTCTTATATGTGAATCTAATAAAAAGCCAAATACATAGAATCCAACCAGTGACCCTTTGGTTCACAGGCTGGCACTCAATACACTAAGCCACACCAGCTGGGGCCCAAAATTTACTTTTGAAAAGGTCTATGTGAAAAACACATTAAAAGAACAATTGTTTTTACATAAAATGTGTTAACATAACGTAATAGCAGACAGAGAATAAAACTCAGAAATTAGTTTCTTTAGCATTACTAACATTGAGGAATTATGTAGAACTAGAAAATAGTTTCCTTGGTAATTTCGCCAAAACGAATCTTATCTGTAACTGAAATAGCACAGAAAAACATAACATTTTCTTTACATTTTCTTAAAAGGAACTTACTTTTTTAGAACATATGCTAGCATTTCATCTAGGGTCTTATTAAAAATGCCCTGGCATTTGTGTTCATCTGACTAGAACTTTACCACTTCACACATCTTACGCATTATAAAATAACAAATTAAGCTTTCTAACAGAGCTTGATATGACACAGAAGTTGTATATTTCCAGAATTTATTATTCATTAAGTAAATAATAGAAGCAATATGAAAGAATTGTCTGAGTACTCAAATATAATCAAAGCAGTTAAAGTCAAAGGTGTTAATATATTGCTAGATATATTAGTCATCAAATGTCATTGGACTTCTTTTTCAATAATGAAATAAACTACTTCAAGTAATTATCTGAACTTTTATTATGTCTTTTTGATTTCATAGTTATCTATGGTGCTGAATTTATTCTAAGTATTTTTACATATGATATTGTGATTTTCATATTATTCTTCTATTGTGTCTATAGTTGATAAATTATTTCTAAGTCACTATTTCAGTACTACTTTATAGATTGACTGTAATAATATACTAGAGGAGATATTTTAAACACATGTAGAAATAATATTATGTACCATAACATTAAGCATTATCAGGAAAAATTATTTCATGTAATGATCTATGACTTCATAATGGATACTTGGATGCCAAATGCTATTTATGTTACTACACCAAAGACTTATACTTATAGTCAAATACGATGAAAAGAGTTACCAGTTTCTGAGCATTTACAATGTGTCATATTTCACACTAGATACTTTGCATTCATAATTTCATTTGGTATTATTATTATGAGCATTTGCAAGTGAAACTCAGAAAATAACTTGCCCAAGAACATTAAAATAGTATGTGGAAAACACAGTTTGTTAACTGAGAATATATTGAAAACAATTTTGGGTGCTCATCAACTGTGGAAAACACATACTATGACAGGAAAAAAAACAGTATATAGCAATAAGGACACCCATTCAAATTAAATTCTTAGTAGTTTAAAAAAAGAGATAAGATTAGAAAACTATTTAAATATGCTTTTTTTTTTTTTTGTGGCTAGGAAACACATAATTGATGAAATCACCAGAAATAAAACTCAACAAACTTATACATATTTTTTCACCTGAGGACATGCTTATTGATTTTAGAGAGGGAAAGGGAGGGAGACAGCGGGAAACACCATCTTGTGGGAGAGTGAGAATAGGGGACTGATTATGAAATGGAGGGGAGAAGAGCAAATTGGGAAAAAGTGAGACAACTGTAATAACATAAACAATAAAACAAAGATAAGAAACAGTATGTGGGAATACACAAAACAGAGAGCTGGTCTCCTATTTTAAGCTGTGCCATAGTTTGATGCTTTAGTAATAATGAATGGGAAAACTCAAACCATTAAAAGGTAGAGATTAGACAATGTGTATCATCACTTCTATGCCTGATTATACAAGTTCCTAGTAATAATCAGGATATGTCCTCTCTGCTTCCAGCGTTAAGACTATGTTGTCAGAATGGGGAATTAAGAAAGTGCAAAGACTGCTGGTTCCCTGACCATGTGCATCTGTAGGATGGGCTTCATGGCTGCCTGGACTTTCTGGTTCAGCTTCCCAGTTAGATGGAAGATACAATGTTGTATGTCAATTATATCTCAATGAAACTGGGGAGGGGGGAGGTGTAAGGACCTTATACCTAGAGATTCCTTCCAATCTGACACACTTCTTTCCAAAGATGTGCTGTGTTCTGACCCTTTAGTACAGAAGTCTGAGTCATGTGCACTTTAATATCTCTCTTATTCATTTGTGACACTAAGAGAAAATGTTCACAAATAAACAAGTACAATTTCCAAAAGGATCAAACAAATTAGGTGGCTGATGTGTCATTTGTACCCCTGAATTCTCAGAAATTGGCATAGAGATTTAGCTTAGCTTGCTTAAGAAAAAATAGAAAATAATCATAATGTTTTAATCTCTTTGTTAATCTCTCTCTCTCTCTCCCTTTGGTGGGATATTATCTTAGAGAATTAGTGGATCTCAGCCTAGCAAGGAATACCTGATCTCTCATAAAAGATACAATGAAGTCATTTTTTAAAATAGTACATTTGAAATGGAATTTACAATTCCAAACTGCACTATTGGTCAGTTTATCACTCAGCTATTTGTTTTCAAAATTATTTTAAAGTATTTTAATTTGCTCATTGTTATCCCTTGTAAGCTAATTTACAAAGCCCAAGTAATCTAAAAATAGTGCTGCTCTGCAAATTATTGAATACAAAACTGGAAAAAATGATTTATTTATATGATGGAAAGGAGATGCTTAATTAAATGCTGAATGTAGAATGTAGAAATTATTTTGTTAATAAAACATTTTTTCTCAACTCTGTGTATTTATTCAGAACTTATTACTATAGTGTCTAGACATCTTTACAAATGTGTAATGCCAATATAAAACACTATATTCTCGGGCCAAGCCTATGGAAAACCATATGGCATACTGAGTTATTCAAAGCAAACACAAAACTAAATTACCCAGTGTGATCAGATACCAGATATTATTGTTATATTATGATGATGTGACTTCCTTTACACTTGTTCATCTTAAATATTAATGTAATTAATATATACCATTGAAATTACTAGCATTGAGCCTGTATTATAATAAAAGATTAATAAATAGTAATTAGTATTATTGATGTAACTACCAGTATGGTTACCCTTATTTTGACCAAACTCCTAAAAATCTTTATATTGAGATTCAGCTAAACTTCAGGAATTTTCTCACTTTTCAATTTTAAGAACTTTGTAATTTTAGAAGCTTATTTTCTGAGTAATCTTCTAGAAAGACAATTTTCCTTGACTTTGTTATTTTTAAATGCTTTTTCAAAAATAACTCTTTCGGACTTCTGGCCAAGATGGAGGCATAGACAGACATGCTGCGTCTCCCTCCGCAACTAAGAAGGAATACAACTACCTCAAAACTAGAAACAACCAGAAGTTCCAGAAAATCAGACTGCGTGGAAGTCCAGCAAATAAAGATATAAAGAAGAAATATTCATCCAGACAGGTAGGAGGGGCAGAGATGGGGTGGAGAGGAAGCAGAGTGGTGGCAGCAGCGGCAGGCCAGCAGAAAGTGCAGTCACACATTTTAAAGTCAGGAGGGACACCTGGGGAGCATTTCCAGCTCCTCACTGGAACTAGCAGCTCACGGTCTCAGCACCGGGGAAAATCAAGCCTCATTGTTTCTGACTGTGCAGACCAGTGGGGGTTAGGGTGGAGGCAAAAACTACCAGTCTCTCAGAAGAGTCCGCTTGTTTAAAGGGTTTGCATGGTCCTAGAATGTCCTCAGACCCACCCACTCTGGGCACCATGGTCAAGGTAGCAGTTAGAGGGGTGTTAGTCCGGTGTGGAAGTGAGAGACATGCCTGGAAAGGGAGTGAGTACTGGGCAGACAGCATTTTTTCCTCTTGGGCTTCTCCCCCACATACAGCGCAACAACGTGGTGAAACAAGTCACCTTGTATTGATGTATCCCTAAGACTCCACCCCTTACAATGTAACAGGAGCAACAGCTCTACCTGGGACACAGAGGCAAACAAACACAGGAGCCTGTCAGAGTGAGGAGACAGAGAAGTATGGCCCAAAAGGGGGAACAGGTCAAGGTTCCAGTGGGAGAACTAAGCGACGAGGAGATGGCCAACCTAACAGATGAAGAGATAGACAACCTAACAGATGCATAATTCAAAACACTGGTGATAAAGGTGCTCCCAGACTTGACAGATATGCTTGAGTAC
Organism: Furipterus horrens; assembly: GCF_987537825.1. Classification (NCBI taxonomy): domain Eukaryota; kingdom Metazoa; phylum Chordata; class Mammalia; order Chiroptera; family Furipteridae; genus Furipterus; species Furipterus horrens. The sequence continues at coordinate 177,616,024 of NW_028327171.1, forward strand.
GGCAAACACATAAGAGAAGAAACGAAAGCTATGCTAAGTGAAAAGAAGAAAAATCCACACAAATCCAATGGTGAAAGTAAGGAAACTGGGGTTCAAATCAATGATTTGGAACATAAGGAAGAAAAAAAAACAGTCAACCAGTGCAGAATGAGGAAGCAAGAATTGAAAAAAATGAGGAAAACTTCCCAAATTTTGTGAAGGAGATGGACATACAGGTCTGGGAAGCACAGAGGGTTCCGGGTGAGCTGGACCCAGAGGGGACAACACCAGGATGCATCATGATTGAGATGCCAAAGGTGAAAGGTAAAGACAAAGTCCTGGGGGCAGCAAGAGAGAAGCAGAGAGTTGCCTACAGGGGGATGCCTATAGGACTATCAGCTGATTTTTCAGAGGACACTTTGCTGGCAGGAAGGGACTGGCAAGCATTATTCAATGCGATGAGAGGCAACCTGCAACTGGGACTACTCTATCCAGCAAGGCTATCATTTGGAATGGAAGGGCAGATGAAGTGCTTTCTGGACAGAGTAAAGCTAAAGGAGTTCATCATCACCAGGCCATTATTATGTGAAATGTCAAAGGGACTTACTTAAGAAAAAGAAGATCAAAACTATGAACACTAAGATAACATCAAACTCACAACTATCAACAACTGAATCTAAAAAATAAGAACAAAATTCAACTAAGCAAACCAGAATAGGAACAGAATCATAGGTATAGGGATCATTTGGAGGGTTATCAGCTGGGAGTGGGGAGGGGGAGAAATGGGGATATGGTGAAGGGATTAAGAAGCATAATCGATTGGTACAAAATAGACAGGGGGAAGTTAAGAATAATATAGGAAAGAGTGAAGCCAAAGAACTTATATGCATGACCTATGGACATGAACTAAGGGGGGTGGGCTTGCTGGAGGGAAGGGGGTTACTGGGGAGAGGGGAGCAAAGGGGAAAAAATTTGGAACTACTGTAACAACATAATCAGTAAAATATACTTAAAAATACCTTTCTGGGTAAATAATAATAATAATAACCCTTTCTCTGTCCATTGGTCTAAAATTAAGCCTTTATATAAATACAATTAAAGTATTGGTCAGCAAAAGAAATATTTATGTTATCCAAAAAATTTAATTTGTACATGTATGAAATAAATGTTGTAATTATTAGAATTGTAAGTAAAAATATGGTATTTGAAGATTAATGCTGAAGAAAGCGCTCTTAAGGCAGTCTTCAGTTAGTGCTAATTTACATTTTCTTTTCTAAGAATGTAAATCAAAAGGAGGAAAGTAATGGAAATATGCAGACATTTCACTAGTGGCAGAATTTTGATAATGGAAGCAGTCTGTGGGAAATGATGAAGTAAAGAATTTTTTAAAAAGGTTTTATGTTTTTAGCCTCCACCACTACCCAGGCAAAGGAAGAGTGGTATGGATAAATAATCCTACACTTTGCTATGTCATTGTAGTTCATTGCAACCTGATATGAGATATGCATAGTATAGTCATATGTACGAGATCCTGTGTGAGAATCAGAGAAGGAAAACTCTGACTCCAAAAAACCTCCGCTGCCTTGCGGCATACCTCTTCAGGGGAAAGGCTAAGGGAGTAAACCCCGACAGAAAATCCGGAGCCGGAGTCCCTAAGGCGGTTTGACGTTGTAGTCAACACCGGCAACTCCTGCGGCGCACCTGAAGCCAAGCTGTATTGACTCCGTCTTTCCCTTGGACCCTTCAGCTGCGAAGAGAGGGGGGGTCTGCTGCATGGGCAACAGCAGACCCTCCATATCACCCTGCCCAGGCTCTGTAGCTTCAGCTTCACTGGAGAGGACACTCCAGCGTCATCGCAAGATGTCGATTCAACACGGGAGGAGACAGATACCGTGTCACTCCCGAGTTGGACTGCACAGCCATTCTCGGCGGTGCAGATAGACTCTTAAGAAGCTACACCATCGTCTCTCGAGACGGACGGCTGCCGCCGCCGCCGCCTGTGTGAGAGCTTGGCTGACTGATTACATAAGACTTTTCATGTCTTTCAGTTCTGTGTTCAGTCTCCCTCCAGATTCATTCCAACACATGCACTTGCCCCTTGATGACCAGGTTACAACTTCAGCTCTTTATTGATTGCTTACAGGATGAAAAACACAGCCTAAGACAATAGAGATGATTCAGTGCAATCATGACCTTACAAATGTCTTAGGTAGTGAGGCAGAGACAATCTTGCCAATTTCACTCTACTGATATTTTTGCTTGATATTTTATCCATGCTTGATTTGAACTTAAAATGACTATGCTTTTATGAAAATAAAGGATACAGCACTTAATATTCTAGTACTAGAATATACTTAATGTTATACTTAATATAAATAATATAGGTAAGCAATAAGTATGTAGTATATATTAAGTATGCTTAGACTATTACTTGTAGTGTAAGTAATGATACTTAGTATTCTGATACTTCTTTGCATTTTAGTTCAATATTGATTAACTTATTTTCTAGTAAGATGTTTTTATTATTTATAAAGTATGAGTTCTCTTTCCTACTAATATTTAGACACCTTTTTCATCTTGTTTTTCTATATAATGATGACCAGGACCCCCAGTTGAATATTAAAAAGTTTAAGTATTAAAGAACATTCTTTTTTTTTTTACTCAGTTTTAATGAGAATGTATTTAACATTTATTTGTTCATTAGTCCTAAAGTTTGTTACAAGTTTTGCTAATATTTATATCAAATTAAGAAAAGCCCCATTTACCACTAGTTCACTATTTTTTAAAAAATCATAAAATAAAATTAAATCTTGTCATATAAGTGTTCTGAAACAAGCATAAAAATATATGGTTTTTTTTCTTTAGTAATGCAGTAAATTTCAGTGATAGTTATTTCTGATGTAGAACTTTGTGCGGTAATTTTTAACCACACTTTTATATGATCATCACTAATGACTCTCCAGATTAAAATAAATAAATATATTATTTGATTACCCCAGTGCAGACTTTATTTTAATAAATATGTCCATTACTCTTTCTAATGTTTATTTCAGATTTTATTAGTCCATGCCATACATAAAAACTCGTTTACTAAGCATTCACTCAGAAGCCTTTGATTTTCAGAGTGATAAAGTCTATTTGTTTAGCCTAGTTGAATAATCTCTTTGCCTTGAATAAGTATTAATTGGGTAAAGGACTAGAATTGTTTCTGAGAAGAGCAAATATATTTACTCAAAAATAAGAAAATTTGATCCAAAAAGCAATGAAAGTTAATGAAGAGAAAGTTTCAAAGGGAAAAAAGTAATAGATATTAGGGGCAAGAAAGTAAAAGAAGGATAAGATTTAAAATTTTGATGGGTGAGCATTATTTAGGATGAAGACTCTCAATGTATAAGCTTGGACTTATCCACCTAGGTTGCCCAGATTCAGGAGCAGTAGTAGCAGTTTCTATGAATTTTGGGAAACTAACAATTTATGGACTATGTTGACATCAAGTTATATCTGATGTCCTTCTATAGGTAAATTAGATTACCTAAGTCTCCCCTTCTAAGGTATTGTGGCATTGTAGTAAATCAGTACACAACTTTATTTCTCACCCCCTTGACCAACTTAGCATTAATGTATTCTTTTTAGTATTTTTACTACATTTACTTTCCTCTGTGTATCTAAAGGACTGGAGATTCAAAGGGCCCTACCTTTGGCAAGTACCCCAAAGAATTATCAAATAATATGTGAAATTCAAAAAGAGGTTCAATCTAAGACCAGTGTAACTGTAAAATCATTTTTTCCATGAAAAATTTAGCAAACACAATGTGAAGAACAGAGTGATAAAAATTAAAAATAAATTGAAGCAAAACTTTAAGAAATTGCTATGAGTAAAAGAGAGCTGCATTTGTCATAATTTTATGTATGTTTTGCAGATATAAATAACATAAAGAGACAAATTTCTACAGAGAACAATGAAAATAATTATTAAAATTTAATTAACACTGTAACATCAAATCATTCCACTTATTTATTATCTTTAATTTGGAAGTGCATTAATTAAAATTAGCAAATAAATGTGTCTGAAGTTTTATACATGATTCTGCAATTTGATTATTGTACAAACAATAAGAATTTTGATCCAGTAAACATTCTATTGTGTTGATTAAATTCAAAGCTTGAGATCTTATTTTAACTTACATGATTAACATGGAAAATAGTTGTATGAACAGAAAATGAAAGTTTTTTTTTATTACTTTAGTTAGGTTAATATGGTTCTTGATTATATACAAGTATACTACTTTAATATTTAATTATACACTCAGAAAAATGTATTCATTCACCAAATAACAATTCGTGCTGTGGTTATATACTGATTTAAAAGGCTTAGATACTAAGAATATTTACTATTAATTGCCTTATTTGATCATTATGAGTACACTATTTTGTAAATATTCATGGTACCAGTATTGTCAAATAAGGAAATATAATAGCCACTTCCCATCATTCATTGTTCTAACACTTCATCTCCCCTACTTTACAAGCTTCACATGCTTTAGCTTTTTTGTCTTGTCCTGTATTCCCTAGTCCTTTTTAAATTAAACTTAATCAAATTATCACAATCTGAAAAATATTAGAGTCAGTGAAAACATTCACTAACATCCACTGCTATATTCAAATATAGTTTGCCTTATAAAATTAAGTCAGTTTTTGACTTAGGAGTTGAAGCACAATGCTCTGCTAAAATATATCACTTGTTATTTTCTGTATTTTAACCAACAGTCTTAATTGTGTTCATGTCTTGGGAAATGAATTCCAACACTTATTCAACATTTTTTAATGCCAATTTTTCAAGGGACTCGTAGTCTCAAATTGTGCCGCATTAGTGCCATGATTAGTAATCCTCAGTCAAATTATAAGTAACATTTCATATGTATTACATATTTTAAGACTCTCTTGGTTACCATCTTTCAGTATAGGGCTCAGGTGCATTCTGGTAGAGAAATGAATGTGATTAAAACCAGGTGAATGTCTTTAGAAATACCCAATTGCTTCATGAGATCACCATAAATGAGGAAGATGAGGGAGTTAAAGAGTATGTTAAGTGCCAGCATCTGCACATTCATGTTGCTTACATAATAGGTTTATTGAATACCATACAAGTCTGCAATCTGACTTGCTGATGACTCTGAAGAACAGGTCTCAATACACAGAATAGTTCAAAAGCCAAATCTTCTGTTTCCCCAGTTTTTTCCTTAAAACTTCATTTCTTATGAATAAGTAAATCCTCAGAAAAGTTAACTTTAAAGATATTTTTCAGAAACAGAGTTGTCATGTATTCTGTTGATTATTTGGGCAAGAGAAAGGTTTCTCTATTAAAATTTTAGTATTTTTTGATTGGAAATGTAAAAATTCAGCAATACTTTATGTCTTATATTCTACTTTTCTTGACTCAAAAATTTTTATTATATGCAACATTAATAACATATTAAGTCAGTATAGGTAATTTCCACCACAGAGTATAAATTACTTAACGATTTCAGTTGCCCTATCTGTAAAGTGGGTTTAATTATAATACTTAATTCAGCAGTTTATTGTGAGGATAAATGACTAATGAATATAATTAATAAATATTAGATATACAATTATAAATATGATAATTAAAATAATTTAAAAATTTTCAAAATTAGGGAAAATCTGTAATACCAACCTGACTTCTAATACCAATTGTAAATTCAGGGGACTCAAGACCACCACTTATGCCACAAAATGCAACTTTGGGGTTCCCAAGACCATCCACAATTTTGATATTTTTCCGGAAGAACTATTGAACTCACTGAAAGCTGTTATAGTCACAGTCGCAGTTTATTTCAATGAATGGATACAGGTAAAAATCATCGAAGAGAAAAGATATACGAGATAGTCCAGGAGAGTAATGTGCATACGGAGCTTTCAGTTGTTCTCTCTGACTGGTGTCTGGGACAATGTTAACTTTCCCAGCAACGATGTTTGACAACACTCACAGAACATTGCCAACCAACATAGGTCACTGGAGTTTTGGTGTCCAGACCCTTTACCACGACTTTGTTATGTAAATGTGGTGGACTACCCATGTGGCTAACTTCAGCATCTAACTCCTCTGAAAGTAGAACTAAAACTGCAAGACCCAACACCTCCATCATAAATCACATCGATTACCCAGCATGGCCACAGGTCCCTGGCCAAAGAAAGATACTTATCAAGCAAAACTTTTCAGAGTTTTAGAGATTATCTCCCTAGAGCTGAAGGCAAAAGCCAGATCTCTCTTTGGGCAAGGATATTGAAGTTCTGAATGCTCATCTCAGTATTTCAAACGGAAATGCAAATGTATATAGAAACTAGATGTACTAATTGCAGCTGCCCATTATGTCAAATAGTTAACAGTATCGTTTATCAGAGATTTTGCATTGAGTTCAACTGCTAATTTTTTAAAAGCCAAATGTTAATTGTGCATTAAAATATCTTCGGTTTTATGTACAACCAACCAAAATTTTATTTTTTCTCTGGATAGAAAGCAACATCTTTCAAATTATATAGATGCTATTTTGTGCTCATGTTACAGAATAGCAAATGGGGTCCTGCTACCCACCATTACCCTCTAGGCAAAAGTATGGAAGCAAAGGTTTGGAGATAAAGAAAATAAGTCTTTATTCAAACGCTACACCATTTTGGATTAACTGCTTTACTCCAAATGCATTAGTTACTGAAGCCTATCAATTAAGGCTAAAATCTTTAACTCCTGAGTTCCTCTATCACTTCCCCTGTTAGTTTTTAATTACTGTATTTCTATATGATTAGTTTACAAACTAAAACAACACAATTTTGGAGAAAATGACAGGCTTCTGCCTCAGAGCCCCTTCCTTCTAGAACACCCAAAGAAAAATAACCCTACCACCCTTTGCCAGGTCAGCCTGATCCTAGGCTGCACCCAGAGTTCCTTCCCAACCAAAATACTATCCTTTGGGAAATGCAGGCAGCTGCAGCGTGATCATCCAGGCATTCTTGACGAAGAGAGCCAGAGAGCCAGCAAGCCAGAGAGCCTCCCTTTATCTTAAATCTTCTGGCTCATAATTCCATGTGCCCCAGAAATATTAAGCTTTTCAGCCAATCCTGTCTCTGACAACCTACTCCTAAGGCCCCTCTCTACTCCTTCCTTGTGATCTAATGAGATCTCTTTGTATCACTTGTTTATAATAAATGTTTTAGCAGTTTAATTTTCATGTTATATAATTTTAATTTTTTAAGTTGTTTATGTTGAGTTGTATTTTTTTCACCTATGTTGAGTTTTAGTTATTGATTTTTATCAATAAAATGCAAAGTGTGCTATTGTACAACCAAAATTATTCTGCCCAGCAAACATATCATTTAGAATCAAAGGACTTATAAAAAGCTTCCCAGATAAGAAAATGCTAAAGGAGTTCATCATCACCAAACTGAAATGAAGAAGAAGGGAAAAATCATAAACAACATGAACGATAAAATGGCAATAAATATATATCTATTAACAATTGAATTTTAAAAAACAATAAATGAACAAGCAGAACAGAAACAGACTCAGACACAGAGAACATTTTGACGGTTACCAGATGGAAGGGAGTTAGAGGGACAGGTGAAATAGGTAAAGGGATTAAGAAGCAAGAAATGGTAATTACAGAATAGTAAGTGCATATAAAGTATAGCACAGGGAATATTGTATAGTCAATAATATTGCAATAACTATGTATGGTGTCAGATGGGTATGAGATTTATTGGGAAAAATCACTTAGTAAGTTATATAATGTCTAATCACTGGGGTGTACACTTGAAACTAGTATAATATTGTATGTCAACTGTAATTGAAAACTAAAAAGTGATTTTAAATTAAAAAATAAAGTAACGCTGTAAGCATAAATACAAAGTACTAATTTACATACTATTCTGAAAGAAGTAACCTTTCTTTTTAACCATTCAATCTCAGATATGGCACACAAGTATTTTTGTGCATTCATTTTAATCATTATGATAATAAGCTTAGAGAAATAAAAGCTGTTCTATTTCTTATTCTGCACTGTTAAACCTGTGCAAGTGTTTTAATTACCATAATTTTGAAAAAAAACTTGTATGGCTTAAAAATCTAAGGTAATATATTTCTTTTCTTGTATTCAATTTCAGTTTTTGTATTCACTTTAAAATACCTGACAGCTGCCTTTAAATGTATTTGAAAAGAGTAAAGTGTAAGGTAAGACTGAAAAAAGGCTAGAACGAAGTTGAATTTGACAACCTATCAGATAACAGGATAGAATAAGATATTTTGTGTATTACATATTATTTGATAAAAATAGTGTGAATCTGCAGTAAAACTTCATTTTTAAGTTTTTTTTATTTTTATTTTTTAATTTCATATTAAGTTTAACTGCCTCTGATCATGCTTGGAAGCTACTTGGTCAAAAAACAAACATTTCTTGATCAGAATATACTAGGTCTTAGAAATCTAGTGGTACAAAGTATAGATACAGTCTCAACTTCTAAGATATTTGCTATAGGCACCATAGCAAATAACCTGATGAAAGTGAGCCACACTGTAGGCAAATAAATTTAAAAATTTACAGTTCCCAGTTTGTTCCTCTCTGCCAAGTTAGTATTGAGTGTTCCTGTGTTTGAAAGCTCTTTTCTTTCAGGTACTGACTATTTCAGATACTTAACTTTCAACATATCCAATGAACCAGCAAGTTTTTGTGAAATCATCTATTGGCTCTATTGTCTTTAATTGAAATTATGTGTCTGACTTGCTTCTCTATATTTTTCATAGCCATGTCTCATCGAACTCTGATTGCTTAGGCATTAATTTTAATCCATAAAAACGATTACAACCTAGATACTTTCTTAGGCTTTTCTAAGTAACAGGAATAGCCAGGCATATCTGCTATTATCTTAATTTTTTTTCTTAAAGTACTGTAATATTTGCAATAGATAAAAAGTGAAGAACATTAAGGTGAAAGAAAAGAAACAAAATTTAAAATCAAAATGAAATTTTATCCCTGGATTACAATATATGGCACCATATTTAATAAGCTCAATATATATCAAATTAAAAAAATTATAATTATAAATTTGTGTACATAATACTATTATTAAATCATTAAACTTATTTCATTAATTATTAAATATGTATACACACATATTTGTATAAATTATTAAATATTAAATTTATATAAATTATTGAATTAGAGATTATTGTTTCATGTTTATATATAATGTACATATATGTTAAATAAAATATTAAAGTGGAAGAAAAAAGACTTTAAGATTAATATTTAACAATGGCACATCATGCATATCTCTTTATCTTGACTGAGATTTTTTCTAGTTTATAGTATCGTGGAATAAAATAGGAAGTGCTGCAAATAGGTAAGAATGTTTTAGGGAACAATAGTAATAATATTCAAAAGAGGTGTGAATTATTAAAGTAAGATGAAGGAAACAATAACATAAAGAAGGAATTAGCTACCTGGCAAATCCTATAAATAATGTGTGATCATCATTATATTGACATCTACGTACTCATTCTGAAATTTTCCAAGTACTTAAGTGTCCATGGTGAAATAATCCCTATGAAACTCAATTGCCAATACTAGTGCCAAAGCTATATAGTAATATATAATTATAAATAAATAGTATAATGAGTCTATTGTTGCTACTTGAAATATTCACTTGTTAATGGTAAAAAATAACAGGAAGTAGACAACTTTTCATTGTAGTTTTACCACCTCCTAGTCATGTGAACCTAGACAAATATCTTATCTTTTCTAGTATTTATTTTCTTTTCCCTTTTTTTTTCAATGCATGCGCAATGTCTTTATTTTGTTTATCATGATTGAAACAATTACATCCAGTTTTACACTAACACTCTTAAAATCTCTCTTAGTCTCTTCTTTCTTTTCATTTTAAATTTATTTTTATTGTATTTTTTCCTTATCTATCTCCCTTACACCCTTTCTCATCCCGTGCAATCACCATGCTGTTGTTCATATCCATGAGTCCTTTTTCCTTTTTGCTCAATCCCTCTGCCTCCTAACCCCACCCCAACCAGAGCTGGCAGTCTGCTTTCTGAGTCTGTCTTTACTTTGCTTGTTAGTTCAGTTTATTCATTAGATTCCACTTATGAGTGACTGCTAGTTAGGGCTAGACACACCTATACTCTGTAGCTCGCAAATTATTATAAAAACCAAAACCAACACACTAAAACTACTTTTTGTTAGTACACTGCACTAACAAATATAAAATATTATTACAGAATTTTTTCTCAGTTACATTGTTTTCTCAGAAAGGGACTACCAACCTGAGAAAGCATTATTATACATGTATGCATAAAACTGAATTAAGTGACTAGAAATACAAAACTAACACCTTATTTCCAATATTACCTATCCACCAAGCAAATGTTCTGGTATACATAGGCACAATTATTTTTAAATAATCAACTCCCATTTATTCTTTTTTTATTTTTAAGTTGATTTTCCCTAAATAAACCCAAGCACAAATAATTATCTGGAAGAAGAAGAAAAATTAAGTTGTTAATAGCCCAGTCAACAGAGTCAGAAAACCCTGGATTATAAACTTGCTTAATATTTAAGTGGTTTTTGACAGTAGCCAAATTATATTTATACTTATTGCAAATATATTTAGTGCAAATATATTCAATAAAAATAATCAGTATATTTTTATATTGTGTCAGGAGTTAAATCATTTGATATAATAGTTTATGTTACTTTATTGCTGCATAAAAACATGCTTAGTATATTATAGCTTTTTAAAAACCATGCCTAGTATTTGCTCAAAAATAATAGCTACTGATATTGTATTACCATAGAGTGTAAACCTATCCAATCTTAAATGGTGCCCTACATTAAAATAAAAAGTAACCTTAATTCATTGATGAGACTGAGGAAATCATATGGATGGATACTCCATGCATGTGAATTTTGCCGTACCATTTACCATATATGCTAACTAGAATTCTCACTATAAAAAGTAATTTGAAGTTTCAATAATATTAAAAAAAAATTTACTTGTTTTAATATTCTTTTTTTTTCAAGAATGTAATTATAACTATTCCTCAGGGATCATATCTAAACAACCCTATTTGTGTTGAGATATCAAGAACAAAAGCCTAAAATCTTATAAGAAAAAATAAATATCCTCCAACCAAATGTACAAACAGAACACACTCATGCATATTTATTTTTTCTTCTCTTCTCTAGGCTTTAACAAACATCCCATTATTAGAATACTTTATTTAGCACAGATGTGGAGCAAATGTCAGAAAAACTATTACTTGGATTATAAGTTCTCATAAGCAAGATCAGATTTTGACCATGTGTTTTCTTATCTTCTAGCATAATGCCTGAGACAGAGTAGATAATGGACTATGCTTATTGGATAAATTATGACAAGAAATAAAGTCAAGTTTCATCATATAAAATATCAAATGGTGTATGAATTAGTCCAAGTATATATGTTAATTTTTTACTGTCACAAATATAAGAAACTCTGACATTGTTAAGTGGAAGCTTCATTCTCATGCTTTAGTGAGTCACTTTTTTGCATAAATATTACAAATTAAAATGGCGTAGTTTTGATGAATTGGCCTGAAAAGATTTTCATATAATTTTAGACAAGCCCACAAAAGATTACATGATTACTGAGAGTTTATCTGAATAAACTGAAATCTCTTTCCCAGATTCACACAGGAATCTATTTTTTATATATTTTACATATTTTTATATTTTTTTACATTTTCAGTATCATTTCTTAGCCATTTTTTAAAAGCTGGCTCAATAATAACTTTTGTAAAATTTAGTTAGAGTTTTCAAAGAGTGAAAATGTTTCACTCTAACCATTTCTGCTTGTCTGTGAAGAATCAAATACATAGGAAACTACAAATAGAAATACATATATGAAATGTTTGAATAAAGTAACAACTTTTACATGTATAAATGTTTTCAAAATAGTACAGTTTTCTATGATCATTTGAAACATATATTTAAACTAGCATAGTTAATAATGGGCATTTAAATATGTTTAGAATAACTTTACATATTAAATAAGTTGATTTTACTTTTATATACTCAGTGAACATCTTAATTTTTTTTAGCTAAGTAGAAATAGAAAGAGAACTTATTTTTAATAGGCACAAATTTAATATAATAAATTCTCATTTATTTTAAGCACAAAATATATCCATACCAGATAATAAGTGTCACTAGTTTACTTAGGAATTTATCTACAATTGGACTCTGCTTTTGTTATTAGTACCTACATTATAAAATATTTATCTGTTATATTTTAACAATTTCATTTATATATATAACTCACAATTTTAATAATTTATCATCAGTCTTTGGAGTAGATAAGCCACTTTTTAGAAAGAAAAGCTTAATTCACTAATTTATTAGTTTAAGACATTTCTTATATTTCATTTGTTTCATAGGTTCCACTGAAACTAAGTTCCACTCTATTAAAATAAAACAAGATTTTTCACATACGGTATTTAGCTTTCACTTTATTCAATGATTACATTAATACTAAGTGACCTTGCAGAAGATTTAAGATTTGATAAAAATGTTTTAAAAAGTTGGCTCTCACTCTTGTCAAAAGAGCTTTACTAAGATTTTTATAAATATAATGAATATTTATAAAATTATTTAGTTCTGAAAGTATTTCTAATATATAATGGTTCCTTGGAATATTCAAATTTGGGCATTACTGGAATTAAAAACTGTATAGAATAGGCTGCTCTTTCTTTTCATTATTTTTTTATGTTTTATACTTATTTGTATTGGACTTTAAGTTTTGTATTTTAAATTCCTAAATTACTAATAACCTTGCCTTATTAGTTTTTTAAAATTATTTCGTAGACAAATGTGACTGAATGATAATGATAATGAAAATGACCTTATTCACAATGCAGCATGGCAGAGCCCTGTGGCCACACTCCCCTTAGTGGTCCTTGAATAAGAAATGGAAATTACTGAAGGTTTATAGTGAAAAAAAAAATATGTCTCCAACAGTTTATTCAGCATATTTATACATATTTATACATTCATTTTTTACTGTCGAGCTTAAATTTAAAGACCAGATTATCCTTCTATTTTAGGTTTATTCTATTTTTCTTTCACTCTTTTGAAATGTCCTATGTATTTATGGATAATGATAACACCATGCAATCAAACCATTAGTTATTATCCAATGAGATATTTATTATAGTTTGAAGGGTGAAAGACTAAACTTTTAAAATATCAGTCTATTCTGACTTTTTTATAAGAAAATGTTCTCCAGAAGTTGCCCTACTTATTCTTCCATCCTTATCCTGAGTTTCAGAGCAAATTTGTAAAACTGGAAAAAGAACAAAATAAACAAAAATGTCTAACGTAAGCAAAATGAATTTGCTGACCTCTCTAGAGCTTGAATAAACTCACATGTAAATTTCTTTCTGTTCGGGATTTTCATAATTTTATTGAAGGGAATTATAGAACTGAAAAACATTTTAAATTTCTCCTGACTGTGTAGCCTAAAAAAATTTATTGACTCTATTTTAAACATTGCAAAGCCTGAAACTTAATACTACTTAACACTGTACAAAAAAAAGTTATAATAATTGGGAACTTTAAAATAAAGCATTTTAATGAGTCCTTTTAAACACTACTGTGCAAAAATTTGAAAGCTATATGTTTCATTTTGGTACATATAAGTGTTTCAGAGGACCAAAAACTTGCATGAATATAAATAAATTTCAGTTAAACGTCAATTACCTTTAGTGTGGTAACATAAAGAGTGAAAAATAACATATTTGAGATAGCAAATAAGATGTGAAAATGTTCTGATAATACACGTAATTGATCAATAATGGCATTTACATATAAGTGATATATAAAATGATAATTAAGAGTACTTACTATTTACAAGTCATTATTTTAAGTGTCTTATATGAATTCACTACTTTAACCTTTCCAAAATATCCCATAAAGTAGACACTATACTTAACTCAATTTTACTGGTAAGGATACTAAGACTTAAAGAGATTAATTAATTTTTCCAAGGTTACCTGTAAATGATAATCCTGGGATTCCAAGTAGATTGTCTGCCCTTATATTTATAAAGTTAACCACAAAGTTACAACTAATTATATTTTAAATCAATCTAATATTTTATGAAGAACACCTTTAAATAATGCTCTCATTTGCTTAAAATGATTTTGAAAATTTAAAAATAGATTTATATTCATTCACATGCCTCTATATTATGACATTAAACAATAATATGCTATATTATTTAAATAGAATATATATACATTTTACTGTATTTTATAGACCACAAACTAAATATGTATTTATATATTCATAACTTTAAAACTAGAATTTCACAAAGTAAAATATATGTATTTACTGTTCAACTTTTAATCAGTTATATTTATACTTGTTTATACTGCATCTGTGCAAAAAGTACAGTATATATGACATGTAACCTATATATTACTTAAATATAATAGGTTATAATTAATATATAAGCTATGTATAAATATGTAACATACCTTATAATGATATATATGGAGATATTTCTCTCAAAATAATCTTTGGAAATTAATTCTAATAATAGTATTTGTTAGTGAAAATAAAATATGAACAACTAACTTTTAAAATTTACATTATAAATCTATAAAACAAATTAAAAGCACAGTATGATAAAGCAATGCATCCTGGATTGACTCTTTACACAAAGAAAACACATTGGTAAGAAATTATGAAATCCAGATAGAGTCTGTTGTTAACAGTACTATAACAATAATAATTTTTTAATTTTCTTAAATGTACCATGATTATGGAAGTTATTACTATTAAAGAAAATGTGTGAAAAATACATAATTACTCTGCATACTACCATTGCTTCTCTTCTGTAAATATAAAATTATTCCCAAACAAACAAAAAAACATTTAAAAGAAACATAAAATGAACAGTCAATAATGAATCTTTCTATGGTTGGAGGAAAAAAATACATAACTTGGTGCAATAGACATATTAAACAATTTTAAGTCATTTTCTATGCATAATATTATATACCATGTGCAACTAAAATTTTTTTTAAAACTCAGTGTTATGAGTTTACATACTACCAAAAATAAGTCACACACATTGTACATGTCCAAAATTTTATTATGCATATACCTTTGTATGTTTTTATTATGAAGTATAGAATTCACTATTGAGGGAATATGAATAAACTAAATTAAACCTTGGCCAATTCCACTCTGAAAAAATTTAATATCTGTACTGTGTCTCTACTCTGTTGGGAGGGAAGAGTTTCAGAAAGTTATAATATATGTTATAGCAAAGCTTAAGAGGGCATATGTATGGATTTTAAGGTGCTATATTTATACAGTCCAAACATTATGGCCTTTTTGTAATATTGGTTTATTAGGATATCCCTAAGCCCCAGCCTTCCTTTCCTTTCTCAACAAGAAAGATGCACTCTATCACAGGTTGGCTGCATTAGAGAGACAGATGACAGGGAAAGAAAACTGTTTAATAAGGTCCCCTGAAGGGTTTGTTTGCTGGTTTGCTGCTGTTGAGTTTTTGGAGGATTCTTCAGTACCTTTTCCGTCCTGCCTGCCCCTTCTCAGTATACCATATCATTTGCCTGACTTCAGTCCCCATCAAATGTGTGAGACCCTTCCACTCCCTAAGCTTCATTCTGTGTTCTCATCTGTAGAGTTTTTAACTCACTGCCTGGCACATGGCAAATTTGACAAGTGTCAGCTATTGTTGTAAAATTAACTTGCATTTAATTTATTCTTCTTTTGTTCATATAAGTAAAACTGTGTTTTCATTTGTGTCAATATCAGAGCAGTTAGTAAGCTTTAGAGAACCAAATGATGTTTTGCATTTTAAGTCCTTATTGGGAACACTTTTTCACAGAAGTTAAATTAGATTTCCTACTTCAGCACATTTTACTCGAGGTATGTTTGGAAGTTGAGAGTAAAGCTGGTTTGTGATTTCTATAGAAATTTTGCCAAACATAAAAGTGGCATAAAACCATTATGCATGGAGGCAAGCACATTTAGGGTATTTTCAGTCTGTCAAGTTTGCATTTTGAAAAGTGTAGTAAGGCTTTATGAAAAAAATTGCTTTTCCCTAGTTTTGTTATCTCTTTCTTTGAATGGCAGGATACATTTGTAAATCAAATTGCACTCAGCCAGATAATGCTTAAACCAGAAGTTTAAAGCTTTATGGGTGGCTTTTAGGGACTTGCATAGATTAATTTGATATACAGAAAGTGATTAAAATAGCATTGCAAGTTTGCAATGCAATACTGAAAATACAATTTACTACTAATAACAGCCTATTTAAGGACATATTTTTAAATAGAATGGGAAATGAGAGCCAGGAATTGAGTCCTGTATATGCTAGTTACTGTTTCAGAGGCTTGGAAAACAGGTAAGAAATAGTAACATATAATTAAGCAAAACAAAAACTAATTCCTAACTCTCCACACATCACATTTGTGCAAACAAATTTGGAGTTATATTTCTAAGTGTTGCAGTGCATGTGTTTATAATACAGAATGTATACAATAGGAGTATCTGAGATTGCTGGAGGGTGTCAAGGTCATGTCCATTGACCAGAACATGAGAAGAACTTCGGATATTGTACATGGATCTGAAAATGCTCCTGGCTGCTGGTTATCTCAGGCCCCAGTGAGATTTTGAGATTGGAATTATGAGAGTAAACTTCTGATATAACTTTCTCAGAAAATCTGTATCTTCCATATTTACAACTCAATGGAAGCATATTCCACAGCTATTATTTTCCCTAGACTGCTGTTATACAGCTTAGATACTAAATGGAGGATGAATAGATTTCTGTGGCCTTCTCATTTTTCAATATCTCCCTCTCTGTCTCTCTCTCCACTTGCTGAGTCCCAACTCATGGCCTCTCTTAGTGCTGGTAGAATCTTTCCCCATGGCCTTCTTCATTCATGCAATGCATTTTTATTGATAACCTCCTATTCCTTGAGTGTTGTTCTCAGTGTAGGAATATAGCAATGTAAAAGACATGCAAAAATATCTTGATGCTTCCGGATCTAAATGAAGATACCTCATAAGGTAACACATTATAAGTGAAGTCAAGTAACAGGGTTTTCTTTTGTTTTTTTTTTTATGTTTCTGGCTGATATTCTTTCAGTTTTACAGGGTACAATTTACTCCTAACAGGACAAAAGAATTTTATTTTTAAGAGCAATTCAGTCATTCAGTTATTTATCTGCTTAGTTTTTCACCTTTGAATTCGACATGACTACTTAAAGACTTAACCATTGAAAGATAGAACTACATATTTTGAGCTGCTGAAAGTAGGCAGAAAAGTAGGAGAGTTAAAAATGTTTGGTCATGAAACTATAATTTTATAAGATATATATTCAATTAAGATGTCAGACAAGAATTATGAACAGCAAGACTTGATTGGGTTTAAAGACAGAAACAAACACATTTTGGAAAATGTATAAAAATTTTAGAGTTCTTGAATAATAAATAATACATATTATTAATAAGAGAAGCAGAATATAGGATATACCAAGAAATCATAAAACTGGGTTTCAACCCAGAAGAACAAAAGGTTAGTGCTAATAAAACTGCCTCATAATAAAAGAATAATTGAGAATACAATTTTGAGAAATTATTTCCCATAACTTAATATCAATATAAAGCAGAAAATATAGTAAAATGAAGAACTATTTAAAAATTATAATAAAGTTTCTTTTAGTTATGTTTTTATTTTAAAAAATCATTGCACATGTTAACTATCCAAAAATATTGGCATATAGTAACAATTTAATTAATTTTAAACATAAGCATATTGTTTATAATCAAAGTAGAGTTAATAATATATAGAATAGTTAAATTATAAACTTCATGTAACCAATTTAAACAACTTTTAAGTAGAATATAAAAAAATGAAATGGCTATTTTTTGATACATGCTTAAATTTATACTTACTTTCTTAAAGGTTATAGTTTATGTTTTAAATCCTGCATTCTTTTCAGTGCTGTACTATTAATGAGTGAAAAAAACGAAGAACAGAAGCTTACCACCTTGAGTCAATATGGATTCTCAATTATTGGTCTGTTTATCTGTTCTCATGTGAAACACATCTCCTCTAAATATTACTCATTGATTTTCTGCCCTCTCATTCTTGCTGAGGCCTCTAAAATCAGGCTTTTCTCCGCCAAGCTGACCACTTATTAAGACCGTTAGTTACCTTTACTAAATATCTAATGTAAGGTGCCCGCCCGTCCAATATTACTTGACTTTTTTTCTTCTAAGATCTTTTGTTTTAACAGTGTAAATTTCTAAGTCTTATTTGTTCCCCCATGAAAACAGGGACTTATTTTTCACTATTCTGAATCTCTATTTCTGAAGCATGTAATCGGTGCACCTTATTTTTCAAATGGTTCAGACAATGATTCTGTGTATCAAGCTCAATTAAATACAGAAGACCTTTGTTAAGTATCAAAGCAACTTTTGAATATATAGTCATTAAACCATCTTTAGTTGAGGTTATGTGAGTGATTAATACCACTCATTAATTATAGCCAAAATTCATGCAAATTTTTGATTTGAATAAAAAGACTCATAAAACAAACCAAAGACATTTTAATATTTTACATTTGTTACTTATTTTCCCATTATGAACATACACCTTTTATTTTCTCGAACTATTAACCATCAGACACACTCTCAGGAAAAATTATGACTTGACATTTGGGGTTCAAACTGGCCAGCAACTAGGCTTTGCACCTCTATGACACCTAGTGCAATGCTTCATTAGCTGCCTGCTGTGTGATTCACATGCATGATTTCCTCACTTCTGTTAGGGAATATCCACAAACACTATTTATAAAAATGTAGCTCCTCTATCAGTCAGAAATGTAACATTTATAAATAGACTATTTACAATATGACAACCTAAGACAATAAAACTGTTTTGTTAATACCAAATAATTCTCTTGTCACTTGTCAATTGCCTAGATGACAATTGTAATTAAAATCAATGTTATAATTTATGAAAATATGATATGTATAATTATACCATATCAAATTTCTGAATTTTGTGATTCATACAATTTATGATATTATTTTATTGTTGCTCTCCCAAGGACATTTCAACACTATTAGGGTAAATCAGTAAAATGTTTACTTAGAAAAAAATAAAACCATCAAAACTATATTTTTGCCTTAAGAAAATATCTGACTTTATTTTGGTGTTGAAAATTTTTTAAGTGGATGAGTGGTTTTGAGCCATGTTTAGAATTGTCTTTGTTATCAACATATTTATAACAATATAGTTTTGTTAATATCATTGCTTTCTGACAATTTTTGTAAAAATTATGAAACAATTAAGAATAAACTAATTATATTTCTTACCTCAGTAGCATATAAAGAGCTGACTTGGTTGAACATGTACGCAGGGATAAATTGGAATATGATGCTGAGCCACACTCAGGTTAAGCTGAAGCTGAAAGAAAAGTCTATTTTTCTACTACTATTATTTATCCATACGTTAATGACTCTGAGATATTTCCCACAATAACCAATACCTGTAGGTCTTTGGAATTTACCAGTTTCTCACAGAGTTATATCTCTGTTGTATTCTCTCCTGAAACTTTACTTTGAAAAATCAACATAACACATTGTCTAGAGCAGCAAAATACAATTATTTCTGCAGAAAGAAAATACCAGCATGTTTATAATTTAAATAAGAGTGGGCCATTATTTCATAAATATATATCATTTTAAAATGTACATGTATAAACATGCTTATTAGTTTATTGTTGTTTGCTTCACTTGAAATTGACATTGATAACCAAACCAAAATAATTCATTGGTATGCATTATTTTTCTACTTAAATATCAAATAATCTCTTGGTGATAAGATGATCACTTAGAGCATTTGAATCTTTGTAGGTAATGTATTTAACATCCTGAAGCCTTTATATAGAAGCATTACATCACTTAGATGATGATTCCTTGAATCCAGAACTAAACACAAATAGCCACAAGTATACTTAAAATGTTTCTAAGATTATTTGTTATGGTAGAATTTTGATTAGGAAACATACATATTGATAAACAGGTTAATCAAAGCCTCAATTTTTGAGTCCTTAACCTTGTATATGAGTACTTGGAAACTAGTAAGTTCATCCAACTAAATGCATTGTATAGAGGCTATAAAATATCTGAGCAACCTTGACTTAATTGCTGTGGAAATTTAATTTTATTCAGTGAAAACATACTCTATCTTACTGCTAGCCTTGCAGATATTTCTATGATTTATAGTTAGAGAAGTTTTAAGTAACTGATGAAAAAGGAAAAAAAAAAAGAAAAAACTCTTAGACAAGCTGTGACAGCTGTTTGAAAATCAAAGAAGTTATACAGTGAAGCTAAGCCTCCAGCAGAACAATGCTTATACTCAAGAGCATATGTAACAAAATGTAATTAGCCACAGGGTCCTAAGCAGAGACTGAAAAATGGGTTTTGACTATAACTTCTACTGCTATACATAGCCTATAATTATAAGCATTTCTTTTCTTTCCTTTTTTTTTTTAAGTAAGTAATCAAGTCAATTGTACCCAGAGTCCTGTAGTATCAAAGTTCACATATACCACACTCATACACGCACAGTCAAAAGACACATGATCAGGAATTATGGTAACTAAGAGAAAAATATAAAATTTGTGATTTGATGCTACCGCTCCTTTAATATAATTATATTTATTGACTAGATGAAAATAAATTACATTTCTGACTTTTTCTTGTAGGTCAGTTTACTACTTATTTTCTCAAATGGATATGACCATAATTACATATCACTTTTGGAGGAAAGATAATTGAAATATATATCAGAAACTTTAAAACATGTTTAAATAGCATAAAACAGTGATTAGATATGTATTTTTAATTACAATGTAATTAAAATTTCTATGTGAACAGCCCACTAAAAGATGACATTTTAACACAGATTATTTAATAGATAATATATGGATTTTTAATTATTAATTTAGAAGTTGATCTTTAACCATTACTTCACAAATATGGCCTATAAGTGAGACATGGTCTGCTTTGTTAATATACTCATTCTGCTTAGTTGTAACCCAAAATTCTGAAGTTCTACAGAAATCAATATCTATTTAAGATGAGAAGTAGAATATAAGGTCCATTTCAAAGTAATTTGACAGTTTTACTCCCATCTCAAACCAGAGGAAAAAAGTCCAGGAGCCAATAAAACTTCATGGTAATATAATTTTTTTTAAAACAGATATTACTGGCACTGATTTAATGGAGGCTAGAAATTGAAGTTTACTGAAGGCATTTTTCTAGATAGATATCATGCTCATAGTAAAGTTTATCTTGAATTCATTACTTGTACTGACTGGTGGAATCAATTCATAGTGAATTGAATAAAATAGTCAATTTTAATTCAGAACAATTATCTTTGCATGCTTTAAACAGTGACATCAATTACTCTCTTTCACTTAGGGTTAAATAATTTTTTACAAATATTTTATTAGTGCAATGCAAATCAAACCCACAATGAGATATCACTTCATACCTATAGGATGGCTAACATTAAAAAGAAAGTGTTGGTAAGGATGTGGAATATTGCAATTCTTATACCCTGTTGATGGAAATGTAAAATGGTGAAGTCTCTATAAAAAACAGTATGGCAAGTTCTCAATAATTGAAAATAGAATTACTATGTAATCCAGCAATTTCACCTCTGATTATATATCCAAAATAATTAAAAATAACTGAAAAATATTTTTGTACACCTGTATTGCTAGCAGTATTATTCACAAACCAAAAACATGGAAGAGTCTGGTAATAGACTGAATGGGGTTCCCCAAAAATCCATAGGCTATAGCCTTACCCCCTGTGTGACTATATTTGCAGACAGGACCTTTTAGGCGATAACTGAGGATAAATGAGGTTGTATCAACAGAACCTTAATCCATAGGGCTGTGTCCTTATAAAAAGAGGAAGAGGCAGCAAAGGGTGTGCATGCAGGGAAAATGCCATGTGATGACACAGTGAGAAGATGGTGCTCTGCTACCTAAGGAGAGAGACCTCAGGGGAAACCAACCCCAATAGCACCTTGATCTTGAACTTCCACCTTCCAAAAATAGGAGAAATAAATTTCTATTCTTTATAACACCCTGTTTGTGGTATTTTGTTATAGCATCCCTAACTAACTAATACATAACTCAAATGTCCATTGACAGATGACTGAATAAACAAAATGTGTTATATATACAAAATGGAGTATTATTATTCAACCTTTAGAAAGAAGGAAATTCTGACACATGCTGCCACATGGACGAAACTTGAGGACATTATGCGAGGTGAAATAAACCAGTCACAAAAAGACAAATACTGTATTATTTCATTTACATGAGGTGTATAAAATATTCAAATTAATATAAATAGATAGTAGAATGGTATTTTCCTGGGGCTGGTGGAGAAGAGGGGATGAGGCGTTGTTGCTCAGAGCCTACAGAGTTTCAGTTTTGAAAGAGAAAAAAGTACTAGAGATTAGTTGCACAACACTGTGGATATACTTAACACTATTGAATTATAAAATGGTTAAAAATAAGTTTCATGGTGTGTATTTGCCACAATTTTTAAAAAATCAAGGAAAAAAATACTAACTTAGTAGAACTGATGATGCCATAATATAAAATGATTAAAATGATTTTCCCTTTGCTTTTAAAATTTTAAAGTGAAATTATAATAGAAACCTTAGGAGTCAAAAACAACTGAAATGAAATATAAGGAAATATAAGGAGTCCACCTTGTCTGAAAGTTCAAAACTTAGAGAAAATCAAAAGATAAAAATTCAAATGGCCATTGTAAATAATGCAATTGTTCTGAATAAATAAAGTACTTGTCAGTAGTTTCAATTTTTCCATTATTAAAGCACCCTTTCAACTTCTTTTGTCATGCTTAATAATTTGTTATACATCAAACACAAAATTTGTAAAAATAAAGTTTCTAGTAATAGTAGAAATATAAATTAAAACAAATATAAAACTGGCACAAAGTAATTATTGTTACTACAGAGTACATTTTAATCACAACTAATATAAAACCAGTGGATTCTATGAAGAATTGAAATACATCCTTTGAAGTATAGTATAAATTTTTTAAGTTAAATATTTTTCATTGTTTATGCTGTTACAGTTGTCCCAATTTTCCTTCCCCACCTCCCCTAAAGCCTGTCCCCACTCCCTTAAGCAGTCCCCATACCATGTCCATGTCCATGGATCATGCATGTATGTTCTTTGTCTAATCCTTTCACCCTCTTTCATTAGATTCTAGTTATAAATGAGATCATATGGTATTTATTTTTCATTGACTAACTTATTTCATTTAGCATAATAGTCCTCAGTTTCATCCATGCTGTTGCAAAAAGTAAGACTTCTTTTTTACCGCTGCATAGTATTTCATTGTGTAAATGTACCACAACTTTTTTATACACTCGTCTACTGATGGGTACTTAGGTTATTTCCAAATTTTGGCTATTTTAAATAATGCTACTATGACATAAGAGTACATATATCCTTTTAAATTGGTGTTTTGGGATTCTTTGGATATATTTTCAGAAGCAGAATCATTAGGTCAAAAGCAGTTCCATTTTTAAAGATTTAAGGAAACTCCATACAGTTCTCCACAGTGTTTGCACCAGTCCGCATCCCCACCAGCAGTGCACTAGGGTTTTCTTTTCTCTACATCTTTGCCAGCACTTGTTGTATGTTGATTTATTAATAATATCCATTTTGGCAGGTGTGAGGGGTTACCTCATTGTGGTTTTAATTTGCTTTTCTCTGATGGTTAGTGGTATTGAGCATTTTTCATGTCTATGGGCCCTCTGTGTGTCCTCCTTGGAGAAGTGTCTATTCAGATCCTTTGCCCATTTTTAATTGGATTTTTTATCTTCCTTGTGTTGAGTCATATGAGTTCTTTATATATTTTGGAAATTAAAGCCTTGCTTGATGTATCATTAGAAATATGTTCTCCCATACAGTGGGTTCCCTTTTCATTTTGCTGATGGTTTCTTTAGCTGTGCAGAAGCTTTTTAATTTGATGTAGTACCATTTGTTTATTTTCCTTTGTTTCTCTTGCCCTAGGAGATACAGACACAAATATTTCCAAGTGAGATATCTGAAATTGTACTGCCTATATTTTCCTCTAGGATTTGTATGGTATCACTACTTATAAATCTCTTATCCATTTTGAGTTTATTCTATTGTATGGTGTAAATTGGTGATCTAGCTTTACTTTTTTGTGAGTACTAGTCCAGTTTTCTCAATACCATTTATTGAAGTGACTGATTTCATCCCAGACCTACTGAAATGGATAATTAAGGGGTTGGTCCCATAATCTTTGGCTAACAAGCTCTCAAGATGATTTCAATGTATCTAAGATTTAAGAACATATTCTTTGAAATTAAATGTCCCCTTTTTTTTTTACAAATGCCTCAAGTTTTCTACCACATCTATTGAAATCAAATGATCATATCAATAGCAGGTCTGAGAGAGAATTTTAAAACTATTTCTAAGAAGTTTTTAAGTGATGCTGCTGCTGCTGCTCTAAGGGCCACCTTTTGAGAGCCATTGTCATAGCAACTACGGAGGCACGTTAAGGAGTAAGTTTTCAGTCCTAAAAATCGGAGAATATTTTATAGAATTAAATACTATAATTCTTGGGCTATTGTTATTCTTATACTTACACATGAATTTGGTAATTATAATGCCATTTATACAAATTAAATAATTCTTAAATGGTGATAAAAGTTATGTACATGCAGATTTTTAAACATTATGCAATAAATGTATCCTGTAGTCTATATTCTCTTAGCTAATGATTCTCTCTTAACTGCATGAGTATAAACACAAGAATTTAATTATGATTTACAGAATGAAGAATATGCTGTGTTTAGGTTTTATGTATCAGATTTCAGCTATTCTACTCTTGTTCTGATCATGCTTTTATGCAAATATTTATAGTAGCTCCCTGTCTGGTGACGTACTATTGCCCTGCTTCACAGCCACAGAATGTTGCTTTAAATTGGTAAGTGCCTAGCAGAGTATGACCTAAACTAATTGCACACTCTCTCTTTGCAAGGTTTTGTTTTCTTGCTTTAAGGAATAAACACATGGCTACCATCTGGTTTATGGGCTATCCATCTAATTTTATGACTAAAAAATCTGTAACCCATATGATGGAGGATTTAGGGAAGGTACAATAACAAAGTACGCAGGATTTTTTTTTTTTCACTTCCCTTTCCTTTCACATTAGAATGTGACTTTTTCTCAAACACAAAATACCCAGAGTACTATAAAACACATGTTCTTGTATAATCTGACAAGACATTGCTCAATATTTTATAATATAGTGCAGGTTATAAGATTTCCACAAATAAGTTAGAAATAATATCAGCAAGCATAGTTGCAAAAGCATTAGCAGCCATATACTGTTGTTCACCTCTCTTTAAAAGTATTTTCTTAAAGTACATGAGGATAGAAAATGAATAATTCATTGTGTAATTAACACTTTAACAAATATTTATGTTGTTTATGAAGCCACTTTGTAAGTCTGAGTATATCGTTATTTAAAAAAGCAAAGTTACTATCTCAAGGATCATATAATGCTTTTCATAGAGAAAGACAGATAATAAACAAGTAAGTTAAGATGGAAAATGTCAGAGAATTCAAGTAACACAATGGTATTGCCAGTTATCTAGTAGCAACTGTAGGTTATCATTGCCAAATGTCTAACTTTGTCACTAGCTGAAAAAAGATTTTTAAAAACTCAAGTTTTGGGAGCCTCTTGGTGAGAATAAAACTGTGGGAAACTTTGGCAGTTTCTGAAGTCCTGAATATGTGAATAATGAGTCTCACAACCATACTGACCACTAGAATCTAGGCACAAAATGTACTTATACTCTGTGACTCAAGTTAAGTAAATTAAAGATAAACAATACTATTCCAACATGTTAGAGACGAAGATATCGGTTACCTCTGGTAATGGGGCTGTAATTTATGGGAGGGGAAAATGTAATCTTTACAGATGATGGTGATCACCACAGACTTAGTGGGTTAAAAAAACTGAGTTTTTGTGAGTCAGAGTCTGGGCAGGGTTTATCAGGGTTCTCTGCTTCATTGTCATTAGGTTGCAATAAAACGGTGTTGGCTGAACAGATATCTCATTTGCAGGGTCAATTGGGAAAAGTCCACTACCAAATGCACCCAAACTCAGCCCCTTGGCTCCTATAGACCACCTTAGCCTGTAAACATTTTCATGGATAGTTTGCAAAATGACTTCTTGCTTCCTCAAGGCCAGTTGTAGGGTGAGAAAAACTCTTGCAACACAGAGTCTTATAAAACATAATATAATCACAGAAGTGACACCTCATTACTGTAATCATGTAACATAACCAAAATGTGAGTCACATCCCATCACCTTTGTCATTTTTCATTGGTTATAAGCAAGCCAAATGTCTTACTTACTCTCCAGAGGAGGAAGATACACAAAGAGTGAACATAAGGAGAAAAGATCATTGGGGGACACCTTAGTGTCTCTCTGCCCCAGTGGAACATTCTATATTTTTATTTGTTGTTATTATAGTACATTATTTTATATAAATATAGATAGTACAATTACTTCAGAACAAAGTTATTTTCAGGTAACAGTTTTGTTAAGATATAACTTACATAATATTCACAGACTTGTGCATCCAAAACCACAATTAGTTTAGAACATTTTTATCAGCTTCTCAAAAAAAAAAAAAAAAAAAGTGACTAGCAGTCACTTTTCTTCCTTTCCCACTCCAGCTATCACAACTCTGTTTCCTACCTCTATACATATGCCTGTTCTCTGGAATTCTCATATAAATGGAATTATACAATATATTGCCTGTTGTGATTTATTTCTTTCATTTAGCATAATGTTTTCGAGGTTCATTTGTTCTGTACTATTTATCAATTCATCATTTATTTTTTTTGTGGCCAAATAATATTGAACTATGTAGCCCTATCACTCTTCTTACTCCATTCATCAGTTAATGGACATGTGAATTCTTCATTCTATTTGGCTTTTATGAACAATGCTGCTCTGACATTCGTGTACAAGTATTTGTATGGACATATGTTGTTTTTTCTCTTGAACATATACCTAGAAGTGAGGTTTCTGAGTCATATTGTAAGTCTGTATTTAAACTTCTATAAAACTGTCAGGCTGCTTTCAAAGGTGCTGCCTCATCTTTCATTCCCACCAGCAATGTGCAAGGGCTGCAATTTCTCTATATCCTTGACATTTTGTATTACCTTTCTTTTTGATTATCGCCTTTCTAGTGGGCATAAAGTAGAATCTCATTGTGTTTTAATCTGCATTACCCTGATGGCTGATGATGTTTTTAAGTATGGAAATGTTTACTAGGTGAAAATTTATATGGTTATATACTCTGTTATTTAACGACTTTTCCATATGTTATAATTCATTCAGTTATTTTAAAAGTGTCACTGCTGCTGCACTATGATGTGCAGAAAAATATACTACTACAATTCCGCAGAGCCAGTCCATACGGACGTTAAGCAATTATTTCAGTTTTGCTTGGCTGTGTCATCAATTCTCTTTCCAAACATTAACAGTATTATCTCATCTCTGCAATGTGAATACACTAATACAAATGGAAGTCTTGGTTAATCATTGCCCCTGGTCCCTTTTCCAAGTGATGACCCACCAAGACAGAGAGAGGAAGAGAGGGAGTGAAGAAGGGAAACAACATACTAGGAACCTACATTATTATCTATCAACTAGTAATAATCAGGAGGAGAACCAAGTAACTGATTAAAACTAATAACTATAACAATGTACTATAAAATAGAATGAGTAAACAGAAAATACCATATTTCAGTTCAGCATTAAATGTTAACACAAAGTCAGGACATAAGTGGCAGAATAGAATATAGGGAAATACTGATAATTCAGTTAAATTTGCATATATATGCATGCATTAAATCAGGATATAGAGCTATGTCAATGGAAGTGAGGAAAATACCTAGTCTAATGTAACCCATGGATATTTATTGAAAGTTGTTTGTTCTACCAACTTCTCTGAAATCCTGACTTTTTGTGGTAATTTGGATATTTGGCAAATGTTTAAAACATAGTCCTACTTGTTTTAGGTAAATGCTATGAACACTAAACAAAACCTATTTCTATGGATTCATTGGTTATGGATAAACTGCTTTTTGGTGATGAACCTTCAATGTGAGAAAAACATTCATAATTACTGTCTATCACTCAGTAAATGGTAAACTATATAATTCAATGGCAACTAATGTCAAAGTTGTCTAATGAAAGCCATGTATGTAGCATATTGCTTACTCCTGTTAACATAAAGAAAGGGCATATGTTACAATCTACCTCTTTATTCTAAGAGTACATAGATTATGTTTTGAAAATATTTCTTTCATTGTGGGTGATTCTCAGGGATATAAAAGTAAATTCAGCCAAGAAAAAAGTGGAGAAAGAAGAATATGTAAGGTATTTGTTAATTGGGTTGGTCAGACATTGTAAAAGGGGAATCTTCCCTCATTAACACATGCTTGAACTTTAGAACTTTTTTTTTACTCATCTGTGGCCGAATATACTTTCTTGTGTTAATACCTTTCTCAAGTTCCTTTTCTGCAGTAGTTTGTTTGCTTGTTAAGAAGAATAAATGGCACATATTATTTTATCATTTAGAAAGCTTCTTGAAGAAAGATAAGTTTTTTAAAAATCCTTTTATTTGAAATGCTTGCTCTAAGGGCAGATCTTACCTCAGATCTCAGCAGCATATTTCCTTAATTGAGGTGATATTAATGAAAAGGGAAAGGGTCAGTGGGCATGATGATGTGTGGAGTAAATCAAGGAATGCAAAGTTAAAGCTTGCAGCATGTGCCTTCTGGATGTCAATAATATTATTAGGGATCCTTGAACGCGACCTTTAATAAAAAAGAAAGCGACTACACTCTGTGAGGGAAGAAACTGATTATTCTCTCTCTTTTTATTTTTAATGCTAGATTTTAATTTTTGCATTCTACATAGAAATGAAATAAAAACACAATTTCTATATTTATTTTATAGCATAATTGCCTTACTACTTGTAAAAGAATGATTTTGAAATTATACTTTAATCTGTATTTACTAATAATTCCTTCTGATTTATTATAAAAATATATAAATATGTAATTGTGAGCATGTTTAACATGCATAATTTCCTCAAAAGTCTCTAAAATCATTTTGTGTTGTTATGAACTTTATGTATGTATTCAGCAAAACTTTCTAAAATATCATTCAAATTTATTTTTTAAATGGGCATTTTTATTAAATTTATTGAGGTGACATTGGTTAATAAGATTATATAGATTTCGAGTGTATAATTCTACGAAACATCATAACATTGTGTGCTGACAACCCAAAATCAAATCTTCTTGTCACCTAATATTTTGACCCTTTTACCCTTTACTATCTCCCACCCTGCTTCCCTCTGGTAACCACCACACTGTTGTCTGTGTCTATGACTTTGTGTTTGTTTGTTTTTGTAGTTCATTTTCATTTTTTGCTTTCAGTTTTCTATCCCATATATAAGTAAAATCATATCAGTCTTAACTTTTTCTCACTGACTTATTTTGCTTAGCCTGATATTCTCAAGATCCATCCATGTTGTCACAAATGGCAGTATTTCATCTTTTCTTATGGCTGAGCAGTATTCCATTGTATCTATGTACCACATCTTCTTTATCCAATCATCCATTTAAGGACACTTAAGTTGTTTTCATGTCTTTGCCACCATAAATAATGTGGCAATGGACATAAGGGTGCATATATCTTTGTGAAGTAATGTTTTCAAGTTTTTCAAGTAGGTACCCAGAAGAAGTGTTCCTGGGTCATATGATAACTCTATTCTTAAACTTTTGAGGAACCTCTATACTGTTTTCCATAGTGTCTGTACCAAATTAAATTCTCACCAGCAGTGAATGAGGGTTCAGTTTTTGCCACCACCTCTCCAACACTTGTTCTTACTTGCCTTTTTGATAGTAGCCCTTCTAATAGGTGTGAGGTGGTATCACGTTAGTAGTTTTGATTTGCATTTCCCTACTAGCTAGTGAATTTGAGCATCTTTTCAAATATCTGCCACCCATTTGTATCTATTCAGGTCCTCTGCTCATTTTCTAATCAGATTGTTTACTTGTTTGGTGTTGAGTTGTATGAGTTGTTTATATATTTTGGATACTATCCCCTTGTTGGAACTGTTGTTTGCAAATATCTTCTCCCATTCAATTGGTTGCCTTTTTATTTTGTTGATGGTTTCTTTTGCTATACAGAACTCACAGGATCTTTTGAAAATCATGTTGCTTATGATTACCTACAGATGATGGGTTATTAACCTAATGTGGAAAGTCATGATACAAAACCAAAAAAAAAAAAAAAAAAAGAAAGAAAGAAAGAAAGAAAGAAAGCAGAGACTTTTAGTTTTTATAAAAGAGGACCATGTTAATAATAGTCATTTTCATAAAACATCGCAGCTTAGACACTGAACACATATTTTTCTCTATATTAATCTTAACTGCCTGTCATGAGGCTGTAGAATGGAGGCTGACATTTCTGGGTTCTAAGTTCTTAAGTTAGAGAAAACTGTATAGTCCTATATGAATCTCATACTAACACGAATTGCTGAATTTGTTGCAGTAAATACTTGTACAAGGGATTTTCTTCGTTGTGAGTTAGGTTTATTAGTAAAAAAGTAACAAATTGTTCTTCTTTTCAAATTCTCAGGAAACTTCGCTCAGGTTACTATCTATAATTTAATTGTGCACAGAAGCTTGACTACTTGGTGTCTGTAATGACATGGTAAAGGATTTGTACTGCTAAAGCATTTCCTAGCAATGGAGCAAGATAAAATTGCACTAATTCTCATTACCAGTTTGAAAATAGGTAAATGGAGTGAAGGAATGTATGTTTAGATATGACAGTAAATCTTAGCTAAGCTAGATATTAGTATTTCATGGAAGAGTCACCAAATGCAAAAATTATAAAATTTTAATGATCCTCCAGAATTTTTCTTAGAAATATTATTACTGCACTTCATCACAGTTATTGATGGTGTTTACAAAATATACAGAACTAAGATCATTCACTTTTCTGCAAATATTTATTAAGCAACTTCTCTGTGCCAGATAGTATTTTAGAGAACACTAAAAATACAGTGGGAAAATAAGAGAGAAAAATTATCCATGATGTTTGAGATAAGGGAAATTTGGGAGACACACCTTCCAATGTCATAAAAGAAGCAAAAGTCACCTGAGGATAATCTAGATAAATGTTATTAGTTCACTCATTGTTACTGTTGTTTAAAGCCCCCAAATTTAGAGAAGTTGCATATTAATCTGTATATTGATCTAGATGAAACTGATAACCCCAGAGATTAGAGTATCTGGTTCTATTGAACATTACTTCTATCTTAACATTGCCAGGCTTAAAAATGCTGCTTGTACTGATTTAACATCTGTTTCCCTGATTAACTAATGAGTGAAATATTCTTTGACACATGTTTATTTTATATTAGGGTTGGAGTCATGCTTTCATTTTCTAAAATGTTACATTTTGATATGTGAAATACCTAAAACTTGTTTGCTATGGTCAATGGTATCCATGGCGCTCTCCTTTCTTGCTTATCTAGATGTTAGAGAAAAAAAGAACTTCTGTGATTTAAGGATTATTACAACATATTTGCGGAAAATGTTGATACTTGTCTCTGTTGTTATTTTTATTCCATTTGTTGACTGATTTCATGGGACATCCTCATAACCCAAAATACACCTCAGAGTGTTTTTACCCTCTAAACTGTAATAATCTCTGATTCTACACTCTGCACTAACCCGTTCACATAATAACCAGCTGGAACAATAAACGTAACAACTCAGAAATCTTCAAGTCATTTGTCTGAATGACTGCTAACAGGTTCTTATCCTTCAGTGTCTCAACTTATGCTGCCACCATATCTATTTCTGAACTTCAGAAGACCTTCATTTCTTTTCTTCCAAATTACTGGCTTTTGTGTGTTTTTACTTATTTATTTATTTATTTGGTCTATATGATGTTAAATATGATCAAGTATCTGAACTTTCTCACAGTCACCATAGTTCCCTTGCATCACTATCTTTACCCCATACCAGGTGATGAGACCCCAGTTTTGAATAATTAATGTATTCACCCTCTCTATGGCTATTAATAGGATGCTAAGCCCTATTTTAAATACAAAACACAAAACTTTAAAAAATTCATGTAACTATTACCACCTTTTTTATTAGATTAGAATCTAAATCATAGCCATGCATTTGTCAATATGTTTCTTAAGGCTATTTTAATCTATAGTTTTACTCTCTTTCCTTTTTCATTTATTCATTGAATAATTTCATAAAAGTTGTTTTATGTTTGTTATTTGTCCTACAAATTTCCTGTAGTCTTTATTTTTTATTTTTTATTTTTTATTTTTATTTTTGATCCTTTCTGCTGGATTCCTGTATTTCTGTGGTGCTATTTAACATGGTCATCCATGGTCCTCTATCCTCTATGTTGAGCGTTTGAGCTGTAGGCTTGTGGTTCAAGACAACTTCACTGACACATTCTCCCATCAGGAGACACTGGTGTGGTGTTTCTCTGTAATGTAGCCACACATGATAACTGTCTGAATATATCAATTAATTATAGACTTCAAATGGTAATAGTCATTACTTCCTCATTTATTGTTTGTGATATTTTGAAAAAGAAAACTTCTGTCACCAGCTGTGTTGCTACTGCGAGGCAGTACATACAGGAATACAGGAAAGGCATAATAAATGCAATACTATTTCCTTTTACTGAGTAGTTTCCAAGAAAGTAATAATATCGCTCCCTTGTATCCTGCCAAAGGTATGATGGGTGAGTGTGCGTGTGTGTACTTGTCATTATGAACTCATAAATTTATACACATTTGATGTGTTTAAACCCACAGAAGATTTTATGCTTAGATTTAAATCTTTGGCCAGTGGGAGCCTCTTTAAAATGGTTGCGAAGTCCTTTGATATGATGCTGGTATTATTTGATAGCTTCCCTGCTATTCTAATATACTACAGACTCATTTCCAGGTTATTATTCATGAAAATAATATTTATATAGCAAAGTCTGAGACTTCAGTGGGGCTGAATGCTACTGGATATTTTAATAATTGTTTCTAGACCTTTAAATAAGCAGAGTTAACAATTTTTTTTTTGTTGTTGTTTTGAAAATAGGATACAACATGCATTCATGCTGATAGCTCTAATTCAGCTTCTGAGCTACAAAATGTTTTACTTAACCTCATTGAAGTTAAATATTCAATATTAGCTATAAAATTCTCCTAAAGTTTTACAAAAAAAAATTAAAAAAAGGAAACATAGCTTGCTTTATTTTGGGGAGAAAACTATCTAGTGCTAGTAAAAACTGATACCCAATTTAAAATTTTTTTTCTTTGAAAAATAACTCTTTCCAAAAACTCATTTTCTTAAGAAATGATGTTGAAGAGTTGATTAAAATATTAGCTAAATTCTTTGAGTATATTCAGTGAATATTAAAATATAATTGATTGAACAGCATATTACAGTACATGTGATTATTCATTTATACATTTATAAGTTAAGTAGTGTGTTTTAACAGATTATGTTAGCTGCTCTAGTGTGATTTTCCCCTTTAGTTTGGTAGAATCTATAGTAAATAAAAAATATGCACCCTTTGCTTCAGACTGATTTTAGTATTATTCCAAGAAACTATATCAAAGCTCTGATAACTCCTGAGCATTTTTTTGCTTTGCTTTCAGATAAAACGCTTCTGACATGCACTAATTAAGGTGAATTCTTTTGGTTTAATTATTTGTTACTTTCACATCATATAATTTTCTCACCTGATAAATATTATTTAAAAGTTTTTATCCTCAATCAAGGACATTTTTTTTCATTGCTTTCATTAATTTTAGAAAGAAAGGGAGAGAGAGAAACAAACATTGATTGGTTGCTTCCTATATGCACCTAAACTGGGGATGAACCTGCAACCTCTCTGTGCCCTGACCAAGAATCAAACGTGCAGCCTTCAGTTATAGGCCAGAGCTCCAAACAACTGAGCCACCCCAGCCACAACGTCCATGAGCTACTGTTTTTTCTAGATGCTAGAAAATTGTTGCAAGGAAGCCTAACAATACCCCACATTTTGGAAATATCTAGTCACGCATCCTTAGAAATCAGCAGGAGTTCACAGATACTTAGATCTTGCCAATAAAAATACACGTTTTGTTCCTTCTGAACTCTAAGGGTTTTAAGAAAACAGAGACACCGTTGTAATAAATGAAACCAGAGATTGATCTGCATTATTTTATTGTAACACTTTAATGGGCATTTTTAATTGTATTTTAATTATAATGGGCCAAGCAAATTTCACTTTATTTTCTCCTAGATGCTATTCCAAGGTCATATGATTCCTTTGTGTGTGTGTGTGTGTGTGTGTGTGTATGCAATAAGGGACAACTAGATACGCTTTTCCTGATGATAGAATAACTGTTAAATAATATTTAACAGATATTTAATTTTTTATATTTTACTTAAAAGAGCACACATTTTAAAAAAAGATAAAGTACCATTTCAGTAGATTTTGACTGCTCATGATTTCTTCATTCTACTACACTCATTTAAGTACTTTAAAATGTTTTCTGAACGTTTGTACTATGTAAATTCCTTTGGCACCACACTATACCTTGGCTGCTTGGAGTAAAGTTGCCCTGTCAAACTAAGCTTGTTATTGACTAAATCTGGATAATTACTACATATGTTTAGGCTTCTTTGCATCCTCTTTGTGTAATAGAAAACACCTGTCTGTAATTTTTTATTTTCATAATCATAACAGAAAGATGAAAAATTCTATCTTCACTTTCAAAGGATGACATAAAAAAATACTATGGACTGGATGGCTTGAACAACAGAAATTTATTTTCTCAGAATGTGGCAATTAAAAGTCCAAGATCAAGGTGCCAGCAGGGTTTGTTTTGTACTGTGCACTTTACCTTCATGTGTAGATGGCCATCTTCTTCCTGTATCTTCCCATCAGCTTCCCCTCTGTGCATATCTTTGTTCTAAACTCTTTGTTTTGTAAAAATCAGTCATATTGGATTAGATCCTACCCCAATGTTATTATTTAACTTCATTTCTTTAAAGGCCTTATCTCTAAAAACACTCACCTTCTGAGGAATGGAAATTAAAATTTCAATATATGAATTTGGGGCCGGGTGCACAGTTTAGCTCTTAACGGAGTTCACTATAATTAGCCTTTGACATTTTGTTTTCCAATAACGGAATTTTCTTTTTTACTGGACTCTTATTTGTTCTCTGAAATATAGAATATGGATAAAAGTTTTATTTGCATTCATTACCTTGTAGGCATCCAAGCAGGCTTCCCAACAGCCCCACTTCATCTTATGTTCAGATTTATAGTACTGTCTATTTCTCCCAAGTGTGATTTCAAATTTGTCTTAAAAATATTTTTTAAACATATAAGGTGGCTTATATTTTAATATAAAATAGGCACCTCTTTATTCTATTTGCTAAATTTTAAGTACACTTTAAAATATATTATAATAATCATAGAAATTAAAGATAATAAATTTCTAGGGAGTATGTTTGAAAAGCAATAGAAATGTTGTGATACACTGAGTAACCATTATAAAATAAATTGTAAGTTTTATTTTCGTATTCCTCCTTTTTGTTCTAAAAGAGAGGTAAATAAAATGTTACATAAATGCACTTAAGTGCAATAACCAATTTATTTGCCTTTTCATCTCCTTTATGTTTTCATATTCTGCTCTTTCTCCCCAATGATTTTCTGATTTATCTCTAAATAGGAAGTTTTCTCCTGAATCAGCTTCTCTAGATTTTCTTATAAATCTATAAGATCATGCCTTAAAATGTTAACATGTCTTTAACTCTGACAAAGACACATTTCCCACAGTGTCCTCACTGCAGCACGTGTAGGCTCTGGGAGTCAGTGTCATTTATTTCTTCACGGATAACATCACTATTGTGTCTCCTCTATTTAGCCACAAAGTTATCCCTGCTGGGATTGCAGAGTTTTCTGAGTTTCTAAAACA
Organism: Furipterus horrens; assembly: GCF_987537825.1. Taxonomy (NCBI): domain Eukaryota; kingdom Metazoa; phylum Chordata; class Mammalia; order Chiroptera; family Furipteridae; genus Furipterus; species Furipterus horrens. The sequence continues at coordinate 177,652,306 of NW_028327171.1, forward strand.
GCAGGCTACCTCTTCAGCAATGTTGCATTGCCACAAGAAGTCCTTTTTAAGGCAATTCCCTCATTTAGATGGAATAAACTATTGCATGTTTAACAATATTGGCAGAACTGGGACATCATTTTTCTAGTTCTCTTTCAAAGTATTGCTTATTAATGAAATTATCATGATATCATCCAGTTTGGTTATTAGGAAGTTATGATTACAACTGTTCACAAAGAGACACTAATGAAAAGGTGTCATTAAAAAATTACTATACTTCATGTCTTACATTGGCTCAGTACGCTTTTGGTAAGGTGAGCTATACTCTCTCTTAAGCATTATAGGCAGTCTTAGACTAAGTGCCCCAAGATGACCATTCTAGTAGAATATTGGGTTTTAGACTTATTTCTAGCAGCAAGGGATTTTTGCTGCATAAAATCTTAGGTAGATGATAATAAATGATGACAGATAGGCAGATAGATAGGTAGATAGATGGATGATAGATAGATCTGACATTTCTAGGAATATGTATTCTATATTCTATATTATTATAATTATAATACAAATGTGGAGTAATCTTGTTAAAGATCTGTTTGCAGACACTTCTATCTCCTTTATTTCATTCTCTTTGTAATCTCTGAAATAGCTTCCTTTTCTTTTTAATATCTAAGTCTGTGGAGAATAGGATTTACTCTCAACAATGAAATTGTGCCATAACTGCTTTTAAGAGAATCATTTGTCCCAACATAGCACATGTGTGTTGTAATTCTAAGTTTGGAATTGGGCAAAACTTTAAAGTAATAGAAAATTTCTCAGTACTCCAGTTTTACCTTTCTGTGTGTGTGTGAACCTTATGTGTTGCTATAAATTTTGCCTTCCTGAAAGAAGTGTTGTCACTATTTTTTTCTGTGAAAATATAAAAATTTATTTATAGTTTCTTAACTCTCCTTGTATAACACATATCTTCTTAATTATGATCCACATTAGGAATACTGGTCTTTCAAAACAACAATGTAATAAGTTCTAAGAAAGTAGAATTTAAGAATTCCATCAATCGTGGATAAATACTTGTTATGTTAGCAGCTAGCTGAGGTTAAAGATAGAGTATCTTGGATTCAAATTGTATGAATACTAGTAAAAATGTGAGATTGTAAATTAAGAAAAGAGGGGGAAAAAATCTTGTAATTCCAAAGAACTTTCTAACTCTAAAGACATTAAACAAACCAACTCCCTTAAAAATTCACAGGAGTACACTGGCCACTGTGTCTCAGTTAGTTGGAGCATTGGCTCATAGACCAAATGGTTGCAGATTTGATTTCCAATCAGGAATCACTTAGGTTGTGATTTTGATCTCCAGTCGGTCAGAGTACTTAGAGAAGGTAACCAATCAATGTTTCTCTCTTACATAGATAAGTTGCTCCCTTTAAAGGTGTACAGACTGATAATTTAATATATATGTATATATATATATATATATATATATATATATATATATACATCATTAAATGATTGCCACAATAAAGTAAACACCTCCATCACCTCATACAGTTACATGTGTATGTATGTTGTGAGAGCACCTAAGATATAATCTCTTAACAATTTTAAAGCATATAATGCATTATTGTTAACTATAGTCACCATACTGTACTATAGATCCCCTGAACTTACTCATCTTAACAATGAAAGGTTGTTTCCTTTGACCAACATGTCACCACTTCCATGACCACCCAACCCTGGCAACCACCATTCTACTCTCTGATTCTATGAGGTCGACTTTTTAAGTAAGTAAGTAAGATCATGCAACATTTTCCTTCTGCATATGGTTTATGTCATCTAACAAAATGTCCTTTGGGTTTATTCATGTTATTACAAATGTCAGGATTTCTATTCTTATGGCTGAATAATATTCTACTATAAGTTTATTACCTTTAGATATATACCCAGAAGTAGGATTGCTAGTTCATATGGTGGTTCTATTAATTTTTGGAAAAAATCTCCACTCTATTTCCATACTGGCTGCATGAATTTACATTCTCATCAGCAGTGTTCAAGGGTTCCCTTTTCCTCAAAGTCAGTCTCACAAATACTTCTTATCTATTGTCCTTTTGATAATAGTCATCCTAACTCATGTGAGATGATATCATTTTGATTATCATTTTTCTAACTATGAGTGATGTTGAGCATCTTCGGATGCTTGCAGGTTATCTAAGGTTATTTGTGTGTCTACTTTGGAAAGGTGTCTGTTCAGGTTCTTTACAATTTTTTTATTGGGTTATATATTTTTGTACTATTGAGTTATATGAGTTCCTTACATATTTTTATATTAACAACTTATCAGATATGTGACTTACAAATTTTTTTTCAATTCCATAAATTGCCTCTTCACTTTGTTGATGGTTTCTTTTGCTGTGCAAGGCTTTTTAGTTTGCTCTAACTCCACTTGTTTATTTTTGCTTTTGTTACCTGTGCTTTTGATATCATATCTGAAAAAAAAATATTGCTAAGACTAATGCCAAAGAGTTTTTCTCCTATTATTTTTTTCTAGGAGTCTGAAAGTGTCAATTCTATCATTTAAGTCCTTTATCACCTTCAAATTAATGTTTGTGAATTGTGCAAAGTGCAGTCCAGGTTCTTTCTTTTGCATGTGGATATCCAGTTTTCCCAACACTGTTATTGCAGAGACTTTCCTGTCCGTTATGTATTCTTGACATCCCTGTAAAAGATTATTTGACCATGTGTGTATGAGTTTATCTCTTGGCTCTCTACACTGTTCTGTTAGTCCGTGTGTCTGTTTTTATGCTAGTGCCATACTGTTTTGATTACTATAGCTGTGTGATATGCTTTGAAATTGGGAAGTATGTTGCCTCCTACGTTGTTCTTCCTTTCTCAAGATTGCTTTGGCTCTTTGGCTCTTTGGAGTGTTTGTGGTTCCATATAAATTTCAGAATTTTTCTATTTTTTGAAAAATTCATTAAAGTTTTGATAAGGATTACATTGTAACTGAAGATCCATCACTTTGAGTGGTATGGACATTTTAACAATATTCATTCTCCCAATCTATAAACACAGAATAATTTTCCATTTATGTGTCCTTTTTGAAGTTTTTTTATTAATGCCTTTTCATTTTCAATGTACATATCTTTAAACTCTTTGGTTTAATTTATTCCTAAATACTTTATTGTTTTTGATGCTTTTAAATATTGAATTGCTTTCTTACTTTTTTCAGATAGTTTTATATTACTGTATAAAAAATTGAATGATTTATATGTTGATTTTGTATCCTGAAACTTTCCTGAATTCATATATTAGTTCTTACATTTTTTTTTGTAGAGTCCTTAGCATTTTCTATATGTAAGATCATGTCACCTGCAAAAAAGAGGTTATTTTACTTCTTCCTTTTTTATTTGGATGCCTTTCTCTTGTCTAATTGCTCTGGCTAGGGCTTCCAGTAAAATCTTGAGTGAAAAAGCTAAGATTGAGTATCTTGTATTGTTTTTGATCAAGAAAAAAATGTTTCAACTTCTTACTGTTGAATATCATGCCATCTATTTACTTGCCATATATGGCCTGTATTAAGTTGAAGTACATTCCTTCTATGCCTAATTATTAGATAGTTTTTATCATGAAAAAAATGTTGAATTTTGTCACTTCTTTTTGCATCTATTGAGATGATCATATGATTTTTTAATTCTTTGTTTTGTTGATAAAGTATAGCACCATTATTAATTTATATATGTTGAGCCATATTTGTATCATATATACTTCCAAGTCTGGTCATATTTTAATGTATTTATTGTAATTAACTATTTTTGAGGATAGTTTTACATTTACAGAAACATTCTAATGATAGTGAAGAGAGTTCTTATACACCCCACAACCAGCCTCAGCTATTATTTAACATTAATAAGGTCTGAGCACAATTCGTCGGCAGCCGTCCGTCTCGAGAGACGATGGTGTAGCTTCTTAAGAGTCTATCTGCACCGCCGAGAATGGCTGTGCAGTCCGACTCGGGAGTGACACGGTATCTGTCTCCTCCCGTGTTGAATCAACATCTTGCGGTGACGCTGGAGTGTCCTCTCCAGTGAAGCTGAAGCTACAGAGCCTGGTCAGGGTGATATGGAGGGTCTGCTGTTGCCCATGCAGCAGACCACCCCCTCTCTTCGCAGCTGAAGGATCCAAGGGAAAGACGGAGTCAATACAGCTTGGCTTCAGGTGCGCTGCAGGAGTTGCCGGTGTTGACTACAACGTCAAACCGCCTTAGGGACTCCGGCTCCGGATTTTCTGTCGGGGTTTACTCCCTTAGCCTTTCCCCTGAAGAGGTATGCCGCAAGGCAGCGGAGGTTTTTTGGAGTCAGAGTTTTCCTTCTCTGATGTGCCCTGACTGGAAGATCGAACCAGCGACACTTAGCTCGCAGGCCGACGCTCAATCCACTGAGCCAAACCAGCCAGGGTGTGAGCACAATTAATGAACCAATATTGATACACAATTGTGGATTCAAATACAGACTTTATTCGAATATTTTAAACATTTATTTAATGTGCTTCTTTTATTCCAAGATCTCATTCAGAATAATGCATTATATTTATCCATCCTATATCCCTAGGCTCCTCTTGGCTATGGCTGTTTCTCAGACTTTTCTTGTTTTTTATTACCTTAACATTTTTGGAGTGTGCTGGTAAGGTATTCATAGAATGTCCCCCAGCTGAGATCTGTCTGATGTTTTTCTTACTATTAGGCTGGGGTTATGGATTCTGGGGAGAAATGTCACTGAGCTAAAGTGCCATTTTCATCATATCAAGGGTACATGTTTATTATGACTTATCTCTGTTGATTATGTCTTCAGTGAACTGGCTAAGGTAGTGATTGTTAGATTTCCCTACTGTACATTTTCTTACCTCCTACCATTCAATGTTGTCCTCTCTTGGAAAACAAAAAGTTACTATACACAGCCCATACTTAAAAGAGTACCACCTGGTGGGTGGAATATCTACATAAAAGATTTCTAATTGTTTTGCATGGGGAACTTGTCCCTTCTTTATATTTATTTATTTAATCATTTATATAAGCATAAACTCATTAATAGTTATTGTATACATTTGGTAATAATCAATATTTATTTATGTACTTTTGTTGCTCTTATTATTGCACTTTTATCATTAGGTACTCTTTCAACTGATTCCAGAATGTATCTTTGACATAGTTCCACTATTGTGGGGGTTTTTTGTTGTTTGGTTTTTCAACACTGGCTTAATTTCTGTCACTGCAATGTGCTCCAAGCTCATCTTAACCAGGGTCTGATTACGTACCTATTGCTATTGATTGTCATTGCTTCTTGGCTTCCCAGTGAACAGAGCAAGGAAATATATGTGCACACACATATCTGTGCATATTTCTGTAAGTAGCCATCTATATATGTATTAATCTAAATATTGCTTAAGTTCATACTGTCATTTCTAACTCTGATCCATTGCCACATGGTCATTCCAACCATCTCCTGTCAGTAAGAAACTTGATTCCCATCTGTGATCTATTTATTTAATTTCTCAATTCCAATATACATGTACAGCAGACTCAGAATTGTTAGCTCACACCCCAGTAGGAAACACTTTATTTAAGTAGTATACAGTGCATGTGTACAATTTATTTTGCTTTTAGTCTTAAAGACTGAACTCAATTAAAAAGTTACATGGCACCTTTTCTTCTACCCCCTTCAGTGATGTGGTTTCATGCATTGGTGTTACAGTGGTTCTCCCAACCTCCCAATTGCATTTTTATTTCACACATTAAAGTTCACTCTTTGTGCTCTACAGTTCTATCAATTTAGACAAATATATATTGCCATATATTCACAATTATAGTTTTATACAGAATGGTTTTTACTGATATAAAAATCTTTCTATGCTACATCTATTAATCCTTCACCCCTTACCCTGAAACTGGAAACCGCTGAACTTTTTTCATTTGTATAGTTTTATCATTTACAGAATGTTATATAATTGGAACTAAATGTAAGAACTTTTTTAATAATACACTTCATTTTGTTTTAAGAAAAGTGTACTTAAGTTTCCATTATAATATGTTAAGGTTTGATAGCTCATTTACTTTTACTACAAAATACTATTCTATTGTGTAGGTATACCACATAAAAAAATCTATTCAGTTATTGAAAGACCTCCTGTTTACTTCAGATTGAGGCTATTATAAATAAGCTTTCATAAACATTTAAGCAAAGGGTTTTAGTAGACCTAACTTTTCAGATAAATTGCTTATATATCTAGGAGTATTATTTCTATATCATATCTTAAGGTAATATGTAGCTTTGTTAGAGATCATTGTCTGACAAATTGATTTCCAAAATTTCTGTACTGTTTTATGTTACCACCAGCAACAGGTGAGAAAGACTACCTCTTTCTCTGAATCTTTCCAACAATTGGCATGGTCTGTTATTTGGATTTGAGCTATTGTAAAGTGTAGTGGTATTTTACTATTGTTTTGCTTTGTAATTTCCTAATATCAGATGATGAACATCTTTTCATATGCTTATTTGTCATCTGTATAACTTTCTTGTTAAAGTTGATGCTGCTGGTTCTCAGGCCACACTTAAAAATCTTTTCCTTAGTGTTAGAGTATTTAGACAGACATATTAAGAAAAAATGCCCAAGTTTCTTCCATTAAAAAATTTCACAAGAATCTCCTAAGATATCTTTTTTTGAATTTTTAAGTGAAAATATCTTTTAAACAAAATATTACATGTCAATAATTTTTCTGCCTATAAGAGAAACTGATGAAAGTAGAAATGAAAGAAAAGTTTAGATGTGAAAGATCTGGGCCTATGAAGTTATAACTTTCTTGAGAAATCTTTAAATTGTTAGTAGTCCAACAGTGCTTTTTGCCTTTTATTTTTGAAAATTATGTGTGTTTCAATGGTATTGTCAAATACTCATAGCTATTATCAACAGAAAGTTAAAGAGATCTCAGTTGCTAAAATGAAGACACTTTATCATTTTGGTCAAAATATTTGTATTGTTTTGAAATCAACAAGACGTTGTTTTTCAAAAATGAACGTAGTCTTTATTTCAGTAAATATAGTTTTAAGCCTAAAAATCACAAGTCATTAGTAATTGAACTAAGAAAAGGTATTCAAATATTTGATGAGTTTAAAATTTTGACATTTATTTACATTTGAAACAGGAATTTAAAAAAAAACACTGAGTCTGAATTTTTAAACCAAGGAAATTGTTTTCTCTGAAACATCTAGAAAGTGCCTCTCTTTAAAAAATTATATTTTTGACCAATATATAGAAGTATATTAAATTAATAATTAGGGTTTTTAGTATTTGCACACAAAGTTTACAATTTTATAGAGAATCAATGAGTTAAACTAAGACATTGAAAATGTTTAATCATCTCTGAACAAACAAATATAGAAAATCAATTTATATCAAAGGGAATTAGAAAATGTCTACTCTGATTGCCTTGGATATTTATAGTAAGACTAGTAATTATTTTATGTATCCATTGCTATTAACTTTAAAAGATACTTAATAAATTGCATTGGATAAGAAAGTAGGCAATGCCCGAGTAACTCAGAGTAAAACAACAATGAGTTCTCCAACATGATACAGGGAAGAAAACATGTGTAAAGCCACTGCTACTGGCAGGGTTGTCCCACTTCTTTTCACTCATAGTCCCCTTTTTCTAAGTTCATTTTGCTAATGTGTGAGTATTAATAGAAATGTTGAAATTTAGTAGAGTTTCAACATTATAATGTGTACTATTTTATTGATATATGCATTTGTTGTGTATTTAATTTGGATAAAAATAATTTATACATATTTTTAAAGGAACAAATTTTTTGAAAATTATATTTCTCATAGAAACACTTTCAGTGATAGTTTGGTAAGTGCTACTAATTGATTGTCACAGTCCCGTTGATGAGCAAGAATTTTTTCAAGCAATTTAAAATACTAGGGCAAATCACCATAAAATATATGTAATGATAGAATATATGTTTTCATGTATATTAATATGTTATATTTACCATCTTTATATTTTATGTATATTTATACAAAGGTACTATTTTTATTTTTAAGAAGTATTTAAAAATAAAATTAGTGTACTAAGGCTGAGATCTAAGATGGTTAAAGAAATTTTTTTCTTTATGAAAAATTAAATTTACCCATAAAGTTTTTAGTGGCTATAAGGGAAATAAAAGTCAAGTATATTAAAGTCTCTATTTAAGTAGAACAACAGTTACATTTTTATGTTTGAATGAAATCCTAAAGCATTATCAAAAGTCATGAAGGAAATTATATGTCTGCAGTAGTCCCACCTCCCTTATCCATGGTTTTGCTTTTTGTGGTTTTAATTACTCACAATCAACTGCAGTTCAAAAACTAAAATGGAAAATTCCAGAAATAAACAGTTCATAAGATTTAAATCATGCACTGTTCTGAGCAGCTAGATGAAATCTCCAGATGTCCTGTTCAGTTCAAGAAACTTGTATCATCCTACTGTCTCATGTATCCACATTGTACACTACTTGTGCTTAGGCTTCATGGTAATCAGATCAGTTATAAGGTGTTATGAGAGGGAGGAGATCACATTCACATAACTTTTATTACAGTATATTATTATAATTGCTCTATTATTAGTTATTATTAATTTCTTACTGTGCTTAATTAATAAATTAAACTTCATAATGGGTGTGTATAGGAAAAACATGGATAATATATAAGGTTTGCTACTATCTGCAGTTCCAGGCATCCACTGGGGTCATGGAATGTATCTCCCATGGATAAGAGGAAACTATTATATGAACTTTGCTTTCAATGGTGAGGAAACAGAGTAGCCTTCTAACTAAATATTACCTGTGTTTTTTAAAGAAAGTCCTATTTTAATTTAATACATGTTTTACTTTAAATATCTTGAGAAAAATGTATGATGCGTAAGTATATTAGATCTAAATCAGAAGTAAAGAAAACATTTTAGCATTCACTGTAATCATATTTCTATTCCTGTAGTGTAACAATAGAATGCTAGAAAATAAAATTGCAGGACACAAACCTTAGGTGTCAACTTGTCACCATGTTACACTTAAAGTAGCTATTAAAATCATTATGCTATCAACTCCTGAAGTTTGGATACACCAAATATAGCAACTTGGTTTAATTGCTTGCCATTTTATTCTGAGTGAAAGGAAAAAAGAAAAAGAGGAGAAAAGGTGGATAAAGGAGCAATAAAAATGCAATAAAAAATAATTCTCAGTGTGAATATTGTATATAAGACAACTTGCTTGTTGAATTTAGATTTCTTATTGCCTTCACAATCAGAAATGAAAAAAGCCCCTAATTACTTGCACAACTTGAAGGAAATCTTGAAAAATTATAAGTAAAAAGTACAAGACAGCCAACTTGATACACGGAATATTACTACTTTTAAAAATTAAAAAATCACACAGATTCTTTTAAAAATATGTTTTAATCATTATCACTATAGAGTATAATTTGTGCTGTTTATTAAATCTTTCAAATTTTTGGCTACTCCTTTTAGCCTTGCATATTCGTGCAGAGATCGATATTCCTTAATGAGAAGGGGCAAAAAATAGACATGAATTCAATATTGGCTTTAAAATGCAAGTATGAATGTGGGTTATTATTATATTTTGTTTTTATTATTTATCATTTTATATTTTTATTTAAAATTGAATATTTATATTCTATAATTTATATTCTATAATTATATATGTTTATAGTTATATGAAATATTCATTTCCTTTAAGGTGACATAACTTTATGGAAAAAGTTTAAATCAGTATTACTGTTTATACATTATATAATGCTAAAAGGTAGTTCAATATAGATTTATAGAATTACTAGTAATGAAGTAGATAGTTTTTGTATACAATTTTATTTTTATTATAATTTTATAATATTAATCATATTTTTATTTTATAGTATGCTTTAGAATAATTTAAATACATATTTTGTCCTATTCATTAAAAGCTAAACTGTTGTTTTTTGAAAAATACATTTGAGGTTTTTGGCAGAAGTGATGCTAAATAATTAAAACTTGAAGAGATAAATTGTATTCAGAAAGAAATGTAAAATTCAATATTTAAAGCAAGATTTAAACTTGAAATCTACATATAGTTTTAGAATAATACAGGTATAAGATTGTGGAATATATTTTATTGCTAAAACATACATTGTATGTTTTTAAAATTATTAAAGTATATTATATGTTATAATGCTCTTAATTTGTTTTTTAAAATACTTTATGGCCAAATAGGAATTAAATACTTAAAATAGGAGGAATTAAATAATAATAAAATAGAGATGTTAAGCCCACATTATTAGTAAAAGTCATGTTAAAATGAGAAATAAATATTATAATTTAATAAAATGCTTTACAAAAAAACAATACAATGACTATTAGTGTTTCAAACGTATGTTTATAATAGTTAATTTTTATTTTCCACCTCTGGTACATATGTTCATAAGCATAGTCTTTAATGCAGTTCATTGTAGACATTTTTTTTCTGGAAAAATATAATATTATAGGTTCCCAAATTATGACCTGTTAGGATTTTATAATATATTGTCTTTGCTACTTTTTATGAACCCAGTTTCAGTTCAATCAGAGCTCTAACTTAAATATATTTTATGTACTCTAATCAAAGATTAAAGAAATTCATTATTGAAATAACATCTGTTAAACAATACAGATTTGGGTAAACCAATTGGAGAATATTCCATGCCATGTGTGGTATAATGGATATAATTTATAAAGATAAAATATCAGATATTAATATTATTATAAAATGTTTCAACAGGCTGCTCCAAAATAATTCAATAAATAAATAATAGTTTTTCTTTTATAGTTGAGTTGTAAACTGCATGTTCTTAAATGAAATATTTCCAAATTTACACAAAAGGTAAAGAGACCCAACAAAAAGGAGAGGAAATGGAAGAAAAGCAATGCAAGAGGGGAAATATATACTTAATAGTGTTACTTCTATGAATCAATATTAAGTAATATAGGGTAAAAAATAAAGTATTATGAACTTTTCAGTAAGTACAAAGGCTGGTAATATTGAAAATATAATTGACATATATTGTCTAGAAGATTTACTTATCCTGGTTACATTAATTTAGTAACTTAAGAGACACACTTAGGGTATTCTACAAATTGTCAAAAGGTAGCCATTTATTTCTTTTTTACAGATCAATATTATACTTGTAAATATAGTGCTAGGGACTTTTAATAATATATATGCATTTAATGTATATACTATAGTTATTCACAGTAATATAATCAATATAAATATTTAGTTTTTAAGGTGGTGGTTAAAAGTGCTCTAATAAAATTATCCACGTGTGTATGAATGTGTATTTGTATGTGTATATGTTTATTTGTATATAGAATATATAAGTTGTTCAAATAATATCAGTACTTTGAGTCTTCAGATATGTTTCATACATTTTTCTTTATAAGTGGCAGAAGTACTGTGTAAACCCTCAAAATTCCAAAACCTTTGCAAAATATGAATAGAAACATTTTGTTTTTTGATAACTCTTCCATGAAATTCCCTCTTGAATTAAAATAGTAAATAGATTAAGGCAATTGATTCTCATGAATGTCCAACTTGAGTAATTTGATGCATGAAACATATATTAGCTTTCTTCTCTTTTTATTTCTTTAATTTAATCTTTATTGTATTTTTTCCATTACCAACTAGTCCCCTTATACTCCTCTCCCCAAAGCAATCACCACAATGTTGTCCATGTCCGTGAGTCCTTTTTCCTTTTTATTCAATCCCTTCAACCTCTATTTTTCCCCTGTTCCTGACTAGTTGTCACCTGCTCTCCATCTGTGAGTCTGTCCCTGTTTTGCTCATTAGTTCATTTTTTTCATTAGAGTCCACATATAAGTGAAATTGTATGGTATTTGTCTATCTCTGACTGGCTTACTTCACTTAGCACAATGTTCTCCAGGTCCATTCCTACTGTGGCAAATATGTATATAACTGGACATATGAATATCATGATTTTCTAAATACCTGCAAACAACTTTCTTTCCTTTCCCTTTTACTTTACTACAACTTTAGAGCAAAATAATAAATGCACTCTTATGCCATGTTAAATTTTAAGGTACAGGATACCCTCCCTTTGTCCCCCAAAATCATACAAAATGTACATACAAAGGAAAATAAAGAAAAAAATTACCCAAATATAGTGTTTATTTAGAGTCATGTTATTCATATAAAGGCTATATATTGTCACTATAAGTCAAACTTTGTACAACTAGTACAGTCGTGCTACCAAAAATACATATTAAGATATTTTATCTTTTCAAATGACAGGCTAAGAAATGTCAAAATGAGGCACTTGAAACAGTCTCCTTCAGTTGACAAAGTTTTAACAAATAGCTTCATAGGACCTAGTTTTATGTACAAAGGTGGTAATATAATGTTTTTTTGTGTCAACAAGTGGCTCATGTAGAATGTTTGGATCACCAGGTTTAAAGTCAGATCTTGTAGGCCAATTCGACTCCACCCAATGCTTCTCATGAGCTCTGCTGTCCCACATCACAGAAAACAGGGATACTTGGTGTATGCATGTTGCTGATAGAAGGAAGCAGACCATTCGAAGGTCAACACAGATGATCCAATTGTGCTTGTGACATTGCGACAAATCAATGACTCTCTTTATGTTTTCATATTCTTCATGAAAACAAACTGATTGGCCAGTTGGGACTGCACCAAATACATTGCCATTGTAGAGGAGAACACACTTCAAGCTCTTCTTTGAGCTATCGATGAACAGTCATCATTCAGTTGCATTATAGATTGGAATTCCCAGTTCCTCCATTTGACCATGTATGTTATGGCAATACACAAAGCCACTGTGTTACTTTGAAAGTACTGCAGAAATGCACTTTCTCTTGATTTAAAGGAGGATGCCTTCACTCCTTTTTCAAGCAAGTTTTCTCATGCAGTCTTGATGCTAGGAGTTCTGAAGCCTGTTTTGGATAGTCCCAAATCTCATGCCAAATCATTCAGCTCATGCTGCTCAAATCCCTCATGAACTGAGTCATTTTCAATTTCAAAATCTTCATTGTTGCTGTCACTTAGTTCTTCACCATACTCCTGTTTTTCAAAAGAGGATAGTTCAATGAAAACTGGCACTGGAATTTCAGCTGAATGAGGCACTGAGCAAATAGCTGACTATAGACTAGAATACTCTATTTTACATCTATTTTTCTTGTTATATTCTGAGGTTTTCACTGTACACAAGTAAAAGTCACTTGAATGATCTCTGGACTCTCTCCAAACCATAGGGATACCAAATGGCAATTTATCATGTGTTCCCTTCGTCCACATCTGTAAACTCTTGACACCCTGATTGCACACCTTGTGAGGGGCCCAACACTTATCTTGATTGCCAAGTTTTACTTTAAAATATGCAAAATAGGATTGCCTGACAAATGCGCTGATGTTTGTCCTTTGAATGGGAATGGTGAAACTGCCACAGATATAACAAAATGAATCAGGGTTGTTTAGGCAGTTACAATGAGAAATAGCAGAGGCAGACATGATCTGAAGGAAAGGAAATAGGTACTTATGTAAATAAAAAAATAAATTCTTCTAACTCCTTATACACAGGCAACAACTCGGACTACACTTCAAAATACGTTTCACTATATAGAGTGGCACACAACCTCTCACCACACTGTCTCATGTGTAATTGAATAGCCTAGACCAGTATGAACCTCCAAGGTCAGCCACTGAAGGGAGGTTTGCTCTCAGCCAATTAGGAGAGCACTACTGCTTCCTTCGATCCATGCTCGATCCAGCCTAGAGTGGTCGCATTAAGATAAACTGTACAGAAAAAGCTTGAGGTGATAAAAGAAAGCTAACTACAGTTTTGAAATCAGCATGCCTATTTAAGTCTAAAATAGCTGAAAAATTGGACTCAATAGGAAATATGTTAAAAATTGTTCCCCTGTGTTATACCAGTTTTACACCCCTATAATTATTGGTCATGCTCAATGAGAGAGTTAGGCTTTTCTTTTGGTCTTGGCCACTACTCTCTGCCCAACACCTAAAATAGTACCTGACTCATACACATTTCTCAAAAGTCTCTTTATTGACTGAAGACTGTGACCTCCTTGAGGATAAGGAGGGTATTTTATTAATCTCATGCAATCTAGCAACTGCCATGCCTTCCCACAAGTTCTGTGATTGGGCTTTGTCTCAGAGACATTATTAATTTTTTATTCAGTGAATAAATGATTGGAAAGACAAATGGCTGACTTGACTTGAATTATTTAAAAGTACAAAACTAACATTTTGATAGAAAGTTCACCAGCCTGAGAATTTAATTGTGAGTTGCAGTGCTACTCTGACTCAAAATTGCTGTTACATTCATCAAGTGAGTGAAGTTATTTGGCTGTCAGTTTTCTCATTTGTTAAATTAAGGCTCTGGACATTGTACAACTATATTACTTGTTAGGAGCTATTTTTACACATTCGCCCAATACCTTCATCAGAAAAACGTGTGCTTCAAAGGTTGCATCTTTGCTCCACAAACATGTAATTTAACACCTAATTGTCTTCCCATTATAGGAAATGAGAAAGTTGTCATGGAAAGGTCATTGAGGAGAATTTATTCAGCACAGCATGGCAATTTCTCGTTTTCAAGTGCTGCCTGGGATATAATCACTTGTCTAATAGCTGAGAGGCCCTTCTAACTTTGAGTAGATTATCGTGACTTACTTAAAACCCACTTAAAATTCTGGTAATTTTTTTTTTTGGAGGGGGTGCAACATGGGGACTTAATTTGACACATGTAAATTAATTCTCTTAACCTAGATAGCTGCCCTTGAGCAACTCCCTTGTTTGTGTAGAATTTTGAGTATAAAGGATATTCTCGTCTTTTCCTCTCTAAAGGACTTAACATTTTCAATGTCCTGTAGCTCCTGTCTATACCAGATAGGTCATTACTATTAAGAACAGACATTCATTAGTCTCAACTCTAAACTCAAATTTGGGATGGATAGGAAGTTCTTTTTAGAATATTATTAACATGATGCTTGAGAAAAAATTAGTCAGTGTAAACAGAGTAAAAGACTTAAGTATTCTAGCACAAATGTTAATGTTACCAAATTTGTAGAATTTAGAAGTAAGAGACACAATGCAGTTACTGTAAGAAATTCAGAAATCTCTATTATCAACTAACTAAACTACTAAATAATTATCTAACTAACTAAATAATTATCTACATTTATTTTTTTAGATGTGTATAGAAGCTTTTGAAAAAAATGGAAAATAATTTATAATTATTAAGTCATGATAGATTTGTCATCTAATATTTTCTCCCATAATGTATAATAAAATAAAACCTTAATATTGAGTCACAAAATGTTTGGTATTCTCAAGTAATCTTATTTTAAAATATTGAGTTATTGAAAAAATTATGATGGTATCTTGCTGTGTTCATAACTGTATGCATGTTCTTATCTATTAGTGTAAAACATAATTATAGATTATGTAATGGCAACACCTTGTTATCAAAGTAAGAACTATATAATATTGTTACTTGACTTTATTTTCACAATTCACATTTTTCTAAATACCTCTAAAATACAAATAGGTTGTAATATTATTGTAGTGATTATTTAATTTGTAAATTAAAAGCAGATAATATATTTTAAATTTGCTAGTGACCAGAATATCAAGATACAGTGATTTTTTTTTTTATGGACAGAAATCATAACAGGGTTTATTATATGAAATTGATCTACTAATCTTTAAAATAACCTACCATATAATACGGATAGCCAATATCTTACAATGAATGGGGTGCCAAGATGAAGAAATGAGATCTGGATGCATGTAAAAAGAAAGCCAGTCTTGTTTTGATTTTTATTGTTACTGTGTCACTATAACATGCTAATTTATGGCCCCTTGTCAATTTTTCTTGTTTTGATACATATGAACATCAAGTGCCTTAAATCTACAAAATATCATTTTAAAATACACAAGTGCAATAGTAAGTTGTCATTTGACAAAGGCATTGTTAACACAGAGCCAGAGACATAACATCTTTCACCATCCCATTTTCCTCACAGCTGGTTTTAGGTCCCTTCAGGCAATAAAAGACTCAAGAGATTCCTTAATGGAATACAACTTTAGGCCACAACTTTATTAGCTTAAAGAAAGAACATGGCAATAATTCCCAGATGGATTCAGCAAGTCACTAGGAAGCAATGATACCTAATTTCCTGAACTGACTGTTTGATATATCTTTTAACATCTAATTGCTTTTCACAAAGAGAACAGTCCTATCTTACACTTATGTTTGGAATATAGTTCTACCCTTGGGGGTCCAGTGACTGTCATTTGGCACTTTCTCCATGACAGAATTTTGAGACTTAAAAGAAGTGGGTTCTGTTTGTTTTCAAGTACTTGTAAAATTGCAAAAGCATAATAATATAATGTTCCATCTCTTTAATTAATTTAGAAATTTCTTCTTTTCTGTATATTTATTTTTTAACTACTGAATTTCCAACTGTGTCACTTAGCACAGTTGTGCATTAGTAAATATTGTTGTTTTCCATTCTTTTTTATTTCTTTAGAATTTGATCTTTAATCAGTTTATGATAGACTTAAATGTGTTTCAACCTATCTTATTTACCATTCAAGTCCTCCTTATACTTCCACATTCTTACCCTTTAACAATTGTTTACTATTAAACTTTGAAAATATTGTATCC